>NC_065574.1:14852500-15491250 GCF_937616625.2 Mercurialis annua
TGATAATTTTAAAAGGTTTGCGAATTTGTGAAATTTTCTTTAAAAATTTGTCCTATTTTGGTTATTTGGCCTTACTTC
This sequence comes from Mercurialis annua, assembly GCF_937616625.2. Lineage (NCBI taxonomy): Eukaryota > Viridiplantae > Streptophyta > Magnoliopsida > Malpighiales > Euphorbiaceae > Mercurialis > Mercurialis annua. The sequence goes on from NC_065574.1 coordinate 14,852,579, forward strand.
TGTCTAAAATATGGTTATGAATATACGTTTCAAGATGGTTGCAATCTGGCCAGCCACGTACTAGCACACTGCCAAATCGAAACGATCAACCACAGGGTGTTATTAGATGGAATCCTCCAAGAATGGGTTGATTAAAATAAAATATTAAAGGTTAATGTCAAAAAAAAAAATCACAAACTTTACACGTTTTCTCATTTTAATCACACAGTTTAAATTTTCTCATTTCATGCACGAACTACCATTTTTTCTCAAATTCATACACGGCGCTATGGTGGCACTCATCATTGGTGTAAGATGACCTCCATCTCAGTGAATTACATCAATGGAGCCATGACAACTGCACCATGTATGAATTTGAGAAAAAAATGGTAGTTCGTGCATGAAAATGAGAAAATTTAAACTGTGATTAAAATAAAAAAACATATAAAGTTCGTGGTTTTTTTTTAACATTAACCCAAATATTAACGGGCATTATTTAAATAAGATAATAAAGTTTCACAGGGCTATTCTATGTGGTTTTAATGGAGTGTTTGTTGCTGGTTTTTCAACTTGGTGAAGAAGACGTTTTTCTCTAATGTAGACGGAAAGCTTTGCGATTGTTCAACGTTCTCTCGAATTCCATGATCATGTTACTTCCTTAGATTTTCTTCTCTAAAATTAAGCTAATAATCACCCATGGCCCCTGACCTTTAGGGCTACGTGCACAAAACCCCCTGAAGTTTAAAAACGGGCACTAAATCCCTTAATCTTTGTGCGGCGCTCACAAAACCCCATAAATACCAAATATGACCAAAATACCCCTAACGCCGTCTTTTTCAGTCAACGGTCAGTCTTAAAAAAAAAAATGGCGGCGCCATATCAGCTGCTACGTCATCAAAATACCTTAAAAATTTTAAACACCTCAAATACCCCTAATTTAATTTAGAAAAGGACAAAAAAATCAACCCAATCGATTAACCAAACAACTAACCCAACCAACCACCACCACCCAACCACCGCCGCCAACCCAACCACCACCGGAAATTTTTTCGGTCATCTTCTTCAAACGAATGATGTCCGAAAATTTTTTCGGTCATCAAACCTTTGGATGACCAAAAAATTTTCCGGTCATCATTCACTCGGAGAAGATGACCAGAAAATTTTCCGGCGATGGTGGAGTGGTGGCGGTGGTTAGATCGGTGGCGGTTTGGGTTTGAATGGGTGGTTGGATTTTGGGTTGGATTTTTTGATTTAATTAGATATTATATTTAGGGGTGTTTTGGGTATTTTGGGTATTTTTTTTTGTCTTTTGATGACGTGTCAATTGACATATGGCGCTGTCAATTTTTTTTTCTATTTTAAAAGACAGTCGCCAAACAAAAGACGGCGTCAGGAGTATTTTCGTCCATAAGTGTCGTGGTGAGTGCCGCCACAAAGTTCAGGGGGTTTAGTGCCCGTTTTTAAACTTCAGGGGGTTTTGTGCACGTAGCCTTAAAGGTCAGGGTCATGAGTGATTATTAACCCTAAAATTATGAGCTCATTTTTTCTTAATGTTGTTCCATTAGGCTCTGTTCACCGCATTATTAGCCCAAATGGTACCAAAATTTTGTATCTTATATCAATATGGTACCATTATTTAATTTGAATCTTCGTGGTATCATAATTTCAATTATTTGTTTCAGATAGGTGTGTTTCTACAAATTCCGGCCACTTTCAATGGTGCCAACCGGTGCAAGAATACTATTTTATTTTTTACCACATCTGATTGACACATCCGATAAACTTATCTAATAGTATCATTAATAATTAAACTTATCTAATGTGTCATTTAACGCGCGCGGAAAAATCCGATTACCACGTCATTAAAAGTGGCCGGAATTTGTAAAAAAGAATAACGAAAAACAAATAATAGAAATTATAGTACTAAAAAGATACAAACTAAAGAACAAATGCCATTTTGAGATAAGGTACAAAGTTTTGTACCATTTTGGCTAATACCCGTTTCTTTTTTAGTCATAATCCGGCAAGAATTTCACTTGCTAATCCTTTTTATTCAAGCTCATCCACTTTATATTGCTGGACCAATAGTCAATGATTTATATATACCTTATTTAATGAAGATCTTATATCAGAAAAAAAATCAGGGTCTATAGAGCTCATGAAATTAAGGCTCCTATAAAGAAGCACTAATATTTCTATGTATATTATATATAAAAAACACGTGTGAAACACGTAAAACGATACAAGTGTTGTAAATAAGAAGAAACATCCGTTTCTCTCTTTATTCAAATTACGCATCACTTAGAAGATAACTTCAGAAGACATAACTATATATGAATTAAGGAGATCCAGAGATGCAGAGCCATTGACCTACGAAAATATCATCGCAGTTGATGTTCGGATTGATGGAAATAAAGAACTTGAGAGTCATACCGAACAGCTGAGCAACGCTAGTACAAGTATCGCCATCTTCTGCACCCGTTACTGCAACACATTGTGCTGTAGGTTTTGCACCTCCAAATCCAGCTAAATTGCAATTTCAATTGTAAAATTAAAAGAGGATATTAATTGTTGGCCTAATGGTAAAAAAACCAAACCTTTACGACTTGTTGCAATTATATCAAAACCTTTTAATTTTTACAATAATATCCAAATTGCATTTTTTTGTTGCAATAATATCCAAATTGCATTTTTTGTAGCAATAATAGTCAAATTGATGGCTAAACTTGTTGTTTTCAATTAAGATATTAGGCTATTATTATGTTTTGATGTATAATAATATAGTAAAAGTCCCAAAAATGGCAAAAAAACTCAAAAAAATTCACATAAAAAGTGCAATTTGGATATTATTACAACAAAATAATGTAATTGGGATATTATTGCAAAAATTAAAAGGATTGGATATAATTGCAACAAGTCGTAAAGGTTTGGATTTTTTTTGCCATTAAGCCTTAATTGTTTTATATCACTTAAAATAATAATAAGTTTTACGATAAATCATGTCTCACTTAAATATCAATTTGCTTCATGAATTTACATGTAATGATTAGAATGAAAACATTGTTTATTTGCTCTCTCTAAAATTAAAGTATCGAAACCCGTTAAATGGATAGGTCTGAGCGGATATTTGATTCATTAAGTTATATAGATGTATAAACTATACTTTTCTAATCAAACTTACAATAAATGATAATTTTTTTATGAAACTAATAATAAAATTATTTTTTATGCGAATTGAGGACGCGGATACAAATTTAGAGTAAATAATATTAAAATCATAAACACTTACTTGAAACCTTTCTAGCCTGAGCAGTGGAGATCATGAGAAGCAGAGAGAGCACAATGGCCAAAAACATGGATGCTTTGTTAAACTTGGCCATTGCTAAGATCAGTTTGTTAACTGCAATTCTGAGATTATTTTGTGCATTTAGATTGGGAGTTAGGTTCTATTTATATAGAAGAATAAGCATTGGATTTTTACAGAAGCCGGCAATTTCATTTATTTTTTTACAGAAGCCGGCTTCTCTATACATTTATATTGCTACCTCACTCCATTATGAGGATTATCTTATATATCAAAGTGATACCATAATTTTAATTTGTAAACATTTGATAACTTAAATTTTGAATTTGAATTTATTTGTTTTGAACTATGTAGACATATTAGCTTAGAATGCAGGCCATTGTTAGCATGGATTGGATTTTTGCCTTTGTTTTGTTCTTTTCTCAATAAAGAAGCATTGTCTTTTAATTATTACTCTATCTTTTTAAATAAATTGTATATGGCATTAGGTAAAAATTAATGACTATAAAAGTAATTTATTTTTAGTTATTGGGAGAATGTTATAAAAGTTCATATACTATACATGTTTTTTCATTTTAATTATTTACACACTTTAAAACGTCTCAATTGTATGTATGAATTTTTATTTTTTTCTCAATTCGATACATTAGTTATAATATGATGATGTGGCTGCCAATAATGATGTCCACCTCAACAATATTACACCAATGAATAAGTGACACGTCATCATATGCATCGACATCGAATTAAGAAAAAAATAAAATTAAAGTAATAATCTCTATTAAATTAATTTAGTAATTTATTTTTCATTATCTAATATTAAGATTAGCATTGTAATTATTCTTAATGTTGATTATTAATGAAATTCATGATATTATTAAAACTAAAACTAACAGAGATTTTATACTCAATATTTTAAGTAACAAAAATTGAAACAATGATCCAAAACTTAAATAGTTAGGTGATAAATCACTGGAAATAGGGGATTCTGCTAGAACTCCATGATGTGAGAACAGAAAACACGGTAATGGATTTTTTGGACGCTCACTCCGATCCTCAAATAAATATTAAGTGAAGAAGAAAAGTGAAAATAGAGATAAAAACAAATATCTTAAAATTTTAGGATAAAGTGGTTTGTACAGTGTAGTTTTTCTTTTGCATTCGTACATCCAGTTGTGAGGTGTCCTCTATATTATAGACTAAGTTGTCCTTTTTCAGTTATTTTAGTGTTTGAAGTGTGGACGTATATGTTCTCTTTTCAAATAATTTTCAGTGGTCCCTTGGGCTAACGTGGACTTCCTTTCTTTCTATACAAGTAATGTCCTTTGTGCCTCAAGCCCGGCTGCTTCCTTAGTGATACTGGTCTGAGATGATATACAAGGTAATCCCAAACAAGTACTTCTGCAGTTCGGGATTGTGATTCTCGTGGGCTTGTGAACCTGCTCCATTCGTTTTTGCTATAGTTGGTGATATATGTATTTTTGGAGGTTCCTCCGCCTCTATCGGATTATCACTAGTCCCCCCTTCCAAGTCATTCAGATATTCATGTCCAGAGTAGAGGCTATGCTTCAATTCGCCTTCCATTCATTATGGCCGGGATCCAATGTAGAGTGTATGTCCTCGTAACCAGGGGTGGGTGTTATGTTGTATCTTACATAAACTATGTGAGGAGGTGCCTGTATTTTGAATTTTTAGGCGCCTCTAATCCTCATTTGGCAGTTATCATTTCGTGTCAGATGGCACTTTATGATTGTTCCTTCCAATATAGGCCCTTTGTGTTCCGTCGTGACTTTTGATTATCCTTAAATTTCCTTTATTTCTCATGTTTTCTTTCTTTGTTATTTTTGTTGTCTTGCGATCTCTTCTTCAAATTTTTAAAAGATTATTTCGTCAATCTCTTGAATTTCCTTTTCTATTTGCTTCAATAAGCTCATTCCTCCAGTTTCAACTAGTAATTGCTATGATTTCTTCTTTTCTGATCTTTAGGTTTTCTATTCATCATATGTAATCTTCTTTACAACTGCTATTAAGTATAAAAAGAAAAACTTTTCATGTTTATACATTCTGTGGTCAATAGATTTTACTACGTCTATTAGTGTTCCCCTTGATTACTCTGTGTTTATTGCCTTTCCATTCCTTGTGCCTACAGAATTATGGCTTCCAAAACTAAATCTGTTGGGAAAGATGGTAATAATAGTGGTGGTGACAAGTGTCGTCTAGATGTTATCACTTCTTAGAAAGAGAGGGCAAATTCCTCTGCCCATTCATCCTCTTCTTCTTAAATTCTTTGATTAGAAGTCCATGCATTACTAGTTAGACTCACTCTTTGAGTATTTGTTTTCATAAACTATTTCAGTTTTATCTTCTCTTCCACAAACTTGGCATAACAATCTCTATTTACAGTTCATCTGGATGACATTTTAAACGTAAGACATGCAATACTCATCATTCTCTTAAAGCCTTGTTTTTCAACAAATTTCAGAGGTAATTCATCAAAACAATCATATAAGACACAACTTTCCTAATAGCTTCCTGATCAAAGTTCCAATTAGCAACATTACAAATAGCAAGACGACTGTTTGGGACTAGCCTCAGATTCACAACAGGCTGAAAGGATAACAATGCTTGGCTAGTTGCTAAAGTCTGTGGGTGTTTAGTGCATCTAAACAAGTGACCTCTTAAAGTGGAATGTGCCATTTTTGATAGCATGACAGTTATAAATACGAGCACAGTAGGAACACTCAGCTTGTATGATTACCCCATCAGCATCTTTAATAGCATTGAAATGGTCCCATACCACTAACCTTTGGTGGATTTCCTTACCATTTTTTGGTATTTGCTTCCACTAGATTATTTTGTCCTCCAATGTTGCTAGCAGGATTAGGGTCTGTGTTAGTATTTGCTTCCACATGAAGTTGGTCAGGTGGGGCAATTCCTTGGACAACAGGATGTTGGCCACCAATGGATCCTTGTCCTTTTACAGGGTCAGGGTCCAATACATCAACATACAGACAGAAAAAAAGAATAAATTAGCTCACGTATGACATAACAAAACAAAATCAACTAAATAGAATAAAATTTCAAATGTAAAACAAACATTACCTTTCCATCAAAGTTTCAGAGCTTCCACCAAAGCTTTTAGCCCAATATATTTCATCAAAACACATGAAATGAAACAAACAGAAAGCCAGAGGACACAAATTAGGGTTTGAAACCACCAATCATTTTAAAATCAAATAGAAAAGTCAGATAACAGAGATGGATTTTACCTATGACATAATTAAAGCTTCCACCAAAGCCTTTAGCCTATGAAAATTTCATGAAACAAAAAAAAATAGAAAACCAAAGGACACATATTAGGGTTTGAAACCACTACACATTTTAATATCAAAGAGAAAAAGTTAGATAATAGAGAGATGGATTTTACCTATCACAAAAATAATCGCAGTCACAGAGCTTCCACCAAATCATTTAGGCTATAAATATTTCATAAAACAAACAAACAGAAAGGAAGAGGATACAAATTAGGGTTTGAAACACCATTGTTTTTAAAATTGAAGAGCTAACAGTAGCAGGGATGGTTTTAAGTAGATATGCAAGAATACTCACAAATCAAAAGAGAATAGTTAAATTTTTAAAAAAATAAACAATCGATCAAAAGAAAAACAAATTAGCGATTCCTATTACCTTAAGATTCATGTAAATCTTCACGAAAGACCATGACCTATCATCAATTCGTGCTTTGCGTTCCAAAAACGTAGCGTGCAAAGAAGAAATATGGATTTACTTCACTGGAAAAGAGTAACAGGGGACCTTAATTAAAGAATTGATGACAAATAATCATGGGGGAGATTTTGAATTTCAGAAAAAACGAGTGGAAAAGCATAAGAAGTGACTGGAATTTAAAAGTTTGTAGAGAGAGGATGTAGCGTTTTAGTTAGGGTCTGTAGAGAGGGGGAGGAGGCGCTGAAAAATGAAGTGGAGTAGAAATGAAATTAGGGTTAAGGGTAATAAAATTGTTTATATAGTATAGGTTTAAAATAAGTAAAACATCATCGTTTAAAAGTTCACTAACAACAGAATCAATAGAAGGCAGCAGATGACGATGCAAAATGGACCCTCGAAGTCCTTCAAACTCATCATGAAGAGCCATTAAAACTGTACTAATCTCTGCTCCTCTCTTCGTGCAATATAAGCCTGAAAGGCGCAGCAGATTCTGTGAGAGCCAGTTGATCCCACAAATCCAAAAGACGACTAGAGAAATCGCCAACCAGAGAGATAAATCAATGACAAGAGCGATACCATAATAAGAATAATGAGAGAAATAGCAAATATCATTGATAAGAGAAAAGAGAAGATGGAGTCTAATATTAGAAGGGAAAGCCTTAATCCCTAAAACAAATGTACATATATATATATATAGGCTAACTAACTTAATGAGAAAAGTATACTTGACCACTACTCCAAATTTTATACTTGACCACTACTCCAAATCTTATACTTAAATAAAAAGCTTTTATATAGGCTACCCTAAATAATAACAGAAAAGGACTATATTTTTTTTGATAAAAATGATCGATATATTAGCTCACCACAAGGAGTGGATGCAAAAGAATCAAGAGTCAATACAAATCAAGTCTAAATTACGAATAACAACTCCGCATGAATAAGAAAATCCAGGATGCCAAGATTTATAGAAGGCCACTGCCTTGCTAATAATAACGAAATAAAGTTTCTCCGGAGAAATGCCAACATTGGTGAATTGCCTATGATTTCTAGCCTTCCAAATCTCCCAAATAGCGAAAAACCAAATCAAAATCCATAGCTCCCTGTATTTCTTCTTAGCAATATACAGCCATTGCCAATAAAAAGAATCAATAGAGTTCGGCATAACCCAAGAGACATTAACATTTGACAGAAAGAGAGACCAAGTTGTCCAAGCAAACCTACAGTGCCCAATAATATGCATCGACGATTCCACTTCCCTGCAAAAGGAACAAGACCCGTCTTCATGCTGCAAAATACCTCTCCTAATCAAGGATAACTTCGAAGAAATCCGATCTCTTGCCAAGAGCCAGCTGAAGAATTGGATACGAGGAGGAAGTTTCGTTTTCCATATAATACGGAAGAAACTTAAATCTGAAATTCCTAACTGCCCCACTCGACGATTCTTCCAAGACATAGCAGCCATTGAAGCTGAAGAAAAAGCATCCTTCTTCATCCAAATAAACCGATCCTGATGCAAAAAATTCAGAACAACAGATTCCACTAGCAGTTGAAGACGCTGCAAATTTTGAAGCTCACCAATACGCAGAGAACGAGACCAGCGAAGAACATCCTGAGATATCCGACCCCTTTCCATAACTTGCTGGACAGTGACATCTTTGGCTTTGGACAAATTGAACAAACTGGAGAAGGAGGCAGAAAATATCACATCCCCAATCCATTTATCCTTCCAAAACCGAACACAAGAACCATTTCCCAAAGAAACTGATGCATTAAGATTGAAAAGCTCCCAAGAATCCGTATGAGAGTTGCAGCAGGTAGTAATCCCTTTCCATAAAGGAGAAAGATTCAAAGAAGCGAATGATTCCATCTGAAACCAATGAGAGATACCACAACTTACAGAAACAACTGAATACCAAAGCGAATCATGAGAAGCATTCATCAATTTCCAGAACCATTTAAATAACAAACACCTATTCTTTAAGCAAAGAGGAAGAATATTCAGACCCCCATCATTAAAAGGAGAACAAACATCTTGCCAAGCCACTTTACTGAAGTAATTGCCTTCTACAGACCCATTCCAAAGGAATTTACGCATAGATTTCTCAAGACAATTAATAACCGAGATTGGAGCAAACAGCGAACACATAAAATAAACCGGAATACTGCTTAAAACTGATTTAATGAGAGTTAACCGACCTGCCGGAGATAGTAAATTCCCGCGCCACTTGGAAAGCTGAGAGGAGAAGTTTCGAATAACCGGATCCCATTCCTTCGCTGACAATTTCTTTATCGACAAAGGTAATCCCAAATAAGTAATTGGGAATTTCTCTATCTTGCAGGATAAAGTATCAGCTGCCAAACTGACTGAGTAGTCATCCAAATTAATCCCTGTAATAGAGGACTTTTGATAATTTATTTGCAGGCCTGAGATAACTTCAAAACAATGCAAGATGCGACGCAAGTTCTTTAACTTTTCCAAGTCATAAGGGATGAACACCAAAGTGTCGTCAGCAAATTGTAATAAAGAAACCGGATTAACATACCCCTCAATACCAATCCCATCGATTAAACCTCCAGATATTGCCTTGTCAAAAATAGCCCGAAGACCTTCTATTGCTATCACAAAAAGAAGGGGCGAAATTGGGTCTCCTTGACGCACACCCTTTTCCATAAAAAAATTCTCTGAAGGACTACCGTTAACCAAAACAGCTAACTGAGAACTTTTAAAAAGAGCTGAAATCCAAGTAATCCAAGTTTTATCAAAATTCATGCGCTTAAGCATAGAAATAATAAAACTCCACGAAACTGAATCAAACGCTTTCTTGAAATCCAGTTTAACCATTAGAACTTTCTCTCTACGTCTATGCACCAAGTGAATAATCTCTGACGCTATCATATGGCAATCGTGGATGTTTCTCCCTTTAACGAACCCAAACTGACTTTCTGAAATAATTGAAGGAAGAATGGTGGAAAGTCTTTCAGCTAAAACCTTCGAAACCCACTTCCGAATGCCATTAACCAAGCTAATTGGTCTGAAATCAGCTATATCCGAGGCACCTTTGAATTTAGGCAATAGAACCAAAAAAGCAGTATTCAATCCTGTAGGGAAAAAACCTGAGTTGTAGAAATCAGCAAATAACTTCAAGATATCCCCTTTAAGAGTCTTCCATGCTCTCTTATAGAAGAAGAAATTAAATCCATCAGGACCCGGAGATTTATTGTCATCGAAACTAGATAAGGCACTGAAAATTTCTGATTCTAAGAAAGGAGCCGAGATATAATCAGCTTGAGAAGTCGTTAGCCCGCAGATAGGAAGATTTAACAGGGAAAAAGGAGGAGTTTGACACTGCTCCTTGAACAAATTTCTATAGAAAGAATGCACCTGAACTTTAATGTCATCCGGGTTTGCGTAAACCACATCGTTCACTGAAATTTCATTAATCATGTTTGAGCTTGACCGAATAGAAGCTATAGAATGATAGTACTTTGTGTTCCTCTCCCCAAATTGGTTCCAATTTAATCTAGACTTTTGAAGCCACAGAGAATCAAGTTGATTCAAAACCGAATGGGATTCAGCTTGTAAAGAGAACAATTGCGTAGATTCCAAATCTTCCAACGGCCGAGTATCTGCAATCGTTTCCAACTCTATAATTGATTGTTGAACACCCTCCATCTTCTTGTTCAAATCCCCAAAATGGTTCTTATTCCACAATTTAATTGCTGTTCTTAACTCTTTCAGCTTAGCAACTAAACTCCCTGCAACCATATTTTCTGAAATTAAGGCCCAAGAGCTGTCAACAAAAGTAGGAAAATGAGGATGATTCCACCAAGCGTTGATGGATTTAAAGGGTTTAGGGCCCCAATCCGAAGCAACTTCTGAGCAAAATAAGAGCGGAATATGATCAGAAAACGATCTCGGTAATGCCGTGAGAAGATGCTTAGGCCACACATTCAAGGAGCTTGGAGAGATAAAACACCTATCAATTTTAGATCTCGACACTCTATTATACCAAGTAAACAACCGGCCTTGCAAAGGAACTTCTAAAAGGGACGAATGATGAATAAAACTCATAAAATCCTTCATAGAATTAGAGAACCCCGAACAATTAAGCCTTTCACAAGGCTCCAAGATTTCATTAAAATCCCCCATCAAAATACAAAGCTTGTCAGACACCAATTCTAGAATGATTTCTTGCCAAAGAATGGATCGATCCTTTGGACAATTACTTGCATAAACCAAAATCAAACGGATGTTAGTAGAATACCAGCAATAATCCAGAATAATAAACCTCGAAGAATTAAAAATTCTAGTAGGAATAACCGAAAGCTTATTCCAAATCATAACTAAACCCCCAGAAGCACCTTGAGAAGAAGAATAGCTGAAATCAAAATGAGAGTTAGGCCATATTCTTCTAATATCAAACTCGTTCAAACTTTCTTTTTTAGTTTCTATCAATCCAAGAACTGAAATATGATTTTTAGTAACCAACAAGCGAATGAATCGCTGTTTTCTATAAAAAGATAGACCCCCTCGACAATTCCAGGAAATAATATTAAGAGAGCTAGACATGGAAAATATCTAAACCTTGAGAAAACGCAAAATCATACAGACTTCGCAAAGTCCTGTAGATTTCTACGAGAAAGAAGTTCTAAAATAGCCTCCTCTTTTTCAACCTCAAACAGACCCAATTGTAAGCCTACACTCCACGTCTTCCTTACTTCCGCCTCCTTATTAGCATTAGCGAAATTAATTTTGCTCCTATGTCTAATAATAGCATTTGAAAAGGATGAATCTGATCCTCTCGAGCAAGTGAAATTCGAGCAGAAGTTGCCCTTATTATCAAGACGTTTAAATTTTCTTCTTGGCTCAACAAAACCCTTAAACCCTGCCGGAGTACTTTCTGCTAAAGGATTACTGTGAGCTGGTGATTGATCAGACCTGATGATATTGAAATCTTCTGGAAAAGAATTAACAGCCTGAAGCTCTTCACCACCTGAAGCCACTGTTTTAATATCCTCTGAACGTGAATGAGTAATAAACGCTGGGGAAGAAACTTCTGATAAACCTTTCTTAACCAGCGAGTCTGAGAAGTCTTCATCTCCCTGTTTGTCCAAGTCAGAAAACGACCCTTGACTGCTCGAAGATAATGATTCCAAACCATCCCATTCTTCCAATATAATTGGAATATCTGATTCCGAAATTCTAATACTGAACTCTTTTTCGGAAAAAACCATTGGAACTGAATCCACAATATTATCTCTAGAAGTGCAAATCAAGACAGAACCTGTATCCATCCTATCTTTCGAAAGAATCATTGGGTGGACTGAAATAGACTCACCATATCTATTCCCTACCTGCATGAAGACATCCTCTTCCCATGCACCAATAGGAATACCAACTATATTAAGCCAAATAAACCTCCCATTACTCACATCAAATCTTCCTAAGGGTTTAAAAGAAGAAAAGAATTCCAGCAGAGACGGAAAAGTACTTAATTCAAAAGCCAATCGTGCCTCCTTAGAGCAAAACCTAAGAATGATTTCAGCACCTCCCAAAAAAGACATATTATCATAGACCACACCTTTGGCTTGCAGGTACGATGATACTTGTAGCAACGAACGAATATGTCTAACCGTGATAATGAGAGAATCCGAGTAATCAACTTCTGATGTCTGTGAGAAAACAAGCGGTTCAGCTTTCAGAACCTGAGCAAAAGACCTGCTATCCCTAACAGAGGGTTTGAAAGTATGTTGTTGTTGCTGTTTAGGCTGATGAGCTGAATGTGCTTGATCAGATTCCTTCAAACCAATAGAACCTGAAACCCTAGCTGGGTATCTTGCATCGTATGCCCTAATCCGATAATACCCAATACTTACCATATTCAAACGGGCTTTAACCGTATTGAAATCTTCCTCCATGTTAGGTCTAAAAAACCCAAATCGTTTGTTCCTCACATTACGTTTCCTTGCTAAGGTGACTCTTCCCGCTACACCAAACTTCAAAAAAGCTTGCTGGAGATTAATATAATTCCAATTATCCGGATAGTTTTCAAAATAATAAACAGGGGCATGCTGACGGTTGTCGATAGGATTAGCTGCCGGAGTACGGTGGTATGAGTTGGCCAGATGAGGTTTAGGGTTAGGGTTGGGGAGGGGGAGAGACATCTCGATTTTTCCCGTACCTTTGGAGAATTTGTTTCACTATCTTTTCTGAAACTTAATTAGAAAAGGACTATATTACCCTTATATAAGTATAATATAATTATCTTAATAATCTCTTTATCTATTTTTATATTAAATTAATCATTTAAATATATCTCATCTTTATGATGTTTTTTGACTTAAAATTTTTAAATCTTTAATTTCAATTTTTTTTAAAAATTAATTTTAATTGTTGCCATTGTATCAAATTAGAGTGAATATTTAAATATATTGTTCATATTACTTCATACTGTTCCAACTTATATTTTTATCATAAAACACTTCAAATATGAAGTAATGTGAATGGTTTACTTCATCCCTCTAAAATAAAATTTCGGAATAATTTCGTCCTTAATTGGACTAAATAAACAAAAAATGATCAAAATTAAAAAAAAAACTAAATAAATAATAAATAATAAATTTGACATAGGATGGTGACAAATATAGAAATACAAAGACTAACTAAAAAAACAAAGTAAATCAAGGACGAACTTAAAAAAAAAAAATGAAAGATACAAAAACGTGAGAATGGTTTTACCGTGAATAAATGACTATCATTAAAAAATGGGCATGCTTATTTTAAAAATTTGTGCTATAAACAAAAAAATTGGAAAGAGTAGGGTACATTCAAATGGTTAAGCTTAGAATAAAATATACTAAATTTGATTATCATTTCGTGGGTAAACATATTGGTGTAAAATGTTTAACTTTACTTTTCAAAAAGACAAGTCCGTACGTAAACAATTTACAATGTGTGCATTAATTAACAAATTAAGCATGCCGCCATTTTTACAAAATCAATATCTTCTGCAAGTCTAATCAAACTTTCTTTACATGAAACACCATACATACAAAAATAACAAAAATAAAAGGCTTAATACATAGTTTGACCCCTGAACTTATACCCTTTTACCCATCTAACCCTTAAATTTAACGTCTCACCTATCGAACCTCTGAAGTTGTTAAATAATCCGATTTAACCCCTGAACTTGATAAATAAGTAAGCATTGAACCCTTCGTGTCCACCTGTCACTTGAAACGTTCTAGAAGTAATTGTGTACGGAGGGGTTAAATGTTTACGTATTTATCAAGTTCGGGGGTCAAATCGGGTTATTTTACAAGTTCAGGGGTTCGATAGGTGAGACGTTAAGTTTGGAGGTTAGATGGGTAAAAGGGTACAAGTTCAGGGGTCAAACTATGTATTCAGCCAAAATAAAACAAAGTGAGAAAAATGATATCAGTAACTAAGTTACATATCAGAATTAGCTGCAGACTGTGAATTAATCCCATGTAAGTTGATCTATAAGGCTTGAACTATGATACATGTCTGCAGCAAAATCAAAATCAAAATCAAAGTTAGAGTATTGATCAAAATAATTATCCATGTTTTTCTTTCCATAACTAAACTCATTGATCATTTTCTCATCAGTTTCAACAACTTGTAGTTCTTGATCAAGTCTTGAGGGTTGAATCATGGGTTCACTCCTCAAGCAGTTGTCGTCTATAATCGTCCCGAACGCAGATGGATTCGAAGCGGAACAAGACTGAGTTGTGCAATCAAAGAAACTAGGGTTTTGGTTTGAAGAAATATGAAATGGAGGAGGGACAGGGATAACTGGTTCCGTAGTTTTCTTCATGTCCAAGGAAAAATTGTTACTGATTGTGAAGACTGAAGTTGGTTGTTGTTGATTTGATTTGTCTGAGACGAACCTGCATGGATTAACAATAATATGGTTGTTCCTGTTGCAGCGGTTTTGCTTATGACAAGAATTATAAGTAGCAGAGATAAGATTATGAGTGTTGGGATCTAAGCCTTGTGCAAGAAGTTTCTTCTTGATGCATGAGTTCCAAAAGTTCTTCACTTCATTGTCGGTTCTACCTGGTAAATGTTTAGCTATTTGAGCCCATTTGTTGCCAATAATTCTATGAACATCAACAATTGTCATCTCTTCTTCAGCACTAAATGAACCTCGTTTTAGATCTGGTCTCAAGTAGTTTATCCATCTCAATCTGCAACTTTTTCCACATCTTTGCAGCCCTATAAATTAACAAACAAAACCACCACCTTCAAACCTTCGAAACTCAAGTTCGAGTCCTGCATCCAATTAAGATGCAGGAGAAATAAACACATTCAACTGTTATTAAAACTGTAAACTCTCGAGTTCGAGTTTCGGGTGGATCCGATGAACCAAAAAAGAAGAGAAAATAACTAAAGATGAGTGAATAAAAAGTATACCTGCAAGCTTAGGGACAGAACTCCAAGAAGCATGAGCATGGGTTGTAATGAAGTTGATTAGTTTCTCATCTTCTTCAGGAGACCATAACCCTCTCTTGACTTTTTGTTTGCTGCAACATTGATGTCCCATTCTTTTGATTATCGAAACCACCTTCTCAAATGTATGATCAGTGCTAATCAAAACCATTTACTGTGGAACATGCTCCTTTGTATACTACTTAATTCCTTTTGCTTAGTGATGCAAACCTCTCCTCTCTATATATATAAATGGCTAATGTATTTATCTACCCACAACTTTAATATGTTTGCTAAATATACTGTAATCTTAAAAAAAATTCATACAAATTATCATATATCTAATTTTTGTCAAATATACCTACAATTGGATTAAATACTTTTGGGGTCACCGAACTATGACCTCTTTATAAAATGGTTACCTAACTATAAAAAGTTACAAAATGGTTACCAAACTATACAGTTTTTTTTCAAAAAGATTACCGAACTATAAAAAGTTATAAAATGATTACCGAACTGTTATTTTTTACAAAAAGGTTACCTTGCTATGCATCTTTTCTTTGTCAACGTCATCAAGATGGTAACCCTTATGTATACAAAATGATAGTTTGGTAACCATTTTTTAACTTTTTATAGTTTGCTTACCGTTTTGTAAAAAAACTATAGTTTGGTACTTTTTGTAAAACTATTTATAGTTCGGTGACCTCAAAAATATTTAACCCACCTGCAATTCGTTTGGAACTGATGTGGCAAGATGTTATATGCGCCATCGGGGACGAAGCCAAGAATTATTTTTGGAGGGGTAAAAAAAAAATTAAATAGTTGGAGGAACATAAAAAAATTTAAAAAATATTAATGGGTCAAAATTCTATATCTATTTAGACACGAGTTTATCACTTTTATGGTGAATATATAAGAGAATAATCTATTTTCTATTATACAACTCACAATAGTCTAATTAGAGTCGATTTAGCTAAAACTATATATTATGGAATAACACAATTATGCTGGATATATAGCTAATAAAGCGGGCTTGCGCTTTAAATCTAGTAGCAATTTGCATGTTGAATATGTCAGAAATTAATAACATATAGTTTGAGTCGCAACATAATAGTTTAAATTTTGGAAAGGTATTGTTTCATAAAAAAAAAACATTTTTTAAAATTACCAAAATAGTTAATGTACAGAAAAGTATATATAATTTCCTCACTTGTGCTACAGTGCCATATTTATGAAAAGAAAAACATTTTGTAGTGAGAGAGAGTGGAAATTGAACTTTGGGTTTACTCATGATAAAGAACCACTAGTCTAATTGAGTGTGTTGGTAGCTTCAAGCCTTGGATTGAACAATTGCTCTTAATTTGATTACTACTTTTCTTTAATTAACTAATTATATTTTACTCACTGGTTAGTAATTTTGTATGAGTTGCACAAAACATGATAATTTTATAGTTAATTAAATGCATGTTTTCAAAGAACTAGTCAATTCAAGTTAACCTATTTCTTTTCGTTATGTTTAAAGTTTTAAACCTTGTTCAATACATGTTTGTGGATAATTAATTAATTATAGGCAGAAATGTTTATGTTTGTTTGCGTATAGATCACAGATATGGTTGGTATAGATTTTAGATATGTACATACTCCATTTTTTCCTTTCTTAATATTTTGCAAAGGTACAAAAAAAACCCTTCAAATTTTCTCCAACGAACAATGCAGCTTTTTTACTTTTTTGGACGCAAAAAAACCCTTATTGTTTTTAAATCGAACAAAAAAAATCCTTCCGTCTATAATTTTGACTAACGGACATTAAGTTGCTGACGTGGCGATACAAAAAAAGGTTTAAATACCGCCTTAATGTTTAAAATAATTACCAATTTTATATTTATAATTTTTTTTATATTATTTCACCATCTTCTTCTAATTAACTCTAATTGAATTTTTTCCATAAAAAAACTATAATTTATTTATTTTATTAAACATAACTAAATCAATTAATCAATTATACCTAACCATTAAAACCCAATTAATAATATCAAAATTAATTAACCTATCAAAATTCAATTAAACCTAATTAATTAGTTAATCAATTAAATCTAATTAAACTTAAACTCAAATTAAATCTAATTAAATCTAATTAAAATCTCATTATATTTAAATTTAAAAATTGAACCGTCGTCACCCGACCTTCCTGAAACAAACGACCACCGACACACTGAATTGTTCTTTTTTAATTCAAAAATTACGACCACCGGCACACCGTCCAATAGTTGAAAAGCGCCAACATAGAGAGATGGAGCGCCTCCAGAATCGGAAACCTGTGCAGGAACAGATAGCGGGCGTTGGCTCCGAAGGTATGCAGCCAAAGCATTACGAACATGGTTGGAATCCAAGGGAGAACCTTTGGGAAGAATGAAACAATTTTGGTTCACAACCCCACCTTTGAAAATAAAAGTAGAACGAGGAACATCTCAATGCGGACGAGAAGCCGGCTTAGAGGAGGAGTCAGGAGGACCGAAGGCAGGATGCTTCCTCGTCTCCTCAGAAGAAACCAAAGGAAGAGAAGCAGACGACGTAGGCACCAGAGATGTAACTACCACAACCGACACAGAATCAGTAGTAACCGATGATATAGCCCCAGGCAAAGAAGTAGCAGGCAAAATAGCAAGAAGACATGCTAGGAAGGCAGCAGCTGTAGGGGCGGGAGAATCACCAGGTGCAGCGGAGACCCCATCCTCATTATCAGATAAAAGGAAAATGAAAGGAGTAGACGGCCGGTCAAGCAGAGGAAGACTGGGCATGATAGTGACCTCATCATCACTCAACATATCCGCATCTATAGCATCAAAGATGTCAATTTCCATTCTCGCGAAAAGAAACTGAAAGCAGCAAAAGCAGCAGAAGACTGATAGGTGTAGAATTGCACCTATAATACTTGTCTATTTTGAGTTATTAATGTCATGATAGTGTCCATTGAAGGTGTTTTATTGCTCATTTTCATATCGAAGTGTTTCAGGTACATATTGGCGAGGACCGGGCAAATTGGAGCGTATTTGGAGAAATCGAAGTCGGAAAAAGCAGATTTATTTAGCCCAGAGGCTGTTTCTGCCGAAACAAGGAGTATTTCGGCAGAAACACAGCCAAAAGAGGTCTGTCTCGTCCGAGACAGGCTATGTTTCGGACGAGACAGGGTCTGAACGTGTCCAGAAGTTTTCCATTCCAAGGCCATTTCGGAAGAAACAAGCCAACTTCTGACAGAAACGTATTTTTAATGGAAAAACGTGATGAAGAGCTGAAATGACACATATGGGCATCTCATTGGTCTATTTTCATTGGTGGCTTCATTTAGACTTGTACTAGGATGTAATTTTGTAACCTTTTTGTCCCTGAACTATAAAAGGACCCCTTTATTTCCTTCTTAGGGTTATGCACTCTTATTAGAATTTGTAGCCCCCATCTTATTTTACTATTCTCAGATTTTCAAATTACTCTTGTTCTTAGATTACTTTTCAAGCTTTATTGTGGATTGAAGTTATTAATTAATAGAAGATTATTGTTCTTTTCATCTTGGTTATTCTTCATTATCTATTTAATGCTTTGGGTTTTTTCTATTTACAAGGTAATTACTTCTTACACAATGTTTAATTTTAGTTCTTATTTGTTAATTGCTATCATGTTAGTAGTTAGTAGCTAAACCCCCTTATTTAGGGGTTGTTAATGAAGTTTGATTGTGATTAGTTGATTAGGGTTTGATTGTGTTTAAAGGTTTGTAGTGATTTGTATGCTTAATGCCTAGGAAAGATTGATCTCCTAATCCTAGGTTTAAAGGTTAATTAATTAGGCGAGAGTCATTTAATTATCCGGAATAAGCAAATCACTTAATTAGGGCTTAATCACGCGAGAGCGGTTTAGGGCTTAATCGGTTATAGGTTAGCTTCGTGATTGGATTCAATTAATATAATCGAAATCTAATTACGCGAGAGCGATTTAGATTTAGGTGTATTAATTTAATTACAATTAGTTCTAATTGCGGACTCGAGAGAGCGGATTAGACATTTTAGAAAGACTTGACCCAAACCAATTATTCAATCAACCCCGATTACCTAGGAACGTTTTCAAACCTAATTAGCAACCTCTAAGCACCTTTTACCTATTTGTTAAAACCGTTTAGTACTTGATCATTTGATTTATAAATTGCTTGCCTAGTTGTTAATTGTTTGTTTAATAATTCAATTGTTCGTTTTATTAGTGTTTAAATTATGTAGTTGCTAATTTAAATCCAATTGCTCGTTTGCTTTCCGAATTGAAATTCAAAATCCATGTTCGTTCACTTTGAACTTCTTGTCTCCGTGGGATCGATACTCGACTTGTCGAGTTACTACAAGTTAGCGAGTAAAGTTGCTAACAAAGACGATGAAAAGAGCAAGAAAGATCAAAGAGAACATCCTAAAAGAAGTAAACAGAAAAACAAAATAAGAAGGGTTTATTTATAATCTTTCTCTCGAAGGTAAAAAAGGGAAAACAAAAGAAGGTATAATAAATAGCAATAAAATAATTGCAACTACTGCCAACGCTAGGAACGAGGAGGAACTAGCAACCCAACCGTAAAAAACAATCAAGTAACAACGGTACAATGTGCAAGAAAAGAGGAGAAGTCAAAAAGACAAGTCAGCTGTAACGCATTGCCCAGGATGTTATAAATACAAGAAGAGAAAAGCCAAAAACGCATACTAGAAAACAGCCATTTAGCGACGGATTGTTCCGTTGCTAAATGGATAAATTCCGTCGCTAAACGAGTTTGTCCGTCACTAAATTTCTTATACTAATTTTACAGCGACGAAAAAAAAAGCAATTGTGGCGGATTTAAAAAAATTAGCGACTAATTTAAATCTTAATTAAAATCGTAAAATAAAATATTATTTAATCGGTCACCCACCGTCACACACCAACCCGCTATCCACCACACAGTATCACCCACCCGCAAATTTCCCAAATTTCCAGTAGGTCACTTATCCCTCACATTGCTCCCATCCAATTCTTTGTAGTTCCCCCACGTGTGACTCCATCTTAACCAACTCAGATTCTTGTCATATATCTATGTATATAATATTTAAATATACATGAAATTAACAAAAAGTTACTCCCGCAATTTACTCACATATTATAAAATAATTATTTTTCATACTAATTATTTTTAAATAAATAAATAATAAATTATTTTCTAATAATTATTTTAAATAAAAACAACAAATTATTACTTTTGCACTTTACTTCCGCATTCTAATATAATAATTTTGTTAAAAAATAATAATTTTTTTAATAAATAATAATTTTTTAATAAATATTTTTTTTTGAATAAATATTTTTTTAATAAATATTTTTTTAATAAATAATTATTTTGTTAATAAATAATTATTATTTTATAATTAATATTATTTTTATTAATAAAGATTTTTCTAATAAATAATATTTTAATTTATATTTTTTGATAAAAATAATACTTTTAGCGACGAATTTTGTAATCCGCCGCTAAAAGTAAGCATTTAGCGACAAATTTTGTAATCCCCAATCATTTTTTAGGATTTAGTGAGATATTCAAAATTCGTCGTTAAATCAGTCGCTAAATGTGATTTTAGCGACCGTCGCTAAAATCTGTTGCTAATCGACTGTTTTTTAGTAGTGAAAGAAAAAAGAAGAGGGAAGGAGTTTTCTCGAATACTTTGTAGCTTTTTTAGGTTTGGTTAAACAAAATCTAGAAAACCAAAACAAGTTACAAAATGCACGAGGCGCACTCGAAGACCAAGGAAAACACGTATAGGGGGTGGACACTTTCGTAGCTTGTTTTGGTTCAGTTTACACAGAAATATAGCCAAAACTCGCTACAAAAATGGATGAAAAGAATCACAAAAAACGGACAAACTCTCAAAAATCAGGTAATCATGAGGCACAAACGGACGAGACAGCACTAAACAAACAAGGAACGTCAAGAAAATAGAGATACAGTAAAAACAAAAGAAGGAACTACTAGAACTTGAACATTGCGATGAATAAATCAAGGCATAAATATCTAGTCAACGCAAAACAAAAGGGAGGGATTAATGATGGAATAGGTATAAAACGAGATAGTAAAAGGAGCACAAAGAAATCCCACATCAGCTAAGAGAAGGCAGACATGCTGAAAACACTATAAATAGAACACGAAGCCAAACGCATGGAGGTACGACTAATCCTAATCAACATATACTTTACTCATTAAAACTATCAACTAACTAGAGTTTCGGAGCGGGCACGGGGTTCAAAGACCCGTCGTAACTGATCCTCTACCTATTGTCCACTTTGGAGGGTCGAAGACGCACGCCTAACATCCGGATCCATCAAAAAAATCCAAATATTAGTCCAAAGTTTAGAACAACTACCATACAAAACAATAGGAATCCATTGAAGAAAAAATTTGTCAGGAGAAGAAGGCATCACCCAAGCTATACCCAACTTTTGAAACATCACATACCAAATTTTACTTGCAAAAATACAATGCAAAAAAATGTGATCTTGAGTCTCCATATCACCACAAAGAGCACAATCCATATTACCATCGCTAATAATTCTCCGAGAAGCGAGAAAAAATAAGGATGGTATACTTTCATACAAGGTCGTCCAAAAGAAAAACTTTAGGTGGAACCTCCAATTTCCAGCAAACATTGAATAAAGCTGACCTGTTTTGAGCAAATGGATGAGTACACCTGATAAGATTCTACACCGAAGCAGCTGAGAAGCCTCTGCTTCCATGCTTGCAGATTATGTCATCTTCACAGCACCAGAAGCTAAACTGACAATACTGGCGTATCGAGAAAACAACAGCAATAGCTCTTCAAACTGAGCTATTTCGTTCAACCTCAACCGTCTGCGCCAATGCCATCCCAAAGTGGTCACTGAGCTGACAGTAGCATGTTTCAACGGCACCCAAAGTAAGAATTACCTTAATTGTTTCACAAAAATAGGTATGGAACTTTACCAATTATATTGCATTATGAATAGCTAGAGCATATATAGATGATCGGATAACTCTTCTCAATTCCAAATTTCCTCCATTTTTCTCAAGTGTATTTAGATGGGCGACACATAAATAAAATTATAAAATAATTATTATATTAAATCTCATTTTACTTATTTATCATCTATTTACATAAATTTGAGAAAAATGTAATAAAAAAAGTATACTTGAAAATATGCATTCCCAGAATAATCTATATGGTTATATGATGGAAAATTTATTATAATAAAAAGGAAAATATCAAATAAGTAGGGGCGGAACCAGCCTTTTGGCTGAGGTAGCGACCGTCCCTGCAAATTTTCTTTGTTTTTACAAAATTACCTCTTGAAGTTTAATTTATTTTGTTTAAATATGGTCATTTAATTTTAACTTTTATATAATTAGCCACCTCAAATTTTTTAGAAGAATGTGTAATAGAAATTGTTAATGAGTAGTTTTTGTTTTTGGTCCTCATTAATTTAATTAGTAAAACATGATTATGTTTCTGTGGAGTTACCGAGAAAGTCATTTCCAAATAAGTACTTCTTTTGATTCTCTTTGATACATCATGATGATAGGTTGAAATTATTTATATTATATTAATTCATACTACTTATGGGATATTTATATAAAAGGTGTAGAGATTAATGATAATATGACTAATTAAGGGAAGACCAAACCTAATAATCAAATAAAGAAAACACAAGATCTTTTCTTGCATCCAAATTCAGCATGAAAGAGCTAGCTCTTTTCTCATATTTCTTTTTAATTATTAATTGTATACAATCAATTGCAAATTATACCATACATGTACAAATGCAAGTATGCAGAGATAGTTCTGTTTGATTCGGCTTAATGAATTTACAATCAAATCATATTTTAAGTGATAAAATAAAAATTAAACTGCATTAAATGTTTATACAAAAATTATATTCAATTTGATTTGATTCAGTTTCTAAACAACTTTATATAATTGCATAACTAAAAGCACGATGTATGATTACTCTCCGATAATTAAATTATTTTCAAATATTTTTTTAATAATTTTTTTTTTAAACATATCACACACCTCTTCCATAATCAGCTATGCATAGGCGACCGCGATCGCCTACGCCAGCTAGAATCATCCTAAGGGAGTCTAACTGCCCCGCTCGCCTTATGGGGAGGCACTCCCCCTTGTTTAGTCTACTATTATTCAAATTTAAATTAATTATATTGATTTGATAATCTATTAAATTCAAATTACATAAATAATAAATTAAGGAACTTAATTTAGTTTTACTTTGATAATGTTTTATATTTATTATAAACCATCATACAATTTAATTATTTTATTATCAGATAAACTATGAACTTTTTTAAAATAATTTTTTAAATAATTTTTAAAAAACAATCACGAAGAACAATTATTAAATAACTCATCATAAATTTTTTAAGTGATATTCATCATGTTTTGAAGAATATATGTTTACTGGTTTGATTTTATTTGATTTTTACTAATTTATTTTTTTGATATCATAAATTAAAGGGATAATGTCAAAACAAATCACGAACTTTATATGTTTTTTCATTTTAATCACGCAATTTAAATTTTATCATTTCATGCACGAAATACCATTTGTTTTCAAATTCATACACTATGCTGAGGTGTCACGGCTTCATTGGTGTAATTCGCTGAGTTGGATGTCATTTTACATTAGAGATGGGAATGGAAACGGGATTCTCCGATCCCCATGGGGACCCGTCCTTAATGGGGCGGAAAATCCACACCAATTGTCCCCATGGGTACAGGAATGGGAGAAGATTTTTTCCCATTCACGGGGATGGAGAGGGGACGATTGGTGTAGTCCCATCCCATGGGGATCCGGTTTATTTTTATATAATATTTATTATAATTTTTAATATATTGTTCATGGTTTTTTATAATTTAATTTAATTCTTTTAAAAAAGATTATTTTTTTGTTTGTAAGAAACTTTTAATTACTTATAAAATAAGATAAAAAAATTTAGAGAACTTTTTATTTTGTTTTGATTATTTTATATTAATATTTAAAATTGCTGAATATTTTAGATGATTAATTAATTATTGGCATAATTTAATTTTAAAATACTAATATGAATAGTTAATATTTATTTTTTCAAATGTTTCATAAATATAATAAAAATATTTAAATATTTATATTAAAATTATACGGGGATGCAGTAATCTCTATGAGAATGGAGAATTTACGGGAATGGGAATGGAGAATTTACGGGAATGGGAATGAAGATGGATTAGTTCCCTTAAATAAATGGGAACGAGGATTCCTCATAGAAGCGGGAACGGGGATGGGAATAGTTTCCCCACCCCCAACCCGCCCTATTGTCATCCCTACAATAAAGAGAAAATTACAAGAATGGGCTGAATGTAGGCTTTTTTTACAAAAATGCTAAGGCTTCCATATTCTTTCATCAGTGCTAACTTTTTCTTTACATTTTGGAGCTAATGACGGTAAAATATTACAATCTATACCTAAATGATCCTTGCCTTACACTTGTCATCTTTGATTTAATTTTTCATAAATCTAACACATGTTGCTCTTCTTCTTCTTTTTTACTCTTTCTATTTTTGTATTTCTTCCATTAAGGTTGCCATTTTTTCATACACTGCATAATTAAACAGCTTTTTTTGCCATCACAATCACAGTAAATTTTCCATCTTTAACATAATTAGAGAAAATCAAATCTAAAAAAATTCGAAATTCACCATCACGACAATGAAATAGATAATTTAAGCTTTATATTTATTTTCGGCATTAGTCTAATAAATTTAAAAAGTTAACTAAAACGGTTTTATAACTTGTCAACTGTGTAACTAAATTTAGTTGAGCAGTAATCGTGATTCCATACCATTTTGTAAATTAGCACTAATGATTTGTTTATCATTTAAAACTGAAAAATCCTCGAAATAAGCAGCGAACAATAAAAACCTAACACTGTTGAAACTCAAACCTTATTAGAAAAGACGTTTTTTTCTTAATTTATGCAACTCTCTTTTTGGCATTTGCTTCTTGAATTGGGACTTTATTTCATGCTACAAGCCCTCCCCTTCCAACTTTTTGCATTCTATTTTGTTTTCCAGTTTTCTGGATAATGCATGGTGTATATGTGTTTCAATACATTTTTGTAGGTCAAATGTTATAAAAAGACCAAACCTTTCACAAAAGTTTCACAAAAGTCCTGACCTTTCAATTTTGTCGATTTGGCCAAAAACTGATTATTTGATTTCACAAAAGTCCCGACCTTTCAATTTTGTCGATTTTGGCCAAAAATGGATTATTTGGTTTCACAAAAGTCCTGACCTTTCAATATTTGGCACGCCACATAGGCGTCACATAGGCGCCACATAAGCAAATTGAAATCAAATTGAGAGTTGGCCACAATTGAAACCAAATAATTTATTTTTGGCCAAAATCGACAAAATTGAAAGGTTAAGACTTTTGTGAAACTTTTATAAAAGGTTTGGCCTTTTTAAGACATTTGGCCCATTTTTGTACTCAGGTAATTGTGTTACTGAATTGTCCTTTTATTTTGCCGAGAAACTTGTTTGGTTTGGTCCATCCTTATTGAGGTCAAAGCTTTTAGACTAAACAAAATTGTTCATATAAAATCTGTAGTAGTGAACGATTGAGCCATTATTCTCATTTTGCTCTACATTTTGCCTATTTGAAAATTAGATGGTCAATTTTTATTTTTATATTTTTGTGAATGTTAGTCATTAAACCACTAAACTTTAAAAACACTGAATTTCTATTATAATTATTAGAGTTGTGTATAATACGTATAATTTAATAGAATTTAATTTAATTTATTTGTTTTTTTATTAAAATGACAGTGTATTTCTTTAGAAAATATGATAGCAATATGGATGAATGATGTATTATTTATGTAATTAAAATGTATCATATATTTAAATTATTTTTCTATTTTTTTATACATTATGTGATATAGATTAGTATATTATTATTTGCTAATTTCTTTTATGTGTTTTTTTGTTTGAAGTTTATGATTTTAACAATCTCTTTACTGAGAAATTTAGTATACTATTTTATTTTTAAAAAAATATATTTAAGTTGTCTCCAAGATATATACAAAATGCATTCAAGTTGTTTCTAAAATTTATTTTTATATGTATTAAGAGTTTATTATCTTTTTATGTTAATTTTATATATTTTGATTGATGATGTGTCATATGTAACCATCCAATAAAGGAGGTTCGCAATGTAATGCTTTTAGTACTAAATTAACTTGTTATTACGCTCGAGAGAGTGTTAGAAAATGAGACTATCGGTAAAACATTCCTTGTTGTGATACATTCCTTATTTATTTTAAATAATTCTAAGATTATGTTCAAATGCGTTTTATAAATATATACGAGATATATTTTTTCAATAATTTTATTAATAGTATATGACTGTCTTCGAGATACATCTTCAATACATATCAGATACATATGTTGTACATTAATATACATGTCAGAAACAACTCAAATACATTCATTTTTAAATATATATTAATTTATCAAGCGTATCTGACATGTTTCTTAGATGTAATTATTAGATAAATTTTTAAAAAATAATTTAGACATGATAGATATATTCTTGATATGCGTCTTCTAGTCAATGGTGGTACCTCAATGCCTTCGAGATACATTTTCGGTACATCTCCTATAGATTTTCGATACATCTCGGATACGTCATCAATACATATCAGAAACAACTCAAAGAATATTTAAATATATATTATATAAATATATATGTCTTTTAGATGTATTTTTAGATACATCTTTCATATACAATTAAAACATGATAAGTATATCCTTTATATGTATCATTTATAAATATTTTATACAATTTACAGAGCATGTGGCATATTTTTATTTTAATATATGTTATAGATACATTTCAACTACCCGTAACTTATATATTCAATGCGTTAAATATACAACTTAAATACAAATACTTTACTTATACGATACATCTGTTATACATATCAGAAATAGTTTACACGCATAATGAGAAATTGTTGCAAATAATAAACACATATATATTTTAATGTTAATGATGTTGATAATATTGTTATTAGTTCTTTTTTTTGTATATATCATGTATACTAAAGATATTTATATCGAGTAACATATAAAGATGTTATTGATGCGTGAATTTCAATTAAAGTATGTGATACTTGGATCTTTAATTTAAAATATATTATATATATACCTCAAAGACAATAATATATCAAATAATATCAATAACATTTTGATATTATATATACACCTTATAATTTAATATTATTTTTATGCTTTAATTTATAGTGAATAATAACATTATCAAAATGTTATTAATATTATTTGATGTGTGAATTTTAATTAAAGCACGTGATACATATATCTTTTAATTTAAAATATATTATACGTACACCTTTGAGACACATAAATAATACATATAAATAATATATTTATTTATTTATTTATTTATTTATTTTTGTTTTAGAAATATGAAAAAATAATAATCAGATATGTCCTCGATACATATCCGATACATAACAGATACATAAATGATACATGTTTGAATAGTTTGACGAACTGACGCACGGTTATGACGCGCGTGTCAGACGCATGTCAGACGCGTTTCTGACGCGTTTTTGACCTGTTCTGACGCATTTTTCACCTTTTTCTACCCTTCTCTCCTTGCAACGTGTCATCTTCTTGTGGAGTATGTATTTAATGTAATTTTTCAGATTTTGTATGTGCTGATGTAATTATTTTGCTGATTGTGTAATGTTGTTATTTGCTTCCTTTTTTTTGTATAGTTTTGTCATTTTCTCTACAATAAATGAGTGTCACCTAATTACTGTGCTATAAACCTTTTTGCTTGAAGAGATGCATTTTCGGGAATAATTTTAATTTTGGCCTGGCTGCTTGTTCTCATATCTGTAATATATATTCAAGTTAAATGTGTAATTCTTGATGTCAACGAAGATGATCATTGTGATTAGACGAGTCTGCTTCATTTCATGATTTTCAGTATTTTCTGACCTTTTTGCTTACCATGGTTTTCTTTTTTCCTGCTCTGTTAAACTACTATTTTCATATTTTTATGATTATTTTGGTTTTGGCTACAATTGTAAGCTTTTAGGAGTAAATTACGTGGGAAAGCAAAATCAATAAAGACATAATTACAATAAGCATATTTAGCAAATGTATAAAAAAAAGAACAGAAAGAAGAACTATTTTTGGCTTTTACAAAAATGTCAATGTTGGTTCCCTCTTAAATCATTGCATTAAAGTGTAGATAAAGGTGAAATATTTCCTTAATCTCTCAATAACTTTTCCTCTTTTTGAAGAGGTGAAAAGTGTCATATGTTGGCAAGGCACACTACATAGGTGATAAGTGTCAAGTTACGTCAGAAAGTGTCATATTTATATTTTTTACTAATTTTAACACACCTACCTTATTTTTTAAAAAATAATTGTAAAAATACTGAAAAAAACAATTTAAATTTTAAAATTTTTGAAAAATAATATTTATAAAATATTATAAGTTTGATAGTATAAAAAATCATAAATTTTAGCGTGTTTTAAAAATAAAACATGAGCTTTTAGTTTTGGCAAATTAATTCACAATTTTTTTGTGTGCAATTTTAGCACCGAGCAATTTTCTATTAGAAGTAGTGATTTTTCCGATGAACATATCAGTATTCTCTGATAGAAAATTACTAGGTGTCTAGAATTGTAAAAAACTGATAGTTTATATTTAATTTAATAAAATTTAAATTTCATATTAAATTTAGGCTTAATTTCTTAAAAAACCCCCACCTTGCATTTTTTTTTCGTTTATACCCTGACCTTGTAAAAACACCATTTGTACCCAATTTTGAGTTTTTATGTTTCATCTCTACCCAAAAGCATTAAATTGTACTCTTTTCATTTGAAAAAAAGTTTAAAACAATCCTTCATTTTTAACTTATATACGAATTAGATATTAATGTTATTAATAGTACAAAAATACCATCTTTTTCAAAAAATTAAAAATAATAATAATTTTTTTTAATTTTTTAAAAAATATTTCGAATTTTTTTTTTAATTTTTTTAAAAATATTTCCGACAAAAAAAATTAAAAAAAATAATAATTTTTTTTTAATTTTTTATTATTTTATCAAATTAAAAAAATTAATTAATTATTTGAATGTATTTGATTATTTTTTAAGTTTAAGGATTTATTTGTATATTTTAAAATAGAAAAAAGTATGTTTTAAACTATTTTCCAAATGAAAAAAGTACAATTTAATGCTTTTGGGTAGAGATGAAACATAAAAATCCAAAATTGGGTACAAATGGTGTTTTTACAAGGTCAGGGTATAAACGAAGAAAAAGTACAAGGTGGTGGTTTTTTAAGGAATTAAGCCTTAAATTTATAAAACATGCTAAATTTTATGATTTTTACAATAATAAATTAATTTTATATTTTAAAGTATCATTAAAATTCAATCAAAATTTATTATTGGAATCCGCATACCAAATCCTACGTTCAATTTGGTGCATTTAATATTATTAAATTTTAGTCGGTTTTAGTAAAATTTATATTATTGTATTCAAAATGTAATCTATCATAAAATTTAGTTAAACTTTATAGTGAACGTTGATATTTAATCAACCAATTAATAGTCTATAAGTCAACAGTATTATCAAACCACCACATGCCGGTACATGGCCACAACTCTTTAGAATAAATTTATATAGGGGTGTGCAGAAACCGAATTGTTCGAATTAACCGAATCGAACCGAACCAAATTTCCAGATTTGATTCGGTAATTTCGACAAAACGGTGCAGTTTGGTGTGAGGTAAGGAGTTTATTAGATATTTGATATTTAATTCAGTTTAAGGCATCTGTTAACCGATTTAACCGAAAAAACCGATGTCCTAATACGACGTCGTTTTGCTAGACTTATGACACATGCGAGGGAACCTTCCAGGCCTTGTGCATGTGCGAAGGGTTTGTGTTTAACAAACACAAAACGCTGAGTTTTGGTGTTTGTATATATTCCACATTTAAAACACAAACCCTAGCACCTCTCAGATTTCCATCGATTCAACTCCTTCGTTTTCTAATTCTCTCAACTCTGAAACTGAAACCCCTAAAAATTGAAACCCTAACTCATCTTTGTGCCTCTCTCGCTCCTCTGTTCCCCGCATAATCAATGGTTCCTCTCTGATTACATGCTTTACTTAAATTAAATCCATGGCTGCCTGCTTCTGTTCTTCGGTTCTCACTGTCTCAGTGTGTTTTGTATGAACAAAAACAACATCCTTTCAAGTTACAAAGTTTTAAACTTTATTAACAATCTGTTAATAACGAAGCAAACAATAGTTAAAGAACATATGATATGGTGAGTGTTCTACGATTTTTAATTGATGTTTTATTGGTCATCATTTCTTCTCAGATCTTTGTCACTGATATCTATTCTTGTTCACTTGTTTGTGTTTGTTTTTCTGAAAATGGATGGATTGGATCATTTCACAGAAGTTTCACTGTCAATCACAAACTTAAAAGATATATTTGTTCTTGATACATTTTTTTATTTTATTTTGATTTTTATTTTTAATTTCTACCATTTACTAATTGTTTATTTTCTTTGTTTTGTCGAGAACTGAAGTGGTGCAAGCCTGCGATCTATGAGCTCTCTTTGTTTGACAGTTTGAGACATCTTGATTCTTCTGGTGGTGGAAGCTTGAGTCCCATTTCACTTTCAGATGGAACCCGATTCAATTGTAAGTTAAAAATGCCCTTTTGATTTATTTGATTTTTGTTTTGTTTAATTAGTTTTGTTTAAGTAGTTTGTAAAGTTTGAACTGGCTGAATGTTCTTATTTTTTTTTCAGATGCTAACAGCTGAGCAAATTGGGACTGGGGGCAATGTTGCTTCCAGTCCTTGTGCACCTATTAATACTACTCAACCTCAACCTGAGGCAGCCGTGAATAATCCAAAAAAGAGGAAGCCAATGTCCAAAAGGTCTGCTGTCTGGGAGCATTATGAACGCATAAACGATGAAATGGGCAGAGTGGTTAGTGCTAAATGCTTATATTGTGCGAAAGAGTATCAATGTCATAGCAAACTCAATGGGACCTCAACTCTTAGAGCCCATATGCTTGCTTGTCTAAAGAATCCTCACAGTAAGCACACAAGGCAGACTCTCTTAACTCTTAATAATATTCAACCTGCTGGTGATGGGGATAGACTTAATTTAGGTGCATGGAAGTTTAGTCAAGAACTTGTTAGGGAGTCATTAGCTTACATGATAATTGTAGATGAGTTGCCCTTACGGTTTGTAGATGGAATGGGGTTTAAGAAACTGATGAGTACTGCATGTCCTAGGTTTAGAATTCCTTCTAGGTGGACTGTGTCTAGAGATTGCATTGATATGTTTGCAAATGAAAAGTCAAAACTTAAGTCTGTTTTGAAAGAACACAGTCAGAGGGTTAGCATCACTACTGATACATGGACTAGCATCACTATGTGTGTCACCTGCCACTGGATTGATGATTTGTGGAAGCTAAATAAACGTATCATGTCTTTTATTCCTGTTAGTGGTCATAAGATTGCTAAGTCCTTGGAGAGTTGTATGCTTGACTGGGGTCTGAAAAATATTTTCTCTATCACTATGGACAATGCCAGTAGCAATGATGTAGCAGTAAATGTCTTTAGGAGGAAACTGATTTCTTGGAGAACTGGGGTTGCTAAGGGGAAGTATTTGCACATGAGGTGCATTGCTCACATTCTGAATTTAGTGGTAAGTGATGGTCTTAAAGATGTGAATGTGTCTATTAAAAAAGTTAGAGAGTGTGTTAGGTACATTAGAAACAGTCCTGCTAGGTTAAAAAAGTTTAAAGAAGCTGCTGATTTTCTTGAAATTAAATCAAAAAAATGCATATGCCTAGATGTACCTATACGCTGGAACTCAACTTAGCTTATGCTTACCACTGCATGTTTATTTGAAAAGGCTTTTGAGAAATATGATGAGGATGAATCCTCATTTAAGATAGATTTGAATGGTGCTATTCCTGATAGCAAGGACTGGGAGGTGGTCAGGAAATTTGCTGATTGTCTGTCTCACTTCTACACTGTCACTCTGCGTATTTCTGGGTCTTTATATGTTACTGCTGACATGCATTCTCAGGAAATATGTGATCTTAATGTTTTGTTATGTGATATGATGGCAAGTGAGGATGCTGAGGTTATGTCTTTAGGTGAGAGAATGAAGGTAAAGTTTGATAAGTACTGGGGGGATCCTGAAAAGATGAATAAGCTGATTTTTTTTGCTTATGTGTTTGATCCAAGTGTTAAATTAGCAGGCATGGAGTATTCATTGATTACCATGTTTGGACAAGTTAAAGGTGTTTGTTTATATAAATCTGTTGTTGATGAGCTATCCTTTCTGTTTAATGAGTACAAAACTCTTTATGAATCTATTGGTGGTGGGAGCAATGTTTGTGAGGTAGGCTCTCAACCAAATTTGACTCAACTTGATGGAGGCTGTAACCCAACCAATGTCCATGTCCCTTTTTCTATTGCTGGTGGTTCTAAAACTAGAAAGCCTCCATCAGTTATGAAAGCTAGATTCAAGCAACATAGGAAGGAAATGGGAACTTCAAGCTGTCGAAGGACTGAATTAGAAATCTATCTGGATGAGGCCTTGTTGGATGATGAGGATCAAATTGATGTGCTAATGTGGTGGAAGTTCAATTCTGTGCGGTTTCCAGTTTTATCCAGAATGGCCCGAGACATACTTGTTGTTCCCATTTCTACCGTGGCGTCTGAGTCTGCCTTCAGCACTGGTGGAAGGGTTCTGGATTGCTTCAGGAGTTCTTTAACTCCTAAACTGGTGGAAGCACTTATTTGTACACAAAATTGGTTGAGAGCTTCCATTACTCCTTTGGTGGTTGAAGAAAGTATTGAAGAGTTGGAGACATTTGAGCAAGGTTATGCATTCTGTCTTAGTCTCAACTCTATTTTTATCTTAATTTCCAATTTATGCTTTATATCTTGTTCTGAACTTTTTTCTTTTGTGGATTCACCAGGATTGCCAAATGTTTGGACTCCTGCTTGTTAGTACTTGGAAGCATATGTTGGTTTTTTGCTTTTGGAAACACCGTTACACAAGTCTGTGTTGCATTCTGGCTGGCTATGGACTATGAGGTGGAAGCCTATGCCCAACAGAAATGCCCATGTCCCTGTCCCTTCTGATGCAAATCTGATCTGCTAAATGTCCCTTTTGAAACATCTCAATTGAGCAAAATTATGTGGTGGAAGCAGACTAATGTAAGCTACTTGTTTTTTTAACTTCTTATTGAGAATGTTTCAATTTATAACTGGTTTAATGCTTTTAAACTAGTTCTATTCTATGCTTTTAAATTGTCCTTTTACATCTATT
The DNA here is from genome assembly GCF_937616625.2 of Mercurialis annua. Classification (NCBI taxonomy): domain Eukaryota; kingdom Viridiplantae; phylum Streptophyta; class Magnoliopsida; order Malpighiales; family Euphorbiaceae; genus Mercurialis; species Mercurialis annua. The sequence continues at coordinate 14,886,540 of NC_065574.1, forward strand.
CTATGCTTGTTAAACTGTCTTTTTACTTCACTTCTTCATTTTAATGTTTTCAAAACTGTTTGCATTCTAAACTTCATTTCTTTGGGCTATGATGAAGCTTCCACCACAGATTTATATTGGTATGTGTTGAGATTAAACCCAACTCGTAATACTCGGTAAATACGAGATCGAACCCACAAGGAGTGAATTAGGAGCAATTGATGAGAATGAACTTTAGTTATGATTCAATTCGTTTAGCAAAACACAAATGATTGAAGTTTCAAGTATCCGATCACTAATTAAGAATTATACTAAACGTGAAATTACAATTAACAAATAAGAGATACTAATTATCAAGAATTTAATTCAATAAAAGGGGAAAGTCAAGGGATTAGTAATCCAACCTAGGGTATGCATTCATGGTTGATCAAAGTGGAAGCTACTAAGGACCGAGCGAGGCCTAAAACGTCATTCCCGCTCTCTCGAGCCTCAAGGAATGCCAAAACCGATATCTAATCATTCAATCAACACCAAGCTCACTCTCGTGTTACAAGGCAAAACTAAATCACTATCAAACGATTAATCAATCCACTCTAAGGCCACCTAGGTTCAAGCCCACTCTCGTGGTGCTCTAAAATCTAGGTTTTCAATCCTATAAGTCGATCTAATCAACCACCTCTCGGTGTATCAATCAAACTATAAACATGATTAAGGTAGCTAATCCTAATCAAGCAATAAGCAATAGGAGAGAAACATAAGCATACAATCACTAAGAACCAACCAAACAATCAAACCCTAAGTCATCATACTAACCCCCTAACAAGGGGGTTTAGCCACTCATACTTAAATTAACACAAGCAATTGAGGAACAAGAAAAGTTGAACATTAAAGTAAGAAGAATTACCTTAATTAAATAAGTAGAACTAGCAACCATAAAGATAATGAAGATTCACAATAAGTAGGTTGTAATAAAAATGAAGATCTTGTTCTCACAAAGCAAAATAAAACTTTCAATCAAGCTCCAACAATGGAGGAATCTCCAAGAAGATGGTAGCTAATCTAAAAGAGGTAAAAACTAGAGAACAATCAATAATGTCTACAACTTCCCCCTACCCTAAAAAAGATAAGGTGCTATTTATATGGGTTACAAATGAGGTAAACAAAGGACACCCTTCTAAGGAGTGTTGGGCCTAAAATAGAAATTGAGCCCTTGAATTTTGTCTTGTCTCGAAATTCAAATTCTGAGCTTCTTTCTTAAGGGCTCGATCGAGCCATCCACTTAAGAGTGAGGGCTCGATCGAGCCTTAGCCTTAAAAAATTCTCTGGACACATTTCTTCATAGGGCTCGATCGAGCCTTCCTTCATAAGTGAAGGGCTCGATCGAGCCCTTCCTTTAAATGCCCAATTCTCGCTCGTTTCTTTGCTCTTTCAACTCGCTCCTATTCCGATACTTGATTTCTTCCTTCTTTAAGCCCAAAACACTTCACATTGCTTCATTTTACCTGAAACGCTAATCCACATAATAAGTACACCATAACGGGGAAACAACGCTTCAAAGTATACTAAAAGCAAGCGAAAACAACTCCTAAACATAGGTGTAAAATGCACCTATCAAACCTCCTCACACTTACCCTTTGCTTGTCCCCAAGCAAGAAATGAATCTCACTATCAAAACATCATTAACAACCTTGGTGATTATGAACACATGTCAACAACCGAACTCCCAATCCATGAAAACACAAATACAATCATCTAGCATTATCAACCACAAGCAATGCAAACAAATGATGAATGCAATTATAATGACATAGTCCAATGACATCGAGGATACTATTGATATGGCATTATGTCAAGCAAATTCGAAGTCACAATCATCTACGGGACATGCACACATTGGTTCAAAAAGAAATGGCAATTCATGGCATATTGTTCATAGATATCAAGCAAACGCAATTTAATTCTCACAAGATGGCACTCCAACACACAAGTGTTTCGGGTAAACAATTAGGCTCACTACATGCAAAATTCACCATAAGCTTGCTTTTAGTCCCGAATTCCACTACTTGATTCGGTAATCAACAACTATCATATGGACTTGTGTAAGGGTTGTAACTTGGCTAGGGGTTAGGGGTAGGTAAATTCGGATAATTGGCTAAAACTTGACTTGAACAACTAACTTATAATGCACTTTTGACCTAGCTCGGATTTTCCACACTTGTGAACTTTTCATTCATTTTCTTTTTTATTGCCTTTATTCACACATTTTTTTTTCTTTTTCTTTTTTTTATTCTTTCTTTTGATTTTCTTTTTCTTAAGGCAAATTTTCTTTTAGAGCACTTTCACATTTTCTTCCTAATCATCAAGCTAGTGTCACAATTTTCTCAATATTAAGTTATTCAAGTCAAATTTGGGTGCTTTAAGAGGTAAATTGTTGAAGGATAATGGTGTATAATTGGTATGTATCAAGGAAGGGTTTTAGGCTCAAATGGTGAAATCTAAGGGTGAAGGTTGGGCTTTTAAAGTGGTCTTATTCACACTTGGGGTAGTCCTAATGCCATACTCATTTAGCTATTGACACTCAACCATATAGTCTCGAACGGACACCAAGCAAGTTCTAGGAAATTAGCATGCAAACGACACTCATCAAAAACAATTAGGCTCAATCAAACGCTCAAATAAAGGTGGTGTCATGCCAAATACTTAATTCCTATGAACACATGCCAATCATGCCCAAAATTTCAAAATGGCACCAATTTTTACAATTTAAAGCACATATCATGCATCCGCATTAAGTAACTCCGAAAATTGCTAAAATCAAAACAACCAACTAATTGAATTCACCCTAATCACATTGAAACATGTCATACAAATTGCATTTCATTAAGCAAGCATCAACATTTGATTGATTAAACTAGAAAACACACTTGATGACTTCATTGATCGGAAAATACATTAGTTGACAAATTTCAAAACTACACACTAATCATGCTTTCAACAAACTAAAGCCAAAGATTTCGTGCTAGGCTTGATTTCGAAAGTGGCCGCGGTTACTGGCCGAGCAAAGCACCCATAGGTGGCGTTATCCACATCCGGAAGAAAGAATTCCCCCAATGTTTGCCTTTGTGCTTGATGGCCTTGAACTTGAGGGTGATTGTCCCCTTGTTGCTCTTGCCGATTTCTCTCATCGAGTGGAGGAGGCGGATGTTGCCTCACTCCATTGTCTTGAGGGTGATATTGCTCCTCCTCATAATTATCTTCCCCATGTTCCATGATAACGGGTCTACGATTCTCCCTTCTCACACTTCTTTCAAATCTCCCGAGGTTGTCTTGGAACGGTTCTAGCGGAAGATTGGCCCTTCGTGTATTGTGCATACACTATAGTCGATCTCCTACACAAACAACAACAAACAAACCACGCGTAAATCCGGAAAGAAGCAAAAACAACAAAAGTGATAAAAACAGAAAATAAAGCTAACTCGACCGAACAACAACTAATTTCAATCAATCAATAAACACTCGTCACTCCCCGGCAACGACGCCAAAAACTTGTTGAGATTAAACCCAACTCGTAATACTCGGTAAATACGAGATCGAACCCATAAGGAGTGAATTAAAAGCAATTGATGAGAATGAACTTTAGTTATGATTCAATTCATTTAGCGAAACACAAATGGTTGAAGTTTCAAGTATCCGATCACTAATTAAGAATTATACTAAACGTGAAATTGCAATTAACAAATAAGAGATACTAATTATCAAGAATTTAATTCAATAAAAGGGGAAAGTCAAGGGATTAGTAATCCAACATGGGTATGCATTCATGGTTGATCAAAGTGGAAGCTACTAAGGACCGAGCGAGGTCTAAAACGTCATTCCCGCTCTCTCGAGCCTCAAGGAATGCCAAAACCGATATCTAATCATTCAATCAACACCAAGCTCACTCTCGTGTTACAAGGCAAAACTAAATCACTATCAAACGATTAATCAATCCACTCTAAGGCCACCTAGGTTCAAGCCCACTCTCGTGGTGCTCTAAAATCTAGGTTTTCAATCCTATAAGTCGATCTAATCAACCACCTCTCGGTGTATCAATCAAACTATAAACATGATTAAGATAGCTAATCCTAATCAAGCAATAAGCAATAGGAGAGATACATAAGCATACAATCACTAAGAACCAACCAAACAATCAAACCCTAAGTCATCATACTAACCCCCTAACAAGGGGGTTTAGCCACTCATACTTAAATTAACACAAGCAATTGAGGAACAAGAAAAGTTGAACATTAAAGTAAGAAGAATTACCTTAATTAAATAAGTAGAACTAGCAACCATAAAGATAATGAAGATTCACAATAAGTAGGTTGTAATAAAAATGAAGATCTTGTTCTCACAAAGCAAAATAAAACTTTCAATCAAGCTCCAACAATGGAGGAATCTCCAAGAAGATGGTAGCTAATCTAAAAGAGGTAAAAACTAGAGAACAATCAATAATGTCTACAACTTCCCCCTACCCTAAAAAAGATAAGGTGCTATTTATATGGGTTACAAATGAGGTGAACAAAGGACACCCTTCTAAGGAGTGTTGGGCCTAAAATAGAAATTGAGCCCTTGAGTTTTGTCTTGTCTCGAAATTCAAATTCTGAGCTTCTTTCTTAAGGGCTCGATCGAGCCATCCACTTAAGAGTGAGGGCTCGATCGAGCCTTAGCCTTAAAAAAATTTCTGGACACATTTCTTCATAGGGCTCGATCGTGCCTTCCTTCATAAGTGAAGGGCTCGATCGAGCCCTTCCTTTAAATGCCCAATTCTCACTCGTTTCTTTGCTCTTTCAACTCGCTCCTATTCCGATACTTGATTTCTTCCTTCTTTAAGCCCAAAACACTTCACATTGCTTCATTTTACCTGAAATGCTAATCTACATAATAAGTACACCATAACGGGGAAAAAACGCTTCAAAGTATACTAAAAGCAAGCGAAAACAACTCCTAAACATGGGTGTAAAATGCACCTATCAGTATGCATTCATTGATATGAAATGAAGTAATGGCACATTTTAGAGCAATCATTCATATGTGATATGATTGTATTACAAATGAAAAGAATAATCTATTTCTGAGCCCCTAAATTTTAATATTTCAAAGTTTTATCTACTGTACTTCTATTCGATGCTTTTTATACTTAATTTGGGCTATGATGAAGCTTCCATCAAAACAGATATTGTAATGCCTTCATTGATATGATAAGATGCAATGGTGCATATTAGAGCCACCATATCATATGTGATGTGATCGCATTACAAATGAAAGGAAGAATTTATTTCTGAGCCCCTAACTTTTAATATTTCAAAGTTTTAATCCTATTTGAAAGCTTTTAAACTACTTCTAGTTTTACAGTTATTTGAAAGCTTTGTTTCTGATTGGATTTTCCAGCAGCTTGAAGCTGCCAGCTTCTCATCCTTCTGCTGCTTCATGCTCAACTGTCAACTGAACTCAGTCATTTCCTATTCATGCGGTGAATTATACAGTGAAAAGAAGGATCATTATTTGAATGCTTTCTGAGTTTCTGTTCTGAATATTTGGTTGTAACTTGCAAGTTGCAAGATTATATTTTTTGATAATTTAAGATGTAATTTTTTTTGCATATATTATACCTGTAAATTTGTAAAGAAGAGAATTAAACTATGAGAAATAGTATTTAGTTATTATATTTTGTATTTTGGGCATGTCATTTGAATGCCTTTTATTGTATTTTGATGAGTATTTTAAAGAGGAAATTACACCATTTATCAAAAAAAATGAATTTACAAAACTACATGTTGATTTTTTTCATTTATAAAATTTTTAATAATATTTACAAAAGTACAAAAAAATAAAAAATAATATCAAACATACGGTGTATACTGTGGGTATAATGTCAGTATACTAATAAATTAACATTATATCAATATTATACCAAAATTATACCAACATTATACATATTGAGATTTTATTAATATTAAATAAAAATTTACCAAAATTACATCAAATCGTTTACTAAAAATTAAATTAATAATATACCAAAATTATACAAATAGTATACCAAGAGTGTACACATCAAAATATACTGAAATTTTATTATTACATCAACATTACACCACATCACATACTAAATATTAACCTAACAATATATTAAAATTATACCAACAATAAACAAATTCTCTAGTTCATTACCAACTATAGTGAAAAATACATATAAAAAAATATACAAAAGTACCTAAAACAAGTTCCCCGGGACGATGACAAAAGTACCTAAAATTTTAAAAATATTTACAAAAGTACCTATATACTTTTTTTATTTACAAAAATACGACTGATTTTAAATTAATTACAAAAGTATCAAAAATATGAAAATTAATTACAAAAGTACGATTTGTATACTTTTTTTATTTACAAAAATACGACTGATTTTAAATTAATTACAAAAGTATCAAAAAATGAAAATTAATTACAAAAGTACGATTTGTATAATGTCGGTATAATTATGGTATAATTTTGGAATACTAAAACTATAAATCAAATAATTTAAAAATAATATTTGGTCTATTATTAGTATAATTTCAGTATATTTTCGGTATATCGATTATAAATTTTTATATATATTTTCTAGTTGATAACATGTATATTTTTTTTATATGTACTTTTCATTATAGTTGGTAATAAACTAGAGAATTTGTATATTGTTGGTATAATTTTAGTATATTGTTAGGTTAATATTTAGTATGCGATGTGGTGGAATGTTGATGTAATAATATAATTTCAGTATATTTTGATGTGTACACTTTTGATATACTGTTGGTATAATTTTGGTATATTATTAATTTAATTTTTAGTATACGATTTGATGAAATTTTGGTAAATTTTTATTTAATATTAATAAAATCTTAGTATGTATAATGTCGGTATAATTTTGGTATAATGTTGATAAAATGTTAATATAATGTTAGTTTATTAGTATACTGACATTATACCCACAGTATACACCGTATGTTTGATATTATTTTTTATTTTTTTGTACTTTTGTAAATATTATTAATTTTTTTGTAAATGCAAAAAGTCAACATGTAGTTTTGTAATTATTTTCATTTTTTTTGGTAAATGGTGTAATTTCCTCTGCAAAAGGCCCATATGGAGACCCATGTGGACGCCCAATCCGATATACCGAATTGAACCGAACCGAAACCGACCGACAAATTTCGGTGAAAAATATTTCGGTTATCATATAAAAAATGTGCAATTTGGTTTGTTTCACTCCTGTAATTCGGTACCGTCAGTTTCTTAATATTCAGAACCGAACCAAACCGAACCGAACCGACCGATGCACAGTCCTAAATTTATCCATATAAAATCATGGGTTCAAACAGTGTTCATGAATATTATCATTTAAAATAAAATAGTGGAGTTTTGCTTTTTATTAAAAATCAAGTTCAAACAAAAATAAATCTGAGTATATAAAAATCACTTAAATTTATCATATAATTAACTATCTGTATGAAATATATATGTGAAACCTCCCAAAAGGGCAGGGTTTTAATATAAAACGTTTTTTTTGGATAATTTATTAATTCTTTTTTAATTTAGTTGTGTCAAAAAAAACTCTTACAATTTTGTTCTCAACGTTTAATTTTTGCAAATTTATCATAATTTGACAATCTTATTACAGTTCTACCTAATATTTTTCAATCAATTTAACTGTGTCTATTTTCACCCCAATACAATACTTTTTTATTTTATTTGCCTTTCATATTCATTTTTAACTTCAAACTTGTTTCTTTTTTCCTTCAATCATCAAAAGTTAGAAAATTTCGAATTAAATTTTGACGTTACCTGATTTTTTAAGTTTATAAACTAGGAGTTAAGTTTTGCGTATAAAAACTCAACTGGATATTAAGACAATTAAATTGATTAGAAAAATATTAAATAAAACTGCAACTGAATTATCAAGTTGAGATAGATTTTTAAAAACAAACTAAGGATAAATGTGTAAAAATTCCAAAAACTATGACTTTTTAGCAATATAAAATTTATACTTTTTTTGGAAAATAATAGTTCTTATTTTTAAATTGATTACTTAAGAAATTTTAATTTTGTTTAGGTTTTAAACTTATTTTAAAAAGTTCCATTTTGAATCTATTTAGAGAACATGTATTAATGACACCTTAGAAGAGGGATGATTCAGGCAAGTTTAAGAAATTAAAAATTTGGTTAAGAGTTTAAAGAAGGAAGCTTGAGTTAGAGAGATTGAGATGGTATTTAGAGTGGTTCGTGATGTGGATGCGGATGTTGGTAATGTGAACAACGTTCCGATAATGAATGAGTTCACTGGTTTTTTTTTCAAAGGAGCTACATGGATTACCACCTAATCGTGATATCGAGTATTGCATTGATGTTGTTCCTGGTACATCTCTTATTTTGATACTGCCGTATCAGATGGCTCCTGCAAAACTTAAGAAGTTGAAGGAACAGTTGCAAGAGTTGTTGGACAACCGTTTTGTCAGACCGAGTACTTCTCTGTGGGGTGCTCCTGTGCTGTTTGTTAAGAAGAAGGATGGTTCCTTTCAGTTGTGCATTAGTTGCAGACAGTTGAACAAGGCTACTGTCAAGAACAGATATCCTCGTCGATGATTTGTTTGACCAGTTGCAGGGTGCGAAGTGTTTTTCCAAGATCGTCATGAGATTCGGGTATCACCAACTTCGGATTCGGGATGTCGATGTGCCTAAGACTGCTTTTCGAACGCGTTATGGGCATTTTGAATTCCTAGTTTTGTCTTTTGGGCTGACCAACGCACCAGCAGCGTTTATGGATATGCTGAATCGAGTTTTCAAGCCTTTCTCATATCATTTTGTTATCGTCTTCATTGATGACATCTTGATTTATTCTCGCCGAGGAGGAACATGCTTAACATTTGAGGATTGTGCTACAGACGTTGCGTGAGCACCGGTTGTATGTCAAGTTCTCCAAGTGTGAGTTTTAGTTAGATCGTTTACCTTTCTATGACACACTGTGTCAAAAGAAGGGATCAAGGTTGATCCAAAAAAGATTGAGGCAGTTATGAATTGGTAGAGCCAAGGTCAGTTACCGAGATCAGAAGTTTTCTTCGGTTAGCTGGCTACTACCATTGTTTTGTGCAGGATTTCTCTCGAATATCTGCACTGTTAACGAAACTTACATAGAACAATGTTAAGTTCAAGTGGACAAACAAGTGTGGCAAATTTTCAGAAACTTAAGGAAATTTTGACTATAACCTCTGTTTTTTCTTTGCCATCTAGCATTAAGGGTTCATGGTTTGGGTTGCGTGTTAATGCAGCATGATAAGGTGATTGCCTATGTTTCTCGTTAGTTAAACAAGCACGAGATAAATTATCCTACTTATGATCTTGAGTTACAGTTGTGGTTTTTGCCTTAGTTATAAAATAATCTAAATTTAATACGAATCTCATTGATTCTCATAGGTGAATCTAATATTAATTTTAGCGAAATTTACATTATTATTTTCAAAAAGAAATTCTTAGATTGAACAATATACACTTAAAAATTATGATGATTTGATCTATTAATTTTATGATTTGTCAATTGTTATTTTAAAGTGATTTGTCAGCACATAATTTTTATTTTAAACCTATCGTGACTCAATAATCATTTTTAAACTAAAATATCTATTATATAAAATAACTCTTAATTAAAATTAAAAATTAAATCATTAGTTATAAAAATAAATTTTAAAAAATAATTAAAATTATGGGTTGAATATAATTATTAGAGTCAGACTTCAGTCCAGCGCTGGACCGGTTCAGCGCAAGGAGAACCAAGTATTTTGGCGGTCGAATAAGACAAAAACAATTAGCTACTTGTATAACCGGTTAAAGTAAACAATAATTATAAATAGGTACACGTGATATTATGGCATATTTCAAATCCACTCTCATCATTTTGATGGTGGATACACTCTCTACGAGTTAAACAGTATATCTCGTTAAACAATATTATTTTTTAAAAAATATTTTTTATGTGATTTTTTTTTTCAAAACCACTCTCATCTATAGAAAGAGTGGATACACTCCCCAAATATATATAATAGATAAGTATAGATACGAGGGTTGAACAATTCAGATGAAATAGTTCATATAAATTAATAAAAACGACGTACATTTAAATTAAAACAAATTCATCTAATGAGAATAAGTGGACAAAAGAAACATAGATAACCCCCTCTTTATAGAGTTTGAAGAGTTACAAACTTTTCTTTACAAAATACGTCTTTTTGTGAAGAGTCACCATGTAATCACAAATTCACCAGAAATGTTTGAATTTCTCATCATTAGAAAGCTGTAGGTATTCGAGTAAAGTTTCAAGGGACGTTTGAATCGGTTCAATCGGAGATTGGAATTAGAGTTATGCCTATAACACAACAAGATACCTATAGATACTGAGCAGATATGCTGAATTATCTCTACGGACTAGTTAATTAATCAGGTTTACTATCCGGAGACACAAATGAAATAAGAAATCTGGCCGGATCTCTCCGTGCAAAAACGTGTCTTTCCCGAGTCCGATTGGACTCATCCGAACTGGACGTCTTGCAGCTTTCGTGGGAACAGCCTACCCGGATTCGTCTTCTAAAAAAGGCAAAACCACCCTTGAAGCCCCTGCGTGTGAAATATACACCATATCCTGGCGGATATCGCCCGGATAAAACACGTACTGGTGCCTGTATCCATATATATCCGCTTTTCTTATTTTTTAGAGAGTTCGATAAAAAAAAGTACATGCACAGCCGGTGTTCTCGGCGTCCGATTGGGGTAATCCAAGTTTACTTTTTTTATCGACGGGGTGCCTAGTTTGGCAACGAAAACGGTTCATGATTATTTATCTTCGGAATCAGCAAAATACATGTTTGCTTATTTTATTTTTCACCGGTCTATATGTACGCCGCTTTTACGAGGATCTATTTTTTCGGAAGTCCGTTTGGACTAATCTGGACGTCTCTGAACGTCCTGCAGCTTTTGTGGGGGGCATCCTACCCGGATTCGTCTTCTAAAAAAGGCAAAACCTCCCTTGAAGCCCCTGCGTGTGCAGAGCCACGACGAAATATACACCATATCCGGGCGGATATCGCCCGGATAAAACACGTACCGGTGCCTGTATCCTTATATATCTGCTTTTCTTATTTTCTAGAGAGTTCGATAAAAAAAAGTACAGGCACACCTGGTGTTCCCGACGTCCGATTGGGATAATCCATGTTTACCTTTTTTATCGACGAGGTGCCTAGTTTGACAACGGAAACAGTTCATTATTATTTATCTCCGGAGTTAGTGAAATACATGCTTGTTTATTTTACTTTTCACCGGTCTATATGTACGTCGCTTTTACGAGGATCTATTTTTTTTTTCGGAGTCCGATTGGACTCATCCGAACGTCCCTGGACGTCCTTCAGCTTTCGTGGGGGACAACCTACCCGGATTCGTCTTCTAAAAAGGGCAAAACCTGCCTTGAAGCCCGTGTTTGTGCAGAGCCACGGTGAAATCTACGTCATATCCTGGCGGCTTTCGCCCGGATAAAACACGTATTGGTGCCTATATCCGTATATATCCGCTTTTTTTATTTTTTAGAGAGTTCGATAAAAAAAGTACACGCACACCTGGTGTTCCCGGCGTCCGATTGGGGTAATCTATGTTAACCTTTTTTATCGACGGGGTGCCTAGTTTGACAACGGAAACGGTTCATAATTATTTATCTTCGGAGTCAGTAAAATACATGTTTGCTTATTTTACTTTTCACCGGTCTATATGTACGCCGCTTTTACGAGGATCTATTTTTTTTTCGGAATCCGATTGGACTCATCTGAACGTCCCTGGACGTCCTTCAGCTTTCGTGGGGGACAGCATACCCAGATTCGTCTTCTAAAAAGGGCGAAATCTCCCTTGAAGCCCCTGCCTGTGCAGAGCCACGGTGAAATCTACACCATATCCGGACGGATATCGCCCGGATAAAACATGTACTGGTGCCTGTATCCGTATATATCAGTTTTTTAAATTTTTTAGAGAGTTCGATAAAAAAAAGTACAGGCACACATGGTGTTCCCGGCGTCCGATTGGGATAATCCATGTTTACCTTTTTTATCAACGGGGTGCCTAGTTTGGCAACGGAAACTGTTCATATTATTTATCTTCGGAGTTAGTAAAATACATGTTTGATTATTTTACTTTTCACCGGTCTATATGTACGTCGCTTTTACGAGGATCTATTTTTGTCAAGAGTCCGATTGGACTCATCTGGACGTCCCTGAACTTCGTGCAGCTTTGTGGGGGACATCCTACCCGAATTCCTCTTCTAAAAAGGGCGAAACCTCCCTTGAAGCCCCTGCGTGTGCAGAGCCACGGTGAAATCTACACCATATCCGGGCGGATATCACCCGGATAAAACACGTACTGGTGCATATATCCGTAAATATCCGTTTTTCTTATTTTTTTTAGAGAGTTCGATAAAAAAAAGTACATGCATACCTGGTGTTCCGGCGTCCGATTGGGGTAATACATATTTACCTTTGTTATCGACGGGGTGCCTAATTTGGCAACGGAAACGGTTCATGATTATTTATCTTCGGAGTCAGTAAAATACATGTTTGGTTATTTTATTTTTGACCGGTCTATATGTACGTCGCTTTTAAAGAGAATCCACGAGGATCTTTTTTTTTCGGAGTCCGATTGGACTCATCCGAACGTCCCTGGACGTCTTGCATCTTTCATGGGGGACATCCTACCCGGGTTCGTCTTCTAAAAAGGGCGAAACCTCCCTTGAAGCCCCTGCGTGTGCAGAGCCACGGTGAAATCTACACCATATCCTGGCGGATATCGCCTGGATAAAAAACGTAATGGTGCCTGTATCCGTATATATCCGCTTTTCTTATTTTTTAGAGATTTCGATAAAAAAAAGTACAGGCACACCTGATGTTCTCGACGTCCGATCGGGGTAATCCATGTTTACCTTTTTTACGGCTGAGGTGCCTAGTGGACGAACTTAAAGTAAAAGACATGGACCTTTTGACAACGGAAACGGTTTATAACTATTTATAATTATTTTATTTACCGTTCAAACATACGTCGCTTTTAAAGAGAATTCATAATGATCTATTTTTTTCCGGATTATTCCACAGCTTGCTATAATATTTTACTTCGATTCATGGATTTACGAGAATCAAGTTTACTATCAAGAGACATAAAAGAAATAGAAAAGCTGGCCGACTCTCTTCCTTTATGATCAGAACTTCCTGGATATATGACTCCACTTCCTACAGCTTTCATGGGGACATCCTACCCGGACTCGTCTTCTGAAAAGGGTGAAACCTCTCCCCCCCCCCCCCCCCGTGTGTAGAGCCACGGTGAAATCTACACCATATCCGGGCGGATATCGCTCGGATAAAACACGTACTATTGTCTATATCTGTATATATCCGCTTTTTTTATTTTTTAGAGAGTTCGATAAAAAAAGGGCGAAACCTCCCTTGAAGCCCCTGCGTGTGCAGAGCCACGGTGAAATCTACACCATATCCGGGTGATATCGCCCGGATAAAAAATATAATGGTGCCTGTATCCGTATATATCCGCTTTTCTTATTTTTTTAGAGAGTGATTAAAAAATAAGTACAGGCACACCTGATCTTCCCGGCGTCCGATTGAGGAATCCCTGTTCTCGTTTTTACGGTTGAGGTGCCAAGTGGATGGACTTATAGTAAAAGACATGGATATGGGGTTTATAATAATTTATTTTCGGAGTAAGTAGAATACATGTTTGATTATTTTACTTTTCCGTTCAAATATACGTCGCTTTTAAAGAGAATTCATAATGATCTATTTTTTTCCGGCTAATTCCACAGATTGCTATATTATTTTACTTCGATTCGTGGATTTACGAGAATCAAGTTTACTCTTAAAAGACATAAAAGATATAGGAAAGCTGGCCGACTATCTTCCTGGAGATATGACTGCACTTCCTACAACTTTCATGGGGACATCCTACCCGGACTCCTCTTCTGAAAGGGCGAAACCTCCCCCCTGCGTGTGCAGAGTCACGGTGAAATCTACACCATATCTGCTCTGAATCGCTTAGATAAAGAGTGCACACATGCCTGTATCCGTATATATCCATCTCGTTTTGTTTTAAAAGAATGATAAAAAACAAGTACCGGCACAGTTCGTGTTCACGGCTGACTGGGATTTTTCCATGTCTACTTTTGTACAGTTAATGTGCCTAGGGAATGAACTTACATTCAAAGACATGGAAATGGCAATGGCAATGTTTATACGGGTATTTGATATAAAACGTAGATACATCCTAATTTAATATGATTTTCCTGAATAAAACACTGAGCGCTGCATTCAATTTTGACTTTATTTTTTTTCCTTTTTCCGGATTGTGCTCCATCCCTGCCTTCCCCTCTCACATCCAGTCATAACTCATTCTGTTTTAGATGCTAATCTCCATGAAAAATATTTACAATTCACCATGAGAGACCCGACCCATATACGAACACATTCAGAATTAATTACCTAAATCGTAATATTAAAAATAAGATTTTAGAACTACTTTAAACACGAAACATCCAGAAAAGCTTCATCTATTTATTCTAACATGAAGGTATATTTGTATCTACTAAATATCTATTATAATCTGGTAAATAGACAGCATTCGTTTAAATTCAGCACATTCTTAGTTTGTTGAAAGCGAGTAGGTGAATTTCCATTTTTTCTGCGTGGGCCCTGTGAGAAATCATAGTGCAGTATCATGTGTAATACATGCGTGTATATGCAACACGCACTTGGTTATTTCTCCTCAAATTGGTGTGTTTTTTTTATAATGTAGGCCCGGTAACAACCTACCAGCACAGTTATCAAGAGATAAAATCGTTGTCTTATTCGTTATGTCGTCTAGCGCTGGACCGATCCAGCGCTGGACCTTAAACTACCCCTAATTATTATGGTTCTTTAGACGGTTAAACTTCTAGAAAAATAAAGATGATTGTTAATGGTCCCCATCTTCATTACATTTCATTATAATTTTAATTACCGACAGATTAATGATTATCAGTTTTATGGGTTTTATTAAATTTATAATGAAAAGGCAAAAACAGACTTGATTATCCCCACTTCTTAAGCTATCATGCTTTGTTTTAACAAATTCTTAGCCTCCCATCTCTTTCGTATTTTTGTTTCTTCTTTTGAAATAATTACTTTTCTTATACGACATTGGTTTTATTTATTATGTTTTGCTTAGTTGTATTAATTATTATAGTAATGCAAACTTTATTACAAGTTACCATCAATCTTTCTCAATAATTTATTAAATAAAGAAACCAAATTCAATGATCTATGTTTTGTAGCAAAGATTGCTCATTTCATTGGGAAACTGTACGGAACATATGATGTCCAAATATCTACTAATATATAGTCGCAATCATAATTTCTGAGCAAGAGAATTGCTACCCTGCAGCCTCGTTAGGGTTTTAATGGCGATAAAAAAGTCAAACCTTTACCGCTTATTTACAAGAGAAATTACACTCTATATCTTATTTTCTGAAATTTTTGAAAAAAATGTCCTTTTTACTTCTAATCTACTAATGAGTTATTAATAATCTACTAATAAACTACCAAAAAGGGACATTTTTATAAAAATTTCAAAAAAGTGAGATATTTATCAAAAAAAACCCTTATTACAATTTAAATCAAATTTTTTAATTTTTATAATAGTAGCCAAACTGCATTTTTTTTAAATAATAATAGCCAAATTTGAATTTTTTTCATCGCAAGTCTGGCCATCAATTTGCTATTATTGAAAAAAAAAAACAATGCAATTCGGCTGTTATTACCAGAATTAAAAGATTTGGTTTAAATTGTAACAAGTCGTAAAAATATGACTTTTTTTTAACCATTAGGCCATCGATCAATCAATGGAGAAACAATGACAATAGGGGCAGAACCAGCCCTTTAGGGTGAAGTGGCGACTGCCCCGTAAATTTTTTTAAAATAAAAAATCAGCACTTCATTTTTTTTAAAAAAATATAGTCATCAAATTTATACTTTTATATAATTGTGCTCTCTAATTTCTGTTAATATCTTAAAAATATATAACTTTTATAAATTTTTAACAGACATACTAATTACTCAGTTGAATATATGTATGCATTATATAGTTTGATATGTTATTGATGGATACCGAATCCTATTGAAAGTATAATGGAGCCGAGTTACAGGAGATCTACTCTCAGGTGATACCGGACTCCCCCTGGAGATCCGAAGATATGAAGGAAATGCCGAATCTCTTTAGATTCGGTGACATAAAGACCGAATCCCGCGTGATCCGCCGAGAGCGCTTCGAGTCCGGGATTCGGGTAAACGACTAAATATGGAAATCTTGTCCTATTTGGACACAAACACTACATATGGAAAGATAAGCTCTACTTTAGGAAGATAAGACTATTTAGGAAGACGTTCCTAAATAGGATTCTTATCAGATTAAGGTAGATCCCGACAAATCAGGAGAATCTCTACGATACGGCCGAATCCCTACAAAGTAGGATTCACCTGCCTAATACAACTCTACCAGGTATATTCGACTACTATAAAAGGAGCACGAGGTATGCCTAGAATCACAATTACATTCATATACTCAAAACGCTGCTCAAAGCTCTAGACTGACTTTAGCATCGGAGAGTTAATCGGACAACCACCGTCCGGTTAGCTTCTACCCTGTTTTGCAGGTTCACTCACCGGTTCAGAAGGCAGACTCCATCAATTGGCGCCGTCTGTGGGAATAGCTTAACTAAACTTCAAAAGAAGGAGCTTTTCTGAACTCAAATACAAATCTCATTGAAGAAGATGACTTCTGAAAGAGTAAACCTGAAAGACAAACAACCAATGGACCCAAAAAGCACTCCGGAGATAATCAACGTGACGGAAGACGGGCTTCACAACTCCGGGGAAAAAAGCAACACCGGAGGGCCCTCTTTCTCAACACCCCAGTACCAAACTAATCCGATAAGGGGAAGCATCCCAATTGCTTTCAACCTAGGCACTGAAGAACAAGCACCAAATACAGCAGCACAAGACTCACACAACGAAATGCTGAAGAAGATACTGGAATCTATACAGGCAAATCTTGACAGATTGGCTAGCGAAGCCAAAAGAACAAACGACAGGCACGAAGAAACTATGAAAATCCTAAGGGAAAACTTCAGCCCTACAGCTCCCAGAAGAAGAGAAAGAACAGAAAATGCAAACCCAGGCCGACGAGAGACAAGGGCAGAAAACAATAAAAGCAAGGAACCCCGAACCAGAGGGAACAGAGAAAGAAACGAAGCAAGAAACCAGCGAGAAAATAGAACCAGCGACGAGGAAAGTCCGAACAGAGACAAATCTAACGAGGAATCACCGGAGACACCCAGAAATGAGCACAACCAGGAGGACGCCCGGAGCGGTCTGAATTCAAAGAGAGACGAACGAAGGGAGAAGGAAAAAGAAGACGCCCCGCCAAAGAGTAAGCGACAGGAAAGAGATGCAGGGAAAGAGCAAACTAAGAAAAAACACCAAGAACGAGAGGGCGAATCGTCAGAGACACCTCAAAAAAGCAAAGCCACATATGTGGTGGAAGAAGATTTGGAAGAGAAGATCGCCAAAGCGCTCAAAAAACTAAAATATGAAGAATTGGATATAGACGACCTCAGGTTGAAAGGATCACCCCTCTCGCCCGAGATCATGGAGGAAACTATCCCGCACAGCATGAAGTTGCCGATCCTGCCAATTTTCAATGGGGAAGGAGACCCCCGAGACCATACTTCTAGGTTCACAGCGACCATGGGGCTACTCAGCGTATCAGACGCCATTCTTTGCAGGGTTTTCCCCACCACACTCACGGGCACGGCCCAAAGATGGTATAACAAATTAAAACCAGGCTCGATCAAAAGCTTCGCTTCGCTCTCAACGGAGTTCCTTAATAGATATCTCACAAACATCCCAGCTAAAACCACTACCAGTATCCTGAGAGCCTGCATCCAAGAAGAAGGAGAAACCCTGCGAAGCTACATCGAACGATTCAACAAGCAAGCTATGAAGATAGACAACCTGAACGTCGACATGGCGACAGAAGCATTGCGAGAAGGGACGCGATTCGGAAAGCTGGTGGACAAGTTGCTAGTCAATAAACCCACAACTTTCTCGAACCTAATGGGCATAGCCCAGAAATACTTCGAGCTAGACGAAGGGCGAAGGGCGATTCGCGGAAAGGAAGCAAAAGGAAAAGAATCGAAAGAGAGATCCAGAGAAAAAACCAAGTCCAAACCTGATGACAGGAGAGGAAGACCCGAAGAAAGCAGACGATTCGCCCCCCAGACAAGATATGAATCGAGATACGATCCCAGAGATGACGAGAATAACTTCACTCCGCTAAACACCAGCCGAACTAATGTCCTCATGTGGATCAAAGAAAACGTCAAAAACGTGGTATGGCCACCAAAGATGAAAGCAGAGATAAGAGACACTAGAAAGTACTGCAAATTTCACGACGATTACGGACATGAAACGGATACCTGCAGGGACTTGAAGGTCGAGATCGAAAGAATGATCGACACAGGCGAGCTGAGGAAATTTGTGGCCCGAAAAGAGAAGAGCAATGACAAGGGAGAAAAAAGAAACAGAGAAGACAAGCCGAAAGAAAAGGAAGACGAGCGCCCATCCAAAATTCTGGGAACCATACACATGATTAATGGTGGAGGGCATAGCAGCTCCACGATCAGGAGGAAGCAGAGGAAGGAAGTAATGAACATACGAGAAACTCACATGCCGCCAGTGATCTTCGATGTAGAAGACTATGAACACGTCAAAGCACCCCACAACGATGCTTTGGTAGTGACTACTATCATTGAAAATTGGAACATGGAGCGGATCCTAATCGACGAAGGAAGCGCGGTAAACCTGATGACAAACGCAGCATACAAAATGCTGGGAGGAACAGCGTCAAGGCTACGCCGAGTCCCAATTCCGCTATCAGGACTCGGCGGCCCCTCCATCACTCCACTGGGAGCAGTCACCTTGGAAGTAATAATCGGCCCAGAAAGAGGAATAAATAAGAAAATCATGTCACTATTTAACATAGTGGACATGGAACTGACATACAATGCCATCCTAGGAAGGCCCTTCCTCCATGATTCGGCAGCAGTAACCAGCATAAGAGCGTTGGCAATGAAAGTACCAACCGAAAAGGGAGTAGTGACGCTGAGAGGAGACCAAGGAATAGCCAAGAAGTGCTATGACGAGTCAGTGGTGGATCTCCAAGAAAACAAGACCGAAAAGAAGGAAGAATAGGAACGGAAAATGACCCATCATCGGTAACGACTTTCCGTCTTACCGGATGGCGTCAAATCTATCTTTAATATTTTGTATGCCATCTTTTTATCAATAAAAATTCAATTTTGCTACCATCTGATTAGCCAGACGAACCAATAAAGAAATAAAAATCAAGAACAGCCACGAATGGCTAAATCAAAGACGAAAGAAGAAAAAATAAATTAAAGATCAAATTCAAGAAAAACTAAAAGCCAAGAAAACGAGTTTAAATTAACTCAAGGCAAAATCGCCGAACTAGGCAAATCGCCACGAAAGGCTAAGAGCCAAGAAAATGAGTTCAAATTAACTCAAAGCAAAATCGCCGAACCAGGCAAATCGCCACAAAAGGCTAAAAATGAGTTTAAATTAACTCAGAAAAGGCAAATCGCCAAAAAAGAGTTTAGATTAACTCGAAACAAAAACAAATACAAAAAAGAGTTTAGATTAACTCTATAAAAAGTAACGCCAAGAACAGGGTTTAGAATAACCCTCGAGGCAAGACAAGTACATAAAAATAAAGCGAAAGCACATTTCGAAGAAACACGAAGGAAATATATTCATAAATTGTGAATTACAAAAGCAAAATTAATACATCAGCAAATACAATCAAAAAGAAAACTACTAAACGCGGTCTTTAGACATCTTGACGAGGAGATCACGGGCGATGGCCTGGGGATCCAACCCGTTAACCCCAGAAAGATCAATATTAGGATTCTGCTCCAGAAGCTTCTTCCCAATCGCAAGGCGATACTCGCTTATCAAAGCAGAGTAAAAAGCCTTCGTATCTAGCAGACGGATGTGAAGACCTTCGACCTCCGATCTTAGACTGTCCCTCTCCCCACCAACAAGGGAATTAATTCGAATAAGCTCCTCAATCTCTTGAGTCAAGTCATCGGTCTTCTTCTCGATCACTTTAACTTGGCGATCATTAATCGCATCCTGCGCCTTAAGCTGCGCCAGAAGGGAATCATGCTCTTCCAAAGAAGCCTTCAATTTGGCCCTTTCAGACTCGGAAGTCACCAAAAGAGAGGAAAGACGCTCAACCTCCTCCTCGGCACACTGTCGGCGGTCGTTCAATACCAGAACAGATTGAAGAGCCTACAAGCACCAAAAACAAACAAATAAGGAAACAATTGAATACAAAAAACATATTATATTCAAGAAAGAAAGCACTTACAGAGAAACCATGAAAACAAGCCAGATCGGAAAGCTCCTGACCCGGCCTACCACAGAACCACGTGACATCATCAGGAATCGCCAGAGTTCGAATATATTCCGCCAACACTCTAGGATTCAGCAAACTAGCAGGATCCTGACCTTCGACCCACTGAACCAAATCTGGAGCAGAAGAAGAGTTTCCAGGAAACTCTCCCTCGATGGAGAACCATCGCCAACTCGACGTCTTTTCCTAGACGGAGAATCCGGGTCTCGACCTAGAGAAATCTCTCCCGAATCAGCAACAACCGGCCCCTCTGAAGCCACACCCCCAACTCCCCCCGAGACGGTAAATGATGCTAGAGGGGGAAGTAGTGACGGAACCGCCTCGTCACCTACCGGATCAGCCAAGTCATCATCATCATCTACAACAATAACCTCAGGCAACGCTATCTCGGCGGGAGCTATGGGAATATCAACAGGAGCCCCATCCACGTCAATGTCGCCAGGAATAATGTTGGCAATAGGAACGTCAGGACCACCCATCGGAACGTCCAAATCTACTTGAAATCCGGAAAGGAAATCGTCAGAAGAAGAAGACATCCTACAAAAGAAACATTAAAAAGAACTTAAGCAAATTAATATACCTTGAACAAAAGAGTAGCAAAGATCCGCCAAGCTTCGAGGAGGATCCTCCAAAGGAAACCATCGACGCCGAAGACGACTATTGACCAAGACATCTAGAATGGGACGCGATTCAATACTACAGGAAGATATGTCGAAAGCAAGTTTTGACTCGGATAAACTTAAAGGAGAAAGACTGCTCCGAACTTGATGAGAAGAAAAACCATCCGAAAAATGAAGAAAAGCAAATTTATGGTAAACAATAAAGAAACGCCTTCGCCAGCGACTGGTTAGGCAAGGAAGATAAATACGAGATCGCCCTTCTCTGCCAAGGGCGAAAACGAAGCAACCATCACACTTCCTAAAGTCTACAAAATGATATAACACTTTGAGAGAAGGGGCACAGCCCCGGAGCCTACATGCCTCCGAAAAGGCGAGCACTACTTTAATCGTACCAGGGTAAAGTTGCCCCAGAGCAACCTTTAAATCCCTACACACTTCTACTAAAAATGAATCTAAAGGAAACCTAAGACCAGCAGCAAATTGCTCTTCGAAGAGAACCGCCCTACAAGAAGATCCTGGAGAATCGGACGCAGCCATATCGGCACCGGGTAATATTACCCTATAATCAAAAGGAAAGCTATACTTAAAATAGATATCTAAGACTGCATCCCTACGAAGCTTTGATCGGGTAAAAGCCATAGCAGCGCATGCATCTTCCGCTCGACTAAGAGGCATCCTAGAACAGGAAATCACAAACATAAACACAGAATAAGGATCAAACAAAAAATATATTGAAGAACACGTTGAAGAACACATCGAAGAACACCAAGTACAGAAAAGGAATTTCCAGAATATAAACCATGGAGAATATACACAAAGAAGAAAGCCATATTAACATCCAAACGACGAAAGAAAACATACCTGAAAAATCTGGAGAAAACAAGTCACGAAGAATCAAATAATCAAACGAAGAACGAAAAGGAAATAGCTACAAGAAATGAGAGTAAATTCGAAAAGTAAGTAAGAGGGAAAAGAAGAAATGCAAAGAGATTAAATACAAAACGCTTTTGAATCATTAACCATTGAATCATTAAATGCCGACACGTGGCAACACAGAATCTTACTAAAGAAGAAACATCACCCACAAACATATGAAACGACTCGCCCGGAATACAAAACGACTCGCCCGTATAAGAGAACTCGGCTCCAAAAGAGCTAAAATCCACTGAGGCATAAATGCCAAACTACTTCAGCTCACTTGCGGGGGGGCTAATGATGGATACCGAATCCTATTGAAAGTATAATGGAGCCGAGTTACAGGAGATCTACTCTCAGGTGATACCAGACTCCCCCTGAAGATCCGAAGATATGAAGGAAATGCCGAATCTCTTTAGATTCGGTGACATAAAGACCGAATCCCGCGTGATCCGCCGAGAGCGCTTCGAGTCCGGGATTCGGGTAAACGACTAAATATGGAAATCTTGTCCTATTTGGACACAAAAACTACATATGGAAAGATAAGCTCTACTTTAGGAAGATAAGACTATTTAGGAAGATGTTCCTAAATAGGATTCTTATCAGATTAAGGTAGATCCCGACAAATCAGGAGAATCTCTACGATACGGCCGAATCCCTACAAAGTAGGATTCACCTGCCTAATACAACTCTACCAGGTATATTCGACTACTATAAAAGGAGCACGAGGTATGCCTAGAATCACAATTACATTCATATACTCAAAACGCTGCTCAAAGCTCTAGACTGACTTTAGCATCAGAAAGTTAATCGGACAACCACCGTCCGGTTAGCTTCTACCCTGTTTTGCAGGTTCACTCACCGGTTCAGAAGGCAGACTCCATCAGTTATTGTTTTTACGTATAATTTTAGATTTAGTTATATGATAATTTTTTTAATGCCCCATCCCTTTTATTTAAAATTTTATAGTTCTGCCCCTGAATGGCGACTGTAATAACCTGGAAATTTAATAGTTAAAATATAGCCACGTGTCTAATATTTTATTAGACGGGAGTAGGTAAATTAAATTTAAAGATAAATTTAATTTACAAGTGTCCCTAAATTTTTAATATGGCTATAGGATTGCAAATTTAAATTTTTAGAATTTAAATTTGAATAACTATATAGTTAACGGTGGCAATTTGGATTTATGAATTGGGTGCAGAATAATTCATAAGTCCCTAGCGAATATTTTTGATACCAATATTCGCGGAATAATTTAAAAAGGTTATCGTGAAAATTTGATAAAATTTGGAAGTAGAAATTTTATCAAGCGCAGTCAATGCAGACTTAATAAATCGAAAATGATTTATTAAGAATAAAATATAAGTCGGATGGGAATAAAAATAATATTTTTATTCTTTCTATATTTTATTAGATTTTTGGTAAAATTTTCACGAAATTTGGAAATCGTTTCTGTTTAAACTACGGACGACTAATTAAGAAGCTAGTACTAAAGTGGACTTTTTACCATTAAAGTATATATATATATGCATCATTTGATGCAAATGAAGGCCAAATCTTCATTTTCTTTCATCTGAAAGAAATAAAGAGCTGCTTGCTCTCTCTGTGCGAAACCGAACCTAGGGTTTCCGGCCGTTCGATCCGTTTCTCGATTCTAACTCCATTTCTTCAACGATTACTCAAGTAATCGAGGTAGTATACCCGTATTAAACATTTATTTTGATATATTTCGATATATTTTGAATATATATTCGTTTATAAACGGTTACCGTATCGAATCGAATGTAAACGTATTAGTTTTACGTTTCGAACGTGAATATGGATAGATTGGAATGTGTATACGTGTTAGGGGCGGAAAAAATGGAGTTAAAGCACGTCAGAAAGCCCGGGAAATCAACTTTCCCGGGACTGTGCACTCGGGTGCACGAACGTGCACCATTTGGTACACGATCGTGCACTACCCTAAGGTGCACGATCGTGTACCTTACTCAGATGCCGACGGATGGGGATTTTTTGGGGCTTTTTGCCCTAAAAACTTGACATAGTTTTGTTGATCCGAAAACGTTTTAAAACAATAACTTGTTTTGGAAGAAAGTGAAATGAGTTCTAAAACTAAACCTAAAAACTTTTAAAAAGAGATTTTAAAAGTAAGGTAAAACGTTTATATGAGACTTTAAAAGAGTTAAAGTCAACGTTTAAACGATTTTAAAGATTTAGCAAACGGTTTTGCTAAATAATTAGTATATGACCGAGAATTGTTTTGACAATTAGGTCTATACTATAAATGGTTTTCTTTATGTATTGCGATACCTAAAATAACTTCTAGAGAGAAGTTAGAACGTTTTCTCAAAACGAGAATTTATAATATGGTTTTAAAAAGAAAACAGACCATAAGTGCTATATGTTTAAATGATTATATGTTTGACCTAGATCTTGGTTTAAGGACCTAGAAATTTTATAGGAAACATATATTGATGTATTTTATCCTGTTTGCTTTGTGTGTTTAGTCCGACCAGCTAGCGAGCAGTCTGACCACAACCACAGGATTAAGTTCCAGACCTAGCGGTGTTTGTGAGTTCATTTGTTTACTTTTGAATATTAGTATTCAATTGTTTTTAAATCCATAAATCGCACTAAGTATGAAACTTAGCCAAGGAAGATCCACTGAAACGAGCTATCTATTGGGCAACAATAGGACTGTGTGATCACCGGTGTTAATGAACTAGATGAGAGGTAAATATTATAAGCATACATGTTGAGATTAGGTCTTAAGCCAGATGCTTGTAAAGCGGCTTAAACCTAATGGGTAGTTCTGAGGTGGCAGTGATTTAAGTTCCGGCCCAGCAACCCTATACAGAGTTAAGATGGCTGTGATACATAAGTATACAGCTCATCCTGTATTAAACAAGAGTTGTGCATATGCATTATATATATGATAGCGTTATAATGTAAACAGGACTAGGATTTCATTTGGATCGAGGACTGGTAATATTTTTATATACCGATATTTTGTCTATACGCGATTTTGGTATTTAACTGTAAACCTATCTACTCACTCAGAAATATTTATATTTCTGACCCCGTTGTTGTTTATCATTTTTCAGGTACCTAGCTACCGGGTTTTGGTCGAGCTTCCACCCTTTTCCATCAGGGAAGCTTATCTTGTTGTTATGTAAATAACACTTTAAACTCTTAGATGCTGCAATAGTGTATATAGGTTTGATATGCCTGTGGCCACGTCATGGTTCCTCTGTCTATATACTCTGATAGGAACCTGACTTTGTCTAGCTCTAATAAGTGGCTACTTAATAGGCATATGGTGTTTTATGGTGTCCCCTACGCGTGGGCCAAACTTCGTGTCTTTGGTCTGCAAAGACACTGTGTATAGTTTAGATGGCCTTACGTTTGTGTGCCTGATGTGTATGTTTTTAATATGTTTGATATAACGCTTTGAAAAGGAAAGTGTTCGATATATTTTATTAAACATATTGTTCGGGTGCGCGGTTTGAAACAGGGCTGCCTGCGAGGCAAGGCACGTGAGCCAAGTCCCTGTACCACCGCACCGGTTTTCAGAAATGCGCGTGGGTCAGAATAACTAGGGTTATTCAACCAGCATTTTTGAAAACGCAATTCCGCTTATATGAATATTTTCAGAATGTGTTATCCACGTTAAACGAAAAAAAAAGTTTTAACGGTGTTTTCTGAAAACGGGTCGTACGCGAGGTACGATCTAGATTTATATTTGCGAAAAATTTATAGAGGTTTTAGGCTTGCTACGGGTTTCGAAACAACCATTCCCATTCCCTAGCGCCGGTCTCGGCTCGAGTTTTGAGGGGGAAATCGGGTCGTGACAGCGACCCTCGGTAATTTATCCTCGTCTACCACCAACTCCTCATTCTTTTTCACAATTTAACGTCCGTCCAATTTGCTCAGTTTCTCATTTCCCGTTTTTCCCTCTCTTTCTAAAAAGAAAATACTTTTAAGAATTAGTGAAAACGTAAAGAGTGATATATAATGTGATCGATTTCGTTCGGTATTTATGGTAACTTGGACACTTAGATTGAAATGAATTCTTCACCTAACTCTGCTAGGACTACCGACTAATATATTCCATTTATTTATGGATGTATAAAATAACGTGCATTAGACTAAAAAATTCGGATTTATGAACATAATTAACTCTTATAATTTCCATTTATTAAGATTATGAATTTAATGAAATAGTCTAATTATGAATATCATAGTATAACAATAACAAATAATAACTAGTCACAACAACTGAATAAAACTGAAAATAACTTAAAAGTTAGAAATAATAGAAAATGATTAAAAACATGCGTTGAATCAATAAAGACTGACTTATTATTCTCATTGACTGATCATGGCAATTACGAAAAACATTGTTTTAAACAGACATCTAATTTTGGATTTCTAAAAAATAACAGGTTATATTGATTTTATTCCAATTACATGGTCGGCCTAAAACCAGATGTATATGCGAGATTAATTGTATTAATTTATCATCTTAAATATATAATGCAATCATATTATATTTTCACGGCAATTCTATAATTTTTAGAGTTATTATTACTATACTTATCCACATTTAGCGTTTTTTTTCTAAGCATAATCAAAAAAATGTCCCACCTTACATCCCAACATTTTCAAACTTTTCATCCTATAACCCGGATTGCGTTTTACAATATTTTTCTGTAAAAAGGATGTCGTTTTTGTCTATGTGAATGACTAAAACAATATCGTATGTAGGGATATATGGTACCACGTTTTTTAGATTGTTTTTAAATTGGAAAAAACGCGATACGTGGAAATCTATATGAACGGTACGTATCAAAAAGGGCTTCTAGGGTCATAAGGTTTGGGTATGGTCAATTTCATCTGTAAAATCTCCAAATTACCCATAAACTTTTAAGACATTACAATTAGTCCAATTTCTTGACCTTTAATGTGACCCCTTTTGATTTTTATGGGTTATTTGCGGCTAATTACATTTCAATTCCTCAAGTTTGTCACTATACACTGACCTAGCCCGCTTGAATTCAAATATGCGGATCGCTAGCTCGTCACTAGGACGGGTGACTCTGAAAATCATCATCAACCGCTGCAGTCCCTTATCACTGTTTTACCCATCCGGAAAATAGGTATGTACAATACTCTAATAGTATTCTTCTGTTTTGTAAATATCTTTTGTAATGCCAAATATGAATTTTTGTTAGAATATTCATTTTCGATAGTAACAATATATTGAAAATATTGTTTTTCAATAAAACTTATTTTCTGTTTTTATCTTCTAAATCATTTTAAAAAAAATAAAAATAAAATTACAGATTTAAAAAATTACTTAATTTTTAAATATGTATTTGTTTTTTATTACGACTGAAAATATTATACAATAATTGTATTAATAATTTGAGTTGTTCAAAATGGAGTAAATTGCGGGAGAACTTCGCAGTTAAATTCTCAAGAGTACACATGAGTTAACATCAAAAAATTTAAAGGCTCAAGGGGTACACATAAGTCACTCAACAAGACACAACTAAGGTACTACATATGCTAATCCCAACATATATCAATCCGAAAACAAGTCGGAATCACAACGAGAACATGTTGAAGCGAAAACACAACCAAAGTGCATCACAAACCAACTTTAAACGGACAACCAAACCACCAAAACAAGTTTGAAAACATGGGGTATACAGATATCATCAAACGCTTCGGTCCCTTATTATTGTTTTACATATCCGGAAAATAGGTTTTTACAATACTCTAATAATATTATGCTGTTGTGGATAAATCTTAAAATTTGTACAATCAATTTGTTGCAAATATTTTTTGTAATGCCAAATATGATTTTTATTAGAATATTCATTTTCGACAGTAACGATATATTGAAAATATTGTTTTTCAATAAAACTTATTTTCAGTTTTAATCTTTCAAATCATTTTAAAAAAAATTATTGCTTTCAAAAATTATTTAATTTTTATATATGTATTTGTTTTTTTATTACAACTAAAAATATTATACAATAAATATATTAATAATTTCAGTTGTTTAAAACGGAGTAAAATGCGGGATAACTTCACAGTTACATTCTTGAAATAACATGCAATTTTTTTAAAATTTACATTAGCTGATATATAATATGAATAGATATTTGTTCTTCATTCTTCTTTTCAAATTTCAGAGGAACTATAGAAAACTAATAAATGGGTATTTCTAGTTAGTTTCTTGGGTAATTTACACAAATCCCCTAAAAATGCCCGTCTCTTATGTTTTTCCCTTGGCTTTTTTATTTTTGCAGTAATCTCTCAATAAAATAAAAAAGTTTTTACAATTCCCTCATAACCCCAAAGATATTGATTTTAAAACAAAATATGACAGCTTTGCCCCCCGCCAACTGTATCACTACCAAAAATTTAAAATGCCAATTGCAAATCCTCCATGTTTGCTTTTCCACTAGCAGTCTCCCTTCCTCACCGGCAACAACAACATCTCCGACTAAATTCAGTTCATGGAATTTAAGTCCTTCAATGACGATGTTCACCTTCAATGCAAATTCATCTTGGTCTTCACGTCAATTTGACCACCGTGAGCAGTCCAGATCTTTCTTTCATCGGCGGCGGTATAAAGGTGGAAGGGAATCCATCGGAAGTGGGAAAAATGAGGAGGCGGACAGATGGCTATTTTGAGGACAGATCTGGTGTCGTGATACAGAGCTTCATCGGCAAGTCCTTGTTTAGAGTAACGAGTGGCAGAAGTAGAATGAAGATGACCGGAGCGGAGAAGAAAGGAGAACGGAGAAGATTTCTGGACCGTCTATTCATATAATTTTTCATCCTACTTTGAGTTTGATTCCATCAAAAGGACGGTGGTTTGATCTAGAGTTATATTTTTCAGTGTCCATTTTCATAATTGATTGTTGATTTGGTCCTTTTTAATAGTACAATCATTTATTTTAATCGGATAAAACTAGGCCAATGGAGACGAAATTTTGGTTTTAGTAGTACAAATTGATTAGTCTTTGTTTGGATGCATGTTTAAGTATAAAAGTTGATTAATATTTTGTTAAATATCTCAAAAAATTACCACTTTCTTATTCTGACATCTCACTAAATTATATATTTTATGATACAACTATAATTAATTAAATATTAAATTAGAATACTAGAAATTTTTTAATGACGATGTTCAGTTAATATAAGTTCATATCAGGTTCACATCAAGTTGATTTTTGATTTTATAAACTATCAAATACATTTCACTTAAAAAGAGGTATTCAATTTGTATATTTTACTAAATCTTAAATTTTTATCTACATAAAATGTTAGTTAATATTGTAAATAGCAGCAAAAAAAATTATAAATAAATAAATTAAAATAGTTCAGTTGATATATGTTCACATCAGGTTAACATCAGGTTGATTTTCGGTTTTATAAACTATCAAATACATTATATTTAAAAGAGAAATTTAATTTGTAGATTATACTAAATTTCAAAATTCTCTTTTTATAAAATGACATTTAAGATTATAAATAGCAGCAAGGCAAATGCTATTAAAAATTGAATTAAACTACTTCAGTTGATATAAGTTCACATCCGCTTCACATTAGGTTACTTTTAAATTTTATAGAATGTTAATTACATTTCACTTAAAAACAGTTATTCAATTCTTATAATAAACTATATCTCAAGATCTCTC
The DNA here is from genome assembly GCF_937616625.2 of Mercurialis annua. Taxonomy (NCBI): domain Eukaryota; kingdom Viridiplantae; phylum Streptophyta; class Magnoliopsida; order Malpighiales; family Euphorbiaceae; genus Mercurialis; species Mercurialis annua. Next base: position 14,916,406 of record NC_065574.1, read on the forward strand.
TATATAATATATCAAATAACATTGTAAAGAGCAGCAAAACACATTTTATAAAAAAATGAATTAAAATAATTCAGCTAATATAGGTTCATATCAGGTTAATATTAGGTTCATTTTTGGGTTTGTAGATTATCAAATACATTTCACTTAAACGAGATATTCATTTTGTATATTACATTAAATCTCAAAATTTTATCTATATAAAATGTCAGCTACGATTATAAAGAGCAGTGAGACAAATTTTATAAAAAAAACTGAATTAAGGTAGTCTGGTTTATATAGATTCACATCAGATTCACATCAGGTTCATTTTCGGTTTTATAGATTGTCAAATACATTTCACTTAAAAAAGATATTAAATTTATAGATTACACTAAATCTCAAAATTCTCTCTATATAAGATGTTTGTTAAGATTGTAAAGAGCACTAAGACAAATATTATAAAAAAAATGAATTGACGAGTTCAATTGGTATAGGTTCACATCAGGTTCACATTAGGTTATGTTTTGGTTCACATCAGGTTCACATTAGGTTGATTTTTAATTCACATTAGGTTCACATTAGTAAATAAGTGGTTAACCAACAACAAAACCAGTTAACCAACATGAGAATCCAAAAGGCCACCATAAACAAAATCACCTAGCAAATGAGTATAATCTGAAAATATTTGTCCATCCATAAATAAAGCCATAATTGAATTCTTAATACCTGCATAATGGACACTGCTAATAACACCTAAGACAATGTTTATTATTGGTTCTTGAATACACATATTCTTACTGAAATAATTTTTTTATTATCAGTTCCCAAATAAAAATTCATAATCAGACTTCAAAACCAAGAGGATGTACACAAACTCGCTTCAAAGCTTCATTGGAAATATCAATTAATCCATGGTTAATGCTATCATCGTGGGTTTCTCTGCTTCTTGCCACCGCCATGAAATTTTAGCTTCTGAAGGACACTGCTAATATGGATCTCCTACTAAAACAAGCTATTCAGTTGAGAATAGAGAAGCAAGCACTGTTACTCAAATTGATGGCCATAAAGATGAAAGAACGGTTGAACAGTGGCCCTCTATTTTCCGATGAATCTCTTGACCTTCAAATTTCTCTTTATCAATAAACAAAAAACTTCAATTAAATTAAAAATAGACAACATCAACAAATCAATTGCAAAATTAAAAATCAATTGTAATCTATTATTACTTTAAGACTATGAACAATAAAATTGGGTTCAGTGATGCGAATTAAGAAAAATATGACCACCGTCGGAAACAGCCTTACAAAAAGCAGTGTTTGAAGAACATTAATTGCTTCGATAACAGTAAATAACAACATACCTTCAACAGAAGCAACTTTTCTTTTATAAGATTATCAATGAAGGAACCATTGTCAGCCGCCGATCAACCACCGCCGACTAATTACAACAACCACAAAAAACCATTAGTCTTCTTAAGTCGGAAGATCATCATCGCCACTGACAATCCGATAATCGACCGGCAAGCGCTAGTAAGACTGCCGCCGATGTTTGACAAATGGAGTGAATGAGAGAACTTAGTGAAACAGTAGAAAATTAAATAAAATCGATGATGGAAGGAGAAGAATTGGGGCAAATGTTTGAATAAATGTAGAACACAATAAGAATGTGGACTAGGGGTAGATAGTAACAAATATTTTGAAAAGGTAGAGGTGAGAAGAGATTTTAAAAAAAGGGGATTTTTGATTAAATAGATTTATGAGTCACTAAAGTAAACTTCTTGAATTTTGAGGGAATCTATTTCTCTAGTTTCTTAACTTGTGAACAGGCTACATGGTATAGGAGGTGGACTACAATTTCAAAATTTGAAGTGGGTGGCACAGATTGGGCTATTTGAATGGGCTACATGGCATAGGAGGTGGGCTATAATTGTGAGTCATAGTACATGTATATGTAAAGTTCAGCTAGTCCACCACCATTACTCATACTCAATCTTTTTTCAAAAATCTGGGTTGTGTGGAGATGAATTCCTTAGCATTTTCACTTGCTAATTACACAAAACTCAAAATATCAAACACATCATCACTACCCATCACTACAAATCTTGACACACCAGCAAATCTGAGGCTGGCATCCTCAGCCCAGAGGCTAGAAACTCTGAGTTCTGATGAACCAAATGTGGTGAGGAGAAGAGAAGCAATTGGTGTTGGATTTTGTGTATGCATTGTTGATCTTCTTTTGCTGTCAAGACCAAGTTCAGCAGCTGAAGCAGGTCCGTGCGAGCTCACTGTTGCTCCTTCTGGCCTGGCCTTCTGCGACAAGGTTGTGGGCTTTGGTCCTGAGGCTGTTAAGGGACAGCTTATCAAGGTGACATCGCATACACATCAATCACTTTTGTCTTACCCTTAGGGGTGTGCGTTCGGTTCAAACCGGAACATTCTCCTCTTTTTTAAGACCAGCCGAATCAAAATTCGAAAAAAAGTATAATTTTTTAACCAGACCAAACTGGTGGATTCGGTCCTTAAAACAAACTTATAATTTTTTTAGGTAAAAACCGAACATTGGGAATTCTGTTAGCATATGAAATCAAACCGAACTGGATTTGTTTGTTTGGTTCGGTTTTCTGTCAATTCTTGCACACCCCTATTGAAAGGTTTGTACTATGTTTAAACCGAACCAAACTAAATTGAAATTTTAATCAATAGTAAAATATGATGAGTCCATTTCAATTTTAAATATTTGAAAATTTTATTGGTTAAGTTTATTTCTTTTATAATTTCAAACTGAACAATACCTTATCCTATTTATGGAATTAGTTTATTTATTTGGTTTGGTTCGTTTAGGTTTTTATACAGCTTTAATTTGTACTGATGTTTATTAAACATATTATGCCAATTGTTGTATTTCTAAACATTATGCAGGCACATTATGTTGGGAAATTGGAGAATGGAAAGGTATTTGATAGCAGTTACAATAGAGGAAAGCCTCTCACATTTCGTGTAGGCGTTGGTGAGGTATATTTGCTATCTATACGTAACATTTCATGAAACTAGGCTATATATCGGTAGGTTCGGTTTGGTTTACAATCGAGCAAACCTAACTGTATGAAAACTTCACACCGAACTGTATCGATGCATAAGTCAATACACAACATCAACAACTGAACCAAACCATCCGACCAAAATTGTTCTTCCAAATACGGTTTTGTTCAATTCGGTCTTTTGGACCGAAACAGTTATCGTACCATATGATAGTTTATTTGAAAAACTGGGAAATGATTTTAGAAAAAATTGCACAGGTGATTAAAGGATGGGATGAAGGAATTGTTGGTGGTAATGGAGTTCCTCCTATGCAAGCCGGTATTGATTAATTAATGAACAGCTTACGGGTCATCATTTTTCCTACCAAAAAATATAAGTAAAATTAACATATTTTGGTTGATGTAATTTATTTAAATAGGAGGAAAACGTATTTTGAAGATTCCTTCAGCACTGGGATATGGCATTAGAGGTGCTGGCTGCAAAGGAGGTAACATTTTCAAATGGCTTAATGTTTTAAAAAACCCCGACCTTTTATCTTTTTTTCAATCCTACCCTGACGTTGTAAATCAGTCAATTTTACCCTATTTCGTATTTTTTCATTTCAATTGTACCCTAAAGCATAAAATTGACTTTTTTTTATTTGACAAAAATGCTTTAAATTGATTCTTTTTGCATTAGATTAACTTTTTATATTAAAATGACCATTTTTGAAAAGTTTTGTTGATTTTTTGTCGGATAAACAAAGGTCAATTTTATGCTTCGGGGTACAATTGAAATGAAAAAATACAAAATGGGGTAAAATTGACAAATTTTCAACGTCAGGATAGGATTGAAAAGGGGATGAAAGGTCGGGGTTTTTTTTAAGACATTAAGCCTTTTCAATTCTACCTATTAGAGAAATTTGTTAATTACTTTTTAAAATGTCAAATTTGAAATTAAATTAGTAGTAATGGAGAAGTGACGAATGCAGGGTCATGCATCATTCCTCCGGATTCAGTTCTGCTGTTTGATGTAGAGTTTGTTGGGAAGGCATAAAATGCTAATCTTCTTGCCTTTGTATATTACTATTTGAGAAGCGAAGCGCATTGTTTATATTCATGTAATTAATCACACTTTTATATTTGTATTTGTATTTTTATAGATACTAAATTGCTCTTTCATAAAAAGAGTTGACAGTAGTTAGACTAAAAAAGTCGATTGAAAAACTTACTTTCAACAAAAATAAAAAAACATAGAGACCCAATTCAATAACATAAATATAAAAAAACGAATAAAAAGGTTATATCAATCGCACTAAAAATCCGTAAAGTATACACGTATTTTATTTCAGCGACAGGTGATCTAATTTCTACAAAATAAAAAATATATGACCAAATCTTGTCAAATAAAAATGAAGGGACTTAATTCGAAAAGTGTGATAATATCAAGATTCAAATATGTGGTTTGCTAAAAGATAAAAAGTATAAATAAGTTCTCTAACTTTAGAATAAAAATATTTTATACCTTTCAATTTCTAATTCGATTTAACTCAACTCACAAACATTTTAAATGGTACAAATAAGCGGTAAGCTGCATTGCATCCAAAATGTTAGCGGCCGTCATTGTTAATCAAAATTTGAAACAACGCTACTAATTATAAAAACTAGCACGAAGATTATGGAATCATATCGGTGAGACCTCTACACCTTTTTTAAATTTAGAAAGTGTTAGATTCCATAAATTATTAGTAATTGCACAAATCAGATTATTAAATTCAGGTGCTAGTATTTTATAATCTGTTATATTCAAGAAAAAAAAAAGTAGTGGTTATTTATACTCGCTAATCAGGAAAAGAAACAAAATATGGAAGCAACCAAACAGGACGTTTAGCATCATCGACAAGTCGTTTAAATGACAAAACAAATTAAAAACCCTAAAACTGGAATAGGCATAGATAACAAAACCCTAATATAAAGAGCACAGCCGAACATCAAATTCCAATCCAAGAAATCAGAAAAAATGGCGAAGTCATTGAGATCGAAACGAGAGAAGAGACTGAGAGCAATAAGAAGAGATATGTTAGAGTCTCATTACGACCAAAAAGATGTGGCAAAGCTTGCAGCTTTACAAGCTGCAATTTCTGCCCCTAAATTACCTGTTAAACAGCCCAATTCCCCTTTTGCTGCTATGGATGTCGCCGCCCCATCAAATTCCAACATGGGTATGTCTTATTTTCCTCTTTTATTACATTTTCATGTCATTTATTTCATACCCATTTATGACTTCATGTAAGCTATGTTATTTCCTAAGTTTTGGATGTGCCGATGTGCACTAGGTAACACGGACACTTCATTCAATCAATATGTCCCGTTCGGAAACGTGTGGGACACTTTACGTTTAGGATACAAAACTTTATTTTTTATATAGGAAACTATAAAATAACACTGTTTCAGTGTGCCCGTGCCCAATTGTCCTGTTTCCCGTGTCCGTGTCCATGCTACTTATTTTCATATGGTAGTGGGGTTTATTAGAACTGGTATGACACTTCAAGTGCTAAAGTTTACAAAAGTTGCTGTGATTTTTTTATTTTTTTTAGGTACAGATTTCTATTTTTAATCTGCTACACATTAGTAGTATCTTGAGGGAAAGACTATATACAAGTGTAAGAAACTTTGCTAAATGCACAAACTAAGTAGCATGGACACGGACAAGGAAAAAGTAAGTTCTTTTGAACTTGAAAGAGGGTAAAAATAAGGATAAGTAAAGGATTTGAGGAACTGATTATCAACATTTCATTGAGGAAAGTGCTTAACTATTAAACATGAAATGAAATTACTTGTTTCAGTTTTAATTAAATGCATTGTATCAAAATTTAAAAGAGTATACATTTATTATACCTAATTAGATGAAAATTTAAGTAACTTTTTAGTTGGAAGAATGGATAACATAATAGAGAAATTGAAACAGGGATGATTGCAGTCGTTGATGAATAAAAGCATTTGTTGATAATTTGATATATTTCTCTAGTATATGTAAACAGTTAACAAAAAATTCTTGATGCATAAAAATCTCCAACGAACTTCATGAAACTTTTAACAAAACACATAAAGAAAATAGTAATACAGTACATATTAATCTATCACTAATCAAAATTAAGAATGCACATTTTTTGGGAATCTATAGTTCTCAATGTACGAAGTTAGGTAATTAAGTAATTTGGGAACATAGTTAGCTTAGACTTCTCAAGATTCTTGGACAATCACTTCATACCATCCACCGCTTTACCATAAAGAGAAAAATTGCCAGACAATGTAAAATATAAGAATATAGTGAGACTTTGGGAGATTCTAGGACAATCATTTCATGGTATATACTAATGATCGATATAAAATATACATATCAACTATAAAGTTCTGTTGAAAACGACAGTGACTGCTGTTGCTCATGCAATTGTCTTAAATTTGATAGATGGTTTAACTGCGATTGCTAATGTGACTAGAGTAGTGAGATTTTTTTCTATATTTTAAGATGCTTGCATTAGCTGTTGCTGGTATGGTCATTACTGACAAGATTTGTCACAGATTTTTTATTTATTATAATAATGTTTGTTAACTATGTCTGTTTATTTGAGAAATTTATCAATAAAAACTTATAGCATGATCACCAAGGAAGCAATATTATCTTTTCTATTGTCTTCCCAAAACCAATATAATCTCTCCGTCTCTGAAAATCTCAGTTTTTTTCTGGTGAAAGTCCCACACAAGGAATGTTATGCAACATTTTAATTAGTTAACTCTAATTCTTATGCCGTGCTTTTTTTTTGTCTGTTTTCTATTTTTTTTCTCATTCTATGTTTGGTCCTTGAACAGATGTGGAAATGGCGGGTGACAATCAGACTAAGGATTCATTAAAGCCTATAGGCAAGAAGCTCAAAAAGAAATTGAAGCTGGCAAAACGCAATCGTCGTGGTAAGGGAGGGAAGGGCAAGAGGAATCACATTTAACGCTGTTAACTTGTAAGGATATTGTGATCATGTTTCGGTATAGGTTTTAGCAAGGTGAGATGAGGTTTGTTTGACAGTACTATGTTAAATTCTGATGTTATGATAGAGTTACAGATTGTGTAGGTATATGAGGAATGAGATACTGCTATTGTTTTTCAGTACCATAAATCTCCTGTATTGATTTCAGAAAATTTATGCATTTATCCAATGGAGACTGAAGTTATGCTTGAACAAAACTTATTACGCTTCAAGAAAATTCAGCGGAATTTGTAATGCATCATGTTCTGAATTTGTTATCTTTGTGGATCAGTAGACTTGTGCATTTGTATCGGAAATGATTTTGTCAATTAGATTGTTATGAAGTATAACATTGCTGTATCAGAAAGTTGAATATTAATGAAATACAAAACCGGACGTCAATTATTCCATCAGTTTGAAAAAAAAAGTTTCATTTTTTCTACATATTTTTTTTTTTAAAAAAAAGATGCTAAAATTTCTTTTTGCATTTTTTTTCTTTAATTCACTCACTTCATTTCCTTTCAAGTTCCCAACTGTTTTGCTCCTCTCACGTCCCTCCATCCCTCCGATCTCCGAAAATTAGGATTAGTATTAATTGAACAACTTTTCTGCATTCAAATTCACTTTGATACATTATTAAAACTGTTTTTCCATTCAAATGTAGTTATAATTTCTGTCTACCAAACAGAAGGCCTATGAAAACAAATGGAAAAGTGAATTTATTTTCTGATATACGGAAAAGGATTTACACTACAGAATGTCATCATGACGGGACTTCAAATTTCCAAAGTAACCAAGAATCAGATTTTCTTAAATCTTCTGCACTTTTTTTGTTCCTCACATTGTGAAATACAAAACTACACCACAAAATCCTGCAAAGAAACCAATTCCAATGCTATAGTAGAACTCTGGAAACATGGAATCATTTTCTCCTTCATCGTCCTCTCCAGGAGGTTTGAGGTTGTCTATTTCTTCTCCAGGACACTTGACTTGTAACGGAAATCCACATACAAATGGATTGCCCTCATAAATGGCCGAAGCATTCAGTGTTTGCAGCTGATTTCCTGTGGGAATCTTTCCTGATAAGTTGTTTGATGAGAAATCTAAATGACTTACAAATGTTAATGAAGACAAGCTTTGAGGAACTATCCCTGAAAGATTGTTGTCTGACAGATCAAGTGTGTCCAAAAGTCTCAGATTTCCTATCTTCTCTGGAATGCTTCCGCTAAAATGATTCCTTGACAAATTCAAGACTCTTAACGCTTTAAGGCTCGTAATCTCATCAGGAATTTCACCTTCTAGATTGTTCTCTGATAGATCAATGGCATCCAGTAACCCGATATTCCGGTTGAACTCGTACTCTTTTCCTTTCGTCACAACCATGGTTTGTTCCATGAAGTAGGCCCAACGGAACTGAAAGTAACGATAATATTTCTCACTGCTGTTTCCGTATACTAGAGCTGTCAAATTATCAAAACAACTCGGAATAACCCCGGAAAAATTGTTTCTGGCAAGGTCTAAGAAATGAAGATACCGAAGATTGCAAAGCTGTCGTGGTATCTGTCCACTCAGCAAGTTTGATCGAAGGCGAAGCATGAAAATGGATTGTAAATTAACTCCCACCCACGATGGAATTTCTCCTGAAAGTCTATTCCCTCCGAGGTCAATGGTTGTCAATGCCGAGCAATTTTTCAAGGAAGATGGAATTTCCCCAACTAGATTGTTCTTGCTCAGTAACAACATTCCGAGTGATGTTATGTAGCCAAGTGAGCCAGGGATGCTTCCTGACAGACTGTTGTTTGACACATCCACAACCCACAGTTCCGATTGCATAGTTCCCCAACAATCAATGAGTTCTCCATGAAGATCATTGTTCCTTAAGGAAAGAACTTGCAAATCCACCAACTTACAAATGGATGAAGGAATCGAACCATTTAGACGATTGTCAGAGGCATGCAAATTACGCAATCTCGGCATTAGTTCACCAATAGTTTCAGATATAGTCCCTGAGAATGAATTGTTATGAAGATACAGTTGTGTTACATTTGTTGACCACCGCGGCAGAAGGCCTTCAAATCCATTTGAACTTAAGTCCAAGGTATCCAATTTTGGGAATTCCAATTCGATTGGAAGCTTCCCCTTGATATAGTTTTTAGAGAGATCCAAGGCAACTAGGTGAGAAGATAACTTGGCAAACCATTCCTCAGGTATAATATCAGAGATTCCAACATAATTGAGTCTCACAATATCAAGTTCACTCTGAACTTGTAGCCACATGGGAAACGAAGGACCAACTTTACAATTTAGGAGTTCAACTTGCTTCAGTCTGAAGGGAGGAACCCAACCATAACTCACATTCAGCACTAAAGACTTATCCGGGTTAGTCGAAAGCATCAAAGTCCGTAGACTGCTCAGATTCATCAGATGAGTTTCTGTGATAACACCTTGCCATGGATTGCCATTAAGGGACAAGTCTACTAGCAGCGAGAGCTGGCCGAAGCTCTCGGGGATGCTTCCATTCATCTCATTTGCGTGAAGGTAAAGGACTCGCAACGATGACAAGTTTCCAAAAGAGGAAGGAATCGAACCCCGAAAAGAGTTAAAGGCAAGGTCAAGATATTGCAGGTTCCTTAGATTCCCAAGAGAAGCAGGCAATTCCCCACTAAAACCATTAGAATTCACACTAAATGAAACCAAACTAGCAGAAGGGCAATCGTAAAAACCATCCATCAGTTGAGTAATCTCTCCACTGAGATTATTTGATCCAAGATTTAGGTTCTTCAGTTTACAAAGCTTCCCTAGTGAGCTTGGCAAGTGGCCTCCAATATAACCATTCAGCTCCAAATTAAGCTCTTCAAGAGCTGTCAGATCACCAAACTCGATAGGAAAAGAACCACCGAAAGAATTCGAGCTCAAATCAAGCTTAGTAAGGTTAGTAAGATTCAACAGCCATGTCGGTATCGAAGAGTTGAAGGAATTTTTAGAAACATCAAGAACAGAAAGTGAAGTGAAATTAACGAAAGGAAGAACGACAAGCATATCAGTAAGTTGACACTCATGTAAATGCAATTCCAACAAAAAAGGCAACATATTAACTGCATTTAACCAAGCCCCATTTGTGCTATAAATTTGTACTAAATCCATGTTAAGATGCTTCAAAAATGATAACTTAGAAACCCACTGTGGGTTTCTAATATACAAACCAGTACTACCAAAAATGTTATATGAATAGCCATCAAGATCAAGATACTCCAGATTTGACAAATTCCCAAGATTAGAAGGAACCAAGCCAGTAAATGAAGCATAAGATAGATTCAAATACCTCAAATTCTTGAAAGAACCAAGAAACTGAGGGATTCGAACTCCTTTAAAGTTGTTCAAACTCAAATCCAAGTAACTCAAGTACTTCAAATGTAACAAAGACGAACTCAACTCACCGCTCAAGCACAAACCTCTGTATTCAGCAACTTCAGTTTCTGTCAAAGAATAAGCTTCAAGAGTTCTAAACTGGAACGGGTTTCTAACATCAAGCTTCATAACATGTCCTGTCTGATGATTACACCCAATACCTTTCCAGTTGCAGCAGTCATCCCCGACCCAAGAAGATAACCGACCAGATGGATCTCGAACACCATCCTTAAAAGCAAGTAGCGCTGATCTCTCAGTGTCAATGCACTTGGCTGCTGTGATCTGTGCATGGCATGGACTGAAGCTGATCATAGAATGGAAATAAAAGAGAATGGGGAGTAAAAGGGAGAGAAAATCTGTGTGCATGATTGAAAGGCAGTGAAGCGGATAAAACATTCGTCAAACAACATTGATTTTATTGGCAAACATATTAAAGAAAGAATGTATATGAACCATCCATTTAGAAGCGTGTGTGATGAGAAAGATCACAGTGGTTACACGGTGGCGTGCATTCACATTTATGTCAAATCAGAGTGTAGTGTTTGAATTATGTCTATTTCATTCACATTGAACTGAACGGATACTATATATTTACATACGCGGCCGGTTCTAGGAGGAATTTATGCTGGGCCGTTGACTAGTTTATTATTTTAAATTTTAAAAAAATTATGAATATATAAATTAATAGTATTCGGTGTTAAATTTATATTTTATCAATTTTATCCATCTTATTAATTTTTGGTATAATCTATCCATCTTATACAACATTTCTAGGTCCGCCACTGTTTACATATAATTTATATTTTATGTATTAGTCATTTTGTTGGTCACTTTTTTTATTTTTATGTATATAAAATTACATAAAACTGATTTATTAATTTTTTTCACTCTTTAATTTTATCTTGAAAATATGATATATTGTCAACTACATCATTAATTTACTATGTAGTAAACTCATTAATGTTAAAGATAAAAAGAAAAATTATGAATCTCATTTAGAAAGTATTTTATTATTATTTATACGTTCCACTTAAAAAGTTGATTTTTTTTGTTTTAATCAATAAATTTTATTTTATTTTAATAGTAAATCACATTTATAGGACAATTAATGATATGTGTAAGCATTATTTTTTGATACGCGATACGCGGGTGGTTCAATAATGATAACCAGAAATATATCCACTTAAAAGAATTTGTCTCTAAACTAATTTAGTTGGATATTTAATAAGACAATTTTTAATTTAATTTGTAAAAGTCAATTAATTTTTTTTAAAATTTAATTTCAAAAATTTCAAAATGACAAGTTAAAATATGATGAAAATAGATGTTTATTCTATTAGTATTTTAACCAATTAATTATCTATTTATTTTAATGGATTCTGGAAAAATAAGCTAATGGATCTGTATTTTGAAATAAAAATTAAATTTTAATTTTTTATCTTCAATTAAAACAGAACATGCATTTTTGTAAAACAAACTTTCGTTTTCTCTCTATGAAAGAAGAAATACTACGTGCATGTTTTTTTAGTGAATACAAACATGAAATTGTTTAATTTGAAAAAAATACAGACATAACTTTTAAACAAAGATTTCTGATAATCAAAAGGACACCAACTACTACATAATTGACTGATATTCTTATTTGAGTTTTTGTTTTCATTTTCTTTTTTCAATTGATGCACTAGACCAATATTGAAAAACTATCAGTGATCCAATCACTTCTTCTAACGAGATAACGTAAAACAACGATTTCCGAAGACACTTAAAACATCATAAACAATAAACATCATTTGACTGAAGAAACTAGCGGCGGTGTAATGTGAACTGTTTTGGACAACTACAGGATGTGAAGTGAGCCAACCTCAATTTTAAAAGTTTATTTATTTTTTTGGTCCGACTTTAAGAACCAAAATGAGCCTTTTGCCTATTGATTTTTATGAAGTCCATGTCAAGATGCTTCAAGAATGTTAACTTAATGATGCTTCAAGAATGTTTACTTAGGATCCATTTTAGGTTTTCAATATACAAATCAGTACCACCAAAAATGTTATATGAAATGAATAGCCATCAAGATTAAGATACTGCGGATTTGACAAATTCTCAAGATTAAGAGGAACTAAGCCAGTAAATGAAGCATAAGATAGATTCAAATATTTCAAGTTCTCCAATAGATTCAAATATTTCAAATTCTCCGAAGAATAAAAAAAAAACCAGAAATTTCTCGTGAATAAATGATCAATTCACCCCCTCAACTTACTTATAAAAATTCACCCCTTCAACTTGACAGGAAATATCAAATGAGTTAATTTTAACGATTTTGAATTGAAATAATTAATAATTTGTGTTTTCTTATTAAACGAGTGAAATTAACTAATTATAAATTTTAATCATAATTTAACACAAACTAAATACAATTAAAACTCTATTTAACAATAGTTAAACCTAAACCTAATTTCCATCGGAGACCGCCGCTGCCCTACTGAACGATTGCGGCGTTTACGCTTAATTGGTGGTTTAATTAGGGTAGGTTGGTAGTTTAATTTTATGTTTGATTTACAGATGGTGGTGGATTTGGTTCTTGGTTGTTTGATTACCGATGGCTGCTACTGTCATTTGCCGGTGTTGGTTGTTTGATTACAAATGGTTCGTAGTTGTTTGATTACAGATGGTGGTTTGAACAGCTTCGAGGTGTTGCCAGCGCTGGTTGATGAACGGCTGCAACGAGCTGAGTTTATTGATTGTCCTGCACTTTTTTTTGAGATGAAAACACCTCGAAATTTAATTATGTTCTACATTCTTATTTCTTTTGAAACAAATAATTATAAATAATATGGCGTTGCTATTATTTGAATGGCAAAATAGGACATGACATGTCCTAAATCACCAAGAATCTGAGTTTGTTGATTGTCCTGCTCCTGCACTTTTTTTGTTCCTCACATAAAATACACTAACTACACCACAAAACCCTGCAACAAACCCAATTCCAATGCTATAGTACAACTCAGGAAACATGGAATCATTTTCTTTTTCATCGTCCGTTCGAGGAGGTTCGAGGTTGTCTATCTCTTCTCCGGGACACTTGACTTGTAATGGAAATCCACATACAAACGGATTGCCCTCATAAATGGCTGAAGCATTCAGTGTTTGCAGCTGATTTCCTGTAGGAATCTTTCCTGATAAGTTGTTATATGAGAAATCTAAGTGACTTACAAATGTTAATGAAGACAAGCTTTGAGGAATAGTCCCTGAAAGATTGTTGTCTGACAGATCAAATGTGTCCAAAAGTCTCAGATTTCCTATCTTCTCCGGAATGCTTCCGCTTAAATGATTCCGTGATAAATTCAAGACTCGCAGTGCTTTAAGACTTGTTATTTCATCAGGAATTTCACCTTCTAGATTGTTTTCTGAAAGATCAATGGCGTTCAGTAACCCGATGTTCCGGTTAAATTCGTACTCTCTTCCTTTTGTCACGACTATGGTTTGCTCCATGAAGTAGGCCAACCGGTACTGAAAGCGGTGATAGTATTGCTCACTGCTGTTTCCGTATACTAGAGCAGTCAAATTATCAAAACAGCTTGGAATAACCCCGGAAAATTTGTTTCTGGCAAGGTCTAAGAAATGAAGATACCGAAGATTGCAAATCTGTCGCGGTATCTGTCCACTCAGCAAGTTTGATCGAAGGCGAAGCATGAAAATGGATTGTACATTTACTCCCAGCCATGAAGGAATTTCTCCTGAAAGTCTGTTCCCTCCGAAGTCAATTGTTGATAACGCCGAACAATTTTTCAACGAATATGGAATTTCCCCAACTAGATTGTTCTTGCTCAGTAACAACATTCCAAGCGATCGTAAGTAACCAAGTGAGCCGGGGATGCTTCCCGACAGATTGTTGTTTGACACATCCACAACCCACAAAGATTGCATAGTTTCCCAACAATCAATAAGTTCTCCATGAAGGTCATTGTTCCTTAAGGAAAGAACTTGCAAATCCACCAACTTACAAATGGATGACGGAATCGAACCATTCAGACGATTGTCAGAGGCATGCAAATTACGCAGTCTCGGCATTAGTTCACCAATACTTTCAGGGAGAGTCCCTGAAAATGAATTGTTGTGGAGATACAGCTGTGTTACATTCGTTGACCAGCGCGGAAGAAGGCCTTCAAATCCATTAGAACTTAAGTCCAACAGATCCAATTTGGGGAATTCCAATTCGATTGGAAGCTTCCCCTTGATGTAGTTCTTAGAGAGATCCAAAAGAACTAGTTGAGAAGCTAACTTGGAAAACCATTCTTCAGGTATAATGTCAGAGATTCCAACATTATTGAGTACCGCAATATCAAGTTCGCTCTGAACTTGTAGCCACATGGGAAAGCTCGGGCCAACTTTGCAATTTTTGAGCTCAATATGCTTCAGCCTGAACGGAGGAACCCAATCATAACTCACATTTAGCACTAAAGACTTACCTGGGTTCGTCGTAAGCATCAAAGTCTGTAGACTGCTCAGATTCATCAGATGAATTTCGGTGATAACACCTTCCCATGGATTGGTCATAAGATTCAAATCGACAAGCAAAGAGAGCTGGCCGAAGCTCTCAGGGATGCTTCCATTCATCTTATTTATGTGAAGGTAAAGGACTTGCAATGATGACAAGTTTCCGAATGATGAAGGAATTGAACCCCAAAAAGAGTTATAGGCAAGATCAAGATATTGCAGGTTCCTTAGATTCCCAAGAGAAGCAGGCAACTCCCCACTAAATTCATTAGAATTTACACTAAATGAAACCAAACTAGCAGAAGGGCAATCATTAAAACTATCCATCAGTTGAGTAATCTCTCCACTGAGATTATTTCCTCCAAGTTTTAGGTTCTTCAGTTTACAAAGCTTCCCTAGTGAGCTTGGCAAGTGGCCTCCTATAACATTCAGCTCCAAATTAAGCTCTTCAAGAGCTGTCAAATCACCAAACTCAATAGGAAAAGAACCACCGAAAGAATTCGAGCTCAAATCAAGCTTAGTAAGGTTAGTAAGATTAAACAGCCATGTCGGTATCGAAGAGTTGAAGGAATTTTTAGAAACATCAAGAACAGAAAGTGAAGTGAAATTAACAAAAGGAAGAGAGACAAACATATCACTTAATTGACACTCATGTAAATGCAATTCCAACAAATAAGGCATCATATTAACTGCATTTAACCAAGCCCCATCTGTGCTATCAATTTGTATAAAATCTAAGTCAAGATGCTTCAAAAATGATAGCTTAGAAACCCATTCTAGGTCTTCAATATACAGCCCAGAAGCAACAGAAACGTTATATGAATATCCATTAAGATCAAGATACTGCAAATTTGACAAGTTCCCTAGAACAGTAGGAACTAACCCAGAAAATGAAGCATAAGATAGATTCAAATACCTCAAATTCTTGAAAGAACCAAGAAAGTCAGGGATTTGTACTCCTTCAAAGTTGTTCAAACTCAAATCCAAGTAATTCAGATACTTCAAACGTACCAAGGACGAACTCAACTCACCAGTTAGACATAAGCTACTATATTCAGTAACTTCAGATTCTGTCAAAGAATAAACATCAAGTGTTCTAAACTGAAACGGGTTTCGAACATCAAGCTTGACAATATGTCCTGTTTGATTATTACACCCAACACCTTTCCAGCTGCAGCAATCATCACCGACCCAAGAAGATAGCCGACCAGATGGATCTTGGACACCATCTTTGAAAGCAACAAGTGCTGATCTCTCGGTGTCAATGCACTTGGCTGCTGTGATCTGTGCATGGCATGGATTCAAACCGAAATATAAGAGAACGGGAAGTAAAAGAGAAAGAAAATTAGTCTTCATGATTGAAACTAGTAATTGTAGTGAAGAAATATATTCTGCAATGCTGTACTTGAGTCAAACAACATTGATTTGGCAGAAATATTATTAAAAAATGATGTAGAGAGAAGCGCGTGTGAGGAGAACGATCACACTGGTTGGCAATACACGGTGGCATTGACATTTGTGTGAAATCAGAGTGAAGTAGTTGAATTATGTCTCCTGCATCTTCATGAGGCAAATTATAAAATTCAAAAGCAGCTTTAAATTTAAATACAAAGTGCATTGAAATTACAAATCTTAATGTTTTATATGTGTAGTGATTTAATCGCAATGTTTAAAACGTGATAAAATAAATCTAAACCTTTTCAATTTTTATATTTTGTAGCCTCAATTTTAATTTTCCGCCATTTTTTGCTCATATATGATGGCTTAGTGTACGGTCATGCACAACGTGACAAAACTTCAAAACGCAACCGTTTTTTCGAATTTTTATTTAAAGAAACGGTGCCGTTTTGAAAACAAAACCGATTTGTTTTGAACGAATTAAATCCGTTCTAATCTAAAGACCAAAATCAAACATATCAGACCTGCTCTTTTTCTTCGAATCCGTCTTCGCTCGGATTACAGCAACATATTCTTTCTAATAATTTTAATTTGGCTATAAAATGCAAAAAAGGAAAAAGTTGGGATTTGTTCTGTGACGTTTTAAACATTAGAATTAAATTCTTACAAATATGAGATTTTAAGATTTGTTTTGCCAATACCTTTAAATAAAATTAGGGCAGTGTACGCGCTGGTGAAAATGAGTAATTAATAATTTTTAAAATTTAATCTTTATATAAGATGTATTTAATTTAAATTTCTAAATGAAATATAATTACATTTATAAATTTCACCAAATATTTAATTTAATTTACACTAAATAAAAATATTTAACTTCTAAATATTTATTATTTTTTGATAATGTATACGCTAAAAGGGTGTGTCTACTTAATTGAGATATTTGGGTGCGTTTCCTGATTTCTCGACCACAATTGTATACAAATTTATATACAATTGTTCGGTCCCATATGCATATATTGTGCCTTCTGCACCTTACGGTTGTACTCGTGTGAGTATGTCTTTTAAGTTTGTGCTTTCGTTCACACTGAGGATTATTTGTCCCATTGAGTGAGTACTTGTTTTTGATTTGCATGTACCGGTATCTGAGGCTGTTTGGCTGGCTGACACGGCTAATTACTGGCGGAACTAGCTATGTAGTGTACCTGTACAAATGAGGGTAATTATGCAATATGCTTATGCTCTATTCTAATATATGTTTATGCACTATGTAGTGGCGGCAGCGCCATAATATGGCGGCGGCGGCGCCACCATACTCATTTGTGCGGGAGTTCGTCATTTTGGTTCAGATTTCATGCTAAAATGCTTGAAATTCAGTCAAAACGCACAAAAGATAAACAAAGGCTCAACGTGTCTGCTGAACTTGCGGCACGAGATCATTTATCCCAATTTATACTTTTTTGAGCAACTAACCCCAAAATTCTATATTTTTTTGTCAGATACCTTATAATTATATTTTTAAAATGTGTAAAATACAAATCGGAGGCGAGGGATGCAAAAAAGAAATAGGGAGTTTCCTAATTATTGCTATAAAATAATTTTAAATCTATTTTTTTGCAATAAAAAAATATATTATGGTATAATTTGACCTAAAAATGAAGAGTTTTTGGGTTAGTTGCTCAAAAAAGTATAAATTGGGTTAAATGATCCCGTGTCACAAGTTCAGGGAGAGCGTTGACCTTCAGTGGTGTACTGGAATCGAAATATGATTGATAAAACATGTTAAAACAGTTCAAAGCATGTTTTTAAGGTACAAATCATGATAATCATGGTATGAACAAAAAAACATGGAAAATATGTCAAATCAAACCTTAGCATGCGTTTTAAGCATCAAAATCGAACAGTTTTAACATATGATGATTAAAACGTTTTAAAACAGCATACAAACATGTTTTTACGTCCTTTTCATGGAAATCATGGCAAAAACGATATAGTTTATGGCGATTGTAGTAAAAGCACACTAATCATGCATCCTAGCTCATATAATTTCACAATACGATAGATATGTAATAAAAAATGATAAGAGATGTATTGGATCCTCAAAAGTACCATTTTGAATCCTTTTCTCGTTTTCTGACAATCTGAATGTAGAATCCAACTTATATTCGATAGCAGCAGTGCGTTCTTAAATGGATTGAAGTTTTTCTAGATTGTTTTTGGTATAATCGACTGTAAATGTGCGTGGTGGTTTCAGCCAACCTTTGTGTTTCTAGGGTTTGTGTTTGATTTTTCTTATTAAATTCGTTTATCCCCCAACCTAGGTGAGTTAATGGTGTTTATATAGTGATTAGGTTGACGTAGGTTTACTAATTCATGTAGTGTTATGAGTGTGAAAGTGTGTAGAGTGATAGAGTTAGGAGTGTTAAGTAGATAATTTTTAGTATTTAATTCGTATTAATAATTACATGAGGTGACAAATAGGTTTAAAAATTATTTTAGCGTCCAAAAATGTCACGTAAGGATTTGTGTATGGTCAATCTAATGCATCAAACATGTAAATTGACCCATAAACTTCTAATATATTGCAATTAGGCCAATTTTTTAAATTTAGATCACAATCTCTTTAGATTTTTATAGGCTATTCGCGGTTAATTATGTTTCAATCCTTCAAGTTTGCAAGAGCACACTAATCTAGTCTGTTTGAATTCAAACAAGCGGAGCACAAGCTCGTCACCTGGACCAATTTTTCTAAAAATCATTATGGAACGCTTGAGTCACTTATTACTTTTTACCAGTCCAAAAATAAATGCATGATTTTTAAATTTTTCATAATTTTATATATGTGATTTTCAATTTTTGTAATACAATGTAAAATACTAAAATATAATTGGAAAATGTTTTATAGGATAACTACAAAACTACTCTAAAAATCATTTAATTTATAAACATACATATTTAGTCAAAAAAATTTAATTTTATCTAAAAATTAAAAAAATTACATTATTTACGTATTTGTTTTATTATAAAAAAATTATATTTTTAATGAATGTTTGATATATATTTGATATATTACCGATATATTTGTGATGCATCTCTAATATAGTGCGTAAAAAGTGATAATTTATTTTGTATTTTTGTTCTTTCAGAAAATATGTATTTTTGTAATATTTTTTCTGTTTTTTCTCAATTTCCATTTAAATGTCAGTAGGGTCCATTGACAGCATAAGTTAATGAATAAATATTGGCTAAATTGGGCAGGATATTTCAGATTATAAAATAATAAGCTGCATGTGAATTATTGAGTGTAAATTATTCATATATATAGATAAATAAAATAAACAAAGAAAACAGGTCTCTCCTATATATGATCTTATCATGTTTGTTTCTTGTCATAAAATTGTTTTATTTTGTTTCATCTCATGTTTGCTTCTTCTCATAAAATTAATAAACTAAAACAATTAATGGAGGTTTTATGATAATAATAATAATAAAGCTGAATGGCCCTAAAAGATTAAACTTTAATCAATATTTAAAAAGTTATAATGTTTAAATCATATAAAATAAAAAATTATTCAATTTCCAATTTAAATCAAATTAAATCAAAAATGAAAGTACAATGGCAAATATGTTATAAACTTAAAATAAATGTGATCACTATGAACCTATCAAATAGGGCTAAAACTATTATAGGTTCGATCCGGATTTTGGCAGCTAGTTGTTTCGGCTGCTTTAAAAATTATTACATGTTTAATGATAATACTAATAACTAATTCTGCTAATTCTCACTAATCAGTTAATCATATTTATGATAAAAAAAAGTAAAAAATTAATAAAAAAATTAAAAAATTGTTAACTCTAAAAATTAATTAGAACTACTTTTTTTTTATTAAATCAACACATCACATGAGTTTTTTTTAACTATCAGATGTATAATATAATGCACATAATTAATTTTTAAATTTTGGAGGTTACTGAATTTTGCGCAAGTTGCAATTTGATAATCCAATTTTAATTCGTTACAAAATGGTTATTGTACAATAAAAAGCAAATTTCCGGCGGTTTTTAAATGAATTCCGGCCAATATTTTCAATGAGGAAGCTAGAGTCCGAGTTACCCTTCCCTCTTTTACAATATCATTCCGCAAGTTATTTAGAAATCACCAAATTTTTTTTATTGGCCGAAATTCATTTAGAAATTGGTTGAAATTAGCTGGAATTCATTTAAAAACCGTTGAAAGTCAGGTTTTTATTGTACATTAAGCATTTTGTAATGAACTAAAATTGAATCACCAAATTATGACTCTGAAAAAAGTTCAATGATCTCCAGAATTTATTACCCAGCAATAATGACAATAACTATACACTCTTTGCTATCATCATTATTAAAATCCCTAGCAGCTTGGAATCTGTAAAATAAATAAATGTGTAACACTTAATTATTTGTATTAATTTTTGAAAAACGGCGTCGTGCATAAGGACAAAGTTCGCATGATATAGTTGACTGTAAAATTATGATCCCATGCGCTATTCCAAAAGCCAAATAAATTAATGCTCATTTTTGTTTCACATGTAGAGAACTTGAATATATTTTTATGCAGTTTTTTCAAATATAAAAAGTCCAATTACTTAAAAACCACTCACCTTATAACTTTTTTTCATTTATACTATAATCTAAGAAAATTTTCAGTTGTACACTATTTTTAATTTTTATATTTCATTTGTACCTTAAAAATAAAAATTTTAATAATTTAATTAATTTAAAGATAAAAATATTAAAAACAAGATATATAAATGATTAACATTAACATTTTATTAAAATATAAGTTAAAAATGAAGGACTAATTTAAACTTTTTTTCGGAAAAAAATAGGTCAATTCAACTTATTAGGGTAGAGATGAAACATAAAAATTAAAAATAGGGTACAATTGAAAATTTTCCTAGGTCATGGCATAAATGAAAAAAAGTTACAAAGTGGGTGGTGTTTAAGTAATTAGACCTTTATAATCCGTTCTTTTTTAGTTGTCCATTTAGCTAAATAATTTTGTCTACATTTAGTTATCCATTTAGAATTTCAAAATAATATTAGCTATTATCTTTCAAATTTAACCATTTCTAATAACTGTATAACTCAATTTATAAAGCATTTATTATATATTAGGATTATAATAGTATTTACTACTATTATTTAAGACAAAAATCCCACTATCTTAATATGTGCAATTTTGGCTAAATGGACAACTAAAAAGGAATGGAGGGAGTAATTTCCTCGCCTCGTATAGGCAACCAAAGAATTAGTTATAGACTTATATTTTCTTTTATCAGAAATAGAACTATTTGAAACTAATTATTAGCGAAAAATAGTAAAAATTAATAATCATTTTTAAACTGTGTGCTATTGTGTTCAGTAAATCTATTTTGCAAAAAAACCAAAGGAGGCAGAGGCTAACCAAAAGCCAAAGCAGTTTCAAAATCACTCAAGTCGGCAGGGTTTTAAAACCTTTACTCTTTCAATACTTTTCTCTCAATTATGTTTTGATTCTTCCATTATCTAATTTTTCATTTTGGAATTAATAAATTCATTGATCGGACAAGTATTGAAATTTTTTTGGTTTCTATTCCACATTTTGATTACTGGACTTGAAATAGCAATTTAATAAAGAGACGAAGAAGACAGAATCATCGCATCCATTAGGTTCATGTTTCGTGGATTTAGTTGCACGCTTCATTTTCAAACAAAACCCAATGTTGCGAGATGACAGAATCATCCATGGACCATAAATGCTTCGCTATCAACCACGGAAAAACCAGTGACGGAGCCAGGATTTCAACATAAAAAGGGTAGTAAATGCATCACCTTCAAACACACAGAACTATGCATGCTACACTTTTATTGCAACTCCATGGCGGTTAACGGCAGTTTATTTGGCGGCGGTTTCTTGCAATTTTGTGACTCCGAACGGCGGTTTCCTAGAAGTAAAAAGTGTGGTTCATATACAATGATGATGATGATGATTATGTCGAACGTCTCAATAACTTTCAATCCTCCAATCTGCTGGAACTATGACAAAGATAAGTACTTTTTTTTCTCTTTTTTAAATATCTGAATTTTATAGTCCTGTTTATATTTATAGCAATAATTTATGGAATTGCATGATTAGAATTTTAAAATAAATCACTATTTCTGATTTTAATGATAAAATCAAAGAACTCTTTTTCCATATTTGAAAATTGTGAGGAAAATTATGTCTATTGGGATCTTCATATTCAATTTTACTTTCTATCCTAACTTAATTTTCTTTTTCATTACTTTTTCTTGTTTCAAAGATAACTATTGAACTCATTTCTATAATTTTCAAAAGAACAGAAAATTTATAATGATCGCAGTTTGGTGAAAATAAAGTTTCAATATGAAATTTAAAGTTTGTGATGTCTGCAACAAATCCATGGCGATGTCCGTCTGTATTCATGCCTTGAAAAACCCAAATCAATCTGTTGGTCTGTTGTTTATAAAGTTTATATTCTCAAATTTACAAAGTTCATATTTTATTTACATTGATATAAAAATCTCCCAATTTTAATTCTTTTCAAGCCTAAAATTAAAAAAATTATTTTGATAAAAAACAGTAAGTGAATGAAATGGAGAATTGTAATTTGGTGGTAAAAAAGCGTTCCCTACCTTTGGAACTCTTTTTCCGTGATTGTTGGCCAGTTAAAATGAAAAGGAAAAATCGGAGAAGAGAAGTGTGTGATTTGAAATTCCAGCGGTGGCGATGGTGATAACGATTACTGCCTTATTTTCTTCCTTTTCAGGTTTGATTTCTAACATTTATCATTAGGATTAGGTTTCTATTCATTTATTTTATGTACATTTTTGAACAATTTCAATTATTATGGTGATACTTTATGAATTTTTTTAGTCATTTTTAAGAAAAAATTCATCCCCAATTGGGTGTTTATTGTCCCTTTATGGGTGTTTATATCACATATATGCAAGAGGGGCTTCTCAAATGGCCCCTCTAGCTCACTTCCTTCCTCGACTACCTCATTAGACACCGCTACAGTCAGTTAAGATCAAATTACTTTTATTTTTGTTCTTAATTTAAATAATCAGGTATTCTACTATGGTGATTGTTGCTCTGGATGATCTCGATATTTCAATTTTTACTTTCCTACAAAATGAAGGTAATATTTATAACACATTAGCCGCTACCAACTGTAAGTAATTTCTTTATTTTTATTATTTTATGTTTATTATTCATTATTGCTACCGTTCGTTTAACAAATTATTCATATATTGGTATTTAATTTGTTAAATGAATGTGTAATTGGATGGCTCAAATAGTAGCCGCGAAGTCCACTTTTAGTTCTTTTATTTCAAGAGGGTTTCATCATCTTCATGAGATGGCCTTTCTTATTATATATTTATATATTGTTATCTTTGGCAAAAAAAAAAAACATAAAAAGGGTCAAATTGCAATATGTAATATATGAAAGGATTAAATGCAAATTCATACACCAACTTTGACCTAATTTGCAATTACAACATAAACTTTTAAACTTGGCAATGTCGGTAACCAACTTTCATTTCTTGGCAAATTGGTACACCAACCAATCATAAAACCGAAAAATGACGGTTTATTACAATGTCCACGTTAGTGTTTTTTAAGTTTGGTGTATCGATTTGCCAAAAGGGTAAAGTTGGTTACTGACATTGCCAAGTTTTAAAGTTTATGTTGTGATTGCAAATTAGGTCAAAGTTGGTGTATGAATTTGCATTTAAACCTATATGAAATAGGTAATCTTAAAAATTAGGGGGTTAAATTGTAAAAAATTAAAAAGTTGGTGCTAGTTTTAACAATTTTGAAATTTTAGAGGAGATTATGACACTCCCATATCTCCCCCTATCTCCATCACTGGGAAAAACTATTAACCGTTTTCAACAATTTGCAAAAGTTAAAGTTTTAAGAAGGAAGGAACATAAAGTTAAGTGTCTTTATTAATTTTTCTCTTTTTGAACTAAAATTATGTGTAATCGCTAATATTTGTGTAGTATTAGTTTATGAATTATGATTATTGAATTACATGACATAGAACTGATAATCAACATCACTGCTTATCTGATTATCTAATTTTTGTTCTTATGAATGGTTGTGCTTCGAGGATTCCAATAATTTTCTTAGGCATAATACATAACCGTGTCTCTGTACTTTTAACATTTTACGTATAAGGTCCCTGCACTTCATTACTTCTAGGGTTAATTACATATAAAATCACCACCTTTACACGAATTTTCAAAAATAACACGACCTTTAAAACGTGTCAATTCAGGGCATTACCTTTCATTTCTTTTCAAAAATAACACGGGCACGTTTTTAGATAAAATTTTGCTGACTTGGACACTCAATGGGAGTGCCACGTGTCATGCCACGTCAGCAAAAATGCCACTAAAAATGTGCACATGTTGTTTTTGAAAAGAAATGAAAGGTGGTGCCCTGAATTGCCACGTTTTAAAGGTCGTGTTATTTTTGCAATTTCATGTAAAGGTGGTGATTTTATATGTAATTAACCCTTACTTCTATTATAAAACTCTACACTCCTTAACTTAGCAGTCTGTTGTCCTTCCATTAACAGAAGTTAGCGAGTGTGTCTTACGTATTGATCACTGCAAATATTCAATATAGTGGCATGGCCATGATTAGGTACTTGTGGACCAATAAGTTAATTGATTTTTAAATCTTTTCTTGACTATACTCTTCAATATTAAACCTAGCAACTCCAGCCAACATATAAAAATAATATAATATTATTTTGAAATAATATAGGTGTCCAACTAGATGCTAATTTTTATTTTGAATTTGTATAAATTTATACTCCCTCCGTCCCAAATTAATAGGCACTATTCTAAGTTTTTTTATCCCAAATTATAGACAGTCATTTATTGCTTAATGATAAAATGACATAGATACCGTCATTAATTATACTATATTACATGAAAAAGAGAGCAAACACCACTAAAAGACAATGTCAACTCTACATTAAATAAGAGCAAGTGTGGTATGTTATAATGAAATTACTCATTTTACATAGATTTACTAAATTTCTTAATACTTGTGTTTGTCCTAAACTAACTATCAATTTGGGACGGAGGAAGTAGTATATGTTAAAATCAATGTTATATTAAACAAACATTATTTGATTAAAATAATTATATAATGCTCTCTCTAATCCAATAAAATAATTCACTTTTTTTATCATCATATATAGTTTAAAAAAACATAATTAATATTTTAAAGTTTTATCTTTTTATTTTTCTTTATATAATCTTATTTAATATAATTATTAGTTATTATTTCCTTATAAATTTAAATATTGATTTATTAGTAAATTTTAAATAGAGACAATATAAAAAGTTAATTATAAAAAATGCTATTAATTAAAAATGAATAAGAATTTCGAGATAAAAAATAGAAAAATAGACAACTTAATTTAGAGGCAAAATTATCTTTATTTATAACTTAATTTACAACTCAAGTTCTAAACAAATAATTTTACTTTCAATCTACTATCCACATTCGAGTATTTTCTTTTATGTTCCTTCAATTACATTCAAAATTTAGAACTTACCTGTTGACTAAGCTGGATTTTTATCCTGAATCTTTGATTGCGGTTTTTTAATTTACAACTCGAGTATTTTTTTTCCTGATCACTTTTGGTTTGTATCACACTCGTTAACTTCTTCAAGATAGTGATTGAAGTATGGTAGTATTTTTGTGTATGTGGTAGGTTGTATTTTGATGGAAAATCATGTATTATAATTTAGATTTCTTAATTGATAGTTGAGTGAGATCATTGATATAGTTGTCCTAGTGTATATGAGTGTGTAATTGAACTTGAAATACGTAGTACATGCAAGAAGCAACAACCTCCTTCAAGCCTCTCAACCACATCTTGCTATCATATAGAAAAAGTTATATCAACTGAACTTTACTGTGTAGAGGTTATACTAATGGTTATACTAATGGTTGAACAATCGTGGGGGACCATGAGAGGCAACCTTAGCCAAGAACAGTCATCAATTTGTTGACAGACAAATAAACATAGTTTGAGATAATTCGTTCCATTTAATTTCTTTGTTACAATCCCATCTTACAACTATTCAGACATATAAACAGCAAACTCTAGAATTAACCAAGCAAGCTAGAAAAATGAAAGTTGAAAGGATTACGTACTTGTGAAATTTAATTATTTTCTTAGATTTCTGATGTTCAAATTGCTAATAACTATTAAAAAAAATCGAGCCAATAGTCAGTACACTACCACATAAGTCATTTTCAGCAACACTGGACAAGTGTTGCTGTATGTACAAAAACTGTTGCCTTAGGTCTATTACAACGCTTTTCAATCGGCTACATTTACGGCCGCTGCAATAGGTTTTGATAGCTATTGCAACAGTTATTTTATACTATTGTAATACAAATAAAAGCGTTGCAATTTATAACAAAAGCAACGGTTTCTAACATCTACTGTAACAGTTTTATAATGCATTTTATGCAACATTTATTTTTTTAAGGCAACGATTTGTACATTACTTTAAGCAACATTTATTTTTTGTAAGACAACAATTTGGATAGTACTTTAGGCAACACCTATATATACTGATGCAATGGTTTGGCTAAAACTTTAAATAACAGTTTATATAGAATACGCAACAATTTATATTTAAAGAACAAGAATTAAAAGTGGAAACTAGAATTATACGCTAAATTTAGAAACGGAAAATATTCATTAAAATGCGATAACAGAGAATATTCACCAAAATTAGAAAATGGAAAATATTCATAAAATTTAAAATCGGAAAATATTCCATCCATCCATTACATTACAAACAGAAAATGTTCACCAAAATATTTATCAAAAATAACGATTATACTTCTAAACATTGAGCGCCTTTTCTGCTACGTAATCATTTTCCACAAATATCTTCATGAAACCCTGCAAAACCACATACAATGATACTCAAAATATGCAAACATAATACATAATAAGATAAATGTGTACAAAGAACGGGTACTTAACTAGAGGATCTGTCGCTCAAAATTGAGCCAACGTCTGCAAATGAAAACAATATTATTAAATTTCAGCTCAATGCTTAATAAACTGCGCAGCACTTTAACTAAACCGAAGGTGTCATACCTCTTCCTGCGAATTGAGGTACATGAATGGTGTATAGTTTAGGAAATTCAAGACCTTAGAGTTGTATATATCCGCATACTTGCAATTACATGACACTGCAATTAGCACAATCCAACTAATCAAATATTCAACATTCTGTACAACCCATCATCAAATTATCTTCAACTTGCCAACTATAATCACATGTATAATATATTTCCTCCTACATCCACTATGTTTTAGGCCATTATAAAATCATCAAGAGATCGCATTAAATATTTAGTCACCTTGTTGTATAAGCAACTAGTGCCACAACAGTGCAAGTCCTCTATCTAGGTTTTACCTCTTACTGAAAAGTTCTCCATCTCCTTCTAGCATCAGAGCAGCTAATATCTAATCACATTAGATTAAAGACAATAAATTATTCCAAAACTAACTTACATATATTTAATTAGATTACATTGATAAATAATGCAAATAGACTGACAATAAAAAATCATGAAGTGCTCAAGAGCTTGCAATGAAACATGTTAAATAATAAATAACAAAATCAAAACTTCAACAGACCACATACACTCTAAAGACGCTTTAATACCTTGTTTATGGTTTTCCAATACCTCTTCAAGAGCCTCATCCTTTGTAACTTCTATGGTTTTCAAAGCTTTAATTTCGACCTGAGAAGCTCCCGGTTCTCTTTGTTTATCTGATACAATAACAAAAAAATTAGTCATTGTGGTGTTTCTTAAAGTTGCTTTGCTTCTCGTTTTTCAATCAGCTCAATTATATGTGTGTTCTTTTCAAAATATTCATAAGATAATTATTGAGCAATTATGTGAAAGCACAGAGGTTAATATCACATAACAAAAAGAAGGGAAGCATCACTGTCATTACCTTTCTTTCCGTTTCCCAATAATCAAATCACGTACCTAAGAGAGAATCATTGCTGAATTAATACAATAACTCAAAAAATCCATACAAACAAACTTTGATATACGCAAGGTACATAGACTTAGATATGTAGTCATAGATATATGCACAATTATAAAATGATATAATTGTGGCCCATTATTTAAACTCGATTAAGGATTAGGGGAAGATGAAGAAACCTTGCCATCTCTGGACTTGGATGTTATAGGTTCATCTTGCAATAACATAGTTTGTTAACTAATTAACAAGATGATTAATTTCAATAAACTCCTAGAATGGCAAAAAAATGGCAGAAACTCGTCTTTGAAAAGATAAACTTAGATATATAGAATAGATATATGCATAAGTGTACATCAATTTACATCAATTCTTAAAAGTATAATCAATCCAAAGTCAACCAAACAGCAAACATCAAAATTATACAAAATTAAAATTAAAAAATCATTAAAAAAATCTGCAAATCTTATTAATTTATAAGAGCTCACCTTCTTGCTTATTCTCAATGCTGCCTTGTGATTGAAATTGTGATTCTGATTGCAGAAGCTGATTCTTACCCAGCCTGTACTTCTGCAATAGGAAAAAGAATCAAAATCAGAAATTTTGCATTGCCTAAATAGGTAAAAGGAAGGAGGATTGATTCGGTCATTTGGACCTGTAAATGACTCTTTAAATAGTAACAGAAACAGCTGATGCAGAATGATCGTCTTGACTACGTAGACCGCTTCTCCTTGCAGACTCATTTCTGCTTGATCCTTGAAACTGTATAAGGGCGTTTTGCGCTCTACAGCTGGTGACCGCCTTCCTTGCCTCAACTTCTTACGGAAACAAAAGTCGCATTGTATTCCAAAGAGCCGTATTCACAGCGCAAGATCTTCCATTGCTAAAAGAGTTCACAAAACAAAACACGGTCGAACACCAAATATTATACATGGTAGTGACATGAACATCAAATCAAAATCTTCAAATTGATAAAAAATGGAATGAAGATTGTGGGATTCAGACCTTATTAGTTGTTTGCATTTTGGACATTTCTTCCCGCATTTATTAGTGGCAGATCTTAAGCATTTCTTACGGAAACTACAAACAAAGATCGAAAAAATCAGTACTAAATTCATCAACATTCTTCCAAAACTAAAAATTAAAAATTCTAATTTACCTTGGTCCACAAGAAGTGGTGCAAGGTTCAAAGCAAATCTCCAAACAAGTCTACACAACATCAAAACTTCATTCAAAACAATAAAATTGTAACCTTAGTAAAGTACAAGAGATTAAACAAACTCTTACTGCACAAGACAACTCTTCTTTAAGTTAGTGATATGTTATGCCAGTGTCCATTACTGCAAAATGCAAGTAAATCTCTCGATTACTTCAACCTATTAAGTATTCTAAAATTAATAGCATTTAAACTGAAATTAATTATGTTTTTCAAGTTATAATCGTTGCAATTAGAGATCAAAATCGGATTTTAAGCTGACAAAAAACCTAAATACTTCAAATAATTAATTTTAGGGTTAACAAATCGCAACATAAACATAAAATCCAATGAACTCACAAATCAATTGTAATAAACAAAATAATAAGACTAGATTCATACCTTGCGAGAGAATTCATGTAAAAATCAACGCATCTAAAACAAAACAAAAGGTAAATCCAGGTTAGAGAGTACAAAATTATTGCGAGTGAGAACAAGGATAATAAAAATAGAGACATCAGTGAGAGTTTTACTTGAGAGAGAGAGATTTTTAGAGCGATTTGTTTGAGAAAATGAGAGAGTTTTTGATTAAACCCTAGAAAAGATAGTGTTGCACAAGAGAGACGCAATAGAGAGTCGATAGAAAATTTTGATTATCTAATTTGGTAGGGTAACATCATCATTTTTGTACTGTAAAAGTTTTGGACTCTTCCCTGATTTATCAATCTGTTTCAAAATCAGAGAATATAGATGAAGCTTAAATTGTTTACTGATTGTAGATTTGTATTGGTTTGATGATTTTAGAGTCTGATTAAGTTATTTACTGATTTTAAATAATTTATTGTTTATTAGGAGTTATAATACAGTTGAAAATATATTTTGAAATGAGATAATAAAAAGTAACAGTTTAAAAGTGTTGCTAGATTTAGTTAAACTGTTGCATTTTGTTAGTGTAATGTAACAGTTTTCCATATTTGTTGTCTTATGTTGTAAATTTTTGAATTTTATTAGTTTCTTTGCAACGGTTTTTAACTGTAACGTTTCTGTTGCCTTATATATACTATTGCAACAGTATTGAAAGTGTTGCTTCACTAGTGTTGCTGAATGTGACTTATGTGGTAGTGGTACTAAGAAACAACCTGATCATGAAATAAAGCAAAGCAAACCATTAAATCTGAAGAGGTACTGGATAATTAGATGACCCAAGATTGTCTCCTTGTCAGCTGGCTTTTAAAAACTTCCCTAATGATGTATATGATACATAATGGGATTTGATAATGGTGGACGCCTCGACTAGGTATCACGATGAGGTGCCGAGGATGAAAGCAATCTACACGGCGGGGTTAATGGCGAGAAATAAGGGAGCAGAATGTTAAGGACATGAAGGTTACTTAGTTGAACAAGAAGGAAGGTTAAGGAGATGTTATCTGACATGTAAATAGATGGATGGAAGTCTCTAACGGCGTTAACACTCGCTTGGACTGAGGGACCACGGGCTGCTGAGTTAAGGAGTGTAGGGATTTATAATAGGGGTAATGAAGTGTAGGGACCTTAGGTACAGAAGGTTAAAAGTACAGGTACACGCCTATGAATTATGCCATTTTCTTAATCAGTATTTAGGTTCTCCTGAATTATAATCAATTTTATATTGATCATCAATGCATGGATATATAATGAAGAAAGACAAAAAATTTGAATCTGAAAATGATTACTATTTTCATGTTTCTCACTGCCTTTCATTCCTGATATGGGTGATTTTTTATTTCCCCTATGTGGGTGGGTTATTTTCTATGTAACTATTTAACATTTCAATATATAGACTTCACATAATTCAATCAACTTTGCAATTTTTCAAGTTTTGATAAAACAAGTATTCCTTCAACCATGTTATCATCCATTAATTCAACTGTCTTCAATTGTAAAATCTCATAGTTTTGGCGTGATTTTAATATAGTTTGTTGTCATTATCTCGTTACCAAAATGTATTTTATTACAATTTTATAAAAAGTGAAGTTGTTTAATTGGTTCATCAATGGGAATACTAAAAAGATTATTCGAATCAAAACCACCCATTTTTTGTATGCTACTACTGCTGCTGCATTATTAGCAAAGTTTGTTCTTGGATTATTAGTAAATTTTGAGAATTCGTAGTTGTTGGTGATTTAGAGAGACAAAATTTGTGATCTTAAATAAGGATGAAAAGTTGATTTGAACAGTTGTTGGTGATTTGGAGATGAAATTGTTTTTTGCGGTGCAAACGACTTGGATCTCTGAAATAATTATAAGCAGCATTTTACGACGGATTTCATCAAGTACAGATATGTCTTGCGTCAATATCGATGTTGTTTTTAATCTTCAAGAAAACATATGTATCACAGAAGATGTGATCAGTCGTGCATTCGAAGTTAGACTTCCTTAGAACGTTCAATAAATCTAGATTTTATTATTAGATCTAGTTTTAGTCTACAAATTTGGATGACCCTTGGTGGTTAGTTTAGCCCTAGTCGATGACTGTATTTTTACAATTCTCATCATCTTTTCTAGAATAGTTGACTCAGTATGTTGAGAAACCGTTCATGTAATTTTCGTTATTATTAATGGAAATTTTAGCCTTTGTTAAAAAAAATAAGGATGAAAAGTTGATCTGAACAGAGCATTGCAACCTACTCTTTAATTAAATGAGTTATACCAATTAAGAATAAATGATAAATAAAATTGTAAAATAAACGCTCCAAATTGTTTTGCACAGCCATGAAAGAACAAAATATTTAATATTATGCATAATATCATTCTAATAAACCTTTAATCTGACAACTTTGTTTTTTTTTTTAACAAAGGTTATATTTCATTGAATGTAATGAAAAGTACACAAATGAATAACTCCTCAACAGACTTGAGTGAGCCATTCCATAACAAAATGATGAGACCTACAGAAGCAGTCATCGATAAGGGCTCTTTTTGCCACCAAATGGGCTACCCAATTACATTTATGGTTAACATATTGAAATCTAATTTCAGAAAATCGGGAAACTAGATTGAATATGTCTTCTAAAACTACTCCGACATCTCTGTCGTTGCTAGAGGAGGCATTAATAGCATTTATCAATACTTGACAATCTCCCTCGAAGATTACTACAGTAAGTCCTGTTGATAACACCTCCTCCATTGATGTCCGAAGCGCCAAAGCCTCTATAATCAGTGGTATCACCATGCCAATAAATCGCCTAGCCCCAACAAAGATTATGTTACCTGCAATATCACTAACAACAAAACCAACCGCACCTATTTTTAAATTCATATCAATAGCACCATCAAAATTAACCTTATGAAATCCTGTCGGAGGAGGTGACCATAAAGCCAGATCAGTTTCCACACTCAAAAGAGTATTTGGCATGCCCTCTCTAATGTGTTTTTTCCCTGAAACTTCCAAATATTCTCGTTGTTGCTCGCATGCCTTATCAATAATTGATGAAGCCGTTGAGTGAATTTTGTTAAATACCACATCGTTGCGTGCTTTCCATATGTTTCAGAGTAGGAAATTACACAAGGCAAAATCTTCTTTATTTCTTCCCAGCTTCTCTAAATCAGTAACTAAAGCATTCCACCAATCAACTAATGAGCTTTGAGGCAACAAATTTGAGCGGAGGCAGAATTTCGATTCAAACCAAACCTGTGGACATTTCGGCTAATAATCACCCACGGACCCTGACTTTAGGGGTACCTTACGATAAACCCCCTAATAAAAAAAAACGATCAGTAAACCCCCTATTCTTTGTGACGGCTGCACGTAAACCCCCTGAGACCATTTCTCGCCGATATTTTGGCAAAATGATGACGTGGCACGATATATTCACTGACGGCTCTGCAAGTCACTCTGCATGCATGTCAGACATGTGTAAGAATGTGTAAGGCTGTGTAAGGTTGTGTCGGTTGACTTTTTTCAAAAAAAAAAAAATCATTTTTACCGCTCGGTTAAAAATCACTTTCTCTCTCTAACATTTTTAACTTTTCCCTCTTCTTCTCCCTTAGTTTATTTGATTTTATTTCTGTCCCAAAAAAACGTCCTTTCTGTTCTTTTCGTGTACCTACTTCGTTTCTTCTTCGCCTTGATCGTTTCTTCGTCGCCTTCTTAGTTTCCTGTTAGGGTTTGGTTTCTTGATCGTCTTCTTGGGTTTTCTTCGTTTCTTAGCAACTGGGTATGTAACATTTTATAATTTCTTGAAAATGGAAATTTTTTTGAATTTTTGAAAATGGGTTTGTGTTTATGTTATTTGGTTCGTGTAATGTATAACTTTAACAGGCTTGTGGTTGGCAGGTGTAAAGGGAAAAAATGGGGAAAAGAAAACGAGAGCGAAGGGAGCGGGAAAGGCAAAGTGAAAGAGACAAGAGATGGGAAAGGGGGTCAAATAGTCGAGATAACCCTTTACATCTCCATGATACTGATAGTGAAAGCAGTCAAGAAGTAGTCGAAGGTACGAAACTTTTGTAAATGTTGACCTCATAACCTCTAGGACCACTTATGTTGAACTGGTGTGCTGAAAATGAAGTATGATTTTTGTGGGTCCATTTGTGATAATATTTCTTTATATGCTTGCTTTTGGTGAAAATTTGGATTTTGTGTTGGCTTTGTGAATACTTTATTGTGGTGTGTTGGCTTTATGAATAGTTTATTGTTGGTCTGTTCCTGTTTAAAATTAAATATTGTTGCTGTGTTGGTTGTTTAGGATATAGAGAATTTATTGTCGTTGTTATGTTGGTGGGTGTATCCAATTGTGCGGTTTGTTGTTTTGCTTTAGAAATGAATGCATTGGTTATTTTCTCTTTTTGCAGTTTCACCAGGAGGGGGTAAATTATTCCAGATTAATTTACATCACCATGGGGATCTTGGTGACTTGGCCTATTATGGTGGGGAAGTTCAAAGTAGGATATACCATATTGGTGAGATTGAAATGTCCGACCTTGACAAATGGTGTAGGAGGCTATACGGCGGAAAAGCCATTGTTGATTACCATTGGTGTCCGAAGGGAATCGAATACCGGGATGGGATAAAGGCGATAAACCATGAACAAGATTTCAGGGAAATGGCTGTGACAGGATTGAAGGCAGGGTCTGTTGAGGTATACGTAAGGGAGTATTCTGTCAAGGACATTAAAGAGTTACATGAAAAGATTAAGCTTGACTTGGAGCCTCCTCCTCTTCCCCCTAGTACTGTTGTTATTGAGGAGCTTGTGGACCCGGAGGCTGGGCCAGGGGAAGAGGTGAATATACCAGTTCAAGTTCAGGGGCCACCTGTGATTTTACCAGAAATTGAGGGGGTTTTGTTGATCGAGTGGCACGGCAACAATGTGCAGTCACCAGTTATAGATGCATTGGAGCCGGAGGATGCAGTAGCGGGGCTGGAAGAGGGTGTGCAGGCTGCAGTTGTAGATGCTTGGGAGCCTGACCCGTTTGTTGATGTGGTGCAGGAGGGGCTGGATGAGGTTCAGGAGGGGCTGGATGAGGTTCAGGAGGGGCTAGATGAGGCGCAGGAGGGGCTGGCAGAGGGTTTAAATTTAAATGAACATGAAGAAGTGGTTGGGACAGAGAAAGAGTCTGAGGGGGCAGAGGTTACTGAAGAGGGGGAGGTGCCAGAAGGGGGGCCAGATTGTCCCCCTTCAACTCTAGAGAGGATGGCACAAGGTCTATTTGATCATATGGCTGAGGAGATAGAGGGCATGGAGGGGCTGTTTGATGACGATGACCAAAATGAGGTTCAAGCAGAGGAGCAAGAAGGTCAAAGGGGGAAGAATGAGGGTGAGAAGCCAACTCTTGACGACGTCGAGCTAAATGTCGATGATTACATCGTCGACCCAGACTACGACATATGGGACGACGATGACGATTTGATAACGGAGCTTAGATCGACGGGCCAATATTTTGAAGAGGGACCAGATGCCCAACATGAGGATGATGTAGATGTTGGATCTTCACAGAGATCTGGTGGGAGACCAAGGGGAGAGAGTCAGGCAGAATTTCGCCCGGGGGGCGTTGATAGAACTATACATCTAGAAGCTGACGAGCAGGAGGAGGAGGTAGACTCGGACTACATTGCTTCTGATGATAACAACACGGCTTCCGAGTCTGACAGTGACGGTCGGGTGAAGTTCAGGATGTTCAACGAGGAGAAAGAGATGGAAAATCCAACCTTCAAGAATGGATTGCAATTTGTGAACAGAGAGCAATTCAAGAAAGCATGTAGGCAGTGGGGCATCAAACACAGGTATCAACTGCATTTTCCTGTCAACGAGAAGACTCGTGTTAGGGCTAAGTGCTTTGACAAGAGTGACAATGTACGTAAGTGTCGGTTTGAAATATTTGCATCCAAGCAAAACATGTCAGATCCGGATGATGAAACATTCCTAGTGAAGACCCTGAACTTGGTACACACTTGCCCGAAGAGAAGATCGAATTTCCACATGACCAGTGCCTATCTGGCTGAGAGTTTCTTGGAGGAGTTTAGGGCCAATCCAGATTACAACCCTGAGCAGTTTGTTGCTAAGATTGCACGGGAGCTGAAGCAGAAGATCAGTGTGCAGACGGCACGAAGAGCACGACTCAGGGTTGTAAGAAAATTGGAGGGGGATGAGGATGGGCAGTATGCTAAGTTGTATGACTACCGAAGGGAGGTCCTTCGAACCAATCCGGGGAGCACAGTGGATTTTAAAGAGCCTCGAGGAAAGTTTGCGGGTATGTACATGTGCTTGGCTGGAATGAAGAATGCCTTCCGAAATGGGCTGAGGCAGATCGTTTGTTTGGACGGTTGCTGGTTGAAGGGGAAGTATGGGGGTCAGTTGCTATCTGCAACTGGGATTGACCCCAATGATTGCATGTATCCTCTGGCTATGGCATGGGTGAAGGTTGAGAATACTGAAAACTGGACGTGGTTTTTGGAGCTATTGAAGGCTGATTTGCATCTGGGCAACAGGACAACCTTCATGTCAGACAAACAGAAGGTAATTGCTTTCCATAACAGAACATTGATTATATAAGCTGGTAATTGCTTTCCATAGTTGTGCTTTTTATCAGTAAGGTCCATAGTTGATCATTTAGTAAACGTTAGGGTCCACAGTTGATCATCTGTTAAACGTTAGGGTCCACAGTTGATCATTTGTTAAACGTTAGGGTCCATAGTTGATCATTTGTTAATGTCTTTAACTTGTGCTTCTACAGGGCCTCATACATGCACTGGACGCGCTTTTTCTACATTCAGAGCACAGGTATTGCTGGAGGCATCTGTGGGCAAATTTCAGAACCACCTTCCACTTGCAACATTTAAAGCCGCTTATATGGAACATTGGGATTGCAACCTACACATCCAAATTGAATGCTGCCATGAAAGTTTTGGAGAATACTCATACGGCGGGCTACAACTGGATTGAGGAGAGATCTAGGGAGCATTGGTCCAGGGCACATTTCAGGCCGCAAGTCAAGTGTGACATATTGCTGAACAATTTAGCGGAGGCCTTCAATAAATATGTACTGACTTCGAGGACGAGACCTATCTTGACGATGTTTGAAATGATTAGGACTCAGCTGATGAAGCAGATCCATGACAAACAGATTTTTGGGAGCAAGATTGATTCGCGGTTGTGCCCTAAAATTAGGAAAAAACTGGACAAGATAATTGAAGAGGGTTGGAATTACACCGCACACCCTGCCGGCAGTCCACAAGTGCAAGTTATAGGTCCCGGAGGTCAGTTCGTGGTAAATTTGGATGAAAGGACTTGCACATGTAGGCGTTGGGACCTCACTGGGATTCCATGCGTCCACGCATGCCCCTGTATTTATGAGAACAATGAGGTCCCAGAGAACTATGTGGACGACTGCTACACAAAAGCCACCTACCAAAAAGTGTACAGCTATGTTATCAACCCTTTGAATGGGGCTGATATGTGGGAAACCGATCCAAATCCATTCCATATCATAGTTCCTCCCTCGCCTGTGCAAACAAAGAAGCGGGGTAGAAAATCGACGGTAAGACGAAAGGAAGCGGAAGAGCTGGAGCAGCAACATGAACAGACTGTACAGGAGGCCCATGCAAAGAGGGCAAAGTTAGGACGTAAGGGGCTTCAGAAGGTTAAATGCAGTGAATGTAACCGATTTGGCCACAACAAACGCACGTGCAAAAAGGACAATGAGCAGGCTGCATGTGGGGGTGACACTCAGCCAGAAGCAAGAGCTGCAGGGGATGAAACAGGGGGAGAAGCACCAGATGCAGGGGAGGTTCCAGGTGGGGAGTTTGGAACTGGAGAGCAGGCCCCAACAGGATAGTCTGGCGTACACCTAAGTGGAGCCTATTCTGCAACAGAACAAGCCTCGGTTGAACAGCAAGGTGTAGGGGAACCCAGTCATGACACTTCTACACAAGCTGCTCGAGCTGCTAAGAGAAAAGGAAAGAGGCCTGCTGGTCGAGAAGTCCCTTCGCGATACAGGGACTGTTTGAGGAAACGAGCAACGAACAAGTAGTGCAACAAAACAGATGGATGTATATTTTGTACCATGTGCTTTTTGTTAAGGAATGTTTTTTGTTTTGGGCAACACATGGATGTATATTTTACTAGATGCCCCAACTTTGTTGTGTTTAGAAGCGTACGGTGGTGTATGTGCAATTGTAAATGGTTGGAAATGTTATTCTGAATGGTTTTTATTTGTAAATGAAGTTGGTTTATGATTGTCTTTAATTGTGACAGATTATGGTTGTCTTTTATTGTCATACGCTTGAGTGAAAGTATAATATCCTACGGCCCTCCATGTATTAGCAATAATCAATCATGGACCCTTATGTTTTCTTATATGATCAAGCATGGACCCTAATATTTCATTATTTTAACAGACCTAGCCCCTATGAAAAACAACCCAATCATCCTTGGCCCACAGTGTGGCCCATAAATATCCGCCTACAACTCATCCAGCCCCACTCATCCAGTGTTAACGCTTACAACTCAACTCAAAAATTACAACCAAAAATGGAAGGAGTAGCTGCACAAGTGGTTTGCGATTGCGGAATCCCATGTCGCCTACAGATTTCTTCAACGGATAGGAATCCTGGTCGAAGATTTTACACTTGTTCAAAGCGAACTGTAAGTAATTCATGTGCTTTACAAAAAAATTCAAACTGTAAGTAATTTACATTAATTTTTTGACCTTACTTCGCCTTTTATTTTTTCGACCTAAATTTGCCAGAATCAGTGTGATTTTTTTGCCTGGCTAGAGAATGACATGCCTTACCAAATGTCGGTGGTCCGAAACTTGAAAACTGACATTCATGCCATGACTGTTGAACTGGAGGAGGCCAAAAGTTTGCTTGCTGCTAAAAAGGACGAGTTCCAGGGATTGAAGGAGTCCCATGAAATGTACATAGACGAAAATCAGGGATTGAAGGAGTCCATTGAGATGTATCGCGATGAAAATGGAATCTTGTTTGAGGAAAGCGGTCTACTTTTTATGGAGATAGACATACTGAAGGGCCAGATCAAGGACATGGAGGTCAAGTGTGCAGACTTGAAGAGGTCAACCAGGATCATGAAGTTTGGTTTTTGTGCTGCTTGTGCAGTTGCAGGATGCAGTGTAGGCTTGCATTGCATGAGGAAAAATTGAATAATTATTAAATGATGTTGCTTCATTATTATTATGGGTTGTAATGCTACATATATTAATTAAATAATTTTTAATTTCAGACAGTGTTTTTTTAATTATGATAGAGCAATTAATTAAATATGCTAGAGTAATTATTAATGATGTTTTACAGCCCAATATCGCTAATTATACATACTGACTTGTCTTATCAGCATTAATGTTGTTTAAGAAACCAATATACCCTTTCATTAACCAAAATCGTCATTAATGACATCCACTCACTTGGGAAACAACACACCGCTTAAGTGAAGAATATGAAAAGACATCTATCCAACTTCTTTAAATATGTAATCATGCTTACTTACTAACACACACAAAGACACTTATCATTCATACTTAAAGTGATCCACTTTCGCCTTCATCTTCAAAACAACGCAGCAATGCCTGATAATACAGTCCGTTCGTTTGATCTTGAACTCATGGACTGTACCGTATGCTGTGAACCTCTACGCCCTCCCATTATTCAGGTTTGACCCCACATCATTTATATATTTCTTCACTTTAGGTTATTCTTAATTTTCTAACTTTTCCTTTTCTTCAGTGTCAGAATGGACATGCAACATGCAACTCCTGCTCTGTGAAGATGGGTAAATGTCATGCTTGCACTTTGCCAATCGGACCGATGCGCTGTCGGATAATGGAAGCAGTCGTGGAGTCTTTAACGGTTTACTGCCAGAACAGAGTATATGGTTGCCAAGAAAGCTTCAATTACGACGAGAAGACAGATCACGAGAAATACTGCTCTTTTATAGAGTGTTCATGCCCGCTTCCAGAGTGCAATGTGAAGGGCTCGTCCGAAACCATTTATGCTCACTGCAAAGAGTTGCATAAAGATATTCTCACACTATTTAACTTTGGACGTAAATTTGCAGTTTCTGTGGACATGCATGATAGGGGTTTGCTTCTCCAAGAAGAACAATCAGACATTGTGTTTGTTCTGAACAACACGAAGTGCTCTTATGGGAATATTATAACAGTGTTTTGTCTCGGGCCATTGTCAAACGGAAGCTGCCCTTATGACATCGAAGTGAAGTTTGATGAATCGTCAGTGCACAGGTTTCATTCTTCTACCAAGAATTTTCAAGACACCAACAAGTATTACCGTTCATTGACAGGATTCCTTCTTGATAGTAGCGACCAAGAGTTTTTTGCTGACGGGTTGATCAAGATGGAAATTTCGGTATATCGATCGTTGGAGCTTGGTTCTGCAGATGATGTTTAACGCTGCCCTTAGTCAACATGTTTTCTAGTTTTCTGTTGTAATTTGGAATATTCTAGTATAGGTTTTATTTTTTTGCTTGATGAATATTGTAGTATCGTTGATGAATATTATAGTTGTAATTCGTAGTTGTTTTATTTTGGAAATTTTTTTATATAATGGTTGATTGATATATGTTGTATCTTTATGGTTGACTAATTTTCATTATTGATGTACATGATGTTTTAATAAATTTCAAAAGTGCGTATTTATTGAAGGGTCCAAAGATGATCAGTAAGAATACATGAGGGTCCATGGCGGATTATAAAATAAAAGTATAGGGTCCATATGTAATTATCAGTTTCAAGGAACATGTAGGTCGTTTCAAACGAACCGAACGACGATAACTACAAACTTTACTCAATTTCAATAACAATAACAACCAATATTAAAAACAAAACAGCAATAACATAAGCAAACAATACATTCCAAGTTTGTAATCAACATTCATTTTGATCTAAAATCCAAATTGTCACTAATAATATAAAATGCAACATACATATTAACCTAAAAGGTTACAAATGTTGTTTCATATGGCCCAAAAATAGGTCAATCTAGTGTCTCGGCCTTCAGTCTGACCCACCAATCTGCTGCTGCTCCTCCGAGGGTTCTTCAACTGCTTTAATTTGCAGCAAATCTAGTGGTTCACCTTCTTTTTGACCTTCAATATGAAGGACCTCCACTGGTTCACCGGGACCTTCAATCTGCAGCACCTCCACTGCTTCCACAGGACCTTCAATCTGCAGCACCCCCACCGGTTCAGCCTCACCAACACCCTGTAGCTCCAATGCATCATCCCCATCTTCAAGTTCTTTCAACTCAAATAATGTGTGTCCAAATACAGGCCTTAGGTTGCACACGTCAACACAGCTTAACTTCCTAACATACACATCAACACTACCATCTTGTGTCCCAGCCAGTGCCATGTCCATGACATGGTCATCATTTTCCATGGGAATTAATTCTTCAGTATACATGCCAGCCCGCCTCCAATAATACATTAACAATCCCTCAACCTTCAATTCAAGTAACCACTTATCTAGACTATTTAATCCTATATCCTCAATATGAAATTTTCTAACAGCCACATCCTCATTAAAATAACCAAAGTCTTCAAACTGTCCATTGTAGTTCAGAATAATTTCAAAGACCTCAAAAAGACAATCTTCAGTAGAAGCTGCTCAAACCAACAAATAAACAAATAAACAAAGACTAATTTTTAATTAATGAACCAGTGAAAACCAAATCAAAACAACAGGCAATGACGAACAAGAAATAAAATACCAATAAAATTCAAAAAAAATCACCAACGAACCAAACACAACTCAAAAAAAATTTCTTCCGGCGAAAAAACACACACATACCTTTTCGTTTCTTCCCTTTTCTATCTTCTTTTCCCATTTTTTTCATTTCTGTGGATCCCATTTTCTGTTAAAGAACAGAGACCTCGAAAAATATTTAGACAAGAAAGGGCCACAAGCAAACGAAGAAAAACGAAGAACTGAATAGGGGCGAAATAACA
Source organism: Mercurialis annua (assembly GCF_937616625.2). Lineage (NCBI taxonomy): Eukaryota > Viridiplantae > Streptophyta > Magnoliopsida > Malpighiales > Euphorbiaceae > Mercurialis > Mercurialis annua. The sequence continues at coordinate 14,958,465 of NC_065574.1, forward strand.
CACAAGATGGAAGAGAAGAAGATGAAGACGATGGACGGCGATAAGAGTGCAGGAGTAGTAGACCTAGGGCAAGGAACGAAAAAAAAAGGAACAAGACGAAGACAGGATGAAATATTTGAAAATATGACAATTAAAGGGAATGAGGGGGAAGAAGAGGGAAAAGTTAAAAATGTTAGAGAGAGAAAGTGATTTTTAACCGAGCGGTAAAAACGATTTTTTTTTTTTGAAAAAAGTCAACCAACACAACCTTACACAGCCTTACACATTCTTACACATGTCTGACATGCATGCAGAGTGACTTGCAGAGCCGTCAGTGAATATATCGTGCCACGTCATCATTTTGCCAAAATATCGGCGAGAAATGGGCTCAGGGGGTTTACGTGCAGCCGTCACAAAGAATAGGGGGTTTACTGATCGTTTTTTTTATCAGGGGGTTTATCGTAAGGTACCCCTAAAGTCAGGGTCCGTGGGTGATTATTAGCCGGACATTTCATAAAATGAATGTTAGTTAACATTAGCTGATAATTATAAATAAGATACAATAAAGTAGTAGCATTACTTGAAAATTAATTTAATGCTATAACTAGTATTAGGAGTTGATTATGATATCAACTCCTAACTGTTTTCTATCTGTATATCCCTGTTTGTAAAAGTCCAAATGAACCAAATATGTTACGATTTCAGCAATTTTTAGGTAATACAGCACACCGCTGTCTTCTTTTAAAAATATATTAATATTAAAAACCTTGCAAGCAACAGCTATTTGTAAAAGATGTCTAAACATTGTAACTCGTTGTACTAGTTCAGGTTCAAATGTATTATCGCGTAAAACATATTTCTCTACATATTATGAACCTGATCTAGTTATCAAACTCCTTATTTCAAGTATTTAATATCATAGTCCACAACCTAGTGATTTAATTTAAGTGGAAATAAATGGTTGAATTCAAAAGTTACAGCACATGATATTTGTGTTTATAATCTGATTTTCTAACATCTTAACTGCACATTACAAGAAAATGACGTGTTATTTATGATAAAAACATCACGTAATTCCTTAGTGTTAATATTTAGTTAATTGGAGATCAATATGATATCTCAATTGTACTATACCATCTAAGATTATTTCTTTCATCTTTTAGATTCTCATGCCTAATCAATTCAAAGATCAATTTAACTAAAAGTATTTTAGGTGTAGGATAGTTACAGAAGAGTGTGGAAAGTAAATAACCTTCAATTTGGTTTTGTTTTACATTTCATGTCCTGTAGAAGGAAAAGAAAATCACATACATGATTTAGCTTCAACATTTCAGGCCAAAATTTTGTGCTTCACAAAGTAGAAAGAATGAGTAATTGATCTTATATTTTTGAAAAGTAATTTTGTATTTGTTTATTCATTTATATGTTTTAATTAACATAAAATAGTAAAAAGCTGAATAGGAATCATATTATTTTCCTTAGTTTATTTTGACTTCTACTTCACAAGATTTCCTTGACTTACATTTATATTTTCTCTTATTAAGATTTGTTTTTTAATTTAATTCTCAGATGTTTAACTTCCTAAGATTACATATCCCTTCTTATTTGCTGCATGTTCATCACTGATCACTTTATCTAAGAAATAGGAAGTGCTAAGACAATAAGAAATTCTATCTACTGTTGTAAAATGTTGGGTCAAGGCGGATGCAGAGGTTTCAAGTGCAGTTTTTAGAGTTTTATAGGACTAGGTGGTTCTGAATATTTAGTGCTGAGGATTCCTAATTTTAAGGTATTATAACTATGCTATATTTGGTTGCTATGTTATTTTTAATTTAGAATACTAATGGGTATATCGTTTATTGAGCATTATTTTCAATTGACTATTTTCAAAAATGACCTCTTTATATGGCTGGTGTATTAATCTCAAAACTCATTATTCTTTCAAGATATACCTATATTGGTTTTTCTGCTCTATAGTTCTTCCTGGTAACAAAGTTTAAACATTTGTTTGCTTTGTTCTTGATCTTCAATAGGTGATTCCATTGTATCAACCTCCAAGTGATTTATTTTGCTTATACAGATTCAAGGAAAGGTTAATTTTAGAGATTATATCATGATCACTTATAGTTAATGTCAATTATTGGTTTTGCTCTACAAAATTATGTTTCATTGATAGATATAAATACTTGAGTACTTTAAAGTTAGGTTTTATCTGTTCCTAGAATTAACTATCTTTGCATTTCAGAATTTGCATTTCTCACCTGTTATCTTGTACCTAATTTTCATTCTTCGAGCTAATATTTGATATCTTATATTTGGTTCTTATATAATTTAAGAGAGTAAGAGGACATTAACTGAGTAGAGTTCTAACTAAAATTCAGTAGCTAGTGTTAAACCATATTCAAAAATGATGTAATCCCCAAGGAAATTTATGGCTTATAACATCTGATTTTAAACCATAACACACATTATAAGATATTCTAGCATACCAATTTCTAATTACTATATACAGCAACATATGGCAACTTAGAAAGCTAATTTTTGTACAGCACAAGTGCTGAAGATAGAATCGGGGGTTATATGAATCTCAGAACATAAACATGCTTCGTTACAGTTCATTAAAGATGTCTATCATGAAGTAATAAAAACCAACTAATGTAGTAATATAGCTTTGAGCATTTAAATATGAAATAAATATTTTGAGAGCAAGACATCCATTAGAAAGCATGAGATTCATATTAGAATATTTAGATGCACATAATTGGGAAAATATAGTTTTTACCTAATGATATTAAAGAGATGAACACGAGCACAAAAGATGAGTTTCAAGTATACTGATCACTCTACGTTAACATATAACATTTGTTTTCAATTTTTTCTTACTCACTTGACATGAATCATACTTAAAGAAACTGTATCAAATAAGGTTGGTTAGAAAATCATAAACATGTTTCGATTATATTAAGTTCTATGACCTATGGCAATCTATAAACAATAACTGATCAGAATTTAGCAATCTGAAATATTATAGCATTAATTTAAAGTACATGCCTGTTTAGATTTAGGACAATCTGTAAACAGGTGTATCATGGTTTCATCATCTAGGAGACAAACAGGGCACATAGGATTCACATAGGTCATACGATGCTTCAAATTCACGTTTACAGCAAGACAGTTTGATAGAGCTCTCCATAAAAAATGCTTTAATTTCGGTGGACACTTCAATGTCCATACCATCTTCCAATTCGGAGAGTTATTGACACCTGAGCCTGTGTTATTTGTGTGTCATACCTCCATGTCCAAACATGTATCATAAATCACATGATAACATGATTTTACTGAGAAAATACCATTTCGGGTGTAATGCCAAATTTGTTTATCTTTCAAAAAACTTTTAGTAACTGGCATTGACAGAACTTGATGATAATCTGGATCAGCAACAACTTGTTTAACTAGCTTCACATTCCATTTACCACAATCCAACAATAACAAATCAGACACTTGGTGGATTTCAATTGGAGCATTTTGTGTGATACTTGGTTTAAATGGGAAGTCTGATGAGAGCCATGGGTCATTTCGAATAGAGATGTTTTCCCCTGTTCCTACCCTCCATCGGAGCCCCAAAACAAGTGCATCTCGGCCAACCAATAATCCACGCCAGGCCCAAGAGGGATTACCTCCTAAGCGGGCTGATAGAAAATCAGCGGAACGAAAATATTTGCCCCGTCCAGGATCAATCTACCACAAGACCTTCTTGCATAAATTTGAATAAAAATCAATGGTTGGATTTATAATATCTCTAATTACATGCTTTGCTTACCGGATATAATAATTTTAGGAAGCAGATAAGGGTTTTTTTTATTTTTATAATTTTTAAAAAGAAAAGAATGTGTAAAAATGCATTAAGTTAATCAAAATAACTAATTAATTATTATTTACGTTTTTAATAAAATCTATATTATAAGAGGGACCTCTCAAGTGCGCGGCCCCTCTAACTCCTATCCTCGGTAGATAATTCGGAAAGACTCCTCCAGCATCAGGTATGATTACACTAAATTGTTACTCTATTTTTTTAAATTAAATGTACACGTATGCTTTGTTGAAAATTTTTATCTGGATAGTTCCTCAATCTATGCTACTATATGTTGCAATAAACTCATAAGGTACTTCTATTGTTATGTTATTTTTACTAATGGTAAGTGTGTTTTTCATATTTTATATTGTCAGCTTATTTTATCTTTCTACCGTTTGTTTAACAGATTATTTAAACTTTAGTTTATTTTAATTTGTTAAATGAATGTGTATTTGGATGGCTCATATAATAGCTACAAAGTCCACATGCTATTTTTTTTAAAGAATGGCTCATTTCCTTCATGGGATGATTATTCTTCTATATATTTATATAATGGCCTAATCACCAAAATTTCGTGATCCGCTGCCGGTATAATTCACGCATTCGTGTACAAACCAGTGCAGATGAAGTAACACGAATATCTCCGGGATACAAGCTGTTTAATGCTCCAAACTCTTATTTTTTTGACACAACCTGGGTAAAGATTGGGAATGCAGTTGCTCGAGCGAAGGTCTTTTTTCAAATGGTTGACCTCAAAAAACCCCGACCATTTAGCCACTTTTCAATTATATCCTGACGTTGAAAACCGGTCAATTTTATCCTATTTCGTATTTTTCTGTTTCAATTTTACCCTAATTTTTATTTTTTCACATTTTTTTTATTTCAATGATGAAATCATTTAATTAACTAAATTTAAAGATAAAATTAAATTTATTTCCATTCAAAAAAGTACAAATAAGTCTTTTATTTTCAAAAACTAACTAAAAATCATAATCAAATTAAAACTAATTTAAATTCTTAATTAATTTAACTAAATCTAAATAAATTTTTAACATATACAATTAGTATATGCTAGACATGGAGAACGTTTTTTAATTTTTTGCAAACGAAAAAAACATACATTTAATATTTCAGGGTACAACTGAAACACAGAAATGCGAAATAGTAAAATTGACCAATTTTTAACGTCAGGGTAGGATTGAAAAGGGGCTAAAAGGTAGGGGGGTTTGAGGCATTAGGCCTTATATATTTTATATATTATTATCTTTGGCAAAAAAAAAATCATTTTTTAACCATTTTCAAACAGGCGAAACAACTGCTTGAACAAGACAGGTCGAACCCCTTATCTCTCTATATACAATGAGTGGCTTTGCCATCAGGCCAAGCCCTCAAGTTCTATAGACTTATAGATTGAATATTTTTCTATGTTCATTTAAATTTTCCAGTTTCAATTACTTCAAAAAAAAATCTAGTTTCAACCTGCTGTTTTGCATAATCAAGAGTTTGAAGAATGAAGTGGTAAGAGTGCCCTAACAATCTGAAATCAATAAATTTTGAATTCGAATCATTGTAGGGATATGAATGAAACCCTTTAATTTAATTTATATAACAGTTTAAAGAGATTTATTTTAAACAAAAAAGAAAATTAAGTAATTAAGTATGACATTTTCTAAATTGAAAAACAAATTTGACGGAAAATTAATATATGTGTTTTTCAAAAATTAGGCAATTTATATAAAATTTTCAAATGAATTATTTAATGTCTGTATTATCATCAAACGGATTATATATTTATTGATGGTGTTAGCGGCGTTTTGCGTTTGTAATGAAAACCGTAACAACAAATGTGTGTGAATGCGGGCGTGCCAGGAACGGATTCCAATTGTAAACTTGACATCTTAAATAAGCAATTGGCGCTTGGTTAACCTTATAACAAGTACTCCAAAAAGCAATGCTAAAATATCGAAATTCAACTATAAATATGTTTACTAATTGAATAAAATGAAAGTACGGGTGTTTGAGTAGAGAAAACAGTAATTCAATCATAAAATTATTTACTGATTAAAGAAAATTGAAATTGCAGAGAGTGAGTGTTTTGTGCCTTTTGGGCCGGATTTTTGGATGATTGATCGGGGGTTTCAAATTGGCTGCTCTTCTCTTATTTATAGCCTTTGTCATTTGAAAACTGTCGCTTCATCTTTCAACTGCACACGTTCTTCCCCACCTTCAAAAACTGCGAATCGTGTCTCTGTTGCTTCTGCACGTGCTTTTTAACTTCTATTCTTCGGAAAATAACTTTCTTGGGCTTATGCGCCATTTAAAACATAATTTAATGGCCACTTTAAACATGGGCTTATCCTTCTGAAAATGGACTTGGCCTTCTGAATCTCTTGAGGAATTACTCGTCAACCTCTGGAGTCAACCTCTGAAATTAACCTTTGAAAATTAAGTGGAGTCAACATCTGGAATTAACTTCTGGAAATTAACTTCTAGAGTCAAACTTCTGAAATTAAACTTCTAGAGTCAACTTCTGGGAATTAACTTCAGTCAATTAAGCCAATCTCTGGAATCAACCTCTGACATCAACTTTTAAAGTCAATCTCTAGAATCAACCTCTAGAGTCACATCAACTTTTGAATTTAAGTGGAGTCAACCTCTGAAATCAACTTCTGAAATTAAGTGGAGTCAACCTCTGGAGTCAACCTCTGAAATCAACTTCTGGAGTCAACCTCTGTCCAATTAATCACAGTAGTTTTTTTTCTATCTTTTGAGAAGTACATGGGCTTTATGGCCTTTTGGCCATATTTTTAATTTTGGTACAAACAAATGGATAATCTACATAAATCCCTCAAAAGTGTTCTTATCTAATATTTTTACCTCAATTTTATTTTTTTGGCAAAAATCTCTCAATTAAATAGAAACATTTTCACAATTCCCTCAATAACACAGAACAAACTTAAAAGTAAAATAAATTGGGTAATCATGTCCTTGTAGCACAAAATCATATAAGTTTCTTTCCAAACAAACAAACAAAATTTACTTCATCTTCAGCCTCCCATACTTCTGCCATTAAAGCTCCAACAGTGATACAAATTTTGTTTCTTCTTCCCTCCTTTTTAATGATCTGATTGATGACTTCAATTCAGCAATAGATTTAAGTGTCATCTGTTAAATTGAAGGTTATTTATGCCCCCTTCTTAATTTTTTTTAGAATACCCCCTACTTAACGAAAACAGAAAAAAAGATTGACCCGTCAATTTGTAAATAGTTTTGTTTAGATTCGTAAATGAAGAATTAATAATTTCTCTCATAAGCTTTTGAGTATTTCATAATATATTGGTTTGATTGTTAGATTTGACTTTGTTGCCTTCTTGTCTTTTCTCATTACATTTTATAATCGGGAAAAAATGGAAAAGGGTCTTCTAAATGAGAATTGGAACTGTACTAGGTCTAAAAATTAAGCTATGTAGTTTTTGCTTTGCTTGGAATAGACTTCCTTCTTCATTTTAATTTGAATGAACAGAGATAGCCATTCAAAGTTTTGATTATTATTTTCTCTTTCCTCCTCGCAGCGCAAGTTAGTCTGCTAACGTACGCTGGTGCTTATGGCGAAGAAGAAAACGGTTAAATCCACTAGATCTACTACTCCGGTGACTGCAAATCATTCTGTTCCTATGAGAAATGATAATCTGATTACTCTTACTGAACCCATTTCACAAGACGTGGTGGTTCCTAACATTGCTGAAGCTAGTGAGGTGGTAGAGGCAAATAATGAAATCCCTAATCAGGCGATGGAAGATAATGAGATTCAAGTTAATGAGATACCCAAGGTTGTAGAAGATAAAGCTCCCAAGAAGTGGAATGACCTTTTCTCTAATAATAGGGGCAGATCTGAAGCAAGTGAGCTAAAATTTGTGCCTCCCTCTGTCAAAGATGGAGTTCGTTTTGTAAGTTTTAATTCTAATGATGTCAAGAAGGAGGAGGATCGGTGGAAGCATGCTATCATTGGCTGTGTCTATGGTATGTATCCTAAATTCGAGAGAATCAATTCGTATGTTAGAAATAGATGGTTGAAGTATGGTTTGAAAAATGTGATTAGAGTGAATGCCTCAATGTTTATGTTTGAATTTGGGTCTGAGGAAGATTGTAACAAGGTTCTCGGCGATGGTCCCTATACTTTTGATTAGAAACCGATGATGTTAAAGAAGTGGCACCCTAGAATGTCAATGGATCCTAATGCCATAAGCTCAGTACCGGTGTGGATTCAATTACCAGGGCTCCCTTGGGAATTTTGGACACCGGATATTGTTAGTAAGATAGGTTCCATTTGTGGTAATCCTCTATATAGTGACCAGTGCACTATTAGCAAAGTTAAGTTTAATTTTGCAAGAGTGTTGGTGGAAATGGAAGTTGCTGGTATATTCCCTGAAGCTGTTGAGTTACATGATGAAAATGGAAAGATTTTCAGTCATAAAATTGTGTATGAATAGAGGCCTTTATTCTGTGAGAAATGTAACAGAATGGGACATTCCTTGAAGAATTGTAGGAGTAATCAGAATATGAAGAAAGTGGTGGAGGTGAAAAGGATTGATGAGAGTGTTGAAGCTCCTAAGGCTACTGACTCTATTGTGTCTCAAATCGTTATGGCTCAAATAGAGAAGAAGAATGATCTTGTTGGTCAACATCATAAACCAGAGGGAAGTTTAACTCCCATAGCCAAGAAGAAGGAGGGTGGTGAACTGAACAAAGAGAATTTGTTCAAAGCTCTAGCTGAGCTATCAGTTGTGGAAGATGACTCTATTATGAATAAGGTTAGTGGTAATTTGAAGTTTGGTTCCGTTGGAGATGGGAGGAAGGCTAGGCTGAACTCCAGAATGTTAGACATTGATAGATGATTGGTGTGTGGAATATGAGAGGAGTTAACAGCTCTCTAAAGCAGTCTGAGTTATTTCATATGATAAATAAAAGTAAGTTGTGTTGTTTTGGTATTACTGAAACTAGAGTTGATGCTGGTCAGTTTGATAAAGTCTGGAATAGTATTTGTAATAAATTGCCTGGTTGGGAGATAGTTCATAATTATTAGTGCTCTAGTATGGGAAGAATTTGGATTATCTACAAGAAGGATTTGGTTAATATAGATTCTATTACAATTCATAAACAATTTATTCACTGTAGGTTGTTTATGGATTTAAAGTATGTCTGTTGTTCAGTTGTGTATGGGTCTTATATTGCTCTTGAGAGGGCAGACCTGTGGAATAGTATGCAGTCCATTCATCAGAGTGTGGATGGTAGTTGGATAGTCTTGGGTGATTTTAATGTTGTTTTGAGTAATTCTGACAGAATAGGGGGCAATGAGATTGATGAGATAGCTGGCCAAGAGTTTAAAGATTGGGTAGCAGATGTTAATCTGGTGGAGCTCAAGTATATTGGTTTAAAGTACACCTGGACCAATAACCAATATGGGGATAGCAGAATTTGGAGGAAGCTTGATTGGTGTTTTGTGAATGACATTTGGTTGGAAGTTTGGAATGAGTCTTTCTGTGAGTTCAGGGGTTATGGGATCTCAGATCACTCCCCAATTATTGTGTCCATGAAGAGCAGTATAGCCAATAGAGGATCTCCCTTCAGATTTTTCAATATTTGGTGTGAGCATGAGGACTTTAATAATATAGTCAAGAATGCTTGGATTAGACAATTCAGAGGCTGTAATATGTACACGCTTTATCAAAAGCTCAAAGTCTTGAAGTGTGATTTGAGGAACATGAATAGATCTTCTTTCAGTAATTTAGGTCAGAAGATTGACAGCACCAGGGAAGAGATTGAAACTTTAAAAAAGGATTTGGTCAATAATCCTTTTAATTGTGACTTGCAAGATGAGGACAAAGCTTATTCTGCCCATTTGTACAAGCTTCTTAGGTGGGAGGAGAGTATTAAAAGACAAAAATCCAGAATGTTGTGGATTAAGTTAGGAGACCTTAACACTAAATTCTTCCACAGAAGTATTAGCCAGAGACAAGCTAGAAAGAGGATTATCACTCTAAACACAGCTGGTGGTACTATTACAGAGCCTGAGAAAATCAAAGATGAATTCTTAAACCACTATAAGAATTTCATTGGCACACATACTCCTGATAGAGAGAGTGTGGACTATAACATCTTCAGTTATGGGTATGTTCTGAATACAAATGATAGGAGTACCCTGGAAATGGCTGTTACTAAAGATGCTGTCAAGAAAGCTATGTTTTCTATTAAGGATGACAAGGCCCCTGGCCCAGATGGTTTCTCTAGTGCCTTTTTCACGAAAAGCTGGAACACTATGGGGAATGATGTCTGCAGTGCTGTTATGGAATTCTTCCAATCTGGCAAGCTGCTAATTCAGGTCAACTCTACCTCTATAGTGCTAATCCCTAAAGTAGTTAGTCCCTCTTGTGTGAATGACTATAGACCTATTTCTTGCTGTAATGTTATTTACAAAGTAATCTCTAAGATTCTGTCTAGTAGACTTAGCAGTGTTCTGGGTGTCATTGTTAGTGATAGCGAATCTGCCTTTGTTGCTGGTAGAAATATTGCTGATAATGTCTTATTAGCTCATGAGATTGTCAAAAATTACCATAGGGGGAAGGGTAACTCTTGCTCTATAAAAGTTGATATTCAAAAGTCCTATGATTCTTTAGCTTGGGATTTCATAGAAGATGTCTTAATAGGCTTTAGATTCCCTAGTAGATTTATTGCCCTGGTTATGAAATGTGTGAGAACTGCCATGTTCACTATCTTAATCAATGGTGAAGAAGTGGGTTATTTTGCAGGGGGAAGAGGGCTTAGACAAGGGGACCCTATATCCCCTTTACTGTTTGTCCTCTGTATGGAATTCCTGTCTAGATTCATTAAGTCCAAAACTGGGCCTGAGTCTGAGTTTATATATCATAAGGGTTGTAAGAATCTTAGAATTAGTCATCTAGCTTTTGCTGATGATCTTTTTATGTTTTCCAATGGTGACTGTAAGTCCATTAATATTTTTAAAAAAAAACCCTTTCTGACTTCTCTAAAAATTCTGGTCTCTTCCCCAATCTTAACAAAAGTTCTATATACTTTGATGGTGTCAATAATAGTGTTAGAACTGAAATACTCTCTATTATGGGGTTTCAGTAGGGTGAGTTACCTGTTAAGTATTTAGGTTTGCCCCTCATTACTTCCAGATTATCTAGCAGTCATTGTAATGACCTTGTTAGTAGAATCACTCAGAGAATTTCTACTTGGGCTGCCAATTGTCTGTCCTATGCAGGAAGACTTCAACTTATTAGTGCAGTGCTTATGAGCATGCATATTTACTGGTGCACCATTTTCATTCTCCCAAAAAGTGTTATAGCTGGTGTTGAGAGTTCTTATAGGAGGTTCTTATGGAATGGCAATGATCCTAGCAAAAGCAAAAACCTTGTTAGATGGACAACTGTCTGTTGTGATAAAAAGTGTGGTGGTTTGGGCATAAAAAATATTCTTATTTGGAATATAGCAGCTGTTACTAAGCATATTTGGAGTGTTGTCACCCTTAAGCCTACTCTTTGGGCCAAGTGGGTTATTGATAATAAATTAAAGAGGATGAGCTTTTTGGGCATTTGCAAACCTGCTGATTGTTCCTGGTCTTGGAATAACCTGCTGAAGATAAGGGATAAGGTTAAATCTTTCTTTGAATATAAGCAGGGCAATGGGAATATATTCTCCTTCTGGTTTGACCCTTGGCCAGATGGGAAGTCTTTAACTGAGAGATTCCCTGAGGTGAATATAAAAGATACAAAAGTTCAGAAAGATGCTAAAGTGAGCAGGCTTTGGAGGAATGGAAACTGGAGACTTCCAGACCCTATTGATGAAGAAACTCAGAATGCGTGGGATTACGTCATAAAGAACTTCAAAGTTAGTTGTGATGTGCAGGATAGAGTGAGTTGGAGGGATGACAAGAGTAAAGTCTTTTCCATTAAAAGCCTTTATTCTGAGTTAGTTTTAAAGCCTCCTAGAGTTACATGGTACAACCTGGTGTGGTTCAAAGGATATGTTCCAAGATATTCTTTCATTGTGTGGCTCTGTATGAAGAAGAGATTGCTCACTAAAGACAAGCTGTTCAAGTGGAAGATTATTGATTCTGAGATATGCAGCCTTTGTAATAGTAATGTTGAGACAGTGGACCATTTGTTCTTCTCCTGCAGTTATTCTCAGGTTATTTGGAAGAAAGCTCTTGAAGAGTTGGGCATTAATAGAGGCATTACTTCTTGGAACAGAGAAGTCAGTTATTTCATCAGAAGAACAGGTAGGAGATCTGGTATGTCTAGAACCAGGAAGATTATGTTCTCTACTGCTATATACTTTATATGGAAAGCAAGGAATAAAATCATTTTCAATTAGACCCTTCTGCCTGTGGAGCTTGTCTAGAATGAGATTAGAATGGCTGTGAACTTGAGGAGGAGTTGATGTTATCCTTCTGGTGTTTCAGTAGTTTTTGTTTGTGCCTAGCCAGCAGCTAGTTTGATTTCTGTTTAGCCCTTCTGGGTTGTTTTGTTTGGTTCTTAGCCTGTTGTTTAGGCAGTTCTCTTTCTCTGTTTTGCCCAGCTGGGTTGTAGTTTGTTTCAGCTTTTTGGCTTTTGTTTTGCTGTGTTTTTGGGTGTATCTCCCCTTTAGCAATAAAGAGTTGCTGCCTTTTGGTTGATTGACCAAAAAAAAAAATTTTGATTATTCTTTTTAAATAATTTGAGCTTTTGGTGCTAGCAGTGAAATATGATTCCAATTATTAGTAATTTTATTGTTAATAAATAATTTAACTTTCTTGGAGTAGTTCTAGTCAAATAAAAGATGATTGAATTCAATCCGATTCATAGAAGCTAACTCGTGTTCTATTTCTCTTGGCAACTGATATGAAAAATTAAATAAAATTATTTATCGACAATTTCTTGTATATAGAGAGTGAGCATCTAACAGAGTTTATGAGGCAGACATCAAAATCTAATGTATATTCTAATGTCCCTTTTATCTTTAAGAAATTAAAGTTAGTGGATTCATATATTAGTTATTTTAAGTTTATATTGAATTTACATTACGTTTATATTGAAAATTGTAATTTTTTTTTAATTTACTATTAGTTTATTTATCACTTTATAAATTTATTTTTAATTTTTTAATTTTTTTAATAAATTGGAGTAAGTTAATTTTAGATTTATAACCATTTTACAAAGAATTAATTTTAGATTAGTTTACATTGAGTTAATATTAAGTTCACATTGAGTTAATATTAAGTTCACATTGAGTTAATATTAAGTTTACAATGAGTTGATATTGAGTTTACATTAGGTTCATATGGAGTTTATATTAAGTTTATTCCGAAAAACTTTAAAAATTTACTTTCAATTTACTATTAGCTTATCCGTCACTTTATAATTTTTTTAATAGTGTAACTTTTTAATAAATTACCGTGAACAATCTTTAAAATTTACTATTAATTTTTTTACATTAAATTTACACAAACCACCATGAACAATTGATAGGAGTAAAATACTTCTATGTATTGAGTTGTTTTCCGCATGCTTTTGCTATGTTTCACCGTACTTTTCTAGTATTTTGTATCCCTTATAGCACGTGCGAGTGTTTCAGGGATATTGGAGCATTGCGGAGTGTTTTGGAATAAAAAGAGGGAAGAATCGACGATTCGGAGAAAGGGCTAAGTCTTGAAGCAAAGAGAGGCTGAAATCGCATTTGAGAATCTGACCCCGCTGCATCTTTTGACGATTTTGGATCGGTTAGAGGCTTCTAACGAGTTTGTGTTCTCATAAGAAATAAAGTAGACATCCTAAGCTTTCCAGGGGTTCAAGAACCAACTCATTTGGACGTTTCTACACTGAGTTATGAAGTTTTGAAGTTCGTGGTCGTGCAGCGGAAAGGGTGTCTCGATCCGAGACACTAACTTAAGTTAGTTGTCTCGATCCGAGACACAAGAAGAGGGGAGGCATATTATAATGTCCCGATCCGAGACACATTGGCTTTAGTTGGTGTCTTGGATCGAGACAAGGCAAAAATATAGGTTTTTTTAGGCTTCAAACACAAGATACAAGACTTGGGACTACTTTCCCTTTTGACTAGACACAACTTGTACATGGATACTTTATAGGAGTAGAATAGTTTAGGGTTTTGTGCCTCCATAGTTTCCACCATTGTTGGTGCTTTTGAAGCTTTTATTAATTGTAAGAACAAGCTCTTATTTAGATGAAAGTTATTGATTACTCTTCATTATCTTATGGTTCATTGTTCTTCAATTTCAATTAAGGTAACTTTTCTTTACCCTTTAATGTCTAGCTATTTATCTATTGCTTGTGTTGAGATAGCCATGTGTGGCTAAGCCCCTTATTGGGGGGTTGGTATGATAGTTTAGGGTTGTGTGATTGGTTGGTTCATGGTGTTGTTTACTCATGTTTCACTCTTATTGCTTATTGCTTGCTTAGGATTAGCTACCCTAATCATGTTTAGAGTGTGATTAATGCACCGAGAGGTGGTTGATTAGATTGACTAATAGGATTGAAAACCTAGGTTTTAGAGCACCACGAGAGTGGGTTTGAACCTAGATGGGTCTGCCGTCTCTGAGGCAGACCCAGAAGGGTCTGCTGAGGTGAACAGTGAGAGCGATGGAGGCGGGATAGCGGCGGCGGCGGGAGACAGGTGGCTGATTGGAGAAGAAGAAGTTATGAAGTTTAGGGTTTCTAATATTAATGATAGTTGAAAAAAGTATAAACAGATCCTTTAGTTTTTATTTTAAAATTAATTTGATTTTTAAAGTATTAAAATATAGTGGTTATAAAAATATATTAAGTGTCAATTTTGTGATTGAAATAAATGCTAAGGATTATTTTAAGTTTTTAACCATCTAGAACCACCAAAAGCAATCTAAAACCGTAGAGTGCGTTCACTCTCTAAGGTGAGAGTGGGGAAGGGGGCATTTGATAGGTTTTTGCATAGTTGTGAGGTGATTTGATTCACTTTCGCGAGGTTGGACGTATTTGATCTTTCATGCCAATCTCAGGGGGTTTTTGAACCTTCACTCGTTTACATTGAGTTTACATTAGGTTTATATTGAGTTTATATTAGTTTACACCGACCACTACAGGAAATTTTAAAAAGTTTACTTTCAATTTACTATAAATTTATTTGTCACTTTAGTAACAATTAATAAATTAATTTAATTATAATTAGTTATTTTTAAAATTATAATTAGTTTATTAATAATTTATTTTATATAATTTATTCTGAGTTTACATTGAATTAACATTAGATTGATGTGTTTTCAATGCATTAAGTTTAAAGAGACCACCACAAAAAATTAAATAATTTATTTTCAATTTCTTAATTAGTTTATATATCATTTTATATACTGGTTTTCAATAATGTAAATTTTTAATACATTAATTTAATTAGTTTAAATTACTATTTAATTTATAAAAAATTTAATAAAAAAATTACTTTAACTTAATTTACTTTAAGTTGATGTTTAGTTTATACAGGGTATTCGTTTTTAATTAATTAATTTAATTAGATTAAGTTACTTTAAATTTTATAAAAATTTATTTTAATTTAATTTATTTTAAGTCAATATATAGTTTATATTTAATTTACGCTAGCATTAATTTAATTAGAATTAGTTAATTTTAATTTATAAATAGTCTGATAAAATTTATTTTAAATTATTTACTTAAAGTTGATATTAATTTTATATTGAAATCATATTGAGTTTACACAAACTATAACGGGCCCCACTACCACATCACAACCACGACCACCTCGGGTCCAACTACCAAACCACTATATTTTTCAAATTTGAAAAGTGAAATATATTACTAGTGTTACTTATGTATTAATAAAGAGTGTAAAATATAAATATATGCATATTTTATTTTTTTATTGTATAAATTTTTAATAAATAAATTAATTAGACTAATTTAATATTAAATTTATAATAAATTTAATTTAAATTGATATTTAGTCATATTTAATTTACAGTGAACACCAACCACTATTGGTTTGGTCTAGCAGTTGCCGTCGTCGACCGGCGGTGGTCCAACTGTTTATAATGTAAAAATAAATTTATTTTAATTGGAAATAGAAAGGAAAATCAAATGGCAAATAATGGGGAAAATTACAGAAAAATAATAGACGAGTGACTCCTATTTATAATTTATAATATTTCTAAAAGTAAAATAATATTAAAAAATGATTAAAAAACTAAATTAAAATAAATATAATGTATGAGCAGGTAATAGGTGATACATGAGAAGGTTAATGTATGAGCAAGTAGGACAGTAGAATTAATAATCAGTGTGGTAATTCATTAGCAAGCAGGGATAATAATCAGTGTGGACAGTGTGGTAACGCGTGAGCAAGGATGAAATTATTCTGTGTTATAGAAACACAATAGAATAATAGAGCATAGGGATAATATAGAAAAGTGAAATATTAAAAGGTCGGCATGCGAACTATTTTTAAAAATTGAGAGATTTCTGTAAAAAAAACAAAAAATGGGTCACTAACATAAAGTTTTCAGATTTTGGGTGATTTGGTGTAATTATCTCTTTATTGATGCACTTATTTATACAATTGGGCTTCAAAGCCACTTAACTGGTACCTTGCAAGCCCTATTCATCTGTGCTATATGTTCCCTTTTCACATTCTTGAATTTGCATTTCCTCATTTTATGGGCATTTCCTTGGAAGTGGAGCTCCACATAGTGATGGATTACCTATAAAAACTGCCTGGTCATTGAATTTCTGCAGCCCTTCAGGAATTTTGCCTTCCAGGTTATTGTATGATAAGTTCAACTCCACCAGGTAGTTCAAAGAAGCCAAGGTTTCAGGAATTGACCCTGAAAAATGATTCTGTGACAGATCAAGTATTTCCAATTTCTTAAGCTCTCCAATCTTCTCAGTAATCTTTCCGCTTAGCTGATTTCTCGACAGGTTCAAGCTTCGTAATCCTGTCAGCTTTGTTACGTCGTCGGGAATTCCTCCTGTCAGATTATTTCCTGACAGGTTAATTCCATATATGTCTGAAACAGTTTTGTTATACTCAGCAGTTCTCCCTTTCATTGCAATTATCAATAACCGCAGGAATGGCTCACTGTTTCGATTACTGCTAGCCAAGCTTGTCAGATTGCCAATACATTTCGGAATAGCTCCTGAAAATTTATTTTCTGAAAGGTCTAAGATATGCAGATTCTCTGGATTGCATAATTGTTCCGGGATCGGACCGGTTAGCAAGTTTGAATGAAGCTGTAACATGAATAAGGATTGGAATCTTTCACCTATCCATGAAGGCAAGTTTCCGGATAGCTTGTTGCCTCGAAGATCGATGCTCGTGAGTCCCGAGCAATTTCTCAAGGAAGACGGAATCTCTCCATCAAAATGATTATTGCTCAATAGCAGAACGCTAAGGGAAGGTAACAAACCAAATGAAGTTGGAATTTTTCCTGTTAAATTGTTATTTGAAACATCAATAGCCCAAAACATGAACGAATGATGCCAACAATTGGGAAGCTGTCCTGAAAAGTGATTGCTCTTAAGTGAAAGAATTTGCAGGCTTTCTATATCGCAGAATGATGATGGAATTGTACCGCTAAGACGATTTGAAGAAAGATGTAAAATCTGAAGGTCAGGCATTAGGGTTCCTATGTTTTCAGGTACCGGTCCAGAAAACGAGTTATCCTGAAGATAAACAGTACTTGCATTTGTAGACCAATGTGGTATAGGACCATTAAAGTGATTAGAACTCAAATCAATAAATCTCAAATTGGGAGATACTAATTGATTTGGCAATTTCCCCTTGATTTGGTTATTTGAGAGAACCAAATAAGTGATTTGAGCAGACAGTTTTGAGAACCATTCCTCTGGTATCGTATCCGAAATTCCGACATTTATTAAGCGGACAGAGGTAAGTTCACTCTGGACTTGTAGCCACATTGGAAAGGCAGGACCTACTCTGC
Organism: Mercurialis annua; assembly: GCF_937616625.2. Lineage (NCBI taxonomy): Eukaryota > Viridiplantae > Streptophyta > Magnoliopsida > Malpighiales > Euphorbiaceae > Mercurialis > Mercurialis annua. The sequence goes on from NC_065574.1 coordinate 14,976,299, forward strand.
AGTTCTCAAGATTGATGGATTTGAGCCTGAAAGGAGGAACCCAATTCTTCGATACATCGAAAATCAGGTATCTTGGCGAATCTGTTGTGATTTGGATATTTTCAAGACTTTTCAGATTCACCAAATGAGATTCTACTAAAGTTCCTGTCCAGGAATTTTCTATCAGATTTAGATCTACAAGGTTTGAGAGTTGGCCAAAACTCTCAGGAATTCTCCCATTCATTTTGTTATAAGACAAATCCAATTTTTGTAAGGCTGACAATTTTCCGATAGATTTTGGTATAGAACCAAAGAAAGAATTACTAGAGAGTTCAAGATTTTTCAAATTTCTAAGCACTCCTAATGATTCAGGAACTTCCCCTGACAAAGAATTAGAACCTAAACGCAGCGAGAGTAAGTTGTTATTATCAGAAAAACCACCCAAGAACTCATGTAAATCCCCAGTTAAACCATTAGCAGAAAGATCTAAAATCCTAAGCTTATCAAGACTTCCAAAAACTCCAGAAATTTTACCACCAAAATCAATATTATTAGACAAATCAAGTATTTCAAGAGATTTCAGCTTTGAAAACTCATCAGGAACAGGACCACTGAAAAAGTTCCAAACAAGATAAAGCTCTTTAAGACTTGTAAGACTGAACAACCATTGCGGAATTGCGGAATTGAAAGAATTATCAGACAAATCAAGAACCGAAAGCGAAGTGAAACCAATGGAAGGAAATGTTTGTGGAATACTTTTCAGGTCACAGAATTGTAATCTTAACTCTACAAGAGAAGAAAGCTTGTTAAAATACTGCAGCCAGTCTTGGCTTACATTATTAAGCTTAACGTACCCCATGTTCAGGTATTTCAAAGAAGAAAGACTTGAAAGCCAATGCAGATTATCTGCTCTCAGCTCCGAAGAAGATCCTGAAACACTAAACGAATCTGCAAAGAGATCGAGATAGCGCAAATTCGAAAGATTTCCAAGCTGAGATGGGATAATTCCAGAGAAAGATGAGAAAGACAGGTTAAGATAAACCAAATTACGAAACCCACCAAGAAATTCAGGAATTTGAGCACCTTTAAAATCATTCAAGCTTAAATCCAAGTACTTTAAGTAGCTTAAACTAGCTAAAGAAGGACTGATCTTACCACCTAAACAGGAGTTTTCATAAGCTGACAGATCACCAAATCCACCAGTGTAAGGATTTCTAAGGTTGAGCTTGATGACATGACTGGTTCGATTGTTGCATTTGATTCCACTCCAGTTGCAGCAGTCTTTACCTTCCCAAGAAGACAGCCTACCTGAAGGATCAGTTAGGGTTTTTTTGAAGACAAGAAGTGCTTCTCTCTCTGTGTCTATGCACTTAGCATTGAGATTCTCAGCACCCAAACAGACATTAATGAGAAACAAGAGAAAACAAAGTGATTTGAAGTAGTTTTTAGTAGTAGTCTTCATGTTTCAAGATTTGTATGTGGTGGTGATGGATAAAGAAAGCTAACAGAATTTATATAGTGGATTAGAGATTGGAAGTTCATAAATATCTTCTATAATGTGAAAATGAGAAGATAGTGTGAGATGAGTGTTCCATTATTAAGGTGGCATACCCACATGCCATTTTGCTCCAATGGAAGAGTTTATAGGATTTTAAAAAAAAAAAAATCATAGCTAACTTTTTTTAATATGCTATTTAAGTACATAATTTTTTTTAAGTTGGTGTTTAAATTTTTGAAAGTGTACTAAATTAGCGGATTTATCATTTCTGGTTTACCGAATTGCTAGACAAATTAAAAATAAATTTTTAATTTCTAAATATGGTTTGTCATTTTGAGTTTAAATAGATGAATGTATCATTTACATACATTGTTATTATTACTATTGTTTTGCTAATGTATCAATAAAATTATAAATTGGGTAAGATAGTTTTATAATTTTCAGAAAAGTTTGTTTGTTATAATTTCTAGAAGTTCAAAAACTGAAATAAATAGATTATAAAAAATTCTGGTATATAATATTTTCGATTTTATATAGGTTTTCTGGTCAGATTTGTTCTTGTTTAACATGTGGGTATGTATTAAAGATGGCATGAATTATGAGATGTTTGATAATAAAATGCCTTTATTGACTTCCAAGTCAACGGTTGTGTTCTAATAGTGCAACAAAGCTTTGAACTCCAGCAACTGCGAATTAAATGAACAAATTGACTCTATACACGCTTTCAGACTTTAAGAATACAGTTTTATTATACTAGAAGATATGATTGTCTTTTTGAGAAAAGGGGCATATTTGCCCTTAATGTTTATAGTGAGGTGCAAATATGCCCCTAATAGCTAAAAATATACCAAAAAATGCTTGATATTTTTAAAAAGGGACATATAAACTCCTCGATCTAATAAAAGGTTAACTTCAGTCAATAAAAAGCTGAATAGATACAGTCAATTCTATGTTGTTAATTATCAGTGGCGGAACTAGACATGTTTTCCAGCATGGGCTAAACGAAAACTAATAAATTTGGTTGTTTTAAAATTTGCTTGAATTATCTTATTTGAATTGGCCATTTTTAGTGTTATAATAATAAATTTATTCATAATCTCGAAAATTTTAAAAATTAATAGAAAATAGACGGAGAATTCATAGAGATTTGATCGAGAATTAATAACTAGATTTAAAAATTGTTGGACGGGCATTTGGGTATTAGGATTCGTAGATAAGGCTACTGAAATTTTAGGAATATCAAATAGCTTATTTCTAAAAAAAATATTAAACCGGAATTATTTCTACATGATTAGTTACATTCAAGTATATTTTTACTTTAAAAATTCAATTAGTGTAAATAATAGTAGCCGTATCGAATTTTATAGTAGAATTAAGATAATAATACTAAAATTACTAATATTAGTTTCAAAATAATTGATGAAATTTAAATATAATAAATTTAAACTATTAAATCTATGACTATATATTATTATTATTTTATATAGATTTTATAAGAAACCTCCTTTTTATTATTTTAAAATAGAATTAGTAAATAAAAACTTTAAATGATAATTTTTAAAACTGATTTAAAAAAGTTAAATTTATAAAATGAGTGAAAATATAATATTATTGAAATTATATTCACATAAATTAAGTTTAAAATAAGAACTACAATACTATTGTTTCATAGTTTGTCATTTAAATAAAAATGTTTTTGAAGAAATAGACGAGGTGTGTAGTCCAACAAATAGTAAGGGTTATATTAGTCCAGTTCAAATATTTTGGAGTGTAGTTATGAGTGATCGAAAGAGAGGCCGTCCGATCTTATGACTCAAAGAGTAGCCGCGAAGTTCACTTTTTAGTTTTCTTATTTTAAAAGGGGTTATCATATTCATGAGATAGCCTTTTTTATTATATATTTATATATTGTTATCTTTTGCAAAAAAGAAAGAAAGAAAGAGAGGTTGTCCGAGTTTATGGGATTAATCTTGAAGATCACTGAACTTTCGAGTTTTTTCATTCAGTCACTAAACTATTTTTTTTTTCATTTTGATCACTGAACTTTTTTTTTTTTGGTATTTTTTTTTTATTTTGATCACTGAACTTTCTTTTTTTTTTTATTTTGGTATTTTCCGGCCAAAAATACTTAGGTGGCAGCCATGATTAAATTTTTTAACCTGAAAACTTACCATATATGCATTATTTGATCAAAAAACTTATGGCTTAATACATCATTTGACCCTTAAACTATACACTTTTGTTCTCTGAGACTCTTAAACTAATTTGATATTCTATTGGACCTCTTAACTTTATTATTTGTTCTATTTAACCCGTCAACTGTAATTTTTTTGCCGATCAGACCTTTTTCATTCAACGTGGCAAAAACGCGTGTTTTCGAACGCTTTGAAGCGCGTGAAGGATAATTAAAATGCATAACTTGTTCTATTGAACCCCCGAACTACACTATTTTATTCTATTTGACCGCTAAACTTATTTTATTTTCCTATTGCACCTTCAAACTTTTAATTTTTACCCATTTAACCTTCTCAAAAATACAATTATTTATCCATTTAATCTTCTAGAAAAATAAAAAAATATTGAAATTTAGTCAAATAATTACATAATATAACTTCTTGTACATGTAAATATTTGTTTACATTTCAATAATGATAAAAGAAGTTTTGTCTGTTTAACGATATTATAAAATATATAAATTTACTATACTGTGATAATATTAAAAAAAAGACTAATTTTTTAAAAAAATTATAATTTTTAGTGTATTTCACGAATTTTCAATTATAAAAATTTTAATACACAAGCTTTTAATTTTTTGCAATTTCAAACTTTTCAAATCAATTCTGAATTTTTAAAATTTGTGTTAAAATTGGAAAACACGCTAAATTTTATGACTTTTAAAGCCTTAAATGATTTTTTCAAATAATATGTAAAGTACATCATTTTTATTTTAAATTAAAAAAATATTTAGACTTAATATAATATTTGACCTCTAATCTTACCCTTTTATCTCCTATGACCTCTAAACTATTTTAGTGTTCCATTGGACCTCTTAATTATTTTTTTTATTCTATTTAACCTCATGTCAGCAAAGCCATGTCAGCAGTTTTATCCACGTCATCGCGCGTGGTGTGCACATTCCGAATGAGGGGTTAAATAGAACAAAAAAAAGAGTTAAGAGGTCCAAAAGAATATGAAATTAGTTTAGAGGTCGCAGAGAATAAAATGGTATAGTTTAGGGGTCAAATGATGTATTAAGCCAAAAACTTATTTTCAAAGTGAAATTATGTATACGTGATAAATTTTCAAAGTAAAATTTTTAAAATCTGGTTGTCACATGTCAACTTCCGGCTGCCACCTAAGCATTTTTGGCCTGAAATGAGAAAATGAAAAAAAAAATGAAAGTTCAGTGATCAAAATGAAAAAAAAAAGTTTAGTGACTAAAATGAAAAAACTCGAAAGTTCAATGATGGTCAGAATCAATTATCCGAGTTTATGACAACGTGCAACTTTATTTTGAAACTTTTCATTCTAACAGTTTAGTATGCTCCTAATAGTACTAATAGCGGGAGACCAAAAAAACTTAAATAAAAATAGAAGGGCAAAATGTGTCCTTTTTAAACTAAAAAATTAAATTCTTTTCTTCTTCGTTCTTCATCTTCTTCAAAAACAGGCTCTGTTCAGCCAGTAGCTATGGCTGAAGTGCTGTAACTCCATGTACACCATCATCGCTCACACCTCAGACCTTTGAAATTTTGGCGACAGCTCGGCCTTGGGCCTATCCGAGCCTGGATGTGATTCCGCCCCGGTTGATATGTGATAAAGAAACAAGTGCTATTTGTTTTGAAAATGGACATAATTAATAGGGTTTGAACTAGGGGAGCATTATAGAGAATATATTTCAAGCATGTATCGTTAACCACAGGAACCAACAATACTTTTTAGAGCATTTTCAATGCATTCTTTGAAAATGTCAAACTCTTTAATTTAAAGAGTTCGATACAAAATATAAAGTCTAATGGAGTCTTTATATTTTAAATTTAGGGTAGAGAGTGAATAATAGAGAGCCAAATTTACTTTTTTATTTCATATCTTATCACCAAAATTTAAAATGTTAAAATAATTTTAAGGATTTTTATTCTTGAAAATATGATATTATCTTATTTTTAACGTTAAAGAAATTACAAATAAATAAATTAATAGATTAATATTATTTTTGATAAAAAAAAAATTAACATTATTTAATACTTACAAAAATAAAATAAATTCAAAAGTTATGAATTGGAGAGTCTATTGGACTAACACTAAAAATTATACTCTTTAAATTTGAAATATTCTCTGTATTATAAAAAAAAAAAAAAAAAAAACTAGGTCGATGCTTGCGCATTGCGCGGATAAAATTAACTTATACTAAAAAAATTTGGATAGTTTTATTTAATTTGGACAATAATCTCTATGAATTATGTTGAAGTAATTCATTATGGTACAAAATGTCATTTGTTTTGATATCATAATTTTATATGGTTGCAATAAAAGAAATTTAAAATAGCTAAATAATACGGGATATAATCTACGAATATGATATAATCAGAACAAATTGAACTCTTTCTAAAACGATAATTGTGAAAACATTATTAAAATATCCTTCAAGTTTATATTATCATATTGCGCAAAAGAGAGAGCTCAATTTCGGTTTAGATTTTTGATTATATCTTAAATAAATTTACTTGGAAAAAATATATAGTCATAATTAATATTTAGTTTATATAAAAAATTAAAATCTAATTCTTTATAGATAAATAAATTAAAATAATAAAATAAATATTGTTTTTTACGAGAATAGTCAATCTAATTAAATATCGCATACAACAAATACACAATATTTCCCTATTTAGAGTGAAATAAAATATTAAAATATGTTAAATCAAATGAATAATAATAAAAAAAACTTCAAAAAATAAATTAAAGTTAATATTCACTTTATATGTTTCTTGGATAGCAGCGCTAATGTAATACCTCAAAATATTTAATTGGCTAATTGGACCACGTGTCCAGTTTTAATTCGCCATAGTGGCGATATCAGAAGAATTTCTAAAAAGATAAAGTAAATAAATTTCAAGTAGGTCGGTTTTGGAAATTTATTATGCGGAAATTAAGGTTATATTTCAATTCTAAAATTAGAAATGGAATTAAAAGGAAAAATATCAAGAAAGGCCCAAAATAGAGTACATGGACCAAAGTGGTAATTTAGCCACTTTGCGTCGAAAATGGAAATTTGAAGATTTTGACGGAAAGTATTAATATCGAGCTTCGTATTGTTTATCGGAAATAAATAATACGTATAAGTCATAATTAAAGTATTAATTGATTTAGTTATGGACTAAATCGAACAAAAGAAAAGTTTAAAAGATAAATGATAACAAACAAAAAGAACAAGGATCAAAGTGGCACTTTAGCCGGATTATATAAGAAATTAAAGATTGAATTAGAGAAGCAGAGAAGGATCGAGAGAATTGGAAGGTTATCGTCAATTACGATCGTTTCGCCGCCGTTTCGCCGTTCGACGTCCGAATCAAGTGATTTTCGCGGCGATTTCTTCAGAATCGAATCCTCTATCGATCCTAACCTTTGTTTTGAGGTAAATCTCTTAATATTTGGTGATAAATTCGAATTAAATGATGGTTTTAGTATAAAATAGAAATTTATCGATTTAAGCTCGGTTTTAGCGTTTTAATGAAAACTGAGTTACGGGTTTTGTCGAAAATGAAGTGTTTGGTGTGTATGGCAAGTGGTAGCACGACGGGACGTCCGGAAACAACGTTTCCGGGAGCTGTGTGCGAATCGCACGCGGTGTGCGGACGCACACCCACGGTGTGCGGACGCACACCCACGGTGTGCGAACGCACACCACCCTGTGCGGGCGCACAGTGTATCCACGGAGGACCAAAATGGACTTTTGCCCAAGGGACTAAAATGGACTTTTAACCCTAATTAAACTGGAATTCAATATTTTTGAATGTTAGACCCTAAGAATGATTAAGGACCCCACTAATTAGAAAAATAAAGTTTTAGCTCGACGTTTTACGCGAGCAGCGATAATGAAAAACGCTGAGGATATTATACGTTTCTCGAATACGAGAATCAGGGTTTGATATATCGTGAATACGATAAAGTAATATCGAGTTCACAAATAACATTAGGAATGAAACTAAACCCAAGAGTTTGGAAGTATTATACGTATAGGAATACGAGATTCCCGTCTAATCATTAAAAGTTAATTGTTTATCAGATGTGTCGGCGAGCAGAGAGGTCAGTAGACGTGGGATAGCGAGAGCATATCAGTTCATCGACCACGTTATTGATTGGATTGCGGTCACTGTGAGTTGTATTTTACTTTCGTGTATTATATAATAAAGTTATTTTATATATATATATATATATATATATATATATATATATACTGTTTATCGCATCGCATGATATATGGTTTGAGTAAATAATAGATATTTTTTATCAAGTATATATACAAGAACTAGTATGCGATCCGAATAAACTAGCTACCTATTGGGTGTCAATAGGCTGTGTGATCACCAGTATTGAGTCAGTCTAGTGTGTTTGCATTTGAAAAATGATTTGATATGTATGGCATGATTTGAGTATGAATTTTGAAATCAGATAATGATTTGATACGAGTGAGCACTCGGTTACGGTGTAACCTGGAGTCCCCGTATTTAGTGGGTTGGACCCACCAGTGAGTTGGACTCACAACTTGAGATTTATGATTGGGTTGAATGATGTATAATTATTCAAGAGAGGTGTCGCATGCTAGGATATTAGTTTTGTACGGATCAAATACATGTTTATGTGTTTTATATTATTGTTTTCTTGAGATGCGATGCTATATTTTTAAATTAATTATGTTAGTAAATGCCAACTCACTCAGTATTTTCCCAAATACCGACCCCTCACCCTTAATGTTTTCAGGTGCTTAGTATGTGGACCTAGCTAGAGGCCAATTTTGAAGTCCAGAAGTCATCTGTGTATGTATAGTTTCTGACTTCTGTGAATGCTGCAGTAGTGGTCCCGTGTTGACAGAGTCGTAGCCTAGACAGCAGTACATTTTGAGTGTACATATTGCGTGCTGTCTTGTTTATATTTTTGTAGGCTACATGTATTATATGTGGTTCACGGCCTCAGATGCCGGTGACATGTTCTGAGACACTAACTGATGTATGTAGTACCGCGAGGCCAGTTCGTACAGGGTACGGTAACTAGAGCCCGCGAGATTTTAAACAGTTAGTGTAAAGGTTTGTGTATATATGCTATGTATACTTACTTCTGTTGCTTTATGTTATTTGTTTATTATTTGAGAAAAATTATGGTGATTTGAGGCTTGCTACGGGTTCCGGAGCTACCACTCCTGTTCTCTAGCGTCGGTTGCGGCTCAATAATTTGGGTCGTGACAGCTAAATCTCCTCCATATCGATTACAGATAAAGTCAAGCTATATGAATAACGTCATATTTATACATTTCATCACATTGTCATCATACTTTTACAATTCATCACATAACTATAAATTTTTACGATGATACGCTACTATATGTATACATATACATATATATATATATATATATATATATATATATATATATATATATATATATATATTCAAATACTTTATGAGTTAATAAATTATCCAAATAACCACCACATATAGAAAATGTATCAACAATGATAATGAAAAAGAAAAATAAAAAAAAAACTGACAAAAAATAAGATACTCAAACAATTTACATAGTAAACTTTACAACTTTTAGAAAAATAAATTAAAGGAAAAAAAAAGAGTTGATAAAAATAAATTGAACAAAGGATCACTTTATCCCCCTAACTTGGCACAAAGTATCAAAAACGTCCAAATTGAGAAAAGTGGATCACTTTTACCCTGAACTTGGCAAAATTGGTACAAAAACCTCCCTTCCCACTCTCACCTAAGAGAGTGAAACACACTCTCCGGTTTGGATGGTGGTTTTTGTTTCCTAGGTGGTTTTTTATAGAAAAAAGTTTAAAATGATCCTAATATTTGCAATATTGTATAAATTAGTCCATAAAAATAAAAAAAAATTAATTTTAAAACTTTATATATCTAAATTATATTAACTAAAAATATAAAGGACCTTTTTGTATATTTTGCAAAAAAATTAATTTTTTTTTAATACTGATGAGCAGCTGCCGGGAATTTTTTTCCGGCAGCTCCTCATCGTCAGAGACGAACTCAGTTCGTCAGAAAGAGGAACTCGGTTCGTCTCTCCGACGAACCCAGATCGGGTTCGTCAGAGTCGTCTCTCACTAAGAGACGAACCAGCGTTCGTCAGCGTTCGTCTCTCATCTGAGAGACACACTGAGTTCGTCTCCTCAGCCGCTACTGTCGGGTTTGGTCGGTGTTTCGGTTGATGATGAGTTTTGGTGGTGGTCAGAGGAGGTAGAGGTAGAGGTGGAGGTGGAGAAAGAAGGATAATGGTGGAGGTGGAGGAAGAAGAAGATGGGTTTAAAATTAATTATGATTAAATAGTTAATTAGATTAAATTAATTAGAGTTAATTATTTTTAATTTAGAATCTCACTCTCCAATTAAGGTGCCACATCAGCATAGGGGTGTTTTTGAACCGGTTTTGCCAAGTTCGGGGGAAAAGTGATCCAGTTTTGCTAATTTGAACGTTTTTTGATACTTTGTGCCAAGTTCGGGGGATAAAGTGATCCTTCGTTCAAAATAAATTAAAGGAAAAAAAAAGTTGCTTATTAAAGAATGAAATGTTGAAGCAGAGAATTGTAAACTTAATTACTTGGCCCTAGAACATGTCTATTTCAAAAATCAGATAACAAAAGGTAAGAAATAAGAATGTTACAATGAGATTTCTAAAAAAAGGAGTAGTATATTATTGAGTTAAATACATATAAAATTGTGACTTTTGCGACAAATTTTAAAAATAACATAACCTTTGAAACGTGTCAATTATAGACACCACCTTTCATTTTTTTCTCAAAAATAACATCGGCGATTTTTAGTGGCATTTTCGCTGACGTGACATGACACGTGGCAGACCCATCGGCTGTCCAAATCAGCAAAATTTCACAAAAAAATGTGCGCATGATGAAATTGAAAAAAAATGAAAGGGGATGTCTATAATTGACACGTTTTAAAGGTAATGTTATTTTTGAAACTTGGTGAAAAAATCATGATTTTATTTGTAATTAACCCTGCATTATTTGAAACGGATTTCTTTGAACTGAAACCTGCAAGTGCTTGCATTGACATCAGTATATATAAGAGGACATGGAATTGTTGTTTGTATGAGAAAATAAGAAGATTTGGTGGTTTTAGACTATTCTAAAGTTTTTTAAAGTAATTAATTATTGTAACGTTTCTTGGAGTAATATATGGTGTTTAAAGCTGTCAAAAGAAAATGAAAAGTTGTGAGAATTTGAAAACTTATAAATTTAAAAAAGGTTTAATCACCAAAAAGCCCCTGACCTTTTAGCCCCTTTTCACTTGTACCCTGACATTGCAATTTTGTCTATATCACCCTAATTCGCACCTTTTGTTTCCAATGACACCCTAAAAACTGAATTGACCCTTTTTCACTAGAAAAAAGCCAATTTGATTCAGTTTTGTATACAATGTCAATTTGATCCTTGACTTTTAGTATGTTAAATACTTTTCAAAAAATAAATAAAAAATGAAGGATCAAATTCACATTTTTTTCTAGTGAAAAAAGGTTAATTTAATTTTTTAGGATGTAATTGGAAACGAAAGGTGCGGATGAGGGTAATATAGACAAAATTACAATGTCAGGGTGCAAGTGAAAAGGGGTTAAAAGGTCGGGTTTTTTTTTGTGATTAACCCTTAAAAATATTATAGTACATATATTTGAAGCACAAGACTCCACTTGGCAGAATTTAAAAGATATTATAGTACACATGTTTGAAGCACAAGACTCTATATGGTAGAATTATGTTGAAAGTATTTTGAAAGCTCAGAATTATATAATAGTATACATGCTCTCTATTATAAAGAGTATTGCTGACACGAAAATTCGATTCAGATATTTGTGGTTTAGAGTTTCAATTCTTATTCATAATGATAAAGTATTTTATAAATATTTTAAATGTTTTTCACTTAATAAATAAAAATAGTAATAAGAACTCATCCTAGTATATCAGATCTCGTTGTTTTCTCATTCTCTAAGTTAACATTTGTCGTCAGTTTGATCTCCAGCTTTCATTTTTTCTTGGAGGTCTATTTTTTGCTTCAAATAAAGATGGTCAAAACTTATTTAAAACTAAGACCGTAGAAGTATTAGCTTTATGCCTTTATTTTATTAGACTCGTTGTTTTGTCGGATTGGTCTGACGGTTGCTTATTTTTATGTTAGCATCGTTTTACCTTGGATTAATATGTCATGTTGTTTGAGTTTCGGAGTTGTGTCGAGCATTTTTATATATGCTTATATAACCTCTAGATTTAGGTTGGAGTCTCGGTCGCCCACGAGGTTTGCTTGATACAGGTTATGTGTTTTGTATGTTATTCGCGAGGCTAACTACAGTTTTCAGAGTTACCACTCCCATAACGTAGCGCCGGTCACGGTAAATTGGATCGTGACAAAAGTACTGTTTTTACCATAAAATTTTATTTTTTTTTATATTAATATTTTCAAAAATTGTAAAAAATGATCAGTTTGTAAAGTTCTATTAGTAATTTATTTAGTTTAACTAAAGTTTAAAACTTGTCAAAAATTAATTACTTTCTTGTTATGAAAGTTTATGCTTTTATTTATATTTATAAATTGTAGAATTTGATGAGTAATTTTTATATAATAATATTTTGGACTACATTAATTCAAACAAAAACTTAAAAGTTGGAATTTTTATTCGAGGACCACGCGAACATCACCCTAATTTAATGATAATTTCATATTAGATTAGAGTTTTACGTATCCTAATTTATATAGTGTTAGATTAAGTACTTTTCACGAGTGATAAATATATGACGGGCCAATTTAGCACCAGATCAGCAGTGACAAACGTTTTTGGAAAAATTAGGCAAATGCCTAATTAGGTAAAATATTTGCAATTCCTAACCCTGTTTTAAAGTTTTTATTGTTGTACTCTAGTGTGTCCATCAAATATTATTTTACTCTGTTCATTTAGTTTTATACTTAAATTTTACTCCATGTATTTTCCTTTCTAACAAATTTCTCCTTCTTCTTCTTCTTTTCAGTTTATTTTCAAAACAAATCAACATCAATTCTAATTTTCAGCTCATAACATTTCAAAAAAAAATATGTGATTTATTGCTAGTTTCAAATCTAGTTTCGAATCCGCTCGAATTTTTAATTCGTAATCAAATCGCTTCAAATTTCACTTGCAATTCAAATCCAACAATCATAACTTTATCTACAAATAAAAAAATATAAATTTTTTATTTATTTGTTCTCATTAAAAATCTATTAAAAATGATTTCAAACACAGTTTCAAATGCAGTTTCAAACAATTTTTAAAAGACATATATTATCATTTAAAAAAAAATTATACAATAGTTTCAAACAGTTTACAAGCGTTTCAAACAGTTTTTTAAAAATAGCTTCAAACAGTTTATAAAGGTTTTAAACAGCTAACAAAAGTTTCAAACAGTTTACTAAAGTTTCAAGCAGTTTATAAAAATTTTAAACAATTTCATTAAACACAATTTGCAACCTTTATCTAAAAATAGTTTCAAACAATTTAAAAATGTTTCAAACAGTTTACAAAGGTTTCAAACAGTTTAACACGGTTTCTAAAAACACTTTCAAACAGTTTCAAAAATAACAGTTTCAAATAAACTGTTTCAAACCGTTTACAAAGGTTTCAAACAGTCTAAAACAGTTTCTAAAAATCAAACAGTTTAAAAAATAACAGTTTCAAAAAAATAGTTTTAAACCGTTTACAAAGATTTCGAACACTAAATAACAGTTTAAAAAAAAAAACAGTTTCAAACAATTTTTAAAATTAATTAAAAATGTTTGAAAACTAGTTCAAAATATCATTAATGAAGAAAATGCCGATTTTTTCAAAAAAAGTTGAAAACCGTTCCAAAAAATGATATTACAATAATTTAAAATAACATAGAAAGAAGAAGAAGAAATTTATCGCCCATCACCTATCATATTATCTTTTAAACTCTTTCACAATTACAAGTTTTCTCATCTAAGTGAATTTTTTTTATTGATATTTTATTTAAATTTCGGTGTTTTAGAGTTTATTTATATAATGTGGAAATGAGAGAAAGATGAAGAAAAATAAAAAATAAAAAGTTGCAAAGAAAAGGAAAAGAAGAAGAAGAAAAAGAAGAAGAAAGAGTAGGAAAGAGAAAAAGAAGAGAGAGAGAGAGAAAAAGTTGCACAGAAAAAAAAAAGAAAAAGACGAAGAAGAGAAAAAGGAAAAAAGGAGGAAAGAAAAAAAAGAATAGAGAAACAAAATAAGTGTGTGTTTAAAAGAAGGAGAGCAAAAATGCAAATAAGCTGGATATTAAACTCTCTAGGTCACTAAGGTTACCTCGAATTACATAATGATCACTAAACTTTATTTTGTTACAAAATGGTCACTGAATTATACCTTTTGTTACAAATGGATGTCACCCATATAAAATGCAATATTTTTGCTTACGTGGCAAGCTATTATTACAAAAAGAGACATAGTTCAGTGATCTTTTTATAATAAAAAATATAACTCAGTGACGTTTTTGTAATTCATGAAAAGTTCAGTGTTCTTTTTGTAACAACTTTAGTGTGAAAACGATGTGTTTTATATGGGTGACATCCCTTTGTAATTAAAGATATAGTTCAGTGACCATTTTGTAACAAAATGAAATTTAGTGATCATTATGTAATTCGTGGTAACCCTAATGACCTAGGGAGTTTAATATCCCAAATAAGCTATTTTACTAATTGAGATTACAATTAAAAATAATAAAAAAATAGAGTAAAAAAGTAAAGTTTTGAAATTGAGATATTGGGAATAGATAAGTTTAAAAAAGGCTTAATCACTCAAAAGCCCCCCACCTTTAATTTTTTTTCAATGCACTCTGATGTAGCAAAATCCTCTCAGAACCCCCCTCCCCCCCTCCCCCATCTTTAGATTCCTTTTCAATTGTACCATAAAATATTAAATTGACCTCTTTTCATATGAAAACAAATTTAAAATATTTTTTTATTTTTAATATATATTCTAATTAAACACTAATACTATTAATAATATAAAAAATCATTCTTCTTAAAATTATATCCAATAACTTTTTAAAATTAACCAAAAAAATTTCTAATTTAGAGTACAATTGAAAAAAAATCTAAAGGTGGGGGGATTTTGAAAGAATTTTCCTACGACAGGGTGCAATTGGAATGGAATTTAAAGGTGGGAGGTTTTGAGAGAATTTTTCAACGTCAGGGTGCAATTGAAAAACAAATTAAAGATAGAGGACTTTTGAATGATTAGACCTTTAAAAAAGGAGTTTTTTTTGTGCAAATGCATCAACGTTTTTTTGATTTTAGAAATAATAATATGATTTGGATTATAATAGAGATGTTTTAAAAGTTATAACATCTTTGCTAAATGTTTGGTTTTTTAAAATTATTTAGCTTTAAATTTTTCATTTTCCCCCTTGTAATCCCGAGTTTAAACCGAACTTTCCTTAAATATTTTTTTCTCTAAATAAATTGAATTTCATAATTGACCTTAACATACACCACATTATTGTATGTCATAATCATATAAAAAAAAAAACTATAACTCGGTAGGTGGAGATATCTCTGTTATATTAAATCACAAAGTTAAAATATGATTATACCTTAATGTTGAAGAAATCTATCAATAATTCTAAATTTATGGATGCTAATAACATAAGATAAGAACCCTGTAAAAACGACACAATTTAGTTTTCCGTTTAATCATATTTTACTTAGGCCAAAGGTATAATTTGAACCCTGGTGTTCGCTTTAGACATTTTATGTTTCTATATATAAAGACACTAACATTATTAAAAGGCTTATCCCCTTAAAAACCCCTCACCTTTTACTCCCAATCCGTTTGCACCCTCACGTTGCAAAACCACCAAATATACCCAAATTACGACCTTTCACTTTCAATTGCACCCTCAAACATTAAATTGATCTCTTTTCACTTGAAAAAATAGATTTATTTTTGTTTTAAATAAAATATTAAGTCCAATTTTAAAATATATGCTAAAATTTAAAGTATTGATTTGAACATTTTTTAAGTGAAAAGAGATCAATTTAATGATTGAGGGTGCAATTGAAAGTGAAAGGTCGTAATTTGGGTATATTTGGTGGTTTTACAACGTGAGGGTGCAAATGAATTGGGGGTAAAAGGTGGGGGGATTTTAAGGGGATAAGCCTTATTAAAATGACCAAATTAGACCATTTGAAACCCTAACATAATTAAAAGGCCTAATTATATAAAAAAATTCATTTTGAATTTTTTTTCGTTTATACCCTGATCTTGTAAAAAAGTCATTTGTACCCAATTTTGAGTTTTTAGGTTTTATTTCTACCCAATATAAAAATATAATTGAGAATTTAATGAATTAAATGATGAAAAAATTAGAAAAAATTAAAAAAATAAATAAATAAAAGGTTATATCATACATTTAATTAGTATATAAATATAAATTAAAGGATTATTTTAAACTTTTTTTCAAATGAAAAGAGGCAATTTTAGTACTTTTGGGTAGAGATGAAACCTAAAAACCTAAAATTGGGTACAAATGACTTTTTTCCAAGATTAGAGTATAAACATAAAAAAATTTAAGGTGGAGGCTTTTTAAGTAATTAAGCTTAATTAAAATGACCAAATTAGATCATTTTTCAGTAGAATTTTATTTTATCGTGTTAGCTCATACTGACGTGTAGATGGATATAAACATACCATTTACTCAATTTACATTTGAATTTTTTAAATTTTATTTAAAACTTAACATTATTAAAAAAAAGCAAAAATTGATCTCTCAATCAAAAGAAAAAGAAACAAGTGATATATTTTAGAGTTAATTGTAAAATAAACTATGAGAATTTTTTTTTTCAAAATAAAAGAGTAAGAATTGATCTCTCAATCAAAAGAGAAAGAAACAAGTGATATATTTAGAGTTAATTGTAAAATAAACTATGAGATCTAACATGTTTTATTATTTTAGTACAAAATTTTAATTTTAATAATTTAAAATATAAATTGCTACTTTTAACGGTTGTGAATACCTAACAATTTTATAGTAAAAAACACTGATAAAAACACCAAAATATATATATTGTGCTGCATCCATAGTATTTTGTTATCAAAAAACTACGTGGTATATTTACTTATAAATATTCATATAAAATATAAAATTGCCAATTAAAAATTCATATAAAATATACTAAAATTTATAATTTATTTTGTAATTACTCTAAGTTTAGTCAAAGGTTTTTTATATATAATACTAGTGTTAAATCTTTACTTATAACAATTTAATATTTATTTAAGGCTAATAGTCTCAAAAACAATCAACTTTCACTTCAATAGCAGTTGTAATTTCGCTAATTGCAGTCTATTTCGTATTTTTATATTTCAACATCACTCTAAATTTAAGAAACTAAATAATTTTATTATTAGAAAGATTATTTAAAGAAGACTGATTGTTGTTGGTCTTCCATGGAAGACGGGCTGAAGATGAGTAGCTCGTTTTAGAAAGCGGTGATGACAAAGAGCGGCGGGCTCGAATGGGGCCGTGGCGGAGATGTTTTATTTAATTTATCAATTTATATTTTTATTTGATGGAGAAGTGGGTTTGTATGTAAAATTTAAAACATCATATGATATTTATAACTTTTAAAAAATATGAATTTTTTTTTTGAATTTTATTCAAATAAAAAGAGTTTAATTTAATATTTCAGGGTACTATTGAAATGTAAAAATGTGAAATATGGTGCAATTGACGAAATTGCAACATTGTGGTGCTATTGAAAAAAAAGAGAGAGTAAAAGTGGGTAGTTTCTAATGCTATTGACCTTTATTTAGATTAAGACTCTTTCAATGGTAATAAATTTATAATAAAGAACTTTTATTATATAAATTTATTTGTATATATATATATATATATATATATATATATATATATATATATATATATACAAAGTTAAAAATTATTTAAAAGGAGGGCAAATTTTATATTTTTATATTAAATATAAAAATAAGATGGTCAATATAAATTAAAAGTTAATTTAGTATGAATTTTATTTAGACTAATGAATTTGCTATTTTAGTTAAAAAAAAATTGAAAAGGTGGTCAATTGACCCCTACCCAAGCATGAGGCTTCGCCGATAGATATATATATATATATATATATATATATATATATATATATATATATATATATATATATATATATATATATATATATATGTGTGTGTGTGTGTGTGTGTGTGTGTGTGTGTGTGTGTGTGTGTGTGTGTGTGTGTGTGTGTGTGTGTGTGTGGGCGCGCGTGCGTGTGTGTGGTTAAAGATCATTGCAAAATTCCTATATTATTAATTTTTATTTTATCCGACTTAATAAATATATTACATTTAAATGTTTTCTTAATTATTTATTTTTATACATGTGGTTTTTTATGGACGAAATTTCAAAAAAAAAAAGTATGTTTTTATTGATTTGAAGCGACGACGTTTCATATCTCAAAGGACCATATATGTAAAAATTAAATAGTTAAACTACGACTTAAATACGAAAAATTTATTAAGGACCAAATACAAAAAAAATTAACAGTACAAAATTTTAGGATGCGTTTAGCCGATAATATATATATATATATATATAAAATTATAAGTGATAACGTAGTACATTTAGTAGGGGCGAAGCAACTTCGCCAAGAACGAACATTGCTAAGTCAAGCATTTTACCGACCTGGTGTCGACATCCGACCACCTCTTAGATCATAGACCACATGACCTGGGGGAGTCACCGGATCGATGAACACTCGAGCATCATACAAGACACGTGATTATGACAAGGTCGGATCGAAGATATTGTCCGAGCTTCTAGACTGGAGACATGAAAGCCCGGTATAGACAACTCAAGCTTCGAGATACGCTCAAGCTCCGGAACTGGAAGCATGTGAGTTCGGTCTAGACAATCCGGACTTCAAGCTTTGTTCGAGCTCCGAGATCTAGCAGACGAGCACGCTCACGTGTACCAGATCTTGGGACCACAGAAGATCCTCTGACAGGTGCGGGAGGAATGTTCCCTCCACTTGACACACCTAACAAACTACGCCCAAAACGGGGGATATTCTCCATGTATGCATAACTGAATTCTGGGACCACGTGAAGGAGAGCCTGCCAGCAAGGCAATGTTTGCACCTAAACCCTAACTATAAAAAGGGGTTTAAGGGCAAACCCTAAGGAACTTCTTTTATTCTCTGAAATTCCTTTCTATTTTGTCTTCTTCGTCTTCTTCTTCCTTTCACAGAAACCTTACTTGAGCGTCGGAGCGAACGTCCGGTGACCCCCACCGGAAGTTTCATCTGACCTCTGTTTGCTGGTGTTTGCAGGCCTTAGCAGATCGGATTCATTTAGTGATTTATCAATAAGCATATGTATAATTTAGCTAGCGTGTTTTTACTTAATAAACATATAGTAAAATAGCTGTCCATAATAAGGCTACAGCTGTCCCTGATAAAGCTTCGGCGATACGGCTTCCTCCTTCCTTGATAAGGCTTCATATTGTTCGCGATAACGTTGCTCCCACTGAATTATCGAATATAGTCGATGTAAATAAGGAAAAATAGCTAAGTCATCTAACTTATGAAGTAGTTCAAAAGATATCCCGGTAAATAATTATATGATAAAAAGCAAAGAGTCTCAAATGCTACAAAACCACTGAGTTTTTTTTATAAATAGATAGAAAGTTTTTCAAAACAAGTTTGATAAATCGACGTCAGTTTACATACCGAGATATACGAGCAAAAGATAAAAGGTGCCTATATAAAAATTAGGCTTAATTACACCAAAAATCACTAGCTTTTGCGTGTTTTTGGTATTTAACATGATCTTTTTTTCTTGACATATTTAACATTAACTTTCATTTTTTGGTATATTTGTCCACGTGACCATTTTGAATGAAAAACTACGTCGTTTTGCATCCAAACCAGCACAATTTTTCAAAGAAAACGCAATTGCGGACAAATATGCCAAAAAATGAAAGATAATGTTAAATTTACCAAGAAAAAATATTATATTAAATACCAAAAACACACAAAAGTTTTTCATTTTTGGTACAATTAAGCCTAAACCTAATCGGAGTTGGAAATGGAAAAGTATACTATGCCATATACTTTGTTAAACATCCAAAACACCAGAAAAAGATATAAAAACATTCAAGTTCCTACATGGAACCAAAATATCAGAAAAATTGTAACAAAAAAAAGAAAATCAAAACCACATTGTTATGGCTGTACAAAAAACCGCAATAAAATTGTTCAATCATTAGGTCGCGGATTTTCATCTTGATTATCTGGAGAGATAGAAAGTCTTCTTCTTCTTCGTATTCTTCCTCTTCTAAAGGCAAAGTCAGCATAATCGTAGCTAGTTCCTTGACATCCAATAGAAAAGGTGTCAGGCCCACTTGTTCACCTCCAAGGGCCTTTACTGCATTAGAACTTTTAAGCTCACTAGCTCAGAGAATTTGACGGAAATTAGCATACAACAGCTCCTCCTTAGACTCCAGTTTGGGCGCCCATTTTTGGTCATTTTCCTTGATAGTGTCTCGTCAAGCACTAAAATCTTTGTTCAACTTGGTACACATGGTGTCATAAAGCTTGTTCAGACCGTCAAGTTGCTTGGAGAATTGGACTTACACTCCATCTTTCTCTCCCTGAAACACATTAACTTGAGTTTGGAGTTCATCAAGTTTTTTGAAGTCAACAGCACGAAGATCCTCCAACTCTTTAATTCGGGCCCGAGCTTCTTCTGGCGCCTTGGATGTCTTGGCAGCCTGGGATGATTGCTCGGTCAGTTGTGTTTCAGCTTTGGAAACTCGGGCCTTCTCCATATTTGGTTGCTCAGCAGCCAGCTCCTAATCATCCTTCAATATCTTGTAAGCTTGATATGCGAGATAACCAACTTGAGAAGCCTGAGAAAACAAAACAAATAACATAACTAGGAACGAAATAGAAATATGAATATCATCCAAACAAAACATATACCTGGCTACCCCAAAAAAGAAACTAACAAACCCAAATCCTGAGGTTGGTACCCCTGAAACGTTTCTAGATTCGCCAGAAGAGTGGTGACTCGGGCTATTTCCCCAGCCACAGACAAGTTCCTCGTGCTGACAGCAACGTTACCTAGACAACGCCATTCATCCACTCATGAAAAATCGCAGGAGTAAGCCTCGTGATCTCAGAAAAACTAGAAATGTCGTTCCGAAGTTCTAGGCATTTTCTATTAGTTGGTTTATTTACGGTGGTGCCCATGGAATCCAGATTTATTACTTGGTTACATTGTTCCGGGGAGATCTGGAGGAGGATCGACCCGATGGGTGAATCTCAGGGATACTGTTTCCCATGAGATGGAGTTTGCATCTCCCAATTGCACATGAGTGGGCATATGAAAGGAACGACCTAAGGGGTCATCGTTAGCAGCTAGGGGTGTCAAAATAGGTCATGACACGATAATACGATTCGCTTAACACTTAAATTTGGCAAATTCGGGTTAAGATTTAGCGGGTTTGTGTCATAAACGTGTCAACCCGTTTATGACACGAAATAAATGGGTCGTGTCATGGGTTGACTCACGAACCCATATAACTCGTTTACAAATTATGTTATTTATAATAATATAGAAATAAATTAGTTATAATTTCATAAAATAACAAAAATTATTAAATTAATTTAAATATAATAATATTAATTTAGAAATACAATTAATTATATTAATTTTTATTATTAGAGTAATAATTGATAAATTTGAGGTTAAAATTATATTTTTATGATTTAAATATTTTTAAATGTTAAATGTGTCGTGTTAGTTGTGTCGTGTTAGTCGTGTAATTTTGTTAATCGTGTTACCCGTTTATCTTAACGTGTTAATCGTGTCGTGTCTTGTCACTTGCTTAAAATTCGTGTCTTATTAAGGTTGAAGGTTTTGACACGATTAGTTAAACAGATCGTGTTCATGTTGACTCTAATCGCGTTTTTGGGTCGACACGACATTATTACGACCCACCAACCTATTTTAACACCCCCATTAGTAGTACGGATCAGACTGCCCTCAGCATCAGCTTCATGGGGTATCGAGGGACCACCACCCGGAGGAAGAACAACTGCAGGAGCCGAAGAAGGGACAGTTGGATGAGTCAGTTTGTGCGTGCTTGGCCTTTTCTTCTTTCCCACAGGTTTCTTCAGTTTGGATAAGTTGATATCCGCTGCACGCCAAGAAAGATAAAACGTTAGTCTTATAAAAAATACAAGAAAATAATAACTCGGTTAAAAAGTAGAAAGAAAAATAAATAAACAACAACAAATCTTGTATGACAGAGTTTTATATCGGAATACCAGATGGTTTGCCAAACATCTTCAAGTATGAAAAAGGTATTATGGGACAAAGGTGTTTGGCATGAGGCACCCCGCTTGCTTCCTTAGCCGCGTTCAAAAAATTTATTTATTCTAATTTAAAAGGACCCGGGGTACAGTAGTCCTTCTTTGCCTTAACAGGTTTATTGACCCAAAGCTTGCACGAAATAAACGGTTTTTTTGTCCATCCTCTTATTCCGAAAGAAGCCTTTTTTCCAATCCTGCAAAGACTCAGAAACTTTTAGCACCACCTTGTCAAGATCGGGTTTCCTTTCTTTGCAGTAACAAAAATGGGCAAAGTTTAAATTATCAGATAACATCATATTATACAAACAGACGAATAAACGAAAGGAGGGTGTTTAGATTGTTTTTTGTACAAATAACTATTAAACATTTGAGATGTCGTATCCCGTTAGGATGAATCTGTCCTAAGGGAACTCGGAACTAGGTGCTCACTGCATCATACAGAGGGTCGATTGGTAACCAAATCCCAGACTGCATATGCTCCGTGTGCAACGCTATTTTATCGGAGAGGGTGGTGACGTTGGCTAATTCCCCTTCCGGGACTAAAGACAAAATGAAGGATTCTGATATATCAAAGCCAGATGCAAGCGCATCAAGATACCCTTCAGTGCATCGAGAAGGCACTAACCCGTCCTTTTCCTCTCCTCCTTCGTTTACCTCGGGGTTAGGAATTTTTTCTTTCCCTCTCCTAGATTCTTTCTAGGACACCACTGGCTTTCTCGGAGGAACCTCGGGAACGAGTTCTTTTTTTTTACTTTTCCCAAAATTTTCTCTTAACTGGAACGTCTTCTTAAGGATACTCTTCCTACGGAATAACGTCCCTACTCGCCAGAGCCTTTTTAGAAGGGGAGCACGTTCCTATGGGTTTTGCTCAACATCATCACAATCCAAGTCATTCAGGTTCTTATCATCGTCATAACCTTACCCTTCTTGTTCATCGTATTCGTCCGACATACTTAGGCAAAAGATGGAATCCCAAATGAGGAAAAATCCCTAAATAGAAAAACAAAAGTGGAAAGGTTTTCCTAAATCTAAAGGATCTAAAGAAAGGATCTCAGAAATCCTAAGGACGGACACGACGATATGAAACCCATAAAAATTTAGGAAATTTTTCCAAAACGCAAATTCACATCAAAAATTACAACAGCTATAGACACAATCCACTATTGAAACAAAAATAAAGTCTACGTCCCAGAAATCTACACACAGTCAACAATGAAGCCTCAACACATGCAAACATCGATTACCATTTTCAAAAACAGGCAAATATTTTTTATTTCCATATTCAAACGCATCGGTTTGAGTTTTTAAATAGAGAACCGGCAATGCAAATCATCAGCAAGAACAAATAGATAAGTCAAATTTAAACAAGAACATAGATCTTACTTGGTTCGAGTCGATTGATCTAAAAATAGCGAAGATGATAAAATGGAGTGGTAAGAAGGAACATGTAGACACCTACTTTTCGGACATGTAAAAAGTGATAAGGAACTGAAGCGTCCAATGGTGATTTCCAGAGAAATCCGTCTGGGTGACGAGTGATAGGTGCATTTTACACCTATGTTTAGGAGTTGTTTTCGCTTGCTTTTAGTATACTTTGAAAATCTTTTTCCCCGTATTGGTTGACTTATTTTGTATATTAGCGTTTCAGGTAAAATGAAGCAACGTGAAGTGTTTTGGGCTTAAAGAAGGAAGAAATTAAGTATCGGAATAGGAGCGAGTTGAAAGAGCAAAGAAACGAGCGAGAAATGGACATTTAAAGGAAGGGCTCGATCGAGCCCTTCACTTATGAAGGAAGGCTCGATCGAGCCCTATGAACAAATGGGTCCAGAAATTTCTTGAAGGCATAAGGCTCGATCGAGCCCTCACTCTTAAGTGGATGGCTCGATCGAGCCCCTTAGAAAGAAGCTCAAAATTTGAATTTCGAGACACGACAAAACTCAAAGGGCTCAATTTCTATTTTAGGCCCAACACTCCTTAGAAGTGTGTCCTTTGTTTACCTCATTTGTAACCCATATAAATAGCACCTTATCTTTTTTAGGGTAAAAAGACAAGTTGTAGACATTATTGATTGTTCTCTAGTTTTTACCTCTTTTAAATTAGCTACCTTCTTCTTGGAGATTCTTCCATTGTTGGAGCTTGACTGAAAGTTTTATTTTGCTTTGTGAGAACAAGATCTTCATTTTTATTACAAGCTACTTATTGTGAATCTTCATTATCTTTATGGTTGTTTTTTCTACTTATTTAATTAAGGTAATTCTTCTTACTTGAATGTTTTACTTTTCTTATTCCTCAATTGCTTGTGTTAATTTAAGTATGAGTGGCTAAACCCCCTTGTTAGGGGGTTGGTATGATAACTTAGGGTTTTATTGATTGGTTGGTTTTTAGTGTTGTATGCTTATGTTTCACTCCTATTACTTATTGCTTGATTAGGATTAGCTACCCTAATCATGTTTAGAGTTTGATTGATACACCGAGAGGTGGTTGATTAGATTGACTCATAGGATTGAAAACCTAGATTTTAGAGCACCACGAGAGTGGGTTTGAACCTAGGTGGCCCTAGAGTGGATTGATTAATCGTTAGATAATGATTTAGTTTTGCCTTGTAACACGAGAGTGAGCTTGGTGTTGATTAATTGATTAGATAGCGGTTTTGGCATTCCTTGAGGCTCGAGAGAGCGAGAATGACGTTTTAGGCCTCACTGGGTCCTTAGTAGCTTCCACTTTGATCAACCATGAATGCATAACCTAGGTTGGATTACCAATCCCTTGACTTTCCCCTTTTATTGAATTAAATTCTTGATAATTAGTATCTCTTATTTGTTAATTGCAATTTCACGTTTAGTATAATTCTTAATTAGTAATCGGATACTTGAAACTTCAACCATTTGTGTTTCGCTAAACGAATTGAATCATAACTAAAGTTCGTTCTCATCAATTGCTCCTAATTCACTCTTTGTGGGTTCAATCTCGTATTTACCGAGTATTACGAGTTGGGTTTAATCTCAACAAGTTTTTGGTGCCGTTGCCGGGGAGTGACGAGTGTTTATTGATTGATTTAAATTAGTTATTGTTCGGTCGAGTTAGCTCTATTTTCTGTTTTTATCACTTTTGTTGTTTTTGCTTCTTTCCGGATTTACGCGTGGTTTGTTTGTTGTTGTTTGTGTAGGAGATCGACTATAGTGTATGCACAATACACGAAGGGCCAATCTTCCGCTAGAACCGTTCCAAGACAACCTCGGGAGATTTGAAAGAAGTGTGAGAAGGGAGAATCGTAGACCCATTATCGTGGAACATGAGGAAGATAATTATGAGGAAGAGTAATATCACCCTCAAAACGATGGAGTGAGGCAACATCCGCCTCCTCCACTTGATGAGAAAAATCGGCAAGAGCAACAAGGGGACAATCACCCTCAAGTTCAAGGCCATCAAGTACAAAGGCAAACATTGGGGGAATTCTTTCTTCCGGATGTGGATAACGCCACCTATGTGTGTTTTGCTAGGCCGGTAACCGCGACCACTTTCGAAATCAAGCCTAGCACGATTCAACTCTTAGAGAATCGGTGCCAATTCTGTGGGTTACCAAGTGAGGATCCGAATGAGCATATAGCAAAGTTCTTGGGAGTTTTAGATACGTTCAAGCTCCACAATGTAACCGCCGATCAAATCAAGCTCCGGATGTTTCCCTTCTCATTAAGAGACAAGGCAAGCTTGTGGCTCTGTTCGTTACCTAATGCATCAATCCATAATTGGCGGGATCTCGCTCAAGCTTTTCTCCATAAGTACTTTCCGTTGGGGAGAACCGCGAAGTTGACTAAGGACATCATTGACTATTACCAATATGAGGGGAATCTCTTTATGAAACTTGGGAGAGGTTCAAGGATCTTCAAAGGCACGTTCCTCATCATCGCCTTGCAAGGGAGCATGTGCTCTAAATATTTTATAATGGTTTGGGTGAGATTACACGGTCCACCATTGATTCGGCATCAGGTGGTTCTTTGATGCAAAAGACGTTTGATGAGGCCAATGATTTGATTGAGAAGTTGGCGATGGTTAGTAGCAATTGGTCCTCGGAGAAAAGAAGAGCACCGGCTCAAAAGGCATTAATGACACTTGACCAATCGAAGGAGTTTGAAGCTATGAAGGCCATGAATGCCTCTTTGCAAAGCCAAGTTGATGCCTTGAAGAAGAAAGTATCCCCCCGGAATGCTCCGGTGGCATATGTCCAAGTGGGATGTGAACATTGTGGAGACGTCAATCATGGTAGTAGTGAGTGTTATGCCACGGGTCAAGCATGGAGTGAACAAGTGAACTATGTGGGAGGTCAAGGGCAAAGAAATGATCCCTACTCGAACACTTACAATCCCGGATGGAGGAACCATCCAAACTTTGGGTGGCGAAATCAAGAGGGCCAAGGCAATGTTCAAGCGCATCAACAAGCCGGTCCTAGTTTTCAAGGTGGAATTAGGCCCCAACAACAAGGCCCTTATCACAACAACCAAGGGCAAGGAAACAATTATGTCGGGAGACCTCAACACCCTCCCGGATTCCACCCACAAAAGAATACGGATGAGGGAAATGTGCTTTCCAAGGTACTAGAGAAGTTAGAGAAAATGGAGCAAAGGGAGAAGAATCAAGCTTCTACTATCCATCATTTGGAAACTCAAATTTCTCAAATGGAGATTTCGCTTCAAGGAAGACCTCAAGGAGGGTTTCCATCCACTACGGAAAACAACCCTAGAGAGCAAGTTAAGGCGGTAGAGCTCCGAAGCGGGAGAAACCTTGAGAAAGCCAATGGGAAGAAGCATGTTGTTGAGGAGGATGAGCCTCAAGTGGTTGTTGATGTAGCAAGCTCAAGTCAAGAACTACCAACGGAATGTGAGGAAGTGGTTATCGAGGTTGAAGAGCCCTATGTGAGGCCACCGCCGCCGCCACCGTTTGTACCACCGGTCACGTTCCCAAGTCGTTTAAGGAAAGCTCAAGGGAACAAAAAATTTCATAAGTCCCTTGAGATTTTCAAGAAGTTGCAAATTAATCTAAGCTTGGCGGATGCACTGAGGGAGATGCCCCAATATGCAAAATTCTTGAAAGACATAATTATGAACAAGCGTAGTTGGGAGCAAGGTGGGACAATACCGCTCACGGAACATTATAGTTCCATAATCCAAAGCAACTTACCGATAAAGCTTAAGGATCTATGGAGTTTTTCTATACCTTGCACCATAGGAAATATGAATGCTATAAATTGCTTCTGTGATCTTGGGGCAAGTATTAATTTGATGCCATTGTTTCTTTCTAGGTCATTGTTTGGTGATCAACCGGTGAAACACACCTCGATGGTATTGCAAATTGCCGATCACTTTCTCAAAAAGCCGTATGGGATAGTGGAAGACATACTCGTTAAAGTGGACAAATTCATCTTTCCGGTGGATTTTGTGATCTTAGACTATGCGGTAGATAAAGAATGCCCTATGATCCTTGGTCGCCCTTTTATGAACACCGGACGTGCTCTCATCGATGTTCATGCCGACAAGCTCACCTTGAGAATTGATGAGGAAAGTGTGGAGTTTGATATGAAGAGAGTGATGCGGAATGCCATCGAGGAGGAGGATTGCATGAGGATAGACTTGATTGATGAGATTGTGCAAGAACAACTTCAAGAAAATGTGCAAGTGTTGAATCAAGCAAGGGGGGAAATTTCTGAAAATTTTGAGTTGTCAAGCTTCTCAAAGGAAAAAATCCCTACTTCCTTTAACACTAAGGGCTCGATCGAGCCCTCCCTTTTAATGAAAGGCTCGATCGAGCCCCATGAGTTAAAGGGAGCAGAAATTTTTTCTCAGCACATTTCTCAAGTCTCGTTTCATTCCGGGTCGGTGGATGATGAATACACTAGAGAGGATGAACCAAAGCCGGAAAGTTTAAACAAGAGCAATGGTATGACTCCACCATCTTCGGAGTTGCCCCCGAAGGTTGAAATGAAGCCGCTTTCGCCACACCTCCAGTATACTTTTGTTGGGGAAAATGAGACCTTGCCGATAATCATCTCAAATAAGCTTTCTAAGGATCAAGAAAGGAAGGTTGTGCAAGTAGTGAAAGAGCACATGTTAGCAATGGGGTGGCAAATCTCCGACATTCGAGGCATAAGTCCTAAAATTGTGATGCATAAGATTAATCTCGAAGACGAGTCAAAGAAATCAACTCAAAGGCAAAGGAGATTAAATCCGAATATGAAGGAGGTAGTGCACAAATAGATCGTCAAGCTCCTCGACGCCGGAATAATCTACCTTATTTCGGATAGTGAGTGGGTCAGTCCCATTCAATGTGTGCCTAAAAAGGGAGGTATGACAATGGTGGAGAATGAAAAAGGAGAGCAAATCTCCACAAGGACGGTAGCCGGTTGGCGAGTATGTATCGATTATCGGAAGCTCAACGAGTTAACCCGAAAAGATCACTTTTCGCTACCATTTATCGATCAAATGTTAGAAAGGGTAGCGGGACACAAGTTTTATTGTTTTCTTGATATGTACTCCGGATACAATCAAATATTAATTCTCCCGGAAGATCAAGAGAAGACGACCTTCACATGCCCCTACGGTACCTTTGCATACCGGCGAATGCCCTTCGGACTATGCAACGCACCCGCCACATTTCAAAGATGTATGACCTCAATCTTCAACGACATGATTGAGGATATAATGGAGGTGTTCATGGATGATTTCTCCGTGTTTGGGGATTCGTTCGATGGTTGTTTAGCGAATCTAAGGCGGGTTTTAGCACGATGTGTGGAGACAAATTTGGTGCTAAATTGGGAGAAATGCCATTTCATGGTGGATGAAGGCATTGTACTCAGGCATAGGATATCGGAGGCGGGAATTGAAGTGGATAGGGCAAAGACGGCGGTTATTGAAAAATTAGTCGCTCCGGCTACGGTTAAGGGAGTTCAGGCATTTTTGGGCCATGCGGGTTTTTACCGGCAATTCATTAAGGATTTTTCATCTATTGCACGGCCTTTGACAAGTTTGCTAGTAAAAGATGCGTCGTTTGATTTCACAAAGGAATGTCAAGGTGCTTTTGAGAAGCTAAAGGAGGCACTTGTGACCGCTCTTATTATCTCATCTCCGGATTGGAGTTTGCCTTTTGAGCTAATGTGTGACGCTAGTGACCAAGCATTGGGTTGCGTGTTAGGGCAAAGAAAGGACAAGCGGGTGCATGTGATCTACTATGCTAGTCGAACTATGGCGGGCGCACAACTCAACTATACCACTACCGAAAAGGAGATGTTGGCGGTTGTCTTTGCCCTCGACAAGTTTAGACAATATTTGCTTGGGTCGAAATGCATCATATACACCGACCATGCCACTTTACGGTATCTCTTCACTAAGCAAGATGCGAAGCCAAGGCTCATTCGGTGGATTCTTCTCATGCAAGAATTCGATGTAGAAATCTGAGATAAGAAAGGTACGGAGAATGTGGTAGCGGACCACCTTTCGAGATTTGAAATTCCGGAACCAATTCCTATCGGTGAGGAGATCAAGGAGTGTTTTCCGGATGAAATACTCATGATGATTCGGGAAGTATAAACACCATGGTATGCCGACTTTGCAAATTACCTCTCATCGGGAGTCATGCCTCCGGACTTGACATCTCACAAAAGGAAGAAGTTCTTATCCGATGTTAAAGGTACTTGTGGGATGAACCTTTCTTGTTTAAAATATGTGGGGATGGGATGTTGAGACGATGTGTGGCCTTGGGGGAAATGATGCCCATTTTGAGTTCATGTCATGATTCCATCCCCACATTAGGCAAGAACCATAATGTCCGGTCTCATGACATGAACTCAAAATGGGCATCATTTCCCCCAAGGCCACACATCGTCTCAACATCCCATCCCCACATATTTTAAACAAGAAAGGTTCATCCCACAAGTACCTTTTAACATCGGATAAGAACTTCTTCCTTTTGTGAGATGTCAAGTCCGGAGGCATGACTCCCGATGAGAGGTACTTTGCAAAGTCGGTATACCATGGTGTTTCTACTTCCCGAATCATCATGAGTGTTTCATCCGGAAAACACTCCTTGATCTCCTCACCGATAGGAATTGGTTCCGGAATTTCAAATCTCGAAAGGTGGTCCGCTACCACATTCTCCGTACCTTTCTTATCTCGGATTTCTACATCGAATTCTTGCATGAGAAGAATCCACCGAATGAGCCTTGGCTTCGCATCTTGCTTAGTGAAGAGATACCGTAAAGCGGCATGGTTGGTGTATATGATGCATTTCGACTCAATCAAATATTGTCTAAACTTGTCGAGGGCAAAGACAACCGCCAACATCTCCTTTTCGGTAGTGGTATAGTTGAGTTGTGCGCCTGCCATAGTTCGACTAGCATAGTAGAACACATGCACCCGCTTGTCCTCTCTTTGCCCTAACACGCAACCCAATGCTTGGTCAGTAGCGTCACACATTAGCTCAAAAGGCAAACTCCAATCCGGAGATGAGATAATAGGAGCGGTCACAAGTGCCTCCTTTAGCTTCTCAAAAGCACCTTGACATTCCTTTGTGAAATCAAACGGTGCATCTTTTACTAGCAAACTTGTCAAAGGCCGTGCAATAGATGAAAAATCCTTAATGAATCGCCGGTAAAAACCCGCATGGCCCAAAAATGCCCGAACTCCCTTAACCGTAGCCGGAGCGACTAATTTTTCAATAACCGCCGTCTTTGCCCTATCCACTTCAATTCCCGCCTCCGATATCCTATGCCCGAGTACAATGCCTTCATCCACCATGAAATGGCATTTCTCCCAATTTAGCTAATTATCCGAAATTACCTACCCCTAACCCCTAGCCAAATTACAACCCTTACACAAGTCCATATGATAGTTGTTGATTACCGAATCAAGTAGTGGAGTTCGGGACTAAAAGCAAGCTTATGGTGAATTTTGCATGTAGTGAGCCTAATTGTTTACCCGAAACACTTGTGTGTTGGAGTGCCATCTTGTGAGAATTAAATTGCTTTTGCTTGATGTCCATGAACAATATGCCATGAATTGCCATTTCTTTTTGAACCAATGTGTGCATGCCCCGTAGATGATTGTGACTTCGAATTTGCTTGACATAATGTCATATCAATAGTATCCTCAATGTCATTGGACTATGTCATTATAATTGCATTCATCATTTGTTTGCATAGCTTGTGGTTGATAATGCTAGATGATTGTATTTGTGTCTTCATTGATTGGGAGTTCGGTTGTTGACATGTGTTCATAATCACCAAGGTTGTTAATGATGTTTTGATAGTGAGATTCATTTCTTGCTTGGGGACAAGCAAAGGGTAAGTGTGAGGAGGTTTGATAGGTGCATTTTACACCTATGTTTAGGAGTTGTTTTCGCTTGCTTTTAGTATACTTTGAAGCGCTTTTTCCCCGTATTGGTGTACTTATTTTGTATATTAGCGTTTCAGGTAAAATGAAGCAATGTGAAGTGTTTTCGGCTTAGAGAAGGAAGAAATCAAGTATCGGAATAGGAGCGAGTTGAAAGAGCAAAGAAACGAGCGAGAAATGGACATTTAAAGGAAGGGCTCGATCGAGCCCTTCACTTATGAAGGAAGGCTCGATCGAGCCCTATGAACAAATGGGTCAAGAAATTTCTTGAAGGCATAAGGCTTGATCGAGCCCTCACTCTTAAGAGGATGGCTTGATCGAGCCCCTTAGAAAGAAGCTCAGAATTTGAATTTCGAGACAAGACAAAACTCAAAGGGCTCAATCTCTATTTTAGGCCCAACACTCCTTAGAAGGGTGTCCTTTGTTTACCTCATTTGTAACCCATATAAATAGCACCTTACCTTTTTTAGGGTAAAAAGACAAGTTGTAGACATTATTGATTGTTCTCTAGTTTTTACCTCTTTTAGATTAGCTACCTTCTTCTTGGAGATTCTTCCATTGTTGGAGCTTGACTGAATGTTTTATTTTGGTTTGTGAGAACAAGATCTTCATTTTTATTACAAGCTACTCATTGTGAATCTTCATTATCTTTATGGTTGTTTCTTCTACTTATTTAATTAAGGTAATTCTTCTTACTTGAATGTTTTACTTTTCTTATTCCTCAATTGCTTGTGTTAATTTAAGTATGAGTGGCGAAACCCCCTTGTTAGGGGGTTGGTATGATAACTTAGGATTTTATTGATTGGTTGGTTCTTAGTGTTGTATGCTTATGTTTCACTCCTATTACTTATTGCTTGATTAGGATTAGCTACCCTAATCATGTTTAGAGTTTGATTGATACACCGAGAGGTGGTTGATTAGATTGACTCATAAGATTGAAAACCTAGATTTTAGAGCACCACGAGAGTGGGTTTGAACCTAGGTGGCCCTAGAGTGGATTGATTAATCGTTAGATAATGATTTAGTTTTGCCTTGTAACACGAGAGTGAGCTTGGTGTTGATTAATTGATTAGATAGTGGTTTTGGCATTCCTCGAGGCTCGAGAGAGCGGGAATGACATTTTAGGCCTCACTCGGTCCTTAGTAGCTTCCACTTTGATCAACCATGAATGCATAACCTAGGTTGGATTACCAATCCCTTGACTTTTCCCTTTTATTGAATTAAATTCTTGAAAATTAGTATCTCTTATTTATTTAATTGCAATTTCACGTTTAGTATAATTCTTAATTAGTAATCGGATACTTGAAACTTCAACCATTTGTGTTTCGCTAAACGAATTGAATCATAACTAAAGTTCATTCTCATCAATTGCTCTTAATTCGCTCCTTGTGGGTTCGATCTCGTATTTACCGAGTATTACGAGTTGGGTTTAATCTCAACAACGAGTTTTCGATTTTCTTGCTAGAATCTAAGCAGGCGTAGTCTATGCATAATTGCAAACTTGGGGGACTAAAACGCAATTAGGCGTAAATAGCCCATAAAAATCCAAAAACATTATGATCTAAGTCTAGAAATTGGACTAATTGCAATATCTTAGAAGTTTATGGGCCAATTTGCACGTTTTACGGACTGGAATTGACCATGACCAAACCCATTGGAAATTAGTAGCCTTTTTTGACACTTTTAGGCACCAAAACTAACTTTTAGCACCTTTTTACTTAGCCACCAAGCATAAATACATATTTAACATATTAAAATCCTAATTAAATAATTAAAAGCTAATCCTAATATTTTTATACTTATCATTAAACACTTCTTTAACCTTGACCTAAATTCTTAAAGGACAAACTTGTAATTAGACTTTAAGCAAACCTTAAACCTAATTGACCTCTATAAATACTGCTGTTAGTAGCTGAATCAGGGGTCGGACCAGAAACACATAAACCATAGGCATAAAAATTCGATCTCCACCCTTAAAAAAAACCTTAATTTGGCCGAACACCATCACACACACACACAAAACAAATACAGTCCTGAAATACTAAGAACGCTTTGATTCTCCACGAATGCAAGCTGCAAAGACTCGAAGCTAGATTCCGCATCCACTTAGCCAGCAAATGAGCTAAGGACTTAGACCGCTAATTCTGAGGACCCTCAATATTTTTCTTTTGATTTATCCATAAATTTACATATATAATTTCCATAATTGCTGTGATTGTGTGCTTAGGATGCATGTTTAGGTAAATTTGTTGCTTTTTCTAAAAAAATTGCTATAATCAATCAATTCGATGCTTTCAATAATTACCATGAAATTCGATGATAGACATGTTAAATGATGTAATTAATCATGTTTAAGCTCAAATATATAAATCCAGTTAATCTAGAGCTCTTAGAATGCATGTTTTTGGGAGATTTTAGCTCTTTTTGCCATGAAAACTCAATTTTTGTACTTGCTGCCCGAAAATTAATTTTGTTTAAATGAGCTTTAAACACTTCGATTATGCCATATATGTATTCCTTGTTTGATTTTATGCGATTTTGACTAATTTTGCATGAGAAAAAGACTTGAAACAAGTGAGAACGAAGCAAAATAAAATCCGGAAAACTGATGTCAAAAAGCCCAGCCGCCGCCATTGTAACCGGCGGCGCCGCCAGAACAAAAATGCGCTGCCGCCACCTTGTCCTACCGGCGTCGGCAGCTTAAGCTGGCGCTGTGTTCTTCGTTCCTAGCCTCCCAGACTCGCTTCCCAGATCTTTCACACTTTCAGACGCGTTTTCGGGCTCATCTGCACTTCGAATTAGGCTCAGTTTGATTCCATAAATATTGTTTTAGTTGTAGGACCTATTTGTAATAGTCAATGGGCTTAACCCGATATTTTTAGGGCCTCAAAGCCCTCTATCGTAATCTTCCTAGTCAATCGGGCCCACCTAACCAGATCTGATATGACTAGCAACTTCCAGACCGATTTCTAGGTTCAACCGAACTCCGAATCAACTCCGGTTTGAACCTCTGGATTTGTATCGACAAGCCGGTCAATGTTTGTGTTTTGACCGAGAGCCAGATCCGACCGGATTGACGGTCAAACCAAGCCGAGTGCTAGGCACTCAAAGTCAACGACGTTCAAAAGTATTACTAACCTTGTATGTATATCCTACTGCCCTTGTGTATACTGATACTTTTTATCGCTTCCCAAAAGCATTCCAAATCAAATAATAATCGGTTAAAGAACTAATCACCTAAAATTGTCACATTAATGCAATTCCAGCCCATCACTTAAACATCGTAGGACTAATACGAAAATGTATTAACGGTTGCATAGGTTTTTCAAGATCGCCTAATTAACTCAATCAATCTCACTTATACAACCGGTCTTAGGCTTTGTACATGCAATTAATCCAGACCAGTCAGACTTATGCTATTTGCTAGAAACCTCTAAGGTTAGATGAATGCTTAGGAGTACCTGCTATTTGTAACAAATGCCAGTCCAGATCGAGTCATATGCACGTCAAACATGATTACTGCTTTCATACTTGTTTATTTACAGTTTTCATATCTTGTGAACTGAATGTACTGTTGAGATGAGATATAAAACGAATATGTCCAGTAAATAAAGCCGGTAACAGAAAAGCCAAGCACAAGAGTCTCGGGGAGATCCATGAACCCTAGTCTTTGGTCTGATGCACGATAGTCTTACCGGAGGCGAGTAAGGCTATCTAGTCAGTTAAAAGGCATTTCCTAGTTGAACTAGGTGGCGACTTAGTTTTTCAAACCATTTCAAGATCAAGAAGTCGGCCATAAGCCTTGGGCGAGCGGCCCCTGAACCCCGCTCCGCTCACATAACCTCTTGCTCATAGATTTGCAGGGAAAAATGAAATCGATTTCGTTAGAAAATTAAGTTTTAAGTTCAGTTTTTGAAATTCAGAAAAGAAAAGGTTAGAGAGAAATTTAGGAGTTTCGAATTTCTAAAACACAAATGAGTGGAAAAAAGAAATTGAAAAGACTTAATAAAAAATAACCGAAAGAAGGAGAGAAAATTGAAAAGTCACATTCAATTTCCACTGTCTCACTTATCGGAATCATCGCCTAGATTACCGCAAAAAATTATCGAAAGAAACACGTGGCATAAATCCATAAAAGAAGTATTGACTAAGCGTTACACGACACCTCTGGTACATTTGTCATAGACAACAAAATTTTGACTATACCGCGGATAAAGATTTTAAGACGTGACCTCTAACACATAACACCGTAACACGTAATCAAGCAGGCTCGTCCTTATCTTAAAAAAGGAAGTTAGGAAAGTATTATCACAAATTAGAAAAATATATTTAACTCGGACATAAATATTCGACAAACTAGAGGGACCGGTAATAGCGTAGCAGTAACACGTCATATGGGCGAAGCAACCTCATTTAAAGAGGGTATCACTAAGATACAACAATAACACGGTTATACCGGTTGAAATTGGCATCAGGGAAACTTAGACATATCAGGGTATCTCGACACATACTTAAGAACTGAGGCTACCAGAACGCGATATAAGTTTATGACTCGGATAGATCATGGATCAAGATAATAAATGATCCTAACTTTCTGGGACCATAGACAGAATCTGACACACGAATAATGTTCCTTGCATATTGCGTATCTGGCACAGCACTCGAGACGCAACGTGAAGTTTCCACGTCAGTTAACCAAAATGTAGGGACAAAAGAACAGAAGGAATCTGCTACAATAGGTTTGCACGGGGTAAACCTATAAAAGACGACTTACGTGCCTAGAGGTAATTATTTTTTCACTACACTTTTCTCTTTATCTTCTTCTTCTTCCCTAACTTAAATTGATTTGAGCGTCGAAGAAAATTGTCGGTGTCCCACACTAGTATTCGGACTGACCTCTGTTTTTTCTTATCTCTTTCAGGTGACGTTCCGGAACTCATAAATCGGCCTGTCGGCAGTGATTTATCACTTAGTAGC
The DNA here is from genome assembly GCF_937616625.2 of Mercurialis annua. Classification (NCBI taxonomy): domain Eukaryota; kingdom Viridiplantae; phylum Streptophyta; class Magnoliopsida; order Malpighiales; family Euphorbiaceae; genus Mercurialis; species Mercurialis annua. The sequence continues at coordinate 15,012,803 of NC_065574.1, forward strand.
ATGAGGATGAGCTTAATTGTACTTTATGTTTCTTTAGCATTATACCTATTCATCGGCTTGGGTACCCGGCCCGCCCGTTTAGGTCCGTCCTCTTAGGGCCGGGCTTGGACACCAATTGATTCCAAGCCCGGCCCAAGCCCGATCCCGAAAGCCCGCTTTTTATGGGCGGGCTCGGGCTTTCAATATCGTAAAAAATCAACGTAAGCCAATCCAACCCCGGCCCGAGCCCGTAAAAATAGTGTATTAGGGCAGAGGTTGGGTAGCATAGGCCCAAACCGGATTTGGGCGGGCTTGGGCGGGCTTGGGCTTGCATTAAAAAAGTCAAGTCCGCCTAAGCCCGGCCCGAACCCTCCCAAATCCGGCCCATGAACAGATCTACTTAGAATGTATAATTAGGTTAATTAAAACTAATTAGGTTGATTAATAATAATACGAGGGTGAGTTACTTAATTAAGTTGATTAGTATTGATTAACCTTTGCTTGCTTTTGACTCGAGAGAGCGGAGAAACTGTCTAGGAATATCCGGGAACACATTTACAACATAACATTCATAAATCATAGTTTGAATTAGTATGTTTTAATTGTCATGACCCAATTAGTTTATCCTATTTATTTACCAATGTGTTAGTTAAAATCTTAGATAATCTTAATTGTCTAATTTATTTGAATTGATTATATTTTCTTTATTTGTTACAATTAGTCTTTTTAAACTAAAATATTTGATTTGCTAGACTAATTGAAGTTAAATGAAAGAAAATCTAGTGATTTGAGCATGTTTTTCTTATGAGATCAATAACTCGAACTTCATAAATTACTATCGAACGAATTTATATAGTTGTGCAAATCGACCAGCAATCCTGTCGAGCTGGATTACCAATCGTTCATCGATTTGGATCTGTCTTATTTTTGACAAGTGGTCTTGCCGCTTTTTTTAAAGAAGCATATTTTCCTTTTTCAATATATTAAATCATAATCATATCTTGGAACAATCTTCTAAGTTTAATATTATTATTAGAAGCGAGAAAAATGATGCATATGCTTAGACATGTGTCAATCTAGTAGAAATTTTTGGGGACTTTTCCAATTTTTCATCTGCAAAATTTCATTTAAAAAAGAGCATATTATTTTAAGACTTATTAGCTATACCATGAATAATAATTTGATACTTTTTATTTGAAAATCCTACATATGGTATCTCTCTTACAATTATGTTAACTATTAGTTTCCTCCGTTAATTTCGACATATAATTTCTAACGATTCGGTATCTCACTTCCAATTTTGTTAATGATTTGGCCCCTCACTTTTAATTTTATTACCGATTCGATACCTCGCTTTCAAACGATTTGATACCTTGCTTTCAATTTTCTTAACAATTGTGTACCCCAAATTAACCGAATGCCTTAATAATTAATAGAATTGAAATTGAGGACTAGTAAGTAGAATTTTCAAACAAGTTCTATCAAACTATTAATTATAATATATAGAGGGCCTCATATTAATTTACTCTATAAAAATATAATTTAATAATTCTTTAACTTCCCTTCTTTATATTCATGTACTATAGATATATACATAAATTGACCTAATAAATTAAAATAGTTGAGTTTGAATACTTCATATTTATTCATTAGTGTCTTTCTGTAGCAATGTAATTTTCACATATTAAATATTAGTCTATTCATATATTCAAAAAATAATTTTTATTCAATAATAATTTTTTTTAGAATATTCAATAATAAAATATAAAATTTTATAATTTACTAGTTTTGATTTAGAAAGAAATTATGTAGAAAATGAGTTGCCATCTCTCATGTCACACTTCCACAATTACAAATTTCCAAACATTTAAAATTTGAAGTGTATAGCTAATGAAAAAGAGAGGGTAGTTCCGCTGACTGCGTCCGCCACGCCACCACCCTTCTTCTTCTTCTTCTTCTCCAATTGTCGTTTCCTTTACGTCACACTTTATTTTATTTCCAAAATGTAAAGTAAACTCTTCCCTTCTCTTTCAAACTGTCACTTCCATTAAACTACACTCTTTAACACCCGTCCCCGTTTCTCTTTCTCGACAACCAAACAAACCACAGGGAAAAACAAAGAGAAAAAACAGAATTGGCCATCGTTTCATTTGCATGGCTATGCTTAAACAACATCAGCTTCTTTGCTCTTTACTATGTCTTGTAACGTTGATATTAAGCAGTGGTGTGTTGGGCCGTTTTGTAGTGGAGAAGAGTAGCATAAGTGTGTTGTCTCCGTTGAGTTTAAGATCAAAACATGACAGTGCAATAGGGAACTTTGGTGTGCCTGATTATGGCGGTTTCATGGTTGGTTCTGCTCTGTTTCCTGATAAAGGTGCGTCTGGTTGTCAAGCTTTTGATGGTGATAAGCCCTTCAGGTCTAAGTCTCCGAGGCCCGCCATTCTTCTTCTTGATCGTGGAGGTATAAATTCTTTATTCATAATTTCTTGTTTCAGTAACTTATTCATTCTTGAAATTGTTCGTTTTTTCAAACTTGTGCTAGTTTAATAATGTTTTGATGGGCCTATTTTGTTTGTTGATTCTGATTGAATTTATCAAGATTGATTGGAGGATGTTGATAAAGACAACATATGGGATGTTCAATATTGAATTTATCAAATTTTTGATGTGAAAATTGAGTCTGTTTTGCTGTTGGAAGTATAATTCTTTGGTTTTTTAATATTGAAATTGTGTAGTTGACTTTAAGATTGCAGGTCATATTTTTGATCTTGACTAGCAAAAAAATCATTCAATGATTCAGCATTAAACTCAAATAGAAATTAAGGATTAGCTATTAAATTTTTAGTCTCTCAGAATTCCTCTGCAACAATTTGAAATCCTACTGCGCGATACTCTGTTTTTTTATGTCCTTATGAATGATAAAGTTTCGTGTGATCATACAAAAGTTTGATCTTTATGCTTTTCTGCCTGGAAATGCAGAATGTTATTTTGCTTTAAAAGTATGGAATGCCCAGCAAGCCGGAGCTGCCGCGGTGTTAGTGGTTGATACTATGGATGAGCCACTAATAACTATGGATTCTCCTGAGGCAAGCGGCGATTCAGATGGGTATGTCGAGAAAATCACAATCCCATCGGCTTTGATAGAGAAGTCTTTCGGTGAGAGCTTGAAACAAGCCTTGAAGAAGGGTGACGATGTTGTGATCAAGATGGACTGGAGAGAGTCGATGCCCCATCCTGACAAGAGAGTCGAGTACGAGCTTTGGACAAACAGCAACGACGAATGTGGGACTCGATGTGATGAGCAGATGAGTTTTGTAAAGAATTTCAAGGGTCATGCTCAGATCCTAGAGAAAGGGGGGTTCACAATGTTCACTCCGCACTATATTACTTGGTATTGTCCGCCGGCTTTTATTCTCAGCAATCAGTGCAAGTCTCAGTGCATAAACCATGGAAGATACTGTGCACCTGATCCGGAACAGGATTTTGGGGAGGGTTATCAGGGGAAGGATGTGGTGATTGAGAACTTGAGGCAGCTCTGTGTTCATAGAGTTGGCAACGAGAGTGGCCGATCTTGGGTTTGGTGGGATTTTGTGACAGATTTCCATATAAGGTGTTCCATGAAGAAGAAGAGGTATAGCAAAGAATGTGCCGAGGAGGTTCTTAGATCACTTGGTAAGTTATCTTCTTTGATGCCTAATTTGTGTAGCAATCTTCTTCGATTAATTTCTCGGGCTGACAATGCCAATGTAGATTTGCCTCTTGATAAGATCCATAAGTGCATGGGCGATCCTGAAGCTGATGTAGCGAATGAAGTACTGAAAGCTGAGCAACAGCTCCAGGTAGTACTCCCTTTTTCATTACACACAAAGAAATGCTGATGGCATAGAATTTAACCTAATATAGTTTGGCATGCTAATATACTCCATATAGATTGGCCGGGGATCTCGCGGCGACGTTACCATCTTGCCAACATTAGTCATCAACAACGCTCAATACCGAGGTGTGTATACAGCCGTTATATTGCATTCTGTTATTTCTTTTATTTACTGTCTTATTATTTTCATCAATTTTTTAATGTTGTCTTAATTTGTTACTCAAAAGGAAAATTGGAGAGGAATGCTGTGCTTAAAGCCGTATGTGCTGGTTTTAAGGAGACAACTGATCCTCCAATCTGCTTAAGTTCAGGTTGGTATACATCTTACGTGCAAACCGTGACTGTTATACATACTCTTGGAAAACAATTTGCTGATTATTTATCGCGTTCTGCATTTTTTGTTAATATGGCTTGCGTTGTTCCGTAGATCTTGAGACAAATGAGTGTCTTGAAAGAAATGGAGGCTGTTGGCAGGACAAACGATCCAATGTCACTGCTTGCAAGGTATACTGATGGAACTTATCAATTCAAACATTATGATTGGTATTTTTAACCTTCATTTTCAGGTCTTTTCTTGTTTTTCATATGTTCCTATATACTAATTTACGGAAAATGAATTTGGTTAGGATACATTTAGGGGAAGAATATGCGAGTGTCCAGTTGTGAAGGGGGTACAATACAGGGGAGATGGTTATGCATCTTGTGAAGGTACATCTCTTCCTAATTGAGAAATATCATTCATGTGCAATTGTTTTAAATCTGAAATAGAGCGTAAAAATTTCATGTGTAAACTGGTAAATGTCGTCGAAAATGTTACGTTCATGTATGTATTAGCTACTCATGTTATATTTGTTTGAACAACAGCTTTTGGAGCTGCAAGGTGTTCTGTAAGTAATGGAGGATGCTGGTCAGAGACAAGAAATGGATTAACTTTCTCAGCATGCTCAGTTCAGTAATTTTATGCATAATTTTCTAATTTTACTAATGTATTTGGTTTGCATCTTTTGCCATAACGTTGCAATAGTATTTTCCGTGTTCTTATTTCCCACGTTGATTTATAAACAGGAATCCCTGGTATCAGGCTGTGAATGCCCGTATGGATTTAAAGGGAATGGCCGTGATACATGTGAAGGTTATTTTCTAAATAAGTGTCAACATTGAGAAAACGATAGCTATATAGCTATATATTCAAATTAGTATCTGAAACAATTTCTGTTCTCAATTACCTTGAACAGATTACAATGAATGCAAGGACGGGACTGCCTGTCAGTGTGATGGTTGCTCCTGTAAAAACACTTGGGGTGGATATGAGTGCAAGTGCAAAGGGGACCTCCTTTACATAAAGGACCAAGATACTTGTATCGGTAAGATACAAAATCGACTCACATTTGAAAGAATTATCGGTGTTCATTGGCTAATTGCTTAAGCTGAATTAGCGAACCTTTTGCTTTTATGCAGAAAGAAATGGATCAAAATTTGGATGGTTCGTCACTGTTGTGATCGTAGCCGTTGTAGTAGGAGCTGGTTTTGCTGGTTACGTATTCTACAAATATAGGCTTCGGGTACGTCTAACTACGGATTTTCAGTCTTTGGTCAAAACTTAATAGATACAATACAACCAACTTCCTCCTTTGAATTAGTGGTTAAGTGCTCGTATTAGTTCTTTTAGGTCATGGTTTTGAATCCGCACAATCATTTAATAATATAGTAACTGATCGATTTTGATCGAACCAAACAGATATTTTCAGTTTGGATCAGTTAAACTTTAAATTGTTTTCAATAATCAATCGATTTGGGGTGAGCAGTCCATTCGGTGAATGGACCGACTGATGCTCATATGTCTAACTACGCTCTGGACTCCGAGAGTAGCTCCAGTGTTCATATTCTTAGCATAGTTGTAATAACTCATAAAACAATTATATTTCCTGTTGCAGTCTTACATGGATTCAGAGATCATGGCAATCATGTCACAGTACATGCCACTTGACAACCACCATAACACTGAAGTTTCAACCGAAACTCAACCTCTACGACAAGGTACATCTGTGTAAGGTAACAAATCATTTTCCTATGTATGCTTGTCTTAGTTTGGTAATGCTGAAATGTTTTCCTACAACCAACTCATATACTGTCACTATCTGCAGCAACAAACAGGATCTGAAACAACCAGTTGCACGGTAGAATGATCGCGTTAGATGATGGATCGGAATTAAACTCGTAGTGACTCTAAGAATCATGTTGCTCTTACATGATGCAGAAAAGGGGCAACTTCTTGATCAAGCATACCATACGATCTTAGAATCATGTTGCCGAGTTATTGTAACAGACGAATATTTTTTCGGGTCCTTGTTTTTCTGCTTCTTGATCTGTAAATAAAATAGTTGAGGTGTATATTTAGGTTGAAATAAGGAACAATTGGATGTCCATAGAGTTGAAGAAAGGTTAAGGAACAAACAGAATAAAGAAAATAGTCTATAATGAAACATATACTGCTTTTATATTGCTGTTGCACAGAACAAATTTTGAATCTGCTGAGTATACTTATTTACTAGAGTCTTCCTTTCAAATTAACATTGAATAAAGGTTTAAAGCGGTTTTTAAGTATTTTTACAATTTTTGTAGGTCAGCTAAATTTTCAATTTTGTGTTTCTGGATCAAATAGATCATTTTAGTCACTTACGTCCCTTATTTTGTGTTTGAGGGTCAAATAAGTCCGCGTTTGAGGTGTATATTTTGAAATTTCTTGATCTAAATTAAGCGATAAATTTCTTTTTGGAGCGCTTATGGGAGGAATTGAACTCTTATACCATTTGAGCATTGACTGATAAAATTAAAAAAAAAATTTAATTGATCTAAAAAAATTGAAAAGTATTGATTTAATTTCGAGATATAAGTTTAGGGGCCGGATTGATCCTTTATACAATTAACATTTACTAGAGTCTTGCTAAGATCGTTGGGAACGTTTTCTTTCTTCTTGTTACTGGCGTTTTGCGTTTGTAACAACAAGTGCGTGAAATGCGGGCGTGCCAGGAAGCGGATTCCAATTTGTAAAAACTTGACTTCTTAAACAAGCAATTGAGGTCTGGTTAATCTTATTACAAGTACTCCAACGAGTAATGCTAAGAATTTAAATAGAAAATATGAAATTCAACAGTAAATGTGTTTACTAATTGAATGAAATAAAAGTACAGGTGTTTGTGTAGAAATTGCAGAAGTTCAATCGTAAAGTTCTTTACTGATTGAAGAAAATTGAAATGCTAAGTGTTGAGTGTTTTTGCCTTTGTGCTGGTTTTTGTTGGATTTGATCGGGGGTTGCAAATTGGCTGCTCTTCTCTTATTTATAGCTTTTTCCTTTGAAAACTGTTAACTGCACACGTTCTTCCCCACTTTCAAGAACTGTCAATCGTGTTTTGTTTCTGCTGTACGTGCTTTTTAACTTCTTTTCTTCTGAAATGGACTTTTTGGGCTTATGGGCCATTTAAATTAATATTTAATGGCCATCTCAAATTTGAGCTTAATCTTCTGCAAATGGACTTGGACTTTTTGAATCTCTTAGGAATAACTAGTCAACCTCTGGAAATCACCTTCTAGAAGTCAACCTCTAAAAATCAACCTCTGGAAGTCACCCTCTGGAAATCAACCTCTGGAGTAAAAATTAGTCAACCTCTAGAAATTAACCTTTGAAAATCAACCTCCTAAGTCAATTATTCACAGTACTCTTTTTATCTTTTGAAAAAAGAATATGGGATTTTATGGCCTTTTGGCCATATTTTTAAAGGCTTTTTACACAAACAACCTATTTTGCCAAATTTTTAACTTTTATATGGGTGCAGGTTTGGGTTTTCTAAACTACCATGTGCGGACTGAATTATAACTTTTATACGGATTCTATATATTAAACCCTAACAGCATACAAATCATAATTTCAATTATTTTCTCTCTCCTCATCATTCAATTCTCTCTTCCTCTCAGTTCATCTTCCTCTCTTTTTTTACCGTTCGCCGTCTTCTGCTGAGCCGTCCTCTATTCTTCCGCTCCTCCGTTATCGTTCTCATCATCGTCTCCGTTGTCATCTTCGTCAACGCCATCATCTCCTCTACTCATCGCCGTCATCTATTTGATTTCAGATCTATAATTTATTCATTGTTTTTCTTCTTCTTCTTCTTTTTTATTTTTAGATCTACAATTTTTTTACTGTTTTTTCACCATTAAACATGTATAGAGATTATATTTTAAGAATATAATACTAATTTCATGTTATGTAATGTAAATTTATGATTATATGGAATAAATTTTTGTTATTTTTGCATTTTTTTGTGTTTGGTTGTATTTCTGTGTTTTTCTATTCTGTAGTTCGATTTATTGATGATGGTTGATTGCTGAAATATTATAATATTACAGTGTTGTTGATTTTATGTTGATTTTATGTTGATAATCAGTTGGTATTTTCTTAATTTTAACATTGAAAAAATTTATTCTAAAAAATACATTAGCAAATTAGATAATTTTGTGTGTGAAATAAACTAAAAAAAAACAAAATTTAAATGAGATTAGATAAGAATATGTTAGCATTATCATGTTGACATGTTGTTGATTTCTTGTTGATATTTTATCGATTGTCACAATTTTTCAAAAAATTATATTTTATTTTATTCCTTATGTTGATTCGTTTTTGATTTATTGTTGACATTATGTTGATATGTATTTCAACTTTTTTTGATTTTCAATTTTATGTTGACATGTTGTTGATATACTGTTGATAACATGTTGATTTTTCAATCATTGAAAGAAAAATAAAATTAGTCTTAAATTGATGTATTAATGAACTATTGATATGTTTTTGATAATAGGTTGATTGTTTTTGACTTAAATCAATCAATGTTCTCATTTTACAAACATCTTGACTAAAATTAGCATTAATTGTTGATTCGTTGTTGATTTATTGTTGACATTATGTTGATAAGTATTTTAACTTTTTTGATTTTCAATTTTATGTTGACATGTTGTTGATATACTGTTGATAACATGTTGATTTTTCAATCATTAAAAGAAAAGTAAAGTTCGTCTTAAATTGTTGTATTGATGAGCTTTTGACATGTTTTTGATAATATGTTAATTGTTTTTGGCTTAAATCAATCGATGCTCTCATTTTACAAACATCTTGACTAAATTGGCATTAATTGTTGATATCATGTTGACATTATGTTGATAACTTGTTAATATGATAGTAGTAATTCTACTAAAGAACAATAAAGGTACAAAATGTTTAAAATAAATGAATCAGATAAAGATGTTAGCAGAGTAAGTAATCAAAACAATATGAAAAAACAACAACAATAATTCAAATGAAAAAATAAAATTATTCTTACATATAAAAATAAAAATATATTAAATATACACCAACACAACAGTTCACAAATTAAACAAATCTATTTTAAAATATATTTTTTCTCAATTCTCTTTGCAGCTGCACAGTTTCTTCAAAATCACTTGTATAATTGTTTTGCGTTCCACCTCTCATACCTAACTAACTTTCGACAAAGACGATTATGATACAGTTTTATTTCATCTAACGAAAGTTTATTTCACAGACAATAGTATCTTATTTGTTAATGTTAAAATAAAAAAGAATCAGCAGATATCAACATAGTATCAACATAAAGTCAACATAAAATCAACAACACTGTAACATTACAATAATTCAGCAATCAATCATCATCAACAAATCGTTCTGCAGAATAAAAAAACACAGAAATACAACAAAACACAAAAAAATACAGAAATAACATAATTTTATTATATAAAATCACAAAATTATTCTATATAACATGAAATAAGCATTAGATTCTTTAAAGATACTCTTTATACATGTTTAATGGTGAATTAACAGTAAAAGATAAACAAATTACAGATCTGAAAATAAAAAAAAGAACAAAATATTTCAGATCTAAAATTAAAAAGATAAAAGAAAGATGGTGCGGCGAGACAAAGGCGGAACGATGGAGGCGAAACGGCGGAGGCGCAACAGCAGAGGCGGAACGGCGGAAGCGAAGGAGTAGAAATCGTGAATTTTTTTTTCACAACTCAAAAGAATTTATTGTTATATAAGCAAGAACGGTTGAGATAATGATGAAATAGAGATGAAAATGAGAGAAGCAAGAGGAGTCGTGCAGTAATGGAGATAACGCAAAGCAAAATCGTGGAGAAAAGAAGCGAAAATGGCGGAGAAGAATGAAGAAACCGCCAATTGAGAAGGAAAATAAGAAAACGGTAAAAAAGAAAGAAATCCAAAAAAAAAAGGTTAGGTTTCATAAAATTGATGGTGTGGAAAGTAAAGATATGGATTGGGCCGTATAAAAGTAAAGTCTAACCTAAATCCTGTATTTTATATAAAAAGCCCTATTTTTAATTTTGGTGCAAACAATGCCCCCTATATAATTGGCTTTTTAGACATAAAGCTATTTATATATTTTTCTTTTAGCCAAAATTTAAAAAATTTAGCTTTCACAATGGTTAGGCCTAAGGTTTTATTTTCTGAAATTGATAAGGATTTATGAAAGGGTGAAAATCCTCTAGAAAACATGGTTTCAAAAGTTTCAAAGATATACAAAAATCCAAAAGGTGAAAAGGTTTTAGAAGATCAAAAAATTTCAAATTCATCTTCTCCAAAAAATTTAAAACAAAACCCTAATTCAAAAATTAAACCCAATTCTTCCCCTAATCCAAAAATTGATAGACCCCAAAATATGTCAAATATTGAAGTTGAGAAGGAAGAACCGCCGGCCACCACGCTGCCAGCAGTCGGCAGCTCTTCGCCCTCGCCGCCGCTCATCACGGCGATTGTCAGCGGCTCCGTGTCTTCTCTGTTTTCAACGGCAGCCGTTAACTCCCAACAGCTCGGTGGAGATCCGGCGGCTAGCAGCAGCGATGGTGTTTCTCGCCAACAGCAGCCGTCCGTCATTCCTTTCCAGCGGCAGCAGCAGCCTTCGGTGGCAAGCTCCTCTCTCGCAGCAGTCAGCGATTCGCCCATCACCACACCGTCCAGCTCCTCGCTAGCAGCGGTGTCTGCTTTTCCATCGCCGGCAGCAGCCCTGTCTGCCTCAACATCACCAACGGCGGCTTGTTCTTCGTCAGCAGCCACCACATTCCACCCCAACAGCTCGCCGTTACTTCTCTCGCCAAGCTTCAGCTGCAACCCGATGGTGATCACACCGGCAGCTTCTTTTCCGTCAGCGGCAACGTCCTCCATGGCAACTGCGGCGTCTTCTTTGCCCAGCAGCAGCGGCATCCTTCAACGGCAAGTGTCCGGAGGTTCTAACCAGCAGCAGTCCGGCGGCTCCTTCCAGCAGTTGACCTCCGTGGTAGCCAGGGCAGACAACAGCTTCCCCACGGCAGCCATGGCAGCGAGCTCCTCTCCGGCCATTGCAGCAGGTAAGTTTCTTTTCTCTCTTTTCAATTAGTTAATCATTTCAGATTTGATTAATTAATTGTTCAAGATTAATTAATTCACTAAAAGATAAATAGGAAAAAAGAAATTGTGTAATTTTGGGTGATTTTGAAAGAATTTAGAATTCATTAGGTAAAATGTATGAACTCCCTTTGAAATTTTGGTTTGTGTCAATATTCGAATTTACTTGTCAAAATTCCGTTTAATGTCAACATTTAAGTTTCCATTTGTTCAAATTTGATTCAACTTCAACATTTGAACTTTCAATTGCCTGATTCAATGTTAACATTTGAACTTTAAAGTTGTTAAAATTTAATTCAATGTCAACATTTGAACTTTAAATGTTAAAGATTTTAGCATGCTGTGATTTTGATTTCTTCACTACTTCTGTAGATGGCGGTTTGCCAACCAGTTTGGTGGCGGAAATTGTAGCTACTACACCTGCCTTTTGCTCTAAGACGCAAACTTCTGGCCTGGCGGTTTCAAAGGCAACAACTTCTGGTTTTCCGCCAACCAACACCTCAGGTAAATTTCTTTTGAAATCAAACTCCTAGGATTTAGCTACTGTGATGTGATGCTTGATCCTTTTTGGTTTACCTAAGATTGTGATTTTTGCTTATGCACTTCAAACTTAAATAATTTGAATTTAATTGCTTAACATTGAATTCAATGCTAAAACAACTAAATTATTCAAAATTTTAATTTAGTGCCAAGAACCATTTAGATCAATTGCTTAATAGTGTTTGGCATCAATTTCAGACCTTGCTTCGGCTTTTAAAGAGCCGTTGGTCCTTTATCTAGCTGATGGTACTTTATTTACACCACCCTTTCAGCCCAATGTAGTGACCAAACCTTTGCAACAAACTGTAACCCTATCAACGGGTAAGAATTGATCTTTAGGACTTTAGATGCATTTTGTCTTCTGGATGGTTGAATACATCTGTATCTTGATATTTGCAGGTTCTCCTAAGTTGGTAGCTACCACTTTCTCTGACTTCGCGGCTCAAAAGCCGGCCTCCAACCCTTTTGCTATACCATCCACCTCTTCTCCTCCAGGCAAAGGTAAACCACTGTATTGACTTTTGTGATTGGATTGGTTAGTGTGAATTTTGATGCAGGTTTTATTTTGATGGTTTAGGATACCAATAATACTACTATGAACTTGTAAATTCTCAGGCTATTAGATAGAATATTATAAGCTTTTAGAAGTCAAATTTCTAGGTGGTCAAGTGTAATGAACATTTAAGGCCCTGCGACTTTTTAGGCCTAAATTTTGACATTCTATTTGAACCATGTTTGTTTTGGTTTTACTTCAGCCATTTAGAAACTCAAATTGGCTAAGTGATTGGTTTATGTTTATTTTGCTTTGAGAATTTGCAAAAACCAATTTCTTTTGCTTTTGTTTTAGCCAATTTTGAAAATGCATATGAAAATTCAAATTTGCACTTACAGGTTTTGGGATACCTACTACGGCACCAATGAGTAGGGCTGTGGGTGTCCCTATTTCTCCTCTCCTAGTGGGGACTCCTGGCCGTAAGGATGCTATTGAAAAGGTATGTCATGGTGAACTCCCCTTTTCTTTTTGAGATTGTGTTTCATGTTGTGAGCAAATGCTTCTCTTTTTTAGGAGTTCTATAGACAAATTCTGGATCCATCGGCCCTTGCTCCTTTTCCACCTTATGTCACCTTCCAGTAAGTTTTGTACTAGAGATTTTTTTAGCCGATTTTCATCTTAGTCTTGTTTATTTAAGACTGTTGTTTTTTTCGCAGGGATACCTCTTTAACGCCCCTTTTGAAAAAAGGTCTCATCATCCAGGGCATTGGCAATAAAGCTACTCCAGAAGCTCCTCCCTACCCTATGCATGCGAGCGACGTATTAGTATGGGATTGTGAAGTGACAGGGGCTTCTGATATTACTTCTGCCATTAAGTCATGGCCTCGTCAGCCTCCTAAATGGACGGATTGGGTGGCTCGTCTACGTCCTTACTTCCAGAGGGATTGACGGAGACTGGGTTTACTCCAGCTGATAGAGATAACCGATAGACATATTGAGCTGAATGCTGGTATGTGCAGATCTTTTCTTCGCTATTGGAGTAGTTCGGCCAATTCTTTTATTTTTCCTTTCGGCCCGATGTCAGTTACTTTAAAAGATGTCTTCATGCTTATCGGCCTTCCGGTTATTGGATTTGACGCCCCTTGTCTATTTGAGGTGGAGACGAAAGACCTCTATTCCTATCCAATTTGTCCGAGTTACGCGGCGTGTGTTTCCAAGTGGAGTGTCTTAACAACACCTCCTTCTTTAGAAGAACATACCGAGTTTCTATAGGTCCTAATATGCAAGTTCATCATGTGCCCCTCCTCCGGCACTCCTACCAAGGAATATTGGAAGCTTGCAAGTAATCTAGCCAACAAGACTTTTGTAGCTTTGGGGCCTGTGTTGTTAGGCGCCCTCTACTATGCTTTTGAGCAGTCTGTTACCACTCACCTCTTGGCCAAGTTGGATGGTCATGTGTGGTTGCTACAGTTGTGGATTTTTTCCTACTTCCCAGAGCTAATGGGTGTAGCGGTAGGTACTTTGTGCACTCCTATTGTGGATCTTTTGGCAGTCAAGTGTTGTTTTGGGGAGACCGCTGTCTTTGATTTTCTTGTTGAACGCACCGCTAGGGAAGCCTCGGCTTTGTCCGTTTTTGATCATCACTCATATATTCCTCAGTGGATGGACATTTTCTCAGGGAAGCCAAGTACGCTCCTCCTCATCAAAAGAAAGCTCTTTTGTGCCTTTACTACCTCTAGGATGTTATTTTTGGGAGGATCTCAAGCCTTCTCTACTCGTGCTTCTAGCCAACATTGTGTGTCAAAGTTGTACATGAGTAGCCTTTGGGGTAGGCAGTTCGGGCTTAACCTCTCTCAAATTCATCCTTACCTTGAACAACATGATGGTGAGTGGACAAGATCTATTGTGGAGCAGCTTGTCAAGGTATATGGTTATTATCGTTGTCCTGTGGTGGAGAATTTGATTCCATATGACTTTGCCTCTTGGTGGGACGAGCGGTTTCAACTCATTCTGTCCAAAAATGCAGGTAAGGACTTCATCTTTTTAACTTGTCTCCTATTTGTTTTCTACCTCTAATTCTTTACACCTTTGTAGGGAAAGAAGCAAGGCTGCTAGTTCAACCTCCTCAAAGGCCTACTCCAGTGAGCAAGCCTAAGAAACAGGCTAAGAAAAAGAATCGCAACACCTCTTCAGAGTCATCTTTTGAGAAGACGGAATTGCCTAAGACACAAGCTAAAAGGAAGAGTCGTGACACTTCTTTGGATTCGTCTTTTGAGAGGACAGAATTGCCTAAGACTAGGCAGTCAGGGAGACTCCTCAAAGTAGCCAAAAAAACGACATGCTGGACCTCCTGAGACTGTGGTCTTAGAAGATGATTCAGAGGATGATCAACTTCCGGACCTACTTCACGGTAAATCTTTTTCACTTTGCTTCTTATGCTTAATATGTTTCATGCATTTGACATTGACTTTTTCTTTTTTTTTACAGAGGCCGCTCATACAGAAGAAACAACGCTAGATGTTGATTCCGAGGTGGCCATGGATACAGAGGATGATGGAGTCCTTGACACACAAGGTAACCATCTTTCTTGGTCTTTATTATCTATCATAGTTACCTAGATCATTTCATTGAAATCTTCTTAGGTATGGAGCATTCAGGGGAGCAATGCTCCAAGTCAGCCTCCGAGTCAACTTCTAAAGGCTCCAATTCTGTAATACCCCAAAATAATTAATTATCTAATTGGACCACGTGTCCAGTTTTGAGTCGCAGAAGTGGCAATATTGGAAAGATTTCCGATAAATAAGTTTTAGTAGGTCGGTTTTAGAAAAGATTATTATGGAGAAAATTTATATTATATTTCAATTCTAAAGTTAGAATTGGAATTAAATGGAAAAATGACGAGAAAAGTCTAAAATTGGGCACAGGGACCAAAGTGGTAATTTAGCCACTTTGTGTCAAAAATGGAAATATTGGATTTTGACGGGAAAGTGTTAATATCGAGCTTCGTATTATTTATCAGGGATAAATAATACGTATAAGTCGTGATAAAAGAGTTTAACGATTTAGCTATGGACTAAATCGTACGATTGAAAAGTTTAAAGGATAAATGATAAGAAACAAAAAGAACAAGGACCAAAGTGAACCTTTAACCAAAAAATATAAGAAACCCAAATTCAAAGAAAGAAGATCAGAGAAGGATCGAGAGAAAACAGAAGCCATCGCCGATTTCCGTCGTTTCGCCGCCGTTTCTCCGTTCGACGTCCGATTCAAGCGGCGATTTCTTCAGAACCGAAAGCCCTATCATCTCTGGCCCTCAAATTAAGGTAAGAGGTCGGGTTTTGGCATGAAAATGATGGTTTTGTAGGCTGTTTTTATGAGATTGTGGTTTTGGGTTGAATTTGACGTTTTTGAAGTTATTATGGCGTTTACGAAGAAACCGAGATATGGGTATTGACTAGGGAAGCGTTTAGCACGTCGGGGTTGTGGCGAAACCCCGGAAAACTTGATTTCCGGGGCTGTGCACGTGGTACACGACCGTGTACCACGGGTG
This sequence comes from Mercurialis annua, assembly GCF_937616625.2. Taxonomy (NCBI): domain Eukaryota; kingdom Viridiplantae; phylum Streptophyta; class Magnoliopsida; order Malpighiales; family Euphorbiaceae; genus Mercurialis; species Mercurialis annua. Next base: position 15,028,707 of record NC_065574.1, read on the forward strand.
CACGAACGTGTACTGATGTACACGAACGTGCACCTAGCGAGGTACACGATCGTGTACTGAAGTACACGAACGTGTACTTCTCATGGTACACGAACGTGTACCCCTGAGGTGCACGAACGTGTACTCAGTTGCACGATCGTGCACCCACCAAAACGCACACCCGTGCACCCCAATTCGCCCCCACGCGTATGCAAACTATAATTGACCTAAGTGTTTGACGTTTAGAGTATTTGGACGTGAAAAGACGGGTTTCGGACTTTGAGAATCATTAATCTCGAGATTAGCTCGACGTTTTAGATAAATTATAATAATGGAAAACGTCAAGGACGTTAAGCGATTTTCAATTATGAGAAATAGTATTCGCTAAGTCGTTTATACGACTAGAGATATTAAATACGTAAATAAGTGTAAAACAAAACTAAATCCTAAAACTTAAAAGTATTATACGTATAAGAATATGAGAATCACGTCTAACTATTAACGATTTATCAGACGTGTCAGCGAGTAGTGAAGTCAGTAGAGGCGGACTAGCAAGAGCGTACTATCAGATCGATCATATCATTTCTTGGATCGCGGTCACTGTGAGTTGCACTTTACTTTCGTGTATTATCGATTAATATTATGTTGATATCATACTATATATATATATACTGTTTATATGCATCGCACTATATATATATATATATATATATATATATGAATTGTTGATATGCTACATGTTTTGATTAAGTTTTATGTACGAGAACCTAGTATACGATCCAACGAAACTAGCTACCTATTGGGTGTCAATAGGCTGTGTGATCGCCAGTAATCGAGTCAGTCTAGCGTGTCTGACTATAAGATATGATTTGAGATGCATACATGGTTTGATTATGAAAGCTATGATATGAATGCTATACGAGAGTGAACTCGGTTACAGTGTAACCTGAGCCCCGTATCTAGTAGGTTGGACCTACCAGTGGGTTGGACCCACCCCTTTGGGATTAAGAGATATGTTCTGACTGACGTGGTTGAACGTGAACGCTCCCGGGTCAGACTAATGGAATCAGTATGATTTGAATAATAGTGAGTTACGTTATGTTTCAGGATTATAGTTTCGAAAGGATCGAGTACTTGTCCATATGTATTTTATATTGATATTGATTTGAAATGCGATGCTATGTTTTTAAAATAATACCGTTAGTAAACTGTGAACTCACTCAGTATTTCCCCAAATACTGACCCCTCACCTTTGATGTCTTTCAGGTGCTTAGCTTGTGGACTTAGCTAGAGGCCAATTTTGGAGTGCAGAAGTCATCTGTATATGTTAGTTTATGACTTCTGTTAATGCTGCAGTAGTGGTCCTGTGTCAACAGAATAGTAGCCTAGTCAGCAGTTCATTTTGATTGTATATATCAACTGCTGTATTTGTTTATATGCTTCTTGATAGGCTACGTGTTTTGTATATGATCCACGGCCCCAGATGCCGGTGTGATGTTTTGAGACACTAACTGATGTATATAGTACCGCGAGGCCAGTTCGTACAGGGTATGGTAACTAGAGCCCGCGAGGTTAACGGAACAGTTAGTGTAAATGTTTATATGTGTTATATATTTGCTTCTGTTGTGTTACGCTGTTTGTTTATATTATTTGCGAAAAATAAATTGTGATTTTAGGCTTGCTACGGGTTCCGGAGCTACCACTCCCGTTCCCTAGCGCCGGTTGCGGCTCAATATTTTGGGTCGTGACAATGTTGGTATCAGAGCAGTTTGGTCCAGTTACCACTGCAAGATTGTTTCAATGTTTGTTTGAGAGCAGTTGGTCCAGTTACCACTGCTAGAGTTGTTTGATTGCTTATTTGACTGGGAGTATTTGTCAGTAAGTATACCTAGGAACTACTGCAGCAAGAGTCAGACCGTGGTTGTCTGTAATTGTGTTATGTGTGCATTAGTATGTGAATAGTATCTGTTTATACGGACGACTAAGGCAATTAAGTATGTATTGCTTGTGCTAAGATATAGAAGGTGGTTACATGTTTGCAAATTATGAGCAATTGAGAGGGTTAAGTATTTGCTACTCGCGCTGCGATTGTTAAGTGATTATCTGCTTGCGAATTACGTGCAGTTGGATTAAATGCTAAATGTTTACAGCATTATATGAGCTGATTTTGGAATTGCGTGTGAAATGGGCTCAGATGGTCGCTTACGTTCGAAATTGTTTCTTTTCAGCATGTCTGGGCAAAACGGAGCTCAGTCGCATGCTGATGAAGAACGGGAGGAAGCGCCTCCTATATTTCAAAACGGGTTTCATAATGAAGTGGGCGAACCATCTGGGGTCCATCAGAATGGATTCCACGCAAATCATGGAGCATCGCCAGAAATATATCAAAATGGCTATATGTCTGTATCGGAGATAGGTAGTTCTTCTAGAAACCGAGTTAGAGTGCATTCACCGGAGATAGAGTACAGTGAAGAAGAGGAAGAGGAACCGGAGGAAGATCCGGAAGAAGATCCTGAAGAAGACCCTGAGGAGGATCCCGAGGAGGATCCAGAAGAAGAATTAGAAGAAGAAGCAGAAGAGGAAAATCCTCAGGAAGAAGAGTATGAAGAAGAAGAGTTAGATGAATTAGACGTCGAGGAATACAGAGGTGACTATTTCTGGTCAAGTGTGCGGAGATACCGCAATCTGAGGGAAGATGCGGACATAGCTAACGGTCAGGCGCAAATAGCTTTAAATCAGGTTAGAAGGCAGATGCGTTCTTTTTCTAGAGGGATGTTGACTGTAGGAACGTATTCTACTGACTTTCTGCGGATGGCAGAGGGAGTTCCTAATCTGAACGAAGACAATAGGACCATTAATCGTAGATATGTCAGGGGTTTAGGACCTCAGTTTGATGAGCTGTATGAGCACGTGGACGAACATTTCAGCACGCTTACTACGATGGCCCGTAGGATTGAAACAGAGCATGAATGGTCGGGTGATCCGATACGACCTTATTACTTTAGACGTGAGTACCACCCGGATTACGTCAGTACGTCCTCCAGAACTACAACCAACCCCTATTTCGTGCAAAGAGGTGGACGAAACTCGGGTAGAACAGTTAGGGGCCGACATACATGCATAGTTATTAGGGAACCTAACGTTCCGCGTCAGGCACCTCCAGGTATTAGTAATTTATATGCTTTGAGTAATTGTGTTTATGTGTTTGCATTATTGCGTTTATATAATTGCTGCATTGCATAGTAGAATGTCAGTAATAGGTTTTGCCTTTAGGATAATACCTCGGAAAGCGAGAACCTATAGGAAGCGTTATAGTTAAACACGCGTCTAATAAAAGAACATATAAACATAACACACAAAAACAATAATACAATAAACATCACAACATAATTATCGCAAACGTAATTCCTATATTACGTTTTGGAATTTGAAGAAAGAAATAGATTGTGTACCGGAGTCGATGTGAAACATCGGTATCTGCGTCTGTATATAACGTAGAATAGAATGTTGCAGAAGTGGATATGATGATTACAGCAATAGAAAATTTTGAATTTAATTGAGTTATCGGAGATATGGAGAGAGAAGGAATGTAACAGAAGAACAGTCTGTAAATGACAGCAATACAAAAATTTGACAGCAATATAAAAATTTGAATTATACCCAATAAGTATAAAGAAAGCCGTTAATAGTCGCAGAGCGTATAATCCAGAGTAAGACTTGCGATTTTATGAAGATTTTGAAAGTTTTTATGATTTTTTAAGGTACGATTGTGCTCAGGCATCGCATGTGACATTGCATAACCACGATAGAAATGCATAAAAGAATGATTTTCAAAATTTTAGATCATGCATCATATCTTCGTAATAGAAAAAGAAACTGCGATTTTGAGCAACTCCTTGGTGATGAGAGATATCATCACTCTGAGCAACAATTGTACTAACGATTTTAAAGGATTTATGAAAAGTGGTTTAGAAAGAGCTGCGCAGCCAAAAGAAGTTTTAAAATCGTATTGTTTAGTAAGTAAACTCGGATGTAAAGCCCTGCGACAAATAATCAAAGATTCTTAACAGATAAGAATAAAAATTGTGAAAGAAACTCCAATAAAAGAATAGAGCCATGTTAATAACAATTGCCTTAAGGCTAATAGAACAAAAGAAGAATGTGAATAAGAAATTACCGCCGGAAATGCGCAGATAAGCTGCAATGCACTGACAATACTTAAGGATACAATATTGATCCTTATGATTGAACAAAGGATGAAATGACAGAGAGTCGTGTTAAAAGAAGAAATATAACGAATACATAAGAGTGATAAGTGTTATGATTACTCTTATGATTGAGATAACGAAGTAGCGATTGTAAGTTATAATTGAAGAGGAGAAATTAAAAGTATGAAGGGCAAAAGAGATGGTAATACGAATGATGAATATCAAGTGATATTTAAAGGAAATATAACGTTATCAATATCAGTGTTTAAGGATACAGAAATAGAAAGAGAAAGGATACGAAATGACGAAAGATACGATTTTACAAGATATGAAAGTTTAAATTAGATAGATCAAGAGAGAGATAGTAGTGCTATATGACTGATATTAAGTAAAGTTACTAATATCAGCATTAAGAATTATAAAATCACGTTAACAGAAAGGAGAAAGGCACACGTATAGACGTACGTGTCAGTAATTATAAGAATGGTGGATGATATGAAGAAAAATGTAAAGGTAAAATGCAAATACCTCAAAATTTAGTAAGGTGATTGGAAAGTGAAAGTTCTAGAAATACGTCGAAAGGATTGTCAGAATAGGGCAGCAGCAATAGAACGGCTATAAACAAAGGAAAGACGTAACGAATATAACAAGTAAAAGACAAGACAAGAGTTGATACTAGTACAAAGAGACCAAGATATTTGAAGACGATTAAAATCAAGATATAAGTGCTAAGAAAGCATAAAGTGTATAGGACGACAGTGAGTTGAAATTATTCCTAGACTTTAGGAATTGTAAAGTAAATGGAGTATAAATATTAGAAACAATCGGAAAACCCTTCAAAAGAAGACAAGAGATAGAATAAGAAAGAAGTTAAATGAGGGTTAGCTAACGAGAAGGATTCTCGAAATAGTCAGACTTAAAAGAAACATGCGAGATTCTTATGAGGTTATTACAAATAGAGAATCGTGTTATAAAGGAGAGACATTTTTGACTGACAAGTCAATTAATGACTCGAAGGAATCTTTAAGGACTAATCAGAGAAAGTCAAGAAGATAAAAATATGGATAGTATCGATCAACGAAGACGATCGTATAAGCTATACGGTTAAAGTCAACACAAAGAAAAGTACATTTAGCAATGGAGAATGTACGAAAGATCACGACCAATAGAACAACATAAAATTCACAATAACTTAAGCAAAGCAAAGAAAAGTTGAAAGAAGCAAAGGAAGTATCAATCTCAACTACGTTGAGAAGTAGTAAGGATTAAAAGCCATAGATTGTGCTTATAAGAGAAAATACTCATAGAAGTATGAATGAAGTAAGTACGTCATTAAAGAGGTAGCCGATACGTCATGATTATTCACGTATAAAAGAGACAAATAGCGACTCGATGATGATTAAGAATGAAACAATAGACTTGAAGGATACCGAGCGGGGATTAATCGACGTTAATAAGGACAAAAGAGAGATCGCAACCAGTAATACAAGACGTCAGGACTATAATATCGGTGATACGCCTTGAGCCACACTATTTTAGAAAGATGATGAATAGAACAATGGTAATAGTAAGAAGATTCTCAGCTATGCTACAATAAGGGACTACTATAAGCAAGATAGATAATCGATTAATGATAAATATGAAATCACAGCTATACGTAAAGAGCTAAGAGCTAAGTAAAAGAAAAAGACATGACTGACGCGTAGTAATGAATGTCAAGAAAGGTATAAGAATAACTGTAACGTCCCAATAAGATTTATGAAAATTCGAGGACGAATTTTTATAAGGGGGGAAGAATGTAATACCCCAAAATAATTAATTATCTAATTGGACCACGTGTCCAGTTTTGAGTCGCAGAAGTGGCAATATTGGAAAGATTTCCGATAAATAAGTTTTAGTAGGTCGGTTTTAGAAAAGATTATTATGGAGAAAATTTATATTATATTTCAATTCTAAAGTTAGAATTGGAATTAAATGGAAAAATGACGAGAAAAGTCTAAAATTGGGCACAGGGACCAAAGTGGTAATTTAGCCACTTTGTGTCAAAAATGGAAATATTGGATTTTGACGGGAAAGTGTTAATATCGAGCTTCGTATTATTTATCAGGGATAAATAATACGTATAAGTCGTGATAAAAGAGTTTAACGATTTAGCTATGGACTAAATCGTACGATTGAAAAGTTTAAAGGATAAATGATAAGAAACAAAAAGAACAAGGACCAAAGTGAACCTTTAACCAAAAAATATAAGAAACCCAAATTCAAAGAAAGAAGATCAGAGAAGGATCGAGAGAAAACAGAAGCCATCGCCGATTTCCGTCGTTTCGCCGCCGTTTCTCCGTTCGACGTCCGATTCAAGCGGCGATTTCTTCAGAACCGAAAGCCCTATCATCTCTGGCCCTCAAATTAAGGTAAGAGGTCGGGTTTTGGCATGAAAATGATGGTTTTGTAGGCTGTTTTTATGAGATTGTGGTTTTGGGTTGAATTTGACGTTTTTGAAGTTATTATGGCGTTTACGAAGAAACCGAGATATGGGTATTGACTAGGGAAGCGTTTAGCACGTCGGGGTTGTGGCGAAACCCCGGAAAACTTGATTTTCGGGGCTGTGCACGTGGTACACGACCGTGTACCACGGGTGCACGAACGTGTACTGATGTACACGAACGTGCACCTAGCGAGGTACACGATCGTGTACTGAAGTACACGAACGTGTACTTCTCATGGTACACGAACGTGTACCCCTGAGGTGCACGAACGTGTACTCAGTTGCACGATCGTGCACCCACCAAAACGCACACCCGTGCACCCCAATTCGCCCCCACGCGTATGCAAACTATAATTGACCTAAGTGTTTGACGTTTAGAGTATTTGGACGTGAAAAGACGGGTTTCGGACTTTGAGAATCATTAATCTCGAGATTAGCTCGACGTTTTAGATAAATTATAATAATGGAAAACGTCAAGGACGTTAAGCGATTTTCAATTATGAGAAATAGTATTCGCTAAGTCGTTTATACGACTAGAGATATTAAATACGTAAATAAGTGTAAAACAAAACTAAATCCTAAAACTTAAAAGTATTATACGTATAAGAATATGAGAATCACGTCTAACTATTAACGATTTATCAGACGTGTCAGCGAGTAGTGAAGTCAGTAGAGGCGGACTAGCAAGAGCGTACTATCAGATCGATCATATCATTTCTTGGATCGCGGTCACTGTGAGTTGCACTTTACTTTCGTGTATTATCGATTAATATTATGTTGATATCATACTATATATATATATACTGTTTATATGCATCGCACTATATATATATATATATATGAATTGTTGATATGCTACATGTTTTGATTAAGTTTTATGTACGAGAACCTAGTATACGATCCAACGAAACTAGCTACCTATTGGGTGTCAATAGGCTGTGTGATCACCAGTAATCGAGTCAGTCTAGCGTGTCTGACTATAAGATATGATTTGAGATGCATACATGGTTTGATTATGAAAGCTATGATATGAATGCTATACGAGAGTGAACTCGGTTACAGTGTAACCTGAGCCCCGTATCTAGTAGGTTGGACCTACCAGTGGGTTGGACCCACCCCTTTGGGATTAAGAGATATGTTCTGACTGACGTGGTTGAACGTGAACGCTCCCGGGTCAGACTAATGGAATCAGTATGATTTGAATAATAGTGAGTTACGTTATGTTTCAGGATTATAGTTTCGAAAGGATCGAGTACTTGTCCATATGTATTTTATATTGATATTGATTTGAAATGCGATGCTATGTTTTTAAAATAATACCGTTAGTAAACTGTGAACTCACTCAGTATTTCCCCAAATACTGACCCCTCACCTTTGATGTCTTTCAGGTGCTTAGCTTGTGGACTTAGCTAGAGGCCAATTTTGGAGTGCAGAAGTCATCTGTATATGTTAGTTTATGACTTCTGTTAATGCTGCAGTAGTGGTCCTGTGTCAACAGAATAGTAGCCTAGTCAGCAGTTCATTTTGATTGTATATATCAACTGCTGTATTTGTTTATATGCTTCTTGATAGGCTACGTGTTTTGTATATGATCCACGGCCCCAGATGCCGGTGTGATGTTTTGAGATACTAACTGATGTATATAGTACCGCGAGGCCAGTTCGTACAGGGTACGGTAACTAGAGCCCGCGAGGTTAACGGAACAGTTAGTGTAAATGTTTATATGTGTTATATATTTGCTTCTGTTGTGTTACGCTGTTTGTTTATATTATTTGCGAAAAATAAATTGTGATTTTAGGCTTGCTACGGGTTCCGGAGCTACCACTCCCGTTCCCTAGCGCCGGTTGCGGCTCAAATAATACAGCAGTTGCGCCTCTGAGCCAACTTCTAAAGGCTCCAAGTCAGCCTCTGAGCCAACTTCTAAAGGCTCCAAGTCAGAGTCTGCTTCTAAAGGCTCTAGGTCAACTTCTGAGTCTGCCTCCAAAGGCTCCAAGTCAGCCTCTGAGTCTGCCTCCAAAGGCTCCAAGTCGGCCTCTGAAAAAGATTCTGCTACCTTCACTGAATCTGAGGTAAATCTCTAAATTTGTCAAGATAAGTTTTTATTATACTTTTGGTTGGATATTAACCTTCCTTCAAATTCTTCTTCAGGAACCTTTATCGCAAATTAAGAAACTTTCTTCGATAATAGCAGAAGACCAAGACCTGGTAGATTTAAGCTTCTTGGACGAGATGAGCACCCCGGAAGCTAGTGTTTCTTTTGTCCCTTTGCCGGCTGACGTCGAGAGAGCTGTTTCTTTAGTCAAGCATATCCTCGGCCAGCACATTTCTATTGTTACAGATTCCCAGAAGGAAGATCTCATTTCCTCTCTCCATATTCTACGCCTTGTTCCTGACTCCGTCGTCACTGATGAAGTAGAGAAAGATACTCTGGGCTCGCTCAACTTGTGGAGGTCTTGTGTTGAGATCGAGTCAAATGACCTCCCCAAGTTGAAATCTTCAAAAGCAGATAATGCCAGGTATTTATCTTTGGGATCTAAAAGGCAAGAAGTGGCTCAAAAACTACGAGATCTAGAAGCTAGTGGTGAGGCCTTTGAAAAGGAGATTGAGCAACTGGAAACTGCTATTCTAGCTTTAAAAAGTAAGCAGCTTGATCTTGTGGTGGAAGGCAAGCTTCTAGCCGAGGAATATCAAGGAATCAACTCCCAACTCCAGCCTCTTCATACTACCATTCAAGAGAAGAAAAATGACATGGTTTCATGGGTACAAAATTGTGCTAAGGCTCGTCAAGACAAAGTTGTTTGCCAATCAAGGTGGAGCAAGTTGCAAGGCCTTTTCTCAGATTCTTCACCTACTCCAATGTTGGCTTCCTCTACCTCCACCAACACTACGGCTCCTTGATGATTTTCTTTTATTTTGTATATGACCTGTGTTATGTAGTTTAGCTTTAGAATTGGTGACTTTTGTTGAACTAAAAGACTTTGCTTTTGGCTTTTGAATTTTCTTTTTATATAACAGGACATTTTTGCTTACACGGCCTTTTGGCCAGTACTTGCTTCGTGACACGTACACCTGCACCTTTACACTTGTACATGCATTGCATTACAGAGACGCCATTTTAGGTACTTTCTAAACTTCAAATGTCTTGGTGTGAAGATGGCTCTCCAGCCATTTGTTTGCTTGTTGTGTTCCACACCAAGATTCACTTACAGGTACAGCCATGCATTGCATTTTCACTATGTGTTTATGTTCCTGGTATGAAGATGGCTTTTGCCATATACTTGTGTAGTGATGTGATGTCCATACCAGGACTTGTTTCACGACAAATCACATATGTCACTTACAGCCATGCATTGCATTACAGGGCCGTTTTTATTTGCTGTTGAATGTTGTTGAATTTTTATCCCTTTAGCTTAGTTAGCCAAAGTTTAAGAAGTCTTAGAGGAATAGAGACCTTATAAACTGTTTATAGTAGGAGTTTGACACTAGGATAGTGGAAAAACAAATTAAAGTTCTATCACTTATCTTTTCCCCTTCCTCCTATGGACTTCTATGAATCTTCCTACTAATCTCATGGCAACCTTGCCAGTCCATTCTAAGGTGTCTTGCATGGTCTTTTTAAGTGACCACTTCCCATATTTCTTTTATTATTTCTAGGTGGTGGCTAGATTACTTTCCACCTTTAACAGTCAACTCTTGAAATCAACTTTTAGAGGATCAACTCAACAGTCAACTTGAACTTCTAGGAATCAACTTTTAGAAGTCAACTTCTAGAACAAACTTCTGGAATTAATTTTAGTCTCACCAATTTAGCTAAAGTAGCCAAACTTTATAATTTTAATTATCAAAAATGGCTAAAAGCCATTATATTACAACTTGTGCCAAAAATCCATAAGTTAATGAAAAAGTACAGGTTTAGCCAAAATAGCCAAACTCCTAAAAATCTGATACTCCACTCGGCTAAAAGCCACAATGTTACAACTCATGTACTGATATTGCTAAAACAAGTTACATAATCTGCAGTACATGTATGGCTAAAAGCCATTAAGTCATTTCTAAGTTGTATTTCTCCCAGATGGTGGGAGTATATTTCTTCAAGTACTTTCCATTAATAAATTTTTTATGAGGCTCACCCTCTAGACTTGACAGCCAGTATGCATTCCCCTTCATCACCTTGTGGACTAAGAATGGCCCTTCCCAATTAGTAGACCATTTCCCATATTCTCTGTCTTTAGTACCAGGGGGTAAGATCAGCTTCCATACTAGCTCATCCTCTTGAAATGTCTTAGATCTAACTTTCTTGTTGTAGCTTCTGGAGACTTTCTTCTTCTGTATAATCATATTGTTTAAAGCCTGAAGTCTCCCTTCTTCTAAATTTTCTAACTCCATCATCATGGTTTCATTGTAATCTTCTGGAGTCAGATGATTCTGCTTGGCTACTCTCAACGATCTCACCACCACCTCCATGGGTAACACTGCATCATGACCATAGGTTAGCATAAATGGACTTACTCCAGTAGCATTTCGCCTAGAGGTGCGATATGCCCAGAGTGCTTCTGATAAAATTCGATGCCAATCCCTTGGATTTTCTTCCAACATCTTTTGAACTATGTTGATGATAATTTTATTAGAAGATTCAGCTTGGCCATTGGCTTGAGCATAATAAGGTGTAGAGGTCAATAATTTTTTTCCATAATCAGTGGCAAATTCTTGCATCTCCTTACCAGTGAACATTGTGCCCTGGTCAGTAGTTACTGATTGTGGAATTCCAAATTGATGGATGATTTCCTCTTTAATAAATTTAATCACATCTTTTTGCTCTGCTTTTACCAATGGCTTAGCGACTACCCATTTGGTAAAATAATCAGTAGCTACAATTATGAAACTGTGATTTTTAGAAGATGGAGGATATATTTTACCTATCAAATCTATGGCCCAACCTCTGAATGGCCATGGTTTGATGACAGACTTCAACTCAGCAGCTGGAAGTCTTTGTATGTTTCCATACCTTTGGCACGATTGACAACCCTTTGCAAAAGTCATGCAATCTTTAAGGATAGATGGCCAGAAGTAACCATGCCTTCGTATTAGCCATCTCATTTTCACTCCAGATTGATGTGCTCCACAAACTCCTTCATGAGTTTGTTTCATGACCTCTAGTGCCTCTGTCATTCCAAGGCATCTTAGCAATAGGTTGTCGAATCCTCTTCTGTATAAAACATCTTCTATGAGCACGTAGTTAACAGCTCTCACTCTTACTTTATACATCATCTTCTTGTTAGGATTCTCCAAGTACTTTTTAATGTCTCTCCTCCAATCCTGTACTAAGTTATCATCAATATTGAAAATATCTAACTGTACTCCTCTTTTAAAAATTGAAGGGTGAGTTTTTCTTTGTACCATTACTAGTCGGTGGGTTAACTCCTCCGACAGACGTAGGCCAGATGCTAGCTGTGATAATTCATCGGCCTCCCAATTTTCCTCTCTTGGAACATGTACCAATTCAACCTCTTCAAAACTCTCTATTAACTGTATAGCAATAGCATAATAAGAGGTTAAAGAGTAACTCATGCATTTATATTCGCCAGATACTTGTCTAATAACCAATTGAGAATCTCCAATTTTTGACCTTTTTAGCACCTAGATCTAGGAGGATTTCTAATCCAATAATCAAAGCCTCATACTCGGATTGATTATTTGTACATTCAAAGTCAAGATTAAAAGACAAGGAGGTCTTAGCTCCAGAAGGTGACACTATTATGATTCCAGCACCAGCAGACCTATCTGTACTAGACCCATCAAAGTTAAGCATCCAAGGTCTATGTTCATTCATAAAAACCGGCAAGTAAAATTTACTTTCATCTCCTAGGTTTATGCATGGATGGTCGGCTAGGAAATCTGCTAGAGCCTGACCTATGACCGACTTCTGGGGATGATAAATCAAATGAAAGTCTGCCAAACTTAATAACCACTTTCCAATATTGCCAGATAACACAGGTTTGTTTAGCATATATTTCATCAGATCGGTTTGAGACACCACATAGACTCTATTACTAAGCAGATAGTGTCTTAACTTAGTGCAGGCAAAAAACAAAGCCAAACACAATTTCATGATAGGAGTGTATCTAACCTCTGTAGATGTCATCGAACGGCTCAAATAATATATAGCCTGTTCATGTCCATCTTGGTTGCTCTGGGCTAGCAGACACCCAATTGAACCTTCAGCTGCTGAAATGTATAACCTCAGAGGTATACCCTTTTTGGGAGGCATCAATACAGGAGGCTTCATTAGATAATCTTTAATTTCATCAAAAGCCTCTTGATGGATGGTTTCCCATCTGAAGACATCCTCTTTTTTTAATTTCAACAGCTCTGAGAACACTTTTGTTTTTCCTGCAAGATTAGATATAAATCTCCTTAGGTAATTAACCTGCCCAAGAAACCTCTGAAGTTCTGTTTTATTTCTAGGAGGTTTAGCTTCTCAAATAGCTTTGGTTTTGTTTTGGTCCACTTCAATGCCTCTTTCATGGACCAAAAACCCCAAAAAATTTCCAGCTTTTACACCAAAGGCGCATTTCAGAGGATTGAGTTTTAAACAGTGAACTCTCATCCTCCTAAATGCTTCCTCTAGATTTTTCAAATGATCTTTTATTAGTTTTGATTTTACAATAACATCATCAATATAAACCTCCATAGTTTTACCTAAGAGGTCGTGGAAGATGGCATTCATAGCCCTCTGATATGTTGCACCAGCATTACGTAAACCAAACGGCATGACCACCCATTAAAATGTCCCAATAGATCCTGGACATCTAAATGCCGTTTTGGAAATGTCTTCTTTAGCCACCATAATCTGGTTATATCCAGCAAAACAATCCATAAAAGATAAAAGAGAATGATTAGCTGTAGCATCAATAAGAGTGTCAGTAATTGGCATGGCATAAATATCTTTAGGAGTTGCTTCATTTAAGTCCCTAAAGTCTATGCATATTCTAAGTTTTCCATTCTTTTTAACTACTGGAACAACATTTGCCAACCAATTACTATATTTAGCAGGCCTAATAAAGCCTGCTTTACACAATTTTTCAATCTCTTCTTTTACCTTTAATTCGACTTCTTTTGACACTCTTCTTGGAGGTTGGCGGTATGGCTGAAACTCAGGCTTAATAGGAAGCTGATGTTCTACCAATGTCCTGCTTAACCCCGGCATATCATAATATTGCCATGCAAAACAATCTTTGTATTCCTGCAAGAGTACATTTAATTTTGTTTTTAAACCAACCTCTAGGTTTTTACTAACAAAGGTTACCTGAGGTTCCTCAGAGGTTCCAAGATTCACTTCTTCTAACTCCTCTCTAACATGAATGTCTTCATCATCTATCCAAGGAGGTGCCTGTTCTAGCTCCTCCAAGACAATCTCATGATCTTCAGAAACTTCTTCTTCTTCATAAACTACTTCAGCATCTAGAACCTCTGCCAAGTTATTTTCCTCCATGATTCCTTCCATAATGTACTGCATACGTTCTTTTAAGATAGCAGATGCAGCTGCTGCAAACTCACTAGAGGTGAGCTTAATCATTAATTTCTTCGATTATGATTGAGGAGCACGGCTTGTTGTAAGGGACAATAGCCGTTGATCCCAAAATTTCTTCTGCCTTCTTTTTGACCTCCTCATGAATTTCCAGAGGTTTGCTCTCTTTTGGTTGGCCCTTTTTATTTCTTCCAGTGAACTTAATGGGGCCAACACATGAATCATAATAACGGGCTTCAACCATATTGGTGGCAGTGGTGAATGGTTTTGTATCTGCCCATACCACCTCCACCTCATTTCCTTTCCAAAAGAGCAAGAATTGATGCAGAGATGAAGGCACACACCAGTTAGCATGAACCCAATCTCGTCCCAAAAGAGCTTGATAGCTGGCTGAGGAATTCACCACAAAGAAAGCAGATAGAGAAGTCTTGCTTCCAACAGTTACCTCTACTGGGAGAACACCAATAGTTTTTGTAAGTTCTCCAGTAAAGGCAGACACACTAACCTCTGTTGAAATGAGGTCTTATGTAGTTTTTCCTAGAAGGTGTAGCATTTTGAATGGCATGATGTTGACTGCCGATCCATTATCAATTAAGACCCTAGAGGTTGGCCTGCCATTGAAGTGAGCTTTAATATACAGAGGCTTGATGTGTTTGGTCATTGCCTCTGCTGGTTTATCAAAAATTACCCTCTTTGGCCCTCCATCAGTTGGTTCTTGTATATAACCTGACTGCGACACTCATCCTTTGTAAATTTAGGCTCCTCCCTTTGAATTTCCTCTACCTCATCCTCATCTGAGTTTCCATGCACATCTGGACCTTTAAAATCTTTTGGCAAGATCAGAGTAAAAGCATTGCAAGTGAGGGGGATTTCGATTTCACCCACTTTGATGGAGGTTTGCTTCCCACCTTCTGTGTCCGACTCTGAATCACCATTTTCTAGAGATCTCCTCTGAAATTTGCCGCTTTCCTTAACTGGTGGAGTATCATCAGTATCCTCTTTCAAGAGGTCATTTAGCCTCATGCCCTCTTTTAGGATCTCCTCATCCACAAGATCATCCAGCTCCATGTCATCTTCTAGGAGGTCATCTAAATTCATGCCATCTCCTGCAAATTCCCCTTCAAGAAAAGCTTCCAACTCCATGTCTGAAATTTCCTTCTTCGAAGGCACGTGGGAAGTTTATTTTTCACTTCCACTGCCTCAGAAGATTTTTGGCTTCCAAGTTGCTCCTTCTCGATTAAGATTTCTTTTGACCCCTTTTTCTCCACACTTTTTCTGAGGTTTTCCAAGTGTTTGGACTGCCACTCATTTCTTGCAGCAGCCCTCAACCTTTGGCGCCTCCTCTTCTGAGTTCTTGTAAGTGGAGGCGGAAACTTCTTGTGATAATTGGTGTGCCACAAATCTTTGTTCTTTCTTTCGGTTTTCAAAGGTGGGAGGAACCTCTGACTGTTTTTCTCTAAGTGCCAAGGGAGCTTTTGGCTTTTCCTCCCTAGGTGCCAAAGGAGCTTTTGGCTGTTCCTCCCTCTTCCACACGAAGGATTGCCTTTCTGGGAAGACATGCCTTTCTGGCCTTCTTTGATAGTAAGAGGCCCTGTTTTGCTTTTTTAAAGGAGGACGGTTAGTAAAAACAAAATTATTAGGGTTTCTAGAACCAGATACCTGCCTTCTCTCTCCTCTGTAATCTCGCTTCACCTCTAATCTCCTCTCCCTTTCAATTCTTTGATCATTTTGTTCTCTGATCCTGAGCTTTCTCTTTATGTCCAGCAACAACCTCAAGTCAAGCTCTGAAAGGTCACTGGCATTCACAGACGCCACTGCTGGGAAAGGATCTTCGTCTATTACAAGTGCCTCTTTCTTTTCTGGGAATTTCAAAACTCCCTTGGCAATCCTATCCTGTATAATATTTTTGAACCCCCAACAAGAATTGGTTGAGTGGTTCCAGGAGTTGTGGAACTTGCAATACTCTCTGCCTTTCAACTCCTCCTTTGAAGGCATTTTATGATCAAGAGGTAGAGTAATGAACTTCTCTTTCAATAGAAAATTAAAAATTTCTTCAGTTTTTGATACCTCAAAAGTGTACAGAGGTTGGGCATTGGAATTTTGTTGTTTTTTCCAGCCATCATGTGCTTTTTAACCAACATAGGGCAGGTACATGAACCGGTGGCCGTGAGGTCGGCTACTGCGGTTTCATATGCTCCCACCTCCTGATAGTAAGTGCCCATTGCCACCTTCTTCTTGTGGCTTTCCTCCCTCAATAGTTCTTCATATTCAGAGACATTGGCTGCTAACTCATAAAAGTCCCTGAATTCCATCCCCTGGAACTTTTTCCGGAGCTCAATATCTAAGCCCCTCTGAGCCATTTTCACATATTCAGTCTCTGGGAGGACAATCTTACACCTGCTCCTCATTCTTTTGAAGCGGTGTATATACATGTCGGCATCCTCTCGCGACCTTTGAGAAACTCTTGACAATTCTGCTATACAAACCTCTGGCTTTGCACGGTAAAATTGAGTATGGAAAAGCCTCTCCATCTCCTGCCATGTGAGCACTGAGTTCCTGGGCAAAGTAGCATACCAAGTAAAGGCAGTACCTGTTAAAGAATTTGGAAATAATCTCTGCTTGAAATTTGCAATGTTATCTAGGTTGGCCAAGACCCCATATTGAATTGTGAATTTCGCCACATGCTCAATGGTGGAGTGGCCATCCTCTCCAGAGAATAAAGAGAAGTTAGGAATTTTATAGCCTCTAGGGTAAGGATTCTCCCTGTCAATAACGTCTGGATAAGGCTTGTGAAATTGCGGTCGGTCAATCTGCCTTAGACCTGGACCATACAACTCCTGAATTGCTTCTCTTACAGCCTCCATGTCCAGTTGCCTTCCCAGAGGTTGGGGTGGCACCTGAGGCTGATTTCTCTCTTGGGGCATGTAATTGCCCCCAGTGCCCAGAGGTTGAGGAAAATTTTGATTAACCTCTAGGTCGTCCGAAGTCGGACAATTAGCACCTGCATTAAATGGCCTGGAATTCCGGCCAGTTTGATTATTAGTTTTAAAAGAATTAAAATGCACAGGTTCATCTCTTTTGTGAGGAGGAACGTACCTTTCTCCAGAGGGCGGGTTTAAGATTGGCACATGACTAGTGCTCCCAATCTCCTGGATTCCTCCAGATGGCTGCCCCCCGTGTCCCTTAGGATCTTGTTTGGCCGTATTAACAGCCTCTGGTACATCACCACCATGAGATGACACTTTGACAGCAACTATCAATTCTGCCAAGTAGCATTCCATTTCGAACTGCTTCTTATCCATCACCTCATGTTTCTTGGTCAACTCGGCTTGTGCTTGGTTAAAGCTAGCCTGAGTGTGTTTCATGTCTAACATGGCTTTTGACAGCATGTCTAAAGCCTCTACCAATCTTGGCTCAGAATTTTGCCGAGTTGGTGTCTGTTGCTCTCCAAAGCCAGGAGGCACATCATCACTCGCCTCTCCTAGAGGCAAATTTTCTTTTTCAATGCTTCTGACCATGTGAGCCACATAGTCTCCATGTCCTACATTTGTAGTAGTAGGATCATCCACTGTATCCTGGGATACAATAACATCTTTTCCTTTTTCACTTCGAGTTCTAGCCATAACTCTTAGTGTCCCACTGGGCGTGCCAAAAATTGTTACTGGCGTTTTGCGTTTGTTAACAACAAATGCGTGAAATGCGGGCGTGCCAGGAAGCGGATTCTAATTTGTAAAAACTTGACTTCTTAAACAAGCAATTGAGGTCTGGTTAACCTTATTACAAGTACTCCAACGAGTAATGCTAAGAACTTAAATAGAAAATATGAAATTCAACAGTAAATGTGTTTACTAATTGAATGAAATAAAAGTACAGGTGTTTGTGTAGAAATTGCAGAAGTTCAATCGTAAAGTTCTTTACTGATTGAAGAAAATTGAAATGCTAAGTGTAGGGGTGTAAACGGGCCGAGCCGAGCCCGAGTTAGGCCAAGCTCGAGCTCGAGCTCGAGTGTGTTTTACACGCTCGAGCTCGAGCTCGAGCTCGAACGGGCTTAAATTTTGAAGCTCGAGCTCGAGCTCGAACAACACTCGAGCTACTCGAGCTCGAGCTCGAGCTCGAGTTGAATATATAAAAATAAAAAAAATAATTAAAAAATCAAATTTGTTGTATTTCAATTATTTTTTTACTATATATTATGCAATTTAACCAATTTTTATGATGCATACCTAAATTTTGAGGTGTAAAATTTTAATATAATGATAATAAAAATTATTATTGTTATTTTAATACAAGCTCGTTTAGACCCGTTTAGGCTCGCGAGCCTCACTAATTGATACTCGAGCTCGGCTCGAGATGAAGCTACTCGAGCTCGAGCTCGAGCTCGGCTCGAATTTTTCGAGCCGATCTCGAGTTTTTTTCGAGTCGATCTCGAGTAACTCACGAGTAGCCCAACTCGTTTACACCCCTAGCTAAGTGTTGAGTGTTTTTGCCTTTGGGCTGGTTTTTGTTGGATTTGATCGGGGGTTGCAAATTGGCTGCTCTTCTCTTATTTATAGATTTTTCCTTTGAAAACTGTTAACTGCACACGTTCTTCCCCACTTTCAAGAACTGTCAATCGTGTTTTGTTTCTGCTGCACGTGCTTTTTAACTTCTTTTCTTCTGGAATGGACTTTTTGGGCTTATGGGCCATTTAAACTAATATTTAATGGCCATCTCAAATTTGGGCTTAATCTTCTGCAAATGGACTTGGACTTTTTGAATCTCTTAGGAATAACTAGTCAACCTCTGGAAATCACCTTCTAGAAGTCAACCTCTAAAAATCAACCTCTGGAAGTCACCCTCTGGAAATCAACCTCTCGGGTAAAAATTAGTCAACCTCTAGAAATTAACCTTTGAAAATCAACCTCCTAAGTCAATTATTCACAGTATTCTTTTTATCTTTTGAAAAAAGAATATGGGCTTTTATGGCCTTTTAGACATATTTTTAATTTTGGTGCAAACACTTCTATTATGTTTTTCATTGCTTTCATTAATTATAATAGTAATGAAATATGAGAACTTTCTTTGAAATTTAAGGATTTGAGGAGTTTCTAATGATATTTATAATTTATGAAAATTGAAGAGTTTTTGATATTTGTTTATAGATTATGAAAATAATTTTAAATTTAACTAATTAATGTTTGAAATAATACAATTTCAAAAGTGTATCTTAATTAAAAATATTCATAAACCGTGTTGGTTATGAAACTATGAAATAATATAATTATTTTTTATATAGAGTATGATATGTTTTACTTTTTATATTTTTATTTAGTGAAATAAATTGTTTTCTTTTGTGACGAGAACTCGCTATCATTGTGTTACTGGCGTTTTGCGTTTGTGGTGAACAACTGTAACAACAAGTGTGTGTGTGAATGCGGGCGTGCCAGAAAGCGGATTCCAAATGTAAACTTCCTCTTAAACAAGCAATTGAGACTTGGTTAACCTTATAACAAGTACTCTAACAAGTAATGCTAAAATCGAAAAAAATTCAACTGTAAATGTGTTTACTAATTGAATAAAATGAAAGTACAAGTGTTTGAGTAGAGAATAGAGTAATTCAATCGTAAAGTTCTTTACTGATTAAAGAAAACTGAAATTGCTGAAATTGAGTGTTTTTTGCCGTCGGGCTGGTTTTTTGGATGATTGATCGAGGGCTTCAAATTGGCTGCTCTTCTCTTATTTATAGCTTTTATCATTTGAAAACTGTTATTTCATCTTTCAACTGCACACGTTCTTCCCCACCTTCAGGAACTGTCAATCATGTCTATATTGCTTCTGCACGTGCTTTTTAACTTCTATTCTTCTGAAAATAATTTTCTTGGGCTTATGGACCATTTAAAATATAATTTAATGGTCACTTTAAACATGGGCTTATCCTTCTGAAAATGGACTTGGGCCTTCTGAATCTCCTAAGGAATTACTAGTCAACCTCTGAAATCAATCTCTGAAATCAACTGAGTCAACCTTTGGAATTAACTTCTAGAAATTAACTTCTAGAGTCAACCTCTGAAATTAAACTTATGGAGTCAAATGAGTCAACCTCTGGAATTAACTTCTGAAAATTTACTTCTGGAGCCAACCTCTGGAAATTAACTTATGGAGTCAAATGAGTCAATCTCTGGAAATTAACTTCTGGAATCAAATGAGTCAACCTCTGGAAATTAACTTCTTGAGTCAAATAGTCGACCTCTGGAAATTAACTTCTGCAGTCAACCTTGGCCAATTATTCACAGTCTTTTCTATCTTTTGAAAAAGAATATGGGCTTAATGGACTTTTAGCCATATTTTTAATTTTGGTGCAAACACATTGTTAAATCCCGGAACGTGGACCGCTTGCAAGTTCACATATATGGTAAATTTTGCAGGCTATAATGGCCAACAACAATCCAACCCAGCCACTCTATTTTTAAAGATTTACTAAATTCATCGAGTTGTTCTAAAGAATCAAACCGATCGGTTATTGATGGAATTTCTTGTCGGCTCCCCCCATCGTCTCACTAGCCGACCTTGAGGCCCTGTTATTCGTGGTAGGGATTGTAACTTTCCATGAATTTCCCATTTATCACTTGCGTCTTTTGTTAATCAGGCGACACCCGGATTTGAAAAAAAAGGACGTAGTCGAGATTTCAACCCGCAAGCTTGGCGCAGATGGCTGAGATTTAAACCATTAGATCAAACCCGTGTGTGCGGGCGATAAAGAGTTATTTGTTTCAACTATTATATTAAATAATAGCTTAAGAAAAAAATTAAAATAAAATAATTACCTAAACCAAAAATATTTAAAACATAAAATTATTTAATCTTGCTGCGGGTAACTCACAGGTATTAACCTAATTAGCAAATAATTATCTATTTTCATTAAGTGGCGACGTGACATCTTTTTAAATTGAATGGATTCCGTAAGTACTAGTAGAGTGGGAAATTAGAAATTCTAGCCGAATTTGAGTAGGAGATCCTAATCCCAATAGTAAAAAGTAATAAAGCAAGTGCTATAAATACATGATCACTTGCTTTTATGGTTCTACAGAGATCAATTTCCATGAATTCTAAAGCAAATCAAATATCCATGGCCTCAAGAAAGCAACTTACCAAAAGCTTGCCGACTGACGCAAAATACAAGACCCTGAAAAATACAGTACGTGAAAAACACTGCAAAGTTGGTGTTGTTAAAACTAAAACCCTAGAAACTCATTCAGCGCATGCACAGCCTGATATAGAACAATATTCTGATGATGATGATGATGGTGATGATTCTGATTCCGTCGTGGAATTCAGCACCAAGGACATAGAGAAGAAACGTAGAAAAAACGGTAGAAAGCTTGCAAGAATTGAGGATCGAGAAATACTTCGCCTCATCATACGAGAAGACGAGTGGCTCCATCGATCGACAAAAAACCAAAGTACTCATGCTAGTAAGAGTCACTCGACAAGTAATCCTACTGTTCTTCCTGACTGGGAGATCAAATTTTGCTCGAAAGTTGGCGGAATGGAGTGGAAAGATTTCGTGCAGCGCAAGGAATACGCGTCGCATTATCATCATGATAACGTTTTGTTGTGGGATGATTTGGGAGCGAAGGAGTCATTCGAAGACGCCAAGTTCCGATTTTATTGTCAATTTTTTAAGTTGCCAAGTATACTGCCAGCGCCAAATCCATTTAAGTACCTTGATCAAATCGATTGGAACGCCAAACTCGATCCTCAATGTGAACAAATTTTTGATCATTTAGAATATCTATTCGGACCAAGTGGATGGGGAGAAGATTATGAAACTTGTGTGAACCTAGTTCGCCACGTATGATTATGAACTATCCATTAAATACCTGACACTTGGCGTTATTAAATGTTGTATCCAATTAATAAAGTGCATTTAATTGTAATTAAAATGTTATTAATTAATGTGATATTTATTAATTGGATACAACATTTAATAACGCCACGTGTCATGTATTTAATGGATAGTTTATAATCCTACGTGGCGAATTAAGTTCACACAAGAATTTCTGTGAAGAATGGGGCAAGTCGTATGAATTCATCAACAGTATTGCTGAGGAATGTTGCGAGCTACTTTTGAGTTTTGACTATTGAAGGAAAACAAAAGCTCAAACATTAAGTTGCTGAAAGCATAATAGTTTTTTTATTATTTCCTTCTTCTTTTGTTATATGGAAAAATAAGTTGGACAATTTTAATTTCTTTATCATTACATTTGAATTATTTTTTTTTATATAATTTCAATTTATTTTATTTTTGTAGTTGAATTATTCTTTTTATAAATAAAGCTAAAATTGATCAGATAATAATATATTCAATATGGGTGTAACTAAGATAGCATTTTTTTTTTTGAGATTGTCATTCTCTTATAGAGGCATGTGTCCTGGTTCTTCATAATTATTAAATGTAAAAAAATATTAATTCGAATATTATGTCATTAGTATTTACTTTATCTACAAAAAAACCTGCTATTTGTGACAGAATTTTATGACGGGAAAAATCCGTCAGATGGGATATGACGACATTGTGACGGAATTTTAATTTTTTAATTATTATAATGAAATTGAATTTTTTTTATTGAAAGATATCGATTGGATTATAGATGTGACATCTATAAATGTCATTAGTTGTCATTTATCTTTGACTAGTAAAGAAGTAAAAATATTTTGATTGTAATACGATATTTATGTAATTTTACAGTATATAGTTAATAATAAATTTATTTTAAAATAGTGTAGTGGTTTTAGTGATTTTAAATCTTACTGATATATCGAACCATTAGAATCAGATCTTCAAATTGAACCATACTACAAAATAAAATTCTCAAATCGAACCGATACGATTATTGAAATTTCATTTTAAAAGTCAATCGAAAATCTATTATAAATTTCTGAATTTCCTAGAACCGCACATGAATCAAAAGAAGCTAGCTAGTAGTCGACAACAGCTTTCACTGAAGAATATGAATAAAAAGAGAAATAACAAAAAAGAAAAAGAATGCTCTCGTTGAGAGTCGAACTCAAGACCTCCCGCTTACTAAACGGGTGCTCTAACCAACTGAGCTACGAGAGCAGATGCGATGGTGATTACAAATTATTATACTTGAAGTATTCCACACATGGAAAATGCAAACTGTTCGACTCTGCTTCTTCTTGCTGATGGAATTGCTAACAAAATTGATGAAAATGAAGTCCCTCAAACATGCAAAACCCCTCCTTCAATTCCCATCTTTCATACAACAAAAATCCTACACTTCAATACCATTACTATGTCCAACTCAAGAACTACAAACCACCACCACCACCTTAAAACTAACAAACCAAGAACTCACCAAAATCAACCTCCTAATCCCACGCTTATGTCTCTCAGACAATCTAACAACAGCAACCCACTTAACAACCACTGCCCTTCTCACAAACCCACCACACAGCTCAATCTCTCTCTCAATTCTCGTCCACTCACTCACTTCCCAACCCGACATGACCCAACCCATGTCGCTCCTCACCACTCTCAGACACTCCCCACAAGCCCACAACCATCTCACACCCATCACAACCATGCTTGTGATGTCCTATGTTAGAAAGAAGAGGGTAAAAGAGGCGTTTAAAGTGTATCAATGGATGACTCGACCTGGGTCTCCTTGTAAAGTGGAAAAGATTGTTTTTTTGGGTTTGGTTGATGGGTTTTGTGAGTTGGGTTTGGTGGTGGATGGTTTGAGGGTTTTGAGGGATATGGTTGGTGTGGGGTTTGTTCCTGGAGATGGGTTGAGGAGAAGGGTTTTTAGGAAGATGTTGATGGAGGCTAGAGTGAAGGAGGGTTTGGAATTGGATAAAGCTTTGTGCTTTTGTGCTAATGGTGGGGTTGATGGGATTGTTAAAGTTAGAGATTTGTTGGATAATATCATTGGCAACTGGACAGAGTAGGAACAGGTAGACTCAGTTTAACTCACAATCTAGCAGAAGTTTATTTCATTTGAACTATAACTCATTGGTATTCTGTTCTTGAGTTTTAGTTTATCTGAAATCTGAAGTTTATTTACTTAGCTTAACTTATTTGAATTTTTGAATATTTGATTATCAGTACACTTTGTTAGGTAGATTTTTGGCCTTTGTCATGTTGGAGAGAAAGATTGTTTGTAAATGAATGATATTCAGTCTGCTACTGTACAACTTTTGAAAGAGCAATACTAAGAAGCTAGGTAGCTGACATTTTATTCAATCAACATGTCCCGCATCGGAAACATTTTAGACACTTGACAATTCGGATATGAAACTTCATTTTTTGCATAGGAAAACTTAAAATAACACCGTTTCGCCGTGTCCGTGTATGTGCTACCTAGCTGAGAAGTTTCTGGTTTGTTAAACTCAGTTACCTCTGTATTGTTTCTTATTGTTGGTGGTGTATAGTTTTCCTTATATTAAAATATTTTACAACATATTCTTCTATTTTTCTTTCTTCAGCTGTTTAAGTGTGAATTATGGTCCTGTTTATACTCAATCGAGCTCATGGATTGGAGTGCATTTGATGAAGTAGTTAAAACTGATGTCTAGTTTAGAAAGCATCATGTGATAAAGTAAAAAATCTCAAGCACAAAAGCTTAATCTGTCATCAGAATTTATTATGCAGTAAAATGCCTTCTCTTTTCTTATTCAAATGTTATCTTGATTTTTGTTTCTTCTTTGAAGCCTTTGTAGAATGTACGTTATTGTATTTAAATACATGTATCTGTTTAGTAATTTTCTGATCTATTTAGTTTTTTGGGAAATCAGCATGTACTTCATTCACGCTCCTTATGTTTAGGGCAGTTGTCTTTCTCTTGCCGCAATTGGTTTAGCATGCTATTTCCAACTCCAAGGCCTCTGGCTTTGATTTCATGCTTGGTGTTTTCCTCCTTATTGTAAATTGTATGTTCAAGTTCTGCATAAATTCTATCCTAGAATATTAAATTTAGGATTGTCATAGTTTCCTAATGACGTCGGAATTCGATTTACAGTTGTTTTGCATACTATAAATGCTATATATGTTTTCAGGTTTTTGTTTTCGACAGTTTATTATTGTTTTGTTTCTGTCTTTTGTTCCTCTAGAGTACAATGCGACTTCAAGAGAATCTATGTTCCTCCTTTCCTTTACGAGTTCTTCTATTTTAGCAGCTGTATCGTGCCATTCAAAGAATGTTTAGGTATTACTTCTCGCTTCCTTTGTGCAATTCTACATCAAATTTCTAATTTATAATATCTTGATTCCTAATTTTGTCTTCCTCATTGTAACGTGCAGGTTTTCACATTGTATTCATATATCAAAAGAGTAGCAAACCCATTCATCTGTATCTCTAACCTGTTGTTCTTAGTTATTGGACTTGAATGGCACTAATGATTGTTGACATATGTGTTGCACCAGAACTTATGGAGTGGTATGTTTTAGCATTTAGTTTCCGTTTTTCACTCTAAAACTTTATATTTGTAACTTAGTCTTTTAAGAATTGCCATTTGGCCATTTTATTGTTTCGTCTTGCAGCATTTATCCGGTTTGAGCGTTTCTCATTTCTGTGTAACATAGATTGACAGTGCCATTTTTCCATTCTCCTTTTTCATTCCTTAATTTTATAATTTTAGTTTTTTGGCAGTTGGGTTATGATTTGTGTTTGTATTTCCTCATTCCGTTCTCATTTTTTCATTCTGCTCGAATATGCACAGGAAGTATGCCAAAAATGTAGAGATAACTCTTTCCATAATCCGTTGGCGGGAATATATTGAAATTTGAAGCATACTTCAGCTGCCCAACAGTCCAACGGATGGGACCGTATGATTTTGCAGCTTCTTTTTGGCAGACATTTTTTCATGTACTATTATCAACCATGAATCTGGAAGGTAAACATATGGAAGAACATTTTCTGCGAAACAATTCCGGTCTGAGGTAAACCATTTTTGTCTTTGAACAAAATGGTTAATCCACATCTGTATTTTGGTTTAGCCACCAGGCTCTGCAGTTGCCTGGAGTAAGAGATGTTATTTATGCCTGCCAAGTTGAATTACTTCTTGTGATTATTGTTTGTAGCATTACCATTTATAATGACTTTGATGGGTTTAAATACATTATTGAGGTCGCTGATTTTTTAAGTTACTTTAAACCAAATTTTAGTTTTATTTCAAAAAAGTTATCAAACATTAATTTTTGTTGTTTTAAAAAGGTATTTGTGATCTAATTTTAATGATGTGCCTATTCAAATTAAAATATTTAGAGAATATCTTTGTAAGTTAATATTCATTTTAAAATAAAATATGTAATTTGGTAACGTTTGTCAATGTGATAGATATTCTTAAGTTTAATGGTCATAAGATAAAAAAAAACTTTAATAAAAGAAAAAATTAAGTTTGGTTATTTTAATGAAATAAATTAAAATTCAGTATTCTTTTTAAAATAATTTGAAAATTTGATTATGTAGAAAATATTTGACCCCACTTCAATGTCAATTCGTTTTCATATCCCCCCTCTTCCCCATCTTCCTTCTCTTGTAAACTAAGAAGCATGGAAACTTTGACAAAATTGTATGTACCGTTTCGAAAATGTTTCGGAAACCGGAAACTCTTTTAAATTCTCGAAAACTCATACATAAACGTTTCGGGTCGTTTTTGTAAATAGAAAAATTAAATAGTTGTAAAAAAGTTAAAAATTTCTCAACAAATAATTTCTTTAAATCAATTATCTACAATTTTTATTGTTTGTATTATCTACAATAAAAGTTATCTTCTTATTTTTGTTGGGTTTAATTATGTTTGATTTTTTTTTATTAATTGGCATAAATGTATAAATAAAATTTCATATATATATAACATTTTATAATTTTTAAGATTATAAATATATTTTTATTTTATTATTATTTATAAGTTTTCTCCACGTTTTGTGTCCTTCATTTTAAAAAAAATATTATTTCTTCGTGTCCGTTTTCCGTTTCTGTTTCCGTGCTCTCTAGCTTGTAGATCCTAACAACTCCAAGCACATCCAGCGCCGCATGGGATGATTTTGGGCATTTCATAGCCAAAATCACCCGCACCCCTTAAATTTTCTTCTCTTACCATAAATAAATGATTCTTATCATTTATTTTTAGTTTTAGTATTATTTTCTTTTCTTTTTTCAATTTTCTAACTTATATTGTTTTTCTCTTTTCCAAATTGAAGTTTCTACTAAATGATTCCATCCCAACAGTTGGATCAAAGAATTTGGAATATCTAGTGTTTTCTCTTTGGAAGATTAATAACAAGTTTGAAAATTATACAACCAGTTTATATCTCAAACCGTCGACGAATTGCCCCGAATCAGGAAAAAGTGGCGCCGCCACCACAAATATATGGTGTTGCTGCCACTTTTTCTGGCGCCGACTTTCTTCATCTTAGACCTTCTCTATATCTTTCAGTTTGTAGACGTAGTCTTCTTTTTTTAGTTTATAGGCTCGCTTGTACTCGGAGTTGGGCTCCGTTTGAGACCATGAACTTGTAATAGTTATAGAGTTTTATTTCTGTAATTTTTCGGATCCATCCAAGTAATCATCATCCTGCCATGTCAGATCTAGTAGATTGCCACATCATCATAGGCTTCGAAGCTCAATCCCATCAGGCCGGAAACTTCCAGATCAAATTCTCGGTTCGTTTGAACTCGGAATTGATCTCGGTTTGAACAAAAGACTTGTATCGACAAGACAAAAAACTTTTGTTATCTGCTCGGATCTAAAATCTGATCGCATAGATAGATAGATGACAGACAATTGCCAGACACTCTAGATCTTCAAGAATTAGAACTATTTCTAACCTTATATATATGTCAACTGTATATGAGCATGTTTACATTGTTTATTGTTTTCCAAGCATGTCCAGATCCACCAGTTAACAGACTAAATAAAATAATCGCGTTTATTAGCTCTAAATCCAGTAAATCACCTGAAAATCTTAGGACTATCATGAAAATATAATTAGATGTTGTATAGACTAAAATCAGTCTTGCGTATACATCCAGTTTAGGTTTTGTGCATGTAAATGAAATAAAATCCACCTTTGTCTGTTACATGGTATAAACCCCCGGAATTAGATGCTTGTTTAGGAGTGATTCCTACATGCTCACATGCCAGTTCAGGCCGAGTTATATGCGCGTTATGCATGTTTTTCAGCTTTCCCATTTCCAGTTTTCCAGATTTGTTTATTTTCCAGCACTTTATCATATGAACTGCTTTGTATGTTGAAATGAGATATTTCAGATATGTTTTTTAAATTAATGTGATTAATAAGTCAAGTATAGGAGTTTTGATAGTGTACACGAATTTGGTTTTTGATCCGATGCACGATGATCTCACCCATAAGCGTGTGAGATTGTCTATTTGGTATAAGAGCCATTTTCTTGCTGAGTTGGGTGGCAACACTATTATTTTTCAAAACCCACCAGATCCGAAGTCAGCCATAAGACTGGACTAGCGCCCCTGAAACCCGCTCCGCTCATATATACTATTACACCCATCTGTTAATTTTTCCGCTAGTTAATTCGATTAAAAAGTTAAAATTTGACCCTCAACTTATTTTGTGTTCTATTTTATCTGTAAATTGTCAAAAACGTTTTTTGAAAAATTAAATTAATTATTTATATTTCCAAAATAACTATAAATTTAATAAAAAAAATTAAAATATTATAAAATGTTTCAAAAAATATAAAACTGTAAAACAAGTCTAAAACACAAGGGGGTTCTTGATAATTTACCATATTCCCATGTCGAACAGAGTTTTATATATTGAGTTCAAAGAAAGAAGTGAGCATGAGGATAAGGCAGTGAGCTGCTATTTTATAAAAGTTAATGGCGTCTTCCCCTTCCTATCATCTCACCCACTGTTTCTTCATCTCTCAGGTCAGTTCCAGCTTCTGTATGCCACTCTTTTCTGCAAACCACAATTTCTGATCAGTTTTTGATGTGATGAAACAGTTGAAAATTGGATTATCAGGAAGACCCGGATGTGTTTTGAGCAGTAAGAGTAGAAATAATGGAGTTAGAGGCATTAAAGCTTCTTCAGTTGCAACCCCTCCATTTCCTCTCCTTCAACCTCCCCAACTTGAGGAATCTTCTATCTCTCAGGTATAATTCTTTCTAACCCGCCTTCTTTATTATGAGCTGTTATTCAATTGGAGAGAATTCAATAAAGTTCAAGACTTTGTATCTAGGTAGCCCGAATACTTCATTCAATTAAGGTGTCCCGTTTCGGAAATGTTGGAACAATTGCTGTTGAAACTTAGAATTCTGAAAAGGCTGAGTCGCGGACTAGGTCACTTTCTTTTAGACGTTTCGCGGCTCAGCTCGAAGGTGCAAAGCTGACGATCAACCGCGTCGTCCCTAGGATACCGAACAATACTGCCACCACTGCACTGTGATGATAGCTCAATAACACTTATTCTGATTGCAATGTGGGAATTTAATGCACTTTCCTTATTTTGAATTTTTCACACTAAAGTGAGTTCACACACACTTATTTCAACAGGAAACATATCGGGCACTTGAAGTTTCGGACACAGAACTTCACTTTTTATGTAGGAAACCTTAAAATAAACCGTTCCTCCGTGTCTTTGTCCAAGTGTCCTGTTTCCCCTTGTCCATGCTACGTAGCTTTGCTTTAAGAAAACTGCTTTATAACTCAGCAACTCAGTGGTTTCCAAAATGTTCAAATTCCCAATTACATTTAATGCTTTTGAGCTAGGTAGCATGGACACGGGAAAACGGGACACTCGGAAACGGTCACGGCGAAACAGTGTTATTTTAAGGTTTCCTACGTAAAAATGAAGTTTCATGTCCGAAACGTTTTCGAAACGGGACACTTTGATTCAGTGAAGTGTCCGTGCTACCTAGCTTTTGAGAATTGTGTTTTGTTAGATTCTATGTGGTTTTTGCATTTCTTAGAGCCATATTGTAGGAATTCGCACTCATGCACATGGAGACTATTAAGAATCATTGCTGTTAATTTTTATTTTGACAGTTGGAGCCAGCAGATCCTGATTTCTACAAGATAGGATATGTTCGAAGTATGCGTGCTTATGGAGTCGAATTTAAAGAAGGACCAGATGGATTTGGGGTCTATGCTTCTAAGGATGTTGAACCACTTCGCCGTGCTAGAGTGAGTTGCTTCATTTTTGTACTCTACTTTGTGTAATTGGCAGCGTATTGTCTTTATTTCTTTAGTTAATCTTATGTTTTTTATTACTCCAGTTAATTGTTAAATGAATTCTCAAGTTGGTCCTCCTTAATTATTTGTCTTATTATGAACTTGATTGAACAGTTGATCATGGAAATCCCTCTAGAGTTAATGTTAACTATTAGCAAGAAAACCCCTTGGATGTTTTTTCCGGATATAATACCAGTGGGTCATCCGATATTTGATATAATCAACTCAACTGATCCAGAGGTACTTCTAAATCTCTTAGCATCAAGAATTTAAAGTTGTATTCTTACTCCACTGCTCTTCATCTTCATTTCTTCTTTATATGCTTTTCCTATTCCGTCATTACTTCAACAATTTATCTACTCTTTTGTCGTTTCAATCTGGTTGATGAACAGATAGCTAGTTATGTCAATATCAATTAGTTCTTCCCATAGTCTTTTTCTTACACTGGTAATCCATATATGCCAGACAGATTGGGACCTGAGGTTGGCATGCCTTCTTTTATTTGCATTTGATTGCAAGGAAAACTTTTGGCAGCTATATGGTGACTTCTTACCCAGTGAGGATGAGTGCACTAGCTTGCTTCTGGCTACAGAGGTGCGTACAAAATGCCAGTACTGATGTTCACTTTTCTTTTTCTTATAAGCATTTGAAACATTGATTACAATTCTTTTCATATGTAAGCTTTTACTTTCACTGAATGACATCAGGTTTACACCATCACCCAGCGATTATCTTCATGCTAGATTCTATTATATTATGTTACCCTTATGCCTTAAAATCTGAGGTTCTGATATTTGGAAGGAGTAAGAAACACTATGGAATCCATTTTAATCTTTGAAGCCGAGGCTCGTGCTTCATATTTGCAATGGACTTAATCTTTGAAGCCTACTTATTCATTTACTTACCAATGCAATAGAATTCTCTTATTGAGTATTTTATTTTGGAATTTTATTTTTCTTGTTTGATTTTATTATCTAATTAATGTTGTTACTTTTTTCAATCATATTTAGAAGCTTTTAAGATCTGTCGTTGCCTATTCTGAACCTTTAGAGACACTAAACAACACTATTCCAATTTAAGTAATTGTGGTTACATATCGTATTCAGTCCTCAATATTGTATCTTCTTTGAAGATCACAATGTTAGACTTTCTGTTTTCACTTCTGTCTTAAATTATTAGAATTGGAGCATAATGGACACAGAGACTCATGATTTGCAAACAAACACTCGGTTTAACTCTTATTACCCCATCATCTTGAGGCGCCAATTTCACACCTTTATAAAAGTTAAGATTTGGCGGTTGGAGAATCCAAATGTATGTGTGGATTCAGAGCAGTCCTTAAAGCTAACTACTGGTGCAGGCTTGTCTGATAGCAATGTCTTCCTTTATTTAATTGCAAACATTACATTTTAGTAAATTGAAATAACATATGCCTATAAGCTCAACTTCCAGAAATGTTTTACAAGTTTTCAACCTTTTATTTCCTGCTACTTTCTAGTTAAGAGGATTTGTTTCTGGTCAAGTAGTTTATCAATCATTACCAACAGGTTTCTCTTTCATGTGCCTTGATTTATGTTATAGGAAGACCTTATGGAGTTGCAGGATCAGAATCTTGCTTCAATTATGAGAAAACAGCAACGCCGAGCCTTGGAATTTTGGGAAAAGAATTGGGTATGGAAAGTCTGCTTCTTTTATGAATTGAACCATTCTAATTATCATGTATCTACTGATGTTTCCCTTCTAACATATTTTTCATACATTTACTGTATTAAATCACACAGCACTCAGGCGCTCCCCTCAAAATAAAGCGACTAGCTCGTGACCCTGAAAGATTTATTTGGGCTGTTAGTATAGCGCAGTCACGTTGCATTAACATGCAAATGAGAGTCGGTGCTCTAGTTCAAGATGCAAACATGTTAGTTCCTTATGCTGGTAAGCTTGTATTTCTAACATTCCTTAGACAGTTTCCTAAATAGAATGGTCTAGTGCAAAACCCTAACTAAAATGTCTTCTGGCAATCAATTTTATCTAAATTTTTTTTCTATGGCTACATCATTGTTTGTACTCAATGTCATTTTCTAAGTACATTATACTCAGCTACCTTTTCCCACGGCCTATTTAAATTTCAGTGATATTTGTGTATTTTATTGGTTATGTATTGTGCATTTTAACTTGATGAAAGCTCGTATACTAGAGATGTGCTCATGCACTGGAGTTAGATGTATCTGTTCTTTGGTAAAAGAACTAAAGTCTCAAAATTTTAACTGATCCAAAAGCATGCTTGGTATATCTATAACTCCCTTTTGTACTAGAAATTGACATAGGATGGTGATGCTAGTAGGATAGATAAATTCTGACATATTGAGCCTATGTGATACTATTTATGATGCATTTGTTCTTTATATCACTTGCTTGTTGACTTTATATGGTAAGCTAAAATTTACTGAATATTTCTCTTGCTTTTTACTGGCTTACACTTCAAATTAACGCCCTTGAAATGATTATTCATTAACATAGAATTCATGAGGAAGTAACAAAGTTTAGGATGAACTGCGAGGCAAGTTGTATAAAGTAAATGAATCATGTATCAAGATTTCTCTAATACTTATTTTGATAAGAAGCAAAACGTGATATTATTACAGATAGACATGATAATCAACAGATACATGCTGAGCGTACCTGATTGATTAGCTCATCGTTACCCTTTTCTTGGATTTTGACTGAATAAGTGATATACCGGCAACAAGTTTGCTTCTCTTTGGAATACTGGTTTCTGGAGTCTATATTTCCCTTTTAGATGTTATTTGTATTTTTAGTTTTCTTTGATACATGAACAGGTAATATAGGGAATATCTTGCAGATATGCTAAACCATTCCTTCGAACCAAACTGTTTTTTCCATTGGCGATTTAAGGATCGAATGGTTGAAGTGATGATAAATGCTGGTCAACAAATTAAGAAAGGAGAGGAGGTACAGTTTAACTTTTACGTCCCAAAATCTTGATTTTGAACCAGTTGATATATTGGTAAAGTATCTGTAGCATAAAAATATAATATAACACATTTCTTACAGAAAATTTAAAAACAAAGAAGAATACTTTGTTTGGCGTATATACTGATTAATAAGCATCTACTGAGATTCTGCTGCCTTTGTAGGTTTTATACTTACCCTTTCTGCTAGTTTCACTTCTTTTTCACCGAATGTTGGTATGAACTAAAATGACTAAACAAAGTACTTTGCTTGCTTGTCAAACTGCAAAAAGCTTATTGCTGCCTTCAAACGTAAAGGTTTAGACTGATTTTGATCAATTATTCTTTAATCATCTGATTCAAATGATTTAATCTCAGTTACAACGTAAAAAACCTTTCTATAGACATCTTTCTTTGATGTATTAGTTAGTTCTTTAATAGCAATGTATAGTCTTGTAAACTTGCTCTACAATAAATTGAGGTCAAGTGCTTTTTTTTTTCCGGCAGATGACTGTGAATTACATGAATGGACAGAAGAATGACCTGTTGATGCAAAGATATGGCTTTTCGTCGTCAGTGGTAATTTGCTTCTAGCTTTACTCCATGCCAAAAGCAAAAATTACTGTATTGTTTTTTCTTTTTGCTTTTCCCAAAAATGTGCTTGGCCTTGGTTCAGATAAGATCATTGTAGATGTATTCCAAGACATCCAAGAAAACTTATTGATTTAAACAATTTAATTGTAGAATGGAATTGGTCCTACATAACATGCATCAGACGTTTTTATCCTTTTATTATGAATGAAACTCTTCGCAGTTATTGAGCCAATGGCTTATCTGACATGATTTAGAGTTTTGTTACTGTTTTTAAAGATTTGTGTTTATAAATTAAGATCTCGCATTGACTAGCTTTAGCCTCAAAAACTAATAATACATATCCACTAAAAATTGCAGAATCCTTGGGATGTTATTCAGTTCTCGGGCAATGCACGCATTCATTTGGATTCTTTCTTGTCAGTCTTCAATATAACTGGCCTTCCCGAAGAATATTACTATAACGGTAGGCTCTATATCCTTAATCTTTAAGTTCTTCATGCTTGTTCTGCATAAAGCTATATTGACGGCCAAGAGATGAACTTTGGTTTATGCAACAAAACAATTACTTACAGATGAGCTAACAAGCAAGCCGGATAGTTTTGTTGATGGAGCAGTTATAGCAGCAGCAAGAACACTGCCCACTTGGTCAGACAGAGACATGCCTCCTCTTCCGAGCATAGAAAGAAAAGCCGTGAAAGAATTGCAAGAAGAATGCCAACAGATACTTGCAGGATTTCCCATGACTTCTGAGGAAGATCAACAACTACTAGGTAAACTGCCTTTGCATATTTCCCTCTTCTAGGCTAGTTATTCGATATCGATAGTATTCTGATTTTCTGAAAGACGTTCTGTATCTGAATTCACATTTGGTAATCTAGTACTTGGCCTCATCCAGCCATCAACTTTCACTGATTACATGACATCATTGGTTCCCGTGTCATTTCACGTGTTGAAAAAGTTACTAACAGATTGCAGCACTATTTGTTGCTATAATAACGAAAAAATGCTTTTTCTTTGATGAATTTGACATTTTCTAACCATTGTTTTACCGCAAACAGATACTATGCCAGAAGCAAGGAGGCCACTGGAAGCTGCAATCAAGTATGTAGTCCATGCATTTTACTCTTAACAAATTTGCATTTGAAAGCTAAGAAGCACGGAAACGCACAGCAGCCCACGATTCACCATTTCCAGTTTGTTTCAGAAATGGAAATGCAGGGCCTGCGACACGAAACAAGTAGGACGCGCTTCTGCAATTCAAAACAAATTGCCGTTTTGCGTCCTTTGTTAACGGGAAATCACGTTTTCTGTTGTGTGTTTCGTGTCATTTAGGTTTCTGAGCTCCTTAGTTCGAAACCGCTCATGAGTAATTTGAAGTGATCTAACAATGTGAATGTACACAGGTATAGATTGCACAGGAAAAAGTTAGTTGAGAAGGTTATGCAAGCATTGGATATATATCAAGAGCGATTACTGTTCTAAAAACATGGAGTCCTTGGCTAAACAATTTTGTTACAGCGGCTCTTGTTCATGCTTTTAGGTGTTGTAGAATGTAGTATGTAGGGAATTTGAATAATTTGTACCCCTTCAGCTAGCCTTAGCTTATATTGTCACATTCTCATTTTCATGGATATGTGTTAATGTGTAATTCAGTGGTATGAATATTATTTTTAAATCTGATAGAATTCATGGT
The DNA here is from genome assembly GCF_937616625.2 of Mercurialis annua. NCBI lineage: Eukaryota > Viridiplantae > Streptophyta > Magnoliopsida > Malpighiales > Euphorbiaceae > Mercurialis > Mercurialis annua. The sequence continues at coordinate 15,064,379 of NC_065574.1, forward strand.
CGAATATTTTTGTTAATTGACATGATATTTTGAAGAATATTGTTGATGGTAATTTAAAAGATTAATTATGAATTTTCAATGTTGACAATTTAAACTATGAAAAATCACATTATTCTCTTTGCAATTTGAAAAATCTAACAAAATTTCAATCAAAAAATGCCAATGTGGCTGTTGGAATACTCATTATTCCAGCGTCTACATCACCAATTTTTTTACGGAGTATTACTTCTGGTTTAAAATTGTAAAATTTCAAAAGTTGGTACCCAACATTGCAAAAACTAAAAGTTTATGCTAAATTTGTAAAAGATACTAAAATTTGTGATTTTAAGACAATTAAGTCTTTTTTTGGGAAAATTACACATATAATTCCATCATTTTGAGGTTATAACGAATCGAACCCTTTTGAATTTTTTGTAACAAAATAAACCCAACCAAATAAGGTCATGAAAGTTATATTTATTCCCCAAAGTTATTATAAAATGTCAAATTGATCAAATTGAATTATTTAAACAATTTTACTCCATTATTTTAATAAAATTAAAAAACCAAATTTTTATATTATAAAATAGAAAAGATAGTTTAAAGAAATAAAAAATATTAGTATTTGTTAATAACTAACCGTAAAAAAAAGAAAGTTACTCTTTTTAGATTCTATTTTTATTCTTTTTCATAATAAAATATTATATATAAAAAAACATATTTAAATATGTATAATTATTATACTTGTTATTTTAAAAATTATTTTTTTTAATTTGAATCAGATGAAATTGTTTTTTAATTGATTTATTTCAAAAATAATTACCATTATATGACCCAAACTGATATGCAGTTTTAAACAAATACAAATATACTGATAATTTTAATTTATTTAAGTAAAATTAAATAAATTTATTTTATACTCCCTCCGTTCCAAAACAATAGTCCACTTTCCTTATTTTTTTTGTCCCAAAATAATAGTCCATTTTTCTTGTAAATCATAATTTAGAGTGTTTATTTTTCGTATTGTCCTTATTTAAAGTGTATCATTTATTGCTATTAGCCTATAGTTATAACATTTAATAAGGGTATGATATGAAAAATAAAAATAACTTTATGAAAAGTTAGAGTATTAATTGTATTTCTTAAATTGTGTGAAAAGAGGAAAGTGGACTATTGTTTTGGGACGGAGAGAGTATTATCTTAATTGACTTTATTTATTTAAATAGTAACTTTGTACATGTTAGTTACTTTTACTTTTATTTCTATGCATTTTATAATAATTAATGAGGGTATATAAAATATTTAATTATCAAAGTAATAATTTAATGTCAATGGTTTGAGACAATTTTTTTAAAATAGCACATATAAATTTAGGACGGAGGAATTATATATTGAAAAAAATGAAAATTTTAAAATTAAGTATATACTCTTTATTAATAATTAACTTAAATTTTATTTATTTTATTAGTTGACTTTATTATTAATTATAAAGTTGTTTTAATTTTCTTTATTAAGTAACAAGTATAATAATTTAAATAATTTTATACTTAATTTTTTTTATTTTAGTAAATATATTAAATAATACTAAATAACATTTTTTTTCCTTTATTAAAATATCTTTTTTTTATGTTTGAGAGTGTGAAATTAGTTTTTTTTTTTTAATTATTAAAACCATGTATGTTAAAATAAGAGCAAATTACTTTGAATCCTCCCACATATATCATAATTCACAGTTTGATGCCCCTTATTTGAAAATCATATTTAGTGTTCTGTCACTTTAAATATGTAAACAATTAGGGACTTTCGTTAATTTCTTTTATGTTTTTGTTGTTAAATACGAAGGAAAAGACAAAAATACCCTTTATACCCTACGACGTCGTTCTACAAAACAAACAAATAATCCAACCTCCGGCGAACGGAGGTTGCCTGAGACGTGAGACGAGTCCGGACGAAGGGTTCGTCTCAGATGCCTCTGGTTGTAATCGGGGATGGTGTAACGAGGTTAATTACTGCAATAGTTGATTAATTGGGAAAGGGGTGAATTAACCGAAATTCAAGAGGCAAATATAACCTTACTTCTTTTTGATTATTATGAATTGAGAAATGTATTTTGCAAATCTCATTATAAAATATGTTTGTACACATAAAACCGAGTCAGAAGTGAAATAAAATTTGCCTTTGGTCATTACTTATATGAGTAACATTACAGCTTTTCCACTGTACAAATTCTATTCATATATTATATCCAAAAAAGAAAAGAATTCTATTCATATGGAAATGCATCAAATTCTATGCACAGAGCAGATACTAATTACCACTGCTTGACGACCTGTTCAGTGCTTGAAGGTCAAGAAAGTTTGTGACATGATGATAGGCGAGCGGGGACAGAAACCGCGGTGAACAACAGCCTATCATTGCCGAAGCTGAAGACAGGGATCCCTAGCGAAATTTTGTGATGGGTAAGTTGAGTCTCCGACATAGTTTAATTGGTAGAGTCATTGCATATGATTGGAGTGTACCGGGTTCGATTTCCTTTCCGTTGTAAAAAACAAATGCGAAATGGATATCTGATTATGATCACCAATAATCCCCACAAGAACAGGTTCCGTTCCTGAAGTGATGAAACCTCCTCACATCTCTTAGGATGATTTCCCTATCCGTAAGCTTTGAAATAAACTTTGTCGCAGTGTGGCAGTCATTACAAACTCGAAGGTTCTTCGTAACTCGAATGGTAGTTCCAGGAGTAGTATTCAAGATACCAAACGCTATTGCCAATTTCTCACTGTGTCCACAAAGTAAAGTTTCCTTCTCCTTCTCATCAAGATTGTGTAGTACACATGAAGTATCAGGTACATATCCCTGCCTTTTCATTTTTTCCGATAGTTTCTCGAGAAAATCATGGATTTTCTCACTTTGCGGATGTACTAAATCCCCAGCTAAGAACTTGTGTATCTCATCACTATGTTCAATCCAACTACACCCAGGTTCTTTCTTTACTCCCAATTCTTTCATCTTCCTTCTAATATCCACTGCCTTGTCCCATAGTCCAGCAGATGAATATATATTAGACAGTAGAACATAATGGCTAGCCACATTCGGTTGTATCTGTAAAAGATTTTGAGCAGTAATTTCCCCTATTTTTACATTTTTGTGGTTACGGCAAGCTCCTAGCAAACTACTCCATGCTCCTACCTTGTCAAAACCAGAAGGCATAGTATTGATGAAGTCATATGCTTCCTCGACTCGACCTGCTCTACCTAGTAAGTCCACCACACAAGCATAGTGATCTGGACCAGGTTCAATCCCATGCTCATCTTTCATTTTATGAAACAAGCGTAGGCCCTCATCAACCATCCCTGAGTGACTACAAGCAGCTAAGATCGCTACGAAGGTAACTTGAGTAGGCTTTACTTCGCTGCCTTTTTCTCCCTCTGCTACCATGTCGTTGAATAGCTCTAAGGCCTTCTCTCCATTTCCGTGCATACCATAAGCCATGATAATGACATTCCAAGTGATCACATTTCTAATAGGCATTTGATCAAATACTCTCCTTGATAAGTTTAAGTGGCCGCATTTTGCATACATGTCAACTAATGCACTTCCTACCGTGACTTCTGAAGCTAACAAATTTCTAATGGCGTAAGCATGGATTTCTTTCCCCTTTGCCAATGCTGCTAAAGAAGCACAACCCGGGAGGACAGTCATGAGGGTTATTGAATTGGGTTTAAAAGTGCAACCTCTGTCTGCAACTTGCATCTCATGTAGCTTCAAAAGTGCATCATTGTAGCATCCGGAAATAACATAACCGGTGATCATTGTATTCCAAGAGACTGTATCTTTACGCTCCATGCTACTAAATATGGTATTTGAAATTTCCATCTTCCCCATCCTGGAGTACAAATCTATAAGTGCATTTTGCACGTATGTATCTGTTACCAAGCCCCTCTTTATCATATAACCGTGAATGCTTTCTTTACCAGAAAATGCTTCATAACGTGCGCAAGCAGGCACAATACTTGCCATTGTGATTGTGTTGGGAAATACTCCAGAAACAGCTTCCATTTCAAAGAAAAGCATCAATGCCTCTTCATCATATTCATTTTGTGCATACCCAGCAATCATAGCATTCCAAAGCCCAGTTTTCCTCTTCGAGATACCATCAAAAACCCGACGACCAATTTCAACCCGTCTACAATTACTATACATGTCAACTAAAGCACTACCCACAAAAGAATTCTCAGTCAAATCACCACTTTTCAAGGCATAAGCATGAATTTCTTTCCCAGTCCCTAACTTCTCCAAGTGAGAGCAAGCAGGAAGCACACTCGCAAGCGTGACTCCATCGGGATTAATCCCTTCAACAATCATACGCCTTAAGTACGTTAACGCGTCCATAAAACATTCATTTTGAGAAAACGAACTTATGATGGTATTCCAAGAAACCAAATTACGATCTTCAAACAACTTAAATACATATTTTGCATCACCTAGCCTACCTAAGTTAGCATACATAGACATCAAAGAATTGTACGTAAACGTACTCCGATGACTCTTCCTAAAACTATATGCATGAACTTCTTTCCCAAGCCGCAACCCGTCACGCTTGCTCAAATTCGAGCAAGCGAGTATTATACTCACCAAAGTAAACGAAGTCGGCTCCCAATCCTCATCCAACATGAATTTAAACGCCTCAAGCGCAAGCTCCCACTCTTGAAAACAACAAAACGCAGAAATTAACGAATTCCAAGAAACCAAGTCTCTGTCAGGAATTCTATCGAACACCTTAAGTACATCACTTAACTCTCCACACTTACCATAAAAATTAATAACGGAATTAGCTATGGCGACAGAAGATGAATTATACCCATATTTGACAACATGGGCATGCACCTGTTTGCCTAAATTTAAGTCGTGAAGGGCGGTGACAGCCTTAAAAACCACCGGGAATACGAAATTGTCAGGTGAAACATCTGAAGTAAGCATATCAATGTACGTGGAAATGGCTTCATGGAATGAATTGGAACGGGTTTTTAAGCGAAGGGACTCGACCCATAATGCTTGGGAGCGTGAATGGGAGATGTGCAGGGTTTTATGTGTGAGGTGTTGGGTAGAAGATGATGGGGGTAAAGGGAGGGAGATAGGGTGGAGAGTGTAGGTGGACATTTGGTAGTTAATTCAGTTGGTGGTAGTTAATTCAGTTGGTGGTCTTAAACTGTGAGAAATGTTGGCAACTGGACAGAACTTATTTGAATTCTATTTACAGCTTTGCTGAACATATCTGAGTTTCTAAATGTTTTGGCTTTTGTAAGAGAAAAGAGTGTGAGTTTATGGTTTCCAGTAAGAGAAAGATGGTGGATGATGTTTGTGGTTGTTACTCAGCAAGTTAAATTTAGGCAAAAGGTATAAAAAAACCCTCCAGGTTTCACTAAAAGGACAATCAAACTCTTTTTCTTTTTTGGGCATAATAAAACCCTTTTAGTTCCATTTTCAAACAAAAATGCCCTTCCGTCCATTTTTCTAACTAACAGACGTTTATCTGCTGACGTGGCAATAGAAAAAAGGTTCAAACACACTCTTAATGTTTAAAATACTTATCAATTTCATATTTATAAATTTTTTATATCATTTTATCTTCAACAAAGATTCAAACACACCCTTAATGTTTAAAATACTTACCAATTTCATATTTATAATTTTTCTTGTATTATTTCACCCTTTTTGTCCTAATTAACTTTAATTAATTTTTTTTATTAAGAATCAATTAAAAATTGAACCACCGTAACCCGACACTCCCGGAACAAACGACAATGGGCACACCAGATTAATATTTTTCAAATTAAAAACCGATTAAATCAATCAAAACTAACTAAACACTTCAAAACGCAATTAAAAAAATAAAAATTTAATTAAACATATCAAAACACCAAACTAATTTTTTTAAAAACCTCGTCCGGAGGCGAAATATCCGGTCGCGTCGGCCGGAGATTTCGCCTCCGTCGGTCTGTTCATGAAGAACATACCTTCGCTGACCATCGGAGGTCTGTTCTTCATGAACAAGCCACCGGAAAAGAAATCTCCGGTCGGCGAGCGGAGATTTCTTTTCCGGCTGAGATTTTTAGAAAAGTTTTTTAAAAAAATCGATTGAAGTTTAATTGTGTTTAATTATGTTTCGATGAGAATCGGTGAAGTCGTTTTAAAAAAAACGGAAAAAGTTAATTCAGTTCTTTGTTTCGAAAGGATCGGGTGACGTGGTTCAATTAGATTTAATTGTATTTAAAAAAAATTAATTGATTTAATTATGTTTTAATAAAAAAAATGATTAGAAAGAAGAGGGTGTAATAATATAAAAAAAAGTAAAAATATGAAATTGGTAAGTATTTTAAACATTAAGGGTGTGTTTGAATTTTTGTCGAGGATAAAATGATATAAAAAATTATAAATATGAAATTGATAAGTATTTTAAACATTAGGGGTGTGTTTGAACTTTTTTCCTATCGCCATGTCAACAGCTAAAAGTCAGTTAGTCAGAAAAATCTACGGAAGGGCTTTTTTGTTCGAAAATAGAACTTAAAGGGTTTTATTGTGCCCAAAAAAGTAAAAAGGGCCTGATTGTCCTTTTGATGAAACCTAAAAGGTTTTTTGTACCTTTTGCCTTAAATCTATATCAACAATAAGTAGGATGTCTAAAACCCTCTCGACATCGAGAAATTTTTAATTACGTGTCATAATAGATGACGTACTGGACTGAGTCTATCTAAAAAAAAATTAATGTTAAGAGGGTTTTTGAATTAATTGTTGTTTTTGATTTTTTTTATTTAATTCCTAAATTTGTGCATTTTTATTTATTTTACTTTTCATTTTCTTGTTTAACCTGTTAAATGTATGAGTTTTTAATTTTTGCGTATTTAATTTTTTTTAAAAGTGAGCGACAATCGATCCTAACGTGGTAAAATATGCGGACACAGTTGGATTTAAACATGTATTATGAGTTAATGTGTTATTTAACTTCTAAATTTTTATACTTCCATTCATTTAATCTGTCGACTACTGTTTACACTGGTACAAAATATTGGCTTAATATATAGTTTGACTTTTGAGTTTGTAGCATTTTATCCATCTAACCTTTAAATTTATAACGTCTCACCTATCAAACTTCTGAATTTGTTAAATAATCTAATTTGATTCCTGCACTTGATAAATATATAAATACTGAACCTCCTTGTGTCCACCTGCCACTTGAAACATTCAAAAAGAATTTGTGTAAAGGAGGGGTTCAATATTTACGTATTTATTAAGTTCAGGGGTCAAATTAAATTATTTAACAATTTTGGAAGTTCGATATGTGATATAAAAGAGTACAAGTTCAGGACTCAAATTATATATTCAGCCTCAAAATATTGCTATAAAAGGTCTTGTCCATGGATGGACTTTTTTTGAATGTGCGATCGGTTTAGCTAAATAAATTAGTTTTTATTTTTATTTACTTTTTTTATTAAGAGTTCGATTTTCATTATAATAGATTTCTCTATTTTGGGAGGTTATCCCTAAAATTAGCTGGATTTTTAATTTAATAAAGTGGACACATTATTTATCAAACAAATCCAAATACAAAACTTAGTCTTTTTATCTGGCTAATAATCATGGACGGTCCTCGACCTTTGCACTAAGCTTCCCTAAACCCCCTCACCTTTCAAAAGCTTCACTAAACCCCCTGACCTTTATGGCGGCGCCATTCACGGCCCTTCTGAAAAAAAAAACACAAAATCGCGGCGCCGCCAACGATTTAATCGTTTGCATGCGTTTTCCTCGCCACCTGTCGACCCACGTGACCTGTCCTCTGTCAGTTGCAACAGTCCCTCTCTCTGACATGCCGGTTGACTTTTCAAATTTTAAAATCAAAAAAAAAATTAACCGCTCGGTAACTTTTATCTCTCTTTCATCTTCTTTCTGACATACTCTTTCATCCTTCTCTTCTCTTCCCTTTTTTCTTCTGAAACTCATTCTCTTCCCTTTTTTCTTCTGAAACTCTCATTTTCACACCGCCATTGTCTCGTCGATTGCCTGTTCATCTTCCGTGCTTTCTGTGTTTTTGCATTGTGAAGAAGAAAAAATAACGAAGGAACAAAACATAAATTTAGAGTGAGAAAGATTGATTTTTACTCTTGTTATCTGGTTCATGTGGTTTAGGGTTTGATTAACGTGGTGTATTTACGCTCTCTGTGTCACAGGTTTTTATAGTGAAAGAATTACAAAAATGAGAAAGAAAGGAAAAGGAAAATCAAAGGAAAGAGAACGAACGGGACCACCTGGAACTGCTGGATGGGGTTTAATGGATGAGAGCGATAGTGACGAAGTGGTGGAAGGTATGTAGGACCACATAGTACTTTGGTTTCTGTAAATGTTTGTTATTCTATGCTTTGATTTATTAGCCGCTTTTGGACATAGGACTACAAGTTGCTTTATGTTTGTTTACTGCTGTAGGACCACTAGTTGGTTTGATTTGTTTAATCTTTGTACGAGTTGTTTATTGTTTTCACGTTTCTGTTGGTTGGCATTTACTATTATTTTTGTGTTGCTTGATGGTTGTTGGTGTGTTTAAATATTTGTCTGTTTGCAGTGTCACCAGTTTTTTTTGAATTTTTTCAAATCAACCTTCACATTAATGGGGCATTGGGGGAATGGGGTTACCATGATGGGGAAGTGTCCACCGGCGTTTATTCTGTGTCTGGTATGACTATGAAGAAATTAGATAGATGGATGAAAAGAGAAAAAGTTGAGGGCTTAGTTGATTATTACTGGAAAGAAAAAGACAAGGAATTTCATGATTGGATTAGACCGATAAATCACGACGATGATGCTATGGAAATGGCAAGTGCTGGGAAGAGGGACGGAGAAGTGGATGTCTATGTTAGGAAACTGACCGTTAAAGACATTGAGGCTTTAGTCCCTCCGCCCCCCTCGCCCCCACATGTTGTAATTGAGGAGATACCAAATCCCAAAGATTTAGCTTATGTGTATCCCACTCCCGTGAAAAAAGTAAGGGGTAAACCATTGGCTACCAAGGCTGGTGGGAGTAAACCACTGGGTACCAAGGCTGTTGGTGAAGGTCCTTCAGAAAGTGGGGGGTCATGGATGAGTCCATATGTAAGTGAATATGTAAGTGAAGGGGCTTCTATGGTCCAGGGAAATACGCAGGCTCAGGGGAATGAAGGGGCAGATTTTTTGGGACAAACTGACACTGGGAATGATGAGGTTGCTGGTGAGCGGGCAAATGAAGAGGCAAGCGTTCAGATGGCTGATGAAGATTGCCATGATAAGGGGGATGGGGCTGCTGAAGATTGCCAACTTAATGGGGCTGAGGCTGGGGCTGTGGATGGGGCTGAAGCTGAGGCTGGGGCTATGGATGGGGCTGAGGCTGAGGCTATGGATGGGGCTGAGGCTGAGGCTATGGATGTGGCTATGGATTTGGCTGAGGCTGAGGCTGGGGCTGCTGAAGATTGGCAAGTGAATGGGGTTGAGGCTGGGGCTAGTGAACAGCATGGGCCACAAGAGGAAGAAGTTCCAATTCAGGGGCCACATGAGGAAGCTCAGGATTTGGGGGCTGACGATGGGCCGCACATGGATGAGGTAGAGGGGCTGCATGATAAGGGTCCTACTCAACAAACTCAAGATGTGGACTTCGACAATTTCTTCCAGACCCAACATCAGCCCCCTTTTGAGGGTTTATTTGAGGACCAGAACAGGGAACTACCGCAAAGGCAAAGTGAAGACCAGCCACCAATGCCCACTGAAGAAGAGCTTCATCATTCACATGAATGGGTTGAAGTTGAAGATTGGGATGATGATCTAGATGAGTACATTGTGGATCCTGATTATGACATCTTGGATGGTGATGAAGATTTGACTACCGAGTTGAGGTCAAACGGTCAGTTGCCTGAAGAGAATGAAGAGAATGAACAGGATGAAGAGAACGAAGAGAATATTGGTGCTTCGCAGAACAGGGCTGGTGGGAGACCCAAAGGTAAAGCCCAATTTGAGTCTGGTGGTGTTGACAGAACAATTCACCAGGACACTGTGGGTGGTGATTCAGAGTACGTAGAGTCTGATGGTAATAGATCTATTTCAGATTCAGAAGAAGAGGGGGGGGAGGATTTTAATGTGTTTGATGAAGACCACGACCATGAGGGTCCAACTTTCTCTATTGGGATGTTGTTCACTGACAGGGAGCAGTTTAAGAAGGCCTGCCGTGAGTGGGGGATACACCACAGGTACCAACTGCACTTCCCTGTAAATGAGATAACAAGGGTGAGGGCAAAGTGCTACTCAAAGAGCAAATGTAAGTTCTACGTGTTTGCCTCAAAGCTGCACCTCAAAGATCCCAATGACAACACATTCCGAGTGAAGACCTTTGATCTGCGCCATACATGTCCTAAAGTGAGCAAAAACTTCCACCTGACTAGTGCAGTCCTCGCCGACAAGTACTTAGAAGAATTTAGAAACGATCCTGAATATAAGTCTGAAGTGTTTGTGAAGAAGATTCAGACGGACCTAAAACAATCAATAAGCATTCAGCAGGCAAGAAGAGCAAGAAGGGCAGCATTGGACAAATTGGAGGGTGATGAAGACCGGCAATATGAGAAGCTGTATGACTATAAGAGGGAGGTTTTGAGAACCAACCCAGGCAGCACGGTGGAGTTTAAAGAAGCAAGGGGGAAGTTCCAGGGAATGTATGTATGTTTTGATGGGTTGAAGCAGGCCTTCGTGAATGGGATGAGACAGATTGTCTGTCTGGATGGGTGCTGGTTGAAGGGTAAATACGGGGGTCAACTTCTTTCTGCAACAGGGATTGATCCAAACGACTGTATGTACCCCTTAGCATATGCCTGGGTTAAAACGGAGAACACGGAGACCTGGATGTGGTTTATTGGGCTACTATCAGTTGATCTGCACCTTACGAATGCCGCTGTTTTCATGTCCGATAAACAAAAGGTACAATCCTATCTTGATTAATGTGCTGTATTAGATTTTTTACATTAAGATCAGGGTCCTTTGGTGAATAATGTACAAACTATAGGGTGTGTTATTGATTGCATGGGTGATTATATTTCGTGCGCTTGTGCAGGGTTTGTTGAATGCTGTGAAGGAGTTGTTCCCATATTCAGAGCATCAATTTTGCTGGAGGCATTTGTGGGCCAATTTCAGGAGCACATTTCACACGCAACACATGAAGCCCTTCATCTGGAACATTGGAACAGCAACATACAAAGCAGCCATGGATAGAGCAATGAAAGCTCTGGAAGACAAACATGACGCTGGCTACAAATGGATCAAAGAGAGGGACAGGAAACACTGGTGTAGAGCGCTGTTCAAAGAGGAAGTTAAGTGTGATATCCTCCTAAACAACCTGGCTGAAGCATTCAACAAGTACATACTTGCTGCAAGAGAGAAGCCAGTGTTGACAATGTTCGAAATGATAAGGACGCAGCTTATGAAGAGGATTAATGACAAGCAGAAGTTTGGGGGAAACATGGAGGGTGAGCTGTGCCCAAAGATCAGAAAGAAGCTTGCTAAAATCATTGATTATGGTTGGAAGTTCACCGCAGATCCTGGTGGTAGCCCTCAGTGGCAGGTAGAGGGCCCAGGGGGCCAGTTCGTGGTTGATTTGGCTAACAGAACATGCACATGTCGAAGGTGGCAGCTTAGTGGAATCCCATGTTCGCACGCTACACCATGCATATATGGAAATAATCAACGGCCTGAAGAGTTTGTGGATGATTGCTACAGTGTAGCTACGTATCAGAGGGTATACAGCTATGTAATCAACCCTATGAATGGGCCAGACATGTGGGAAACAGACCCTGAGCCGGCTAATATCATACTCCCACCATCCCCAGTACATAAGAAGAAGAGGGGCAGAATACCAACGGCCAGGAAAAAAGAGGCGGAGGAACTAGAGAAACAAAGGGTTGAAAAAGCCAAGGAAGCCGCTGCAGGTAGGGAAAAGTTGCCAAGGAAAGGAAATATGAGAATGACGTGCAGTTTATGTGGTCAATATGGACACAATAAGAGGGGTTGCCTAAAGAGGAGTGGGGGTCAGTCAACTCATGAGGTTGGTGGTCCGTCAGCTGAAAGAGTGCCTGGTGGTCAGTCTGTTGAAAGAGAGCCTGGTGGTCAGTCTGCTGAACGAGAACCTGTGCTTCATGACTCTCCAGTCACCCTCCGCTGGATGATGGATGTAAGTGAATGTTGTTGGTGCAGCGGGACGTGAGGGTCCGAATCGTATATTTCAATTCAAAATTGGAATTCCAACAATTCGGATCCAGAAATTGATCATATCAATAACAAATGGATCGTCGTATCATCTAGTAATTAAAGCATGCATCTAGAAACCGTAAGAAGAATACCAATGTCGATTCTCCAACGATTCTTGTAGTCCCGATAGTACGGCGACCTCAAGCTCGTCCACACGAGTATGCGTTCGATTGAATCCTCGCCTTGAAGTAATCTGCCAGAGTTCCTCTTGCCGAGCAGCCCTAAGCTCAAACTCTTGCCGGGATTACGTCCTTGCTCGGATTTATGAAAAACGTCGCCAAGTTTTTCCAGTGATTGATGACTACTTGAACTCCTTCAAGTGCTTTCTCTCTCTACAACTTTGTAGTGAGATGTGTGTTGTGTGGTAAATGAGCAAAGACAACCTCTATTTATAGGGTAGAGCTTTGCTTAAGAATGCAACACCTCACATGCTAGGTGTCACACACCAAGCAAAGGTGTTGCCACCATTCGACACCTCACATGCTAGGTGTCACACACCAAGCATAGGTGTTACCACCATCTGACACATCACATGCTAGGTGTCACACATCAAGCATAGGTGTTGCCACCTTCTGACACGTCGGATGCTAGGTGTCACACACAGAGACATACATGACATCATCACATGACATCATCGTGACATCATCACATGACATCATCGTGACATCATCACATGACATCATCGTGACATCATCACATGACATCATCACGTGACATCATCACATGACATCATCACGTGACATCATCATATGACATCATCGTGACATCATCACTCCATTAACTTATGATTAGTGCTTTAAGTATCATTAATTACACTAATTAATTACTTAAGCTTTCTAATCATAAAACTTGGTTAAAATATAATTAGGTTCCTGCTAATTTATAACTCTTATAAATTAGTCCCTAATTAGCTTGGACATAGTACAATTAGGTTCCTACTAATTTATAACTCTTACAAATTAGTCCCTAATTTGTACTTGTTTTTCATCTCAGATTAATTTCCGAGATATGCTAGTATCTATATGAAATCCATCTTTCGTAAACTCAATCGGTTGCACACCCTATTGTGTGTGACTAACTAGGTTCACATCTATATGGCAACGAGAGACATAAGAAACGCCTTTCTTATATTAAATAATTAAATCCCATTTAATTATTAATTCTCGTAGATCGAGAGTGACGTCTAGCAACATATCACGACCCCCAAATAGAGATGAATGTTTCGATGCATTCTTTTTGAACCAATGTTCATAATTACCGTACACTCAAAATTCCCTTCATCTAAGATTCCAATCTCGACTAGTGTCACGGTTAAGTCAAACACTGTATGTCTTGATTATATGACCTCATCTCCCAGTTCTAATTCTTGATAAATATGACTTCCAATAGAAACAACTTTCTATGTAAGTCATATACACCTGCGCAGGTTTTATCATCCATCAAGAACAATTTGAGATAGCATAGAATCTTGTCTCCGTTCATCCAGAGTGATGAATCCTTTCTAGGTTAAACCCCTATCTCCATATACAACTAACTAGAGCCAACACATCCCGCGGCCCTAGCTCATGAAAGATCTAGGGTTAAGGAGTATCAAACTCTAATCACCTATATACAAGATAGTGTCACCGCAAGTCAAAGGACATATGTACAATTATGAACTAGATGACATTAAATTGACTTTGATGAAATACCATGTATAAGTCATCTAGCGTCACTTGTTCGACCCACTCAACATCTTGAGTGTCCACATGTTTATCCTGATCTCCATCAAGTAGTATGAGACTCACTACTTCCTATAATTAGTAACTCCTTACTAATCAGGAGAATAAACAGAGGTGACAATCTTTCCGGGATAATACGATGCCCTTATTCGTAGGACCCCATCGATCATGAACTGTTTATTTAGATCACATGTATAATAAAATCTGTAACTCATATTCTTAACACCTTAAGAATAGATTCTACCACAATGTGATAAGGACAATACGTAATAAATGAACACTTAGTTGATGAGACACTTAGTTCAATTAGAACATATATATCTTTGCCATTGGGATTAATTCTACAAATATACATGATCAAATGGCCCTAGGGCACATACTACTAACAATCTCCCACTTGCACTAGTGCCATTGGCAACTATATCTAAGCCCCATCTTTACAAGATGTAAATCTTAATGACTCTATGTCATGTAAACCTTAATGACTCTAAGTCATGGGCTTTGTCAGTGGGTCAGCCGTGTTATCGGCTGATGCTATCTTTTAGAGAAACAATTTTCTCTTTCCAACAATTTCTTTAGATAATATGATAATGCCTTTCCTTATGTTTGGATAAGTTGTGAGACCCAGTTTCCTTTGCTATGGCAGTAGCACCATTGTGGTCGCAGAAAAGAGGAACTGTCGACTTAATGGAAGAAACCGTACTTGGTTCTATTAAGAACTATTTTATCCAAACACCTTCTATTACAACATCTCATGCCATAATATACTCGGCTTCTATAATGGAACCTGGAGTTGATTCTCGCTTAGAACACTTCTAGCTTACTACTCCTTCATTATAGATAAATATGAATCTGGAGATAGACTCTCTATCTTCCATATCTGATTTATTAATCAGAATCTGTAAAACGGTCTACTTAAAAAAAACTTTGTTCTCCATTAGTTAAGACCATATCTTTAGTTCTTCATAAGTACTTAAAGATATCCTTAACGATCATCCAATGTTCTCAACATGGATTTGATTGAAACTGATTAGTCCCACTAACCGCATAGACAAATTTCTAGCATTGTAAGTGAGAACACATACGTCAGATTACCAATTGCCGAAGCCTATGGTATCTTTGCTAGATTCTTTCTTTCTTCAGAAGTCTCAGAAGACATTCCTATTCAAAGACGAATTTCATGGCTAACTAGTATCAATCCTCTTAAAACTTCCATATTGAACTACTTCAATATCTTTTCTAAGAAGAGCCTGTAGGAGAAACCACTTATTCTCTTAGATCTATCTCCATAGATTCCAACACTGAGAATATAAGCTACTTCTCCGAGGACTTTGATGAAGTACGTATTAGATAAACCAAAGTTTTACAGAAGTTAACATTCCGATATTATTATGTATTAGTAATATGTTATCTAGATACAAGATCACAAAAGTGAGTCTGCTCCCACTAACCTTCTTGTAAACATTGGGTTTATCATCGTTTTTAATAAATTCGTAACTCCTTACGGCTTTATCAAGACGACGAATCTCGAAGCTTTGTTTCCATCCACTAGGGATCATTTTAGCTTACACGCCTCGGAACCTTCTTCGGATTCAAAATCCTCGGCTTGTTCCATATAGATATACTCCTTAATTTAACTATTAAAGAATATGGTTCTTACATCAACACGTCCAACCATAGAATCTACATATGTAGCTATGGCAAGAAGAATCTGGATGGACTTAAGCATGGCTACCAGCGAGAAAGTGTATTCACAATACAACTTCTTGCCTCTAGCAAAAATCTTTTGCAACAAGCCTAGCTTTAAAGGTCGCCACCTTTCCATTAGTAAAAATTTTACACATGAAGATCCATTTAATCCTTATCGGTATAATACCTTCGGATGGATCGACTAGCTCCCAAAATTTGGTTACTATAAATGGAATCCATTTCAGATTTTATTGCTTCAAACCATTTTTTTTTTAAATCTATATCATATATAGTTTCCAAATAAGTAGAGGGATCAACATTTGATCTTTTTCTCCATGACTAAACGACTTTTGTTTATCATGTGGGAAAACCATATCTCTCTGGTTGACGAAATACTCTACTTGATCTTCGAGATGTTAATATAGATACATCTTTTACTAACTCCGGCTTTTAGTGGGTTTGATCAATCTTCATTGATTCATTATTTTGTTGGTAACTAGATGACTCCTCATCTAATTCTATATTTCTTTCCTAGTGTCCCTCTTGAATAAACGCTTTATTAAGAAAGACTACCACCGTTAAACAACGATTGTTTGTTCGGTTCGAATATAGAAACAATATCCTAAACTGTCTTTAGGATATCCAACATAACCTTTCCATGATTGATTTTGATTCCAAATTTATCGGATATCAGTTTCCTGATACGTTCCGAACACCCTCAAATCTTAACATCCTTAAGACTTGATTCCATACCATATCTCATAAGGTATCTATGGTGCAAATTTAGTTGGAGTTTAATTTAGAATTTTATTTGCGGTAAGAAGTGCTTGACCCTATAACGAGATGGATAAGTCAGTATATAGCTCATTATTGATCGTATCATTTCCCACAATGTACGATACGTCCTTCTTGACAGACGCACCATTCAACCATGGTGTTCCCAAAGAGTAAGTTGAAAAATAATACCACATTCCTTTTAGGAACATACCAAATTCTGTACTCAAGTATTCTTCCCTTTTCGATCACATCGTAAAGTATTAATACCTTTTCCAATTTGGTTTTCTACTTCATTCTTGAAGTCATTTGAACATTTCAAAATCTTCATGTTTGTTCTTTATAAGACAAACTTAACTATATCGTGATAAATCATCGATGTAGAAAATGAAGTATAAGTATCTACCTTGGTCCGTTTGTTTAAACGTACCATATACATCACTATGTATGATCTCTTAAACGGCTTTGGCTCTACCACTTTGTCCCACAAAGAATGACCAGGTCATTTTGCCTTTAAGATACGACTCACAAATCGGAAGCGATGCAAAATCTTGATTGCTCAAGATTCCCATCCTATCTGACTTGTTATGTCTATCTTTTGCAATATGCCCTAATCATAAGTGCCAAAGTTGTTTAGAAATTTGATAACTTATGGTATTAATTTCAAAAACATCTTTTGCATTAAACATCTTTATCCAAGTCATAAAGAATATTGTGTACATATCCATACCCAACTCCGTATTATCAAACATAATACTACAAACATCCTTTGTAAATAGAAAATCAACTACCAAATATGTCATACAAATTCGGATATGATATTTCTATATATATTGGGTGAGTACAAAAAACTTGTTTAAGTACAACTTATGTTATTTAAGAAAATTTAAGTTGATCCTATAGCTCTTGTCGCAACGCTTGCGTCATTCCTGAGATTTAAGATTACTTCATTTTTTTCCTTTCTTTCTCACTTTTACTAAATCCATAAAAGATAAACAAATGTGAGAATGAGCATCGGTATTCAATACCCAAGCTTTTAAATGAGCAATTGACATTGGAACATGAGATAGACACATGTTCTTGATGGAGTTGTTCCTCTCGACATTACCCTTTAAGTATTCACAATACTTAATGTAATTCCATTTCAATGTCTTTCGGTTTGACAAAAGAAACACTTTCTTTTATTGACCGAACCGCCTTTTAAATATTCCAAATATTTCCGGCTATGACTTATACTGTCCTACATCTTAACAAACGAAAACACTTTTCTTTGTTAACCAATGTGCATTTCTTTTTCGCAAAAGCCTTGGAGGCATCTAAATATCTTAATCAATCAAAAAATGGTTTTAAACCACTAGCCGATTACTATCGTGAATGTCACTTAAAAAGATTCTATTTAATCTTATTATCCTTTAGATAGCAAAGATCTCTAATTAGTATTCGTGTTATTTTGTATATTTAACCATAATGATTTGGTCTCTATCAAAATGGCCTCCCACTATCTTTTTCGAATCCTACACTTCCAAAATAGAAAACGTGAATCTTTGTTGGAAAAGACTTCAAGCGGGTGATTGAATTCTTATACTCACTTATCTTTCCCTCAAGTACTTAATGCTATTCTTGGGATCAAAATGATATATAAGTGAACAACTACTTGTTCATCATATCTCATATGAGGTTTAATCATTTCCGGCTCCTAATGCTTTCACCCTCAAGTACTTAATGCTATTCTTGGGTTTCCACATTAGTTAAGTTTAACCCATTGAATCAACTAAGATGTATCGATTTGAATAATATACGACTCAGGTACGCCTAATTGCCTTTCTCGCCGTATATTATATCGACTACACCCGCAACATCGCATGCTTAACAATAAACTCGACAACATCTCTTGACGATATCATCTCACCCCTATGTATCCATAGCCGACAAGATGATAACTCAAAGCATGTTAGTTTATTGCTCCAATGGAGAGCCATTGATAAATCAATTTAATGATTAATCAATATAAACTTAATCCTTTTACTTTTAGGAAGATTTCTTAGGGTTTTAAGTTATTCCGGTCTCACTAAGCCCACAACACATTGTAGCATGCATCTCATACATATTAAAGCTAAAATGAATCATGCAATCACACATGTATGATCATGGACTTCCTAGGTCTCATTCTTTAGCCACAAAAGAATGAGCAAACTATTATTTGTTCCGCATGTTTTGTTGACGACAACATAATGCACAAGCGAGTCACGTATTGTGTTAAATAATCACATTAGAAAAATTCCCAGGATAGATTGGAGGGTCACGAGCGGACCACTTAAGTACCAATCTCCTAGACAGAATTTAATCAAATGTAATTAATGTCACAATACTGTTTGCTCGTTTTTGCAAACAAGACCTAAGCACTCGGAATTATAAATTACATGCCAATTAATAATTCCTAAGTCCATGATTATTAATACATGCATTCAATCGTAAAGCTTTAATACTTGCTGATACGGTGGCTCTGATACCACTGTTGGTGCAGCGGGACGTGAGGGTCCGAATCGTATATTTCAATTCAAAATTGGAATTCCAACAATTCGGATCCAGAAATTGATCATATCAATAACAAATGGATCGTCGTATCATCTAGTAATTAAAGCATGCATCTAGAAACCGTAAGAAGAATACCAATGTCGATTCTCCAACGATTCTTGTAGTCCCGATAGTACGGCGACCTCAAGCTCGTCCACACGAGTATGCGTTCGATTGAATCCTCGCCTTGAAGTAATCTGCCAGAGTTCCTCTTGCCGAGCAGCCCTAAGCTCAAACTCTTGCCGGGATTACGTCCTTGCTCGGATTTATGAAAAACGTCGCCAAGTTTTTCCAGTGATTGATGACTACTTGAACTCCTTCAAGTGCTTTCTCTCTCTACAACTTTGTAGTGAGATGTGTGTTGTGTGGTAAATGAGCAAAGACAACCTCTATTTATAGGGTAGAGCTTTGCTTAAGAATGCAACACCTCACATGCTAGGTGTCACACACCAAGCAAAGGTGTTGCCACCATTCGACACCTCACATGCTAGGTGTCACACACCAAGCATAGGTGTTACCACCATCTGACACATCACATGCTAGGTGTCACACATCAAGCATAGGTGTTGCCACCTTCTGACACGTCGGATGCTAGGTGTCACACACAGAGACATACATGACATCATCACATGACATCATCGTGACATCATCACATGACATCATCGTGACATCATCACATGACATCATCGTGACATCATCACATGACATCATCACGTGACATCATCACATGACATCATCACGTGACATCATCATATGACATCATCGTGACATCATCACTCCATTAACTTATGATTAGTGCTTTAAGTATCATTAATTACACTAATTAATTACTTAAGCTTTCTAATCATAAAACTTGGTTAAAATATAATTAGGTTCCTGCTAATTTATAACTCTTATAAATTAGTCCCTAATTAACTTGGACATAGTACAATTAGGTTCCTACTAATTTATAACTCTTACAAATTAGTCCCTAATTTGTACTTGTTTTTCATCTCAGATTAATTTCCGAGATATGCTAGTATCTATATGAAATCCATCTTTCGTAAACTCAATCGGTTGCACACCCTATTGTGTGTGACTAACTAGGTTCACATCTATATGGCAACGAGAGACATAAGAAACGCCTTTCTTATATTAAATAATTAAATCCCATTTAATTATTAATTCTCGTAGATCGAGAGTGACGTCTAGCAACATATCACGACCCCCAAATAGAGATGAATGTTTCGATGCATTCTTTTTGAACCAATGTTCATAATTACCGTACACTCAAAATTCCCTTCATCTAAGATTCCAATCTCGACTAGTGTCACGGTTAAGTCAAACACTGTATGTCTTGATTATATGACCTCATCTCCCAGTTCTAATTCTTGATAAATATGACTTCCAATAGAAACAACTTTCTATGTAAGTCATATACACCTGCGCAGGTTTTATCATCCATCAAGAACAATTTGAGATAGCATAGAATCTTGTCTCCGTTCATCCAGAGTGATGAATCCTTTCTAGGTTAAACCCCTATCTCCATATACAACTAACTAGAGCCAACACATCCCGCGGCCCTAGCTCATGAAAGATCTAGGGTTAAGGAGTATCAAACTCTAATCACCTATATACAAGATAGTGTCACCGCAAGTCAAAGGACATATGTACAATTATGAACTAGATGACATTAAATTGACTTTGATGAAATACCATGTATAAGTCATCTAGCGTCACTTGTTCGACCCACTCAACATCTTGAGTGTCCACATGTTTATCCTGATCTCCATCAAGTAGTATGAGACTCACTACTTCCTATAATTAGTAACTCCTTACTAATCAGGAGAATAAACAGAGGTGACAATCTTTCCGGGATAATACGATGCCCTTATTCGTAGGACCCCATCGATCATGAACTGTTTATTTAGATCACATGTATAATAAAATCTGTAACTCATATTCTTAACACCTTAAGAATAGATTCTACCACAATGTGATAAGGACAATACGTAATAAATGAACACTTAGTTGATGAGACACTTAGTTCAATTAGAACATATATATCTTTGCCATTGGGATTAATTCTACAAATATACATGATCAAATGGCCCTAGGGCACATACTACTAACAATCTCCCACTTGCACTAGTGCCATTGGCAACTATATCTAAGCCCCATCTTTACAAGATGTAAATCTTAATGACTCTATGTCATGTAAACCTTAATGACTCTAAGTCATGGGCTTTGTCAGTGGGTCAGCCGTGTTATCGGCTGATGCTATCTTTTAGAGAAACAATTTTCTCTTTCCAACAATTTCTTTAGATAATATGATAATGCCTTTCCTTATGTTTGGATAAGTTGTGAGACCCAGTTTCCTTTGCTATGGCAGTAGCACCATTGTGGTCGCAGAAAAGAGGAACTGTCGACTTAATGGAAGAAACCGTACTTGGTTCTATTAAGAACTATTTTATCCAAACACCTTCTATTACAACATCTCATGCCATAATATACTCGGCTTCTATAATGGAACCTGGAGTTGATTCTCGCTTAGAACACTTCTAGCTTACTACTCCTTCATTATAGATAAATATGAATCTGGAGATAGACTCTCTATCTTCCATATCTGATTTATTAATCAGAATCTGTAAAACGGTCTACTTAAAAAAAACTTTGTTCTCCATTAGTTAAGACCATATCTTTAGTTCTTCATAAGTACTTAAAGATATCCTTAACGATCATCCAATGTTCTCAACATGGATTTGATTGAAACTGATTAGTCCCACTAACCGCATAGACAAATTTCTAGCATTGTAAGTGAGAACACATACGTCAGATTACCAATTGCCGAAGCCTATGGTATCTTTGCTAGATTCTTTCTTTCTTCAGAAGTCTCAGAAGACATTCCTATTCAAAGAAGAATTTCATGGCTAACTAGTATCAATCCTCTTAAAACTTCCATATTGAACTACTTCAATATCTTTTCTAAGAAGAGCCTGTAGGAGAAACCACTTATTCTCTTAGATCTATCTCCATAGATTCCAACACTGAGAATATAAGCTACTTCTCCGAGGACTTTGATGAAGTACGTATTAGATAAACCAAAGTTTTACAGAAGTTAACATTCCGATATTATTATGCATTAGTAATATGTTATCTAGATACAAGATCACAAAAGTGAGTCTGCTCCCACTAACCTTCTTGTAAACATTGGGTTTATCATCGTTTTTAATAAATTCGTAACTCCTTACGGCTTTATCAAGACGACGAATCTCGAAGCTTTGTTTCCATCCACTAGGGATCATTTTAGCTTACACGCCTCGGAACCTTCTTCGGATTCAAAATCCTCGGCTTGTTCCATATAGATATACTCCTTAATTTAACTATTAAAGAATATGGTTCTTACATCAACACGTCCAACCATAGAATCTACATATGTAGCTATGGCAAGAAGAATCTGGATGGACTTAAGCATGGCTACCAGCGAGAAAGTGTATTCACAATACAACTTCTTGCCTCTAGCAAAAATCTTTTGCAACAAGCCTAGCTTTAAAGGTCGCCACCTTTCCATTAGTAAAAATTTTACACATGAAGATCCATTTAATCCTTATCGGTATAATACCTTCGGATGGATCGACTAGCTCCCAAAATTTGGTTATTTTGCTAATTATTATTGTGGTGCACATAGGCAGTATTTTGAACCATGCTTTTGATTGTTTTGAGCCACAATGTTGTGGTTGTTTTAGGAATGGAATGTTATGAAACTTAGGAATGTTATGTAATTAATTCTTGAATCGGTGTACAGACATGAAAATTCTTAATATAAAAGTACTCTACTAAAGACTTCAGAATCGAAATTAACACCAGAAAAGTTGAGTTACATAATAAAACGATCAATAAGACAAGTTTCACAAATGATTTATAAGCCTTCAGTTCCCCTATTATTTTCTCTAATCCGAGCAGCTGTGAGTTCATTCTTCAATTCTCTAATCTCCATCTGCAGTCCCCTATTTGCAGCATACAAGTCTGTTAGCTCAAGCTCCATCCCCTCAATTTTGTTAGCAGCTTTAAGAAGCTCGTCCTCCACTTCAATTGCATCAATTATACTTGCTCTGTCAATCAAATGCTTCAGCTCGAATACATCTCCTCTGAGCTTTTCCCCTTCTTTCTGTAGCTCTCCATTTGATCTCTTCATAGTATACAACATGTGCTTCAGGTGAGGAGCATATTCCTCGTCATACCACATGAAGAAGGGGCATCGATTCACCCGCATCTATACACAACAGTTGGCTTTAGAAAATGCCATATAAAAAATACAAACACATTGAATAAAACCCTAATATCCAAATGACTCAAATCAGAAACCCCAAAATTACCGTTTTACAAACCCTAATATCCAAATGACCCAAATCAGAAACCCAAAAAATTGTCGTTTTACACAAGAAGAAGAATTTCATACAACTAACCTTAGCATTTGGACATCGAAAGAATCGCCTCCCAGGATGCTTTTCAGTCCAACACACCATGACCTTCGCCTCCAATCCGCATTTGCATTTAGGAACATTGCACACAGGGAATCCATCTACATAATCCTCTTCTGAAAATCCTTCGGCCATAATTAGGAGATCGACACAAGAAAGAACCCTAAAATCGACACAAATGGAAAGGTGTCACGTCTATAACAGTTTATAACAGTTTATGTTTGTCTATTGTTTTTTAGCAACGATAAGGTCAACATTTTACATAATCACCTAAGGTACTTATCCTATGTTTTAAATATCGTCCACGGTACTCATTCTTTTATTTCAGGATCAACCATGGTACTTCAACTTTTAATGAACTATCACTTAAAGTACTTAATCTTGATAATTAAAACAATAAAGGTTCGTTGGTAATTAAAAAAGGGACATCTGTCACACCTGACAACGAAAAGCAAATCTGAACCCTGCATAAATGAAGGTGCAACACATTATTCAACTGAACACTCAACCCCTTTCTGAAAACCCTCGTCTCATTTTTTTTCTTACCAGCCTTCCCATAGATCTCCACTCCCAAGACACAACGACAATGGAAGGACAAGCTAAACAAGTTGTGTGCGACTGTGGAATTCCATGCCGTATGCAGATTTCCTCCACCGAACGAAATCCAGGACGGAGATTTTACGGCTGTTCGAAGAGAAATGTAAGTATTTTAGATTTTACGGCATTTCGAAGAGAAATGTAAGTATTTTTTTAAAACTTAATCTTCATTTGTTGCCATTTAACTGTCGTTTGACCTACACTACACAGAATCAATGCGATTTTTTTGCGTGGGTGGATAACGACATGGCCTATCAGATGACGATGGTCAGGAATTTGAAAAGTGAGGTTAATGGCATGACTGAAGAACGCAACAAAGCTCTACTGGAACTAGTTCATGCCCATACTCAGGTGGCGGCTAAAACTGACGAACTGGAGCAACTTAATGAGGCCTTCGAGGGATTGAAGGAGTCCATTGAGATGTACCACGAAGAAAATGTGCTTATGATCCAGGATAGTGGTCTGCAACTTATGGAGATAAACACTCTGAAGAAACACGTCAAGCTGATGGAAGTCAAGTGCTCAGACATGGAGAGGAAAAACAAGATCATGAGGCTTGGTTTTTTTGTGGCATTTACAATTGCCGGTTGCAGTTTATCCGTTGCTTGTTTGAAGAAAAAATGATGCATTTTCTATTAAGTGACAATGGCTTGTGTTTGTGCAGTGTTGTTAGTAAACTGCGTTCCAATAATTTTTTGTATTATCTTAAACTCATTTAATTTGCTTGTTGGGAAAACTTTGTGTGATTCAAAAATTTAAATTACAGTACTGTCGTTGATTACATAATTTAAGTGCAGGTGCTGTCTTTCATAATTAAATATAAGTTCAGGTGCTGTCTTTCATAATTGGTCGAAATGTCAAGGGCTATATTAGACTTCACAGAGAAATAAACCGCCAAAAAAATGAAAACTTAATGGCAAAGATTAGCAATGGGTTTTCCAAGAAACCCTTTCATTACACCCGTTCCATCAGTTGTATTGTTCCAATGCAGCCTCTTCGTTAACCACAACCACTAACACAAAGGGCATGTAAAGAAATTGAAGAGTCATGATGGTAACTTATTTAAATAGGCAACCACAGCAACTGATTCAACCATTTCAGATTACACAAATTGTTCTTATTCTCAGAAAAACCAGAAGATGTCCGATAATATTGTTGTGTCTTCACTTAATATGGAACTCATGGATTGCCCAATATGCTGTGAACCCTTAACAACTCCAATTATTCAGGTTTTTACCCATTTATTTATCTTTACCGTTTACTGTTATTTATTTCTGTAATTGTATTGTTTAATAATTGTATTTTTTCTGTAACTATATTTAGTGTGAAAATGGGCATGCAACATGCAACTCATGCTCGGAGAAGACTCAGAAGTGCCATTCTTGCACCCTGCCTATCAGAAGAATGAGGAACCGGATTCTTGAAGATGTTGCTGACTCTTTGAGAGTTTGTTGCTCGTTCAAGAATTATGGATGCCCAGCAACTGTGAGGTACCCCGAAAAGAGCAACCACGAAAAGTTCTGTTCTTTCATAGAGTGCTCATGCCCCATTGAAGTTTGCAATGTTAAGGGAACCTCTGAAATGATTTATGCTCACTGTAAAGTGATGCATAAAGATTTTGTGAAGCCGTTTGTTTTTTGTCGTAAATTCCCTGTTTCTGTTCGGCTGAATGATAATTTCTTTATTCTCCAAGAGGAAAACACAGACATTGTGTTTGTTCTGAACAACACAACGTGTTCTTATGGGAATATTCTTACAATCTGTTGTCTTGCACCGTCACAAGCTGGATGCTGCCCCTATGAAATTGAAGTGAATGCCAACTCAAGTCACAAGTTTCACAGTACTACCCAGAACATTCAAGGCACCGGCAATTACTATCGTTCTTTTTCAGGGTTCCTTCTTGATAGTGACCACGAATTTTTTGCTGACGGTATGATCAAGATGGAGTTTTGTGTTTATCGCGCACCGGAGCTTGCTTAAGAGGATGACCTGTTTATGTAGTCTTGTTTATGTATTTTTTGGTTAATTTTGGTGAAGATGGATATTTTTGTTCTTGTTTTTGTTCTTGTTCAGGGTTAATTTTGGTGAAGATGGATGTTAATGTAATTTTTTTCTAAACGTTCTGAAATGTTTGAATATTTAATGAAGTCAATTACTAATCTTACTTTTATGCTTGTTTATATGTCTTTACGAATTATATTTTACATGTTCTGTAAGTAGTGTAAGTAATGTATGTTCTATATGTTTTATGTATATTTTTTTGTCCAGCGTAACAAATATCAGGGTCCACTACTCAATCTATTTTAAAAAGTCAGGGACCTTATGTGAACAAAAGTATAAGAATGAAAGACAGTGGTCATGCATGAACCATACGTATTTCATTTCTCTAAAAATAAATTTATAAAATTTCCAACATATAAGTGTCTTTGAATAAAATAACAACATATCAGGAAATAATAAACAATGCTAAATTATGAAATAGCACATATAAAAAACATATAAGTGTTTTAAAATAAAATAACAACAATATCCGGAAATACAAAACAACGCTACATTTATTTGTTCTTTCGTTTTTATTTGTTCTTCTGTTTTTTGCTGCACCCTTCTTCTGGACCTTCAGCCACATCAGATGGGCCTTCATCAGCAGCAATCTCCACTTCCAAGGCTTCTACTTGGCCCTCATCTTCAGTGTCGTACCACTCTAGCAACAATAATTCATCACCTGGACCTTCTTCAACTCCCGCGGCATCTTCAACTGCCTCCACTGGACCATCTTCAACTGGCTCAAATGGACCATCTTCTTCAATTTCTTTCAATTCTAACTTGGGTCCACTCTCAGGCACCAAATTATGCACATCATCAGAGGTTAAATATCGAACGTAGACATCAACCACACCTTCTTTTAGTGCAGCCCTTGCCATCTCCTCAACATCTCTATCATGTTCAAGAGGTTTTATCCCTCGATGATAGTCCAACTCTGGCTGCCTCCAATAATACATAACCAGCCCCTTCACTCCAATTTTTTTGGCCCACAAATCAAGTCTATTCAGTGACAGTTGGGAAATGTCAAAACATCTTGCACACACGTCGCCCCACAAATAACCACCTTCTCCAAATTCTCCATCATAGTGCAGAACAATTTCCAGGATCTGAGAATCCACTTCCACAGTACGGGCTGTTCAAACAAACAATATGGAGACATTCATTCACAGACATTATGCAAAACAAATCAACAAATTTTACAACCAACTTGAGAATAACTCCCCCCAAAAAACATACCCATAAACCTAAAAATTTACAATAAACCTAAAATCACAATTTCAAGTACCCAAAAACACATACCCAAAAACCAACAAAATTACCCTAAACACTAAAATTAAAATTCGAACCTGGCCGTTTCTTCCCTTTCGTCTCATCACTGCCGAAGAAGATCTTTTCTTTTCCCATTATCTTCTTAGCCTGTTTTACCATATAAAGATATCAATACCAAAAAAGTGTGCACATGACAGTAACTTTACAAAAATTGATCAACCATTTTTTTTCATACCCGGATTTGTTCTTCCTCGAAATGCAACGCAGGCGAACTACAGAACGAGAGAAAATGAAGAGCAACCAAACGACGATGACAAACGTCTAGGTCAGAGGAGATGGGAAATAGAAAAAGACTGATTTCAAAAACAAATATAATGAAGAAGAAAGAGTATGTCAGAAAGAAGATGAAAGAGAGAGAAAATTTACCGAGCGGTTAATTTTTTTTTTGATTTTAAAATTTGAAAAGTCAACCGACATGTCAGAGGGAGGGACTGTTGCAACTGACAGTGGACAGGTCACGTGGGTCGACAGGTGGCGAGGAAAACGCATGCAAACGATTAAATCGTTGGCGGCGCCGCGATTTTGTGTTTTTTTTTTCAGAAGGGCCGTGAATGGCGCCGCCATAAAGGTCAGGGGGTTTAGTGAAGCTTTTGAAAGGTGAGGGGGTTTAGGGAAGCTTAGTGCAAAGGTCGAGGACCGTCCATGATTATTAGCCTTTTTATCTTAATCTTCATAATAATCTTAACTTAGAAGTAGGCTGAACGTTAATTCTGCTCGAGTTTTTTAACCTCCGAACTAATACTGTTAGTTTTGACGCTAGTCCCGCTCGAATCTCTAAGTTCCCGGATAAATTCCTACCTGAGACTATGTCACAACCCGAATTCCACCCCAAAATCTCGAGTCGAGACGAGCACTAGGGAATGGAAAATGGTTGTTCAGAAACCCGTAACAAGCTTAAAACCTCTATAAATATTTCGCAAATATAATACTAGATCATATCTCATATACGATCTGTTTTCAGAAAATATCGTTAAATATTTTTCCATTTAACGTAAAGATAGTTCTGAAAATATTCATATAAGCAAATTACGTTTTCAGAAATGCTAGTTAAATAACTCAGTTACTTTAATACACGCTTCTTTCTGAAAACAGGTGTGGTAATAGTAAAACCAGGGACTTAGCTTTTATGTCTTATCTCAAAGGCAAACCTGTTTCAAACTACACAAACCAGATAATATGTTTAATAAAATATCTCAAACACTTTTTATTTCAAAAGCGTTATATTAAACAAATTAAATATCACACATCAGACCAGATACATAAGGACAACAAACCCATACACAGTGTGCAAACAAAAAACATAAGGCTTGACCTATACGTAGAGGGACAGAAATTAAATACAAACAACTAACTACTCAAATTTTGTTGCCTATGTATTTGTTATTAAATGCCTATTTAAAAGGATTGAACAACTTAAATCATCTATATATTTTATAACTACTACTATTTTCATTCGAAAATTAAAAATGTCATTTTTTTAATTGTTAATACAATATTGTTCTTTTTAAATAATAAATTCTTTTCACTATGTTATATTTTTTTAATCTTTTTTTTATTTTTATAATAAAATTTATAAAATATAAACTAATGAATCACATTACGATCCATGTATATAAATATAAAAATATAATTATAAATTGATTTTGATTTTTTTAATTTTATTTTAAAATGGTAATACATGAATTGACAAATCACGTTACAAGCTACATGTGTAGCATGTAAAGTGAGACTATTCTCTATAAAATAGACAAATACGATAAATATTAGAGAAAAATTGACAAGTACCCTATATGCTTGTACTTGATTAGAATTATACTGTTGACCAAAAAAAATTGATAACATAATTTTGGAGTTTTCAAATTGCACAAATAGATTTATGAAATTAAAGGATTACAGTCGACTATAGAAAAGGAAGGAAGTGGTTACAAAAATTCAAATCTCCTAAAAAATCTCAAACATAAATATATAGCATTTAATATTCAAGAATTTTTAATAATTTTTAATTATAGTAACAGTTTATTTAAATTACATACCATATACAACTACAATTGAGAAATAAAAATATAAACTGATTTGAAAAAATAAAATCAGCAAGCAATTGAAAAACAAAAAAAATCCAGTAAAGAAAAAATTCATCAACTCATCATTACAGACAGATAAGTGTTTTTTTGAAAGTTAAAAAAAAAGTTCATCTACTATAGATTGAAATTATGTATTAAAATTGGTGAATTGCGTGTTTACTAATGATTCGAAACACTGACAATTTATTGTTAGTATTTTTAAATAATTTTCATAAAATTTCAAAATTTATTGTAAGTTAACTATAGGTGCACTAATTATTAACTAAAGGTTAACTAATGATAGATTTAAAATAAATATTGTTTAAAATGCACAATTCAGATTTACTAAAACGTTATTAACAATATATTTAAAATCGATTAACTATAAATTTATCTGCGGTTTACTCAAGGTTCACTAACGATAGTCTAAATAAAGTCAATAATTTTTTTTTAAATTATAGTTTGTCTAAATTACACAATTCAATTTTACCAACGATTTATTAACCATATATTAAAAAAAAATACCAACGGCTAAAACAACGTTTACTAATAGTGTACTACAACAAGATTATTGGTGTACCATTAATAAATCATTGGTTAACTAATAAAAAAACCATTACAAATTTAAAACTCCATTTATATTAAACTAGTTGGAAATTCTATTATAAATCCCTCTGCCTTCACCACCGCAATGACAATCTTGATTGAAAAATGATCAGCATGCTTGATAAAGTACTCCCCATCCTACACATTAAACAATCAACAAACATAAATACCCAATACAAATTCATTTATTTGTAAAAAGAAAAACACTGATATACTGTCAGTTTACATGTAGTTAACCATTAGTAAATTAAATCTAATAAAAAATGTTATTAACATCATCAAATTATTTTAGATAAACCTGACAACAATATATCCTAAAATTAACAGTACACCAGATTAGTTAACTGTCAGTTAACTAGTGGTTACTTATTACTTAACTTTAACTAATAAAAAATAATTAACATTATGTATTCATATTTTAGACAACTTAACACAAGTCTAGTTAACTAATAGTTAACTGTTAGAAAACATATAGTTACCCCCTAATTATTTTCAAAATTGTTCAAATATAATAAAAAAACAACTGAACATCAAACTTCAATTGTTTTAAAAACAATCATACATATAAAAACAACTAAATAAACCTAATTTATACATAATTAATTCATAACAAAAAGAACCCTAAATAACTAACATTTAACCATTAGTTTACATAAAGTTATATATAGTCCATTATTTTTAAAATTTCTTTTAAAAATAAGCCATTCGAAGCATACAAAAACATAATTTCAAAGGTAACAAAAACAACCACATAAACACCAACAAATTAAACAACAAAAATAAAAATAAATGACACAACAATTAATAAACAAAAAATAAAAAAGCAATAATATTATGGGAATTGTTAAGAACACTTACCTTAACATCAAGGGGCGGAGGAGAAATTGTTTTGCTCTTTTTAACGACATTGACAGCGAAATCTTTAAAATTATTGTCACTCCCTTCTTCTTCGTTTTAAATCCTTCGTTTCTTATTCGAAGATGGCACGTCAACAAAATCAACCTTCCTTTTAGTAGCCACATTCTTTGATTTTTTTAGGAGGGTTTGTTTTTGTTGGAGATTTCTCGTTTGGAGGTGGTTTTTTAGTAGCCTTTGTTTTTGCCATTTTTAGAAGATTTTCAACCTAATTTCTAAAGAAAACGGAGAATATTTTGTTAATGTTAAGAGTTAAATATTGAAGGCGAGAATCTAGGGAAGATATATGAGAAAAAGGAAAGTGCATATATATTGTATTTTTTTAATTTAGAAAGTGTATTTGTATAAAACACAAATTGTTAATTAAAAAAAAGATAGCAACCGTAAATTTCTAAAGAGAACCTATTCACTGTATAAGTCTAATTAAATTGCCCCAACCAAGTAACTGGGCTAATTTTTTCTAAATATTAAAAGAGAAAATTAGGAAAAATACTCTTTTTTGAAAATAATATGATTTCCTACCTCAATAAGGAAAAGATAGAGAAAATACCTCACCATTTTAATGTTTTTATTTTTTTTACTCTAACACCTTTTTATATTATAATTATACCTACCTTTTATTATTATTTTACTCTAACCATATTTGACAATTGTCATTTATTTTCTTTTTTTCTCTCTTTTTTTCTCTTTCTTCTCCATTCCTTTTGTTCTCCTTCTCTGTTCTTCTTTTTCCGCCATTTTTTTTCTTCATTTTTTCCTTCTTCATTCCTTCTTCATTTTTGTTTCTTCTTCATCGTTAATTCATCATTCCGCCGTCGCTCCGCCATCATTCCGCCGCTGCTCAGCCGTTTTTCATATTCAATTTTAGCGTTTTTTTCTCGACTCGTGGTGATTAATACGATTTGTTTAACTTTCAGATCTAAATAAATTACTCTTGAGTTTTCTCAATTTTAGATATAAAAATCTGCATTAAAAACGTTTTTATACACAAAAAATGATTTCCTGAAAAAAAAACTGCTTCTGATTATTATATGAGTATCATCACTGCATTATCATGCAAGTATCATAAAACTGCAGAAAAAACCAATTTTTTTATTAAAAAACAGCGTCTGATTATCATGTTATTATCATGTCGCATAACATTAATTATATGATTATGATAAGGTTATGATAATACACATGTACGATAATGATAATAGTATGATAATGTTTTATAAATGATAAGTTTATAACAGTATGATAATATGATACTTACATGGATTTTTTTTACAGGAAATAGTGTCATATGATAATGTTTTATCATATGATAACGAGATGATAATATTTATGGTACATATATGATAATATCTGTGATAATGTATGATAAAATAGTATATGATTATGATGTTGTTATCATAACACTGGAGTATGATAATTAGATGATAATGAATTATGATAAGGTTATGATAACTGGATAACAACGTACGTGAAAATAGAATTACAAAAAGATTCATGACACCAGTATGATAATCAGATGATAATAAAACAATAAAATTATGATAATAGTATGATACTATGATACCTGTATGTAAAAAACATACAAAAAAATTAGAGCAAACTACTCTAAGGCCCCCCACGTTTGTCATAATTAACAGTTTGGTACCCCTTATTTGAAAATCAAACGATTTGGTACCTCAGTTTTGATATTATAAACCATGACACCCTTCTGTTAGGAAAGTTCTGTTAAAATACACGGTCAACACAAATAAATGCAGTCAAAGCTCTAATAAAAAATTTAAACCCAAAATTGCCCTTTTGTTTTAAACACACCGTTTTATTAAATTTTTTTCAAATCAGTTGCTTCTCATTTCCTTTAAAAGACACGAAGCAATATATCTCTTCATTTCAATTGAAAATTAGGGTTATCAATTTCATTTCTTCTTCTTGTTTTCTTCCTCATCGACTTTTGAAGGTGTGCCCTTTTTCAAATTTAATATCAGTTTCCCCTTGAAAAATATAGGGCCTGCTATATATCCCTTTTACCATTGTTTTTCTCTTTTTATTTTCTCTTTGCAATGTCTTCTTCAAATAGTACCCGTTGTGATGGGGAAGCTGTAAGGTATGAGAATAAATTGTGTCATTGTGGAAAAAGGGCTGTTGTTAGGATTTGTCAAAATAGCAAGAACAAGAACAAACTATATTATGCGTGTGAAGAGGGTTTTTGGGATGGTGTGTTCCACTTGCTGAAGGTGTTGACTCCATCGAGACATTTCGAGAAGATGTGAAAAGCCAAAACGACATAGCGGTAATGAAAGAGGAAATCAAAAATTTAAAAGATGAGAATAAGGTGTTATTTGTGAAGCTATCTGCTATTGAACATGTTGTTGGATTTTTTAAGAGTCTTATTTCAATTTGCCTCATCTTTAATATTTCCATTTTTATTGTAGGATTTGTTATTCTAGGCTTCAAATTGTAAGCCATCAGTCTTCTTTGTTGTTAGGTAGTATTGATGGTTAGTAGATGAGGTTGTTGTGTTGTATTTTAATGACATCTCTAGTATTAATGATGAAAAGTTTCTGCTCAGTTAAATCTGTCTATTTGCATCAATTATGGTACAAATACCAATCTATTTTTGAGAACAAGTTATAAATGGACTAAATAATTAAAAGAAATTAAAAGAAAGGGGCTTAAAAGTTGAAATTTGTAAAAAAAAAGGATTAAATAGTTGAATATTTTCAAAGAAATAGGCTACATAGTTAGATATTTTTAAAAAGAAAAGGACTAAGTATTTGAATATTTTAAAACAAATGGATTAAATAGTTTAGTATAATTCTGAATTTCAAAGCAACTTATAGAGCAAATCAGACCTGTAGAGAGCAATTTATAGAGCATCATGTACCCAATTTTTCATTGACAAATAGCTTGTTTAGATAACCTGTAATTTTATCTTTACAATACTTCTCTCAAACTAAAGAAATGTACAAAAAGGCCTTAATTAACCACCTATAACCATGAGCAATTTCAAAAATTTATTAAGCTCACTAATGCCTGATGATATGCAAAATTAGTTTCAGGTTATCATCAAAACCAAAAAGACCTATAAACTATGCTTGATGAAATGCAAAATAAGTTCCAGGTGTTTCGTTGAAATAAAAACAGCCTTATAACTAAGCTTGTGCTTCAGAAGTTGATCCACCAAT
This sequence comes from Mercurialis annua, assembly GCF_937616625.2. Taxonomy (NCBI): domain Eukaryota; kingdom Viridiplantae; phylum Streptophyta; class Magnoliopsida; order Malpighiales; family Euphorbiaceae; genus Mercurialis; species Mercurialis annua. Next base: position 15,098,617 of record NC_065574.1, read on the forward strand.
TCCACATCTGCCTCTTTGCCCGCCTCCTCGTCTTCTGCGCCCGCCACCTCGGCCTCTGCTTCCGCCTCTTCCTCTCCCTCTTGCAGGCTGCATATTCATTCCATCATGGTTTTCTCCTTATAAACAAGCATATAATTACAAGCATCAACATATGAAAAAGAGGAGCAGCAGTAACAAGAAAATAATTTCAACAAAACTTATTGAAAAAAAGAAGCAGCAACAACATGCGTATAATTGGCAACATAAAGCATATAATTACAGCAGCAACAAGCATATGAAAAAGACTCACTGATTGCACATGAGAGGAGCTTGGTGCTTCATCCATTCTAGCACTTCTAATTTCCTATAATACATAAACAACACTATTAATTGACAAAAAGAGCCATATAACAGGTTATAACAATGTAATTGCAAAAAAACAAACTCACCGCCATTGTTGGACCTCTACCGCAAGTCCTTTTGTTGTGTCCAAGCTGTTTACAAATTTTGCACCTAACTGTAGAGGATCTTTTAATCCTACCACCAGCTGGCGTTTCTCCATCTTGTTTATTTCTTGCCTTTCTTGGCCTTCCTGGTTGACGCTTCAAATGAGAAGGTAATAACTTCCGATTAACAGGGGTGTCATCTTCTTCCATATCATTGTGAGGGAATGGACGCAATGTAGGATTGTAGGTTGCTAGGTACTTTTCCACCGTGAAATATTCATCACAATAGCTCTCAACATCCCCCCTTTTATAACCAATACAAACCATGGCATGCTTACAAGGTATGCCACTCCTGTCCCACCATAGACAAGAACATTTGTTTTCTCCTAACTTCACAACAAACCTACATTTTCCCTCAATAACCTCAAATTCATCATTCCGTCCCGGAAACATTTTACAGTATCTACTCTCCCTTATTAGGTTGATGATAGTTATCCTAACCAATGGTGTAACTCTGCCCTCCCAAGTTGATGCTTTTGCATACCTTTTATGCATTCTAACCATGCACTTTTGTCTAATTGAATCAATCATTTTGCAAATAGGCATACCTCTAATCTTATTGATCCAACTATTGAACGACTCGGTCATATTGTTTGTGCAATGATCACTCTTTGCTGCTGGGTGGAACAAATGTCTTGACCATTCAGATAAAGTCTTATCCAACAACCAAGCATATGGTTTTCCCTCATTGTGAGTCTTTATCCTCTTCATTACTTGCCAAAAAGCAAAACCATGGGTGGCAAACGAAGCAGCCCAGAAATCATCCTTCAAAGCCAACGATGGGAAGCCCAGAAATCATCCCTCAACAGCTCTAAGAAAAATTCCCAGGTTTTCTTGCATTCAGATTCCACTATTGCAAAAGCCAAAGGAAGAATGCCCCTATTTCCATCAACAGAAACAGCTACTAAGAGAATTCCACCAAATGGACCCTTAAGATGACATCCATCCAATCCTATGAAAGGTCTACAACCTTTCACAAAACCTTCTTTCAATGCATGAATGCAAATAAACAAATTCTTGAAAACTGGATTGTCATCTAGGTTGTTTCTATGTTCATACTCAAACTTGCAAACTGTTCCAGGATTAAACTTCATCAATGACTCAATGTATTTGGGCAATTTAGCATAGCTTTCAGAATGGGCACCCTCACTTAGTGCTCTAGATCTACATTTGGCTCTATATAATAGCCATTGTGGTGGATCCACACCCCAATCCTTCAATCCATCACTCATCAAATCATAGCTCATTTCAGGGTCTACATACAAGCTGTCATGTAATTTGTTGGATACCCACCTTGAGTTCACAAAACTAGATTTGTTATCTACTGCTCTAATGCAACTATGCTCCCCTCTAATTGTTTTAACCATGAATGTTACTCCATCCGGTGTAAGTGATGCATGAATCCTCCACTTGCAGCCAACCCCTTCACATTCTGCAGTAACTCTTCTTCTATCATTTCTCTTCTTCTTAATAAGGTAACCACCCTTTATGCTATAATCAGCCAAAACATCCCTAAAATCCTGTATACTTTTGAAGGTGTGCCCTTTTTCAAATTTAATATCAGTTCCCTCTTAAAAAATGTAGGGTATGCTATATATCCCTTTTATGGGATCCTTCACTTTTCTTTTTCTTTTACTCCTGTTTTCTGGTTCATCTTCAGAAGATGAACTCTTCTCTAAATCTCCTTCACCAACATCACTAAATTGATCATCACTCAACTGATGGTCACTTAATTGTTCTTCTTCATCGGTTGTCTCTGTACCTACAGCCACACTAACTTCACTAGCAGAACTCCCAGTGTCACTGTCACTTGTATGTACTTCATCTTCAATCAACCAGTCATTGTCATCACTATCAGAAAATTGGAACTCATTAGCAGGATTATTATCATCATCGTCAGAATGAACTTCTGTAGGCCTAAGTATTGTGCAACTTCTAGGCACATTCCTCGCTGCCCCTCTACCCCTCGCTGCCCCTATACCTCTCGCTGCCCCTCTACCCCTCGCTGCCACTCTACCATGTGACAAACTTCTACCCATGAGCTCTGCTTCTGCTACGAGTTCTTCTTGTGCTATGAGTTCTGCTTGTTCTATAAGTTCTGCTTGTGATATGATATCTGTCTCTCTTTGTACTACATCAGCTAAAATTTCTTCATTCGTTATATCCTCTGCTATAAGTTCTTCATGAGTAATACCTTATGCTACACCGTAACATCTACTACAGTTATATCCCTTTCATACAACCTAATGGGCACAATACCTTCTTTCTTATAGCTAATAAACATATTATCTATGTCGTCGTCACCGGTTATACGAATGCCATTACCATGATAAGCATAAATAAAGTCACTTTCAATTGAAAAAAGTCTATGACTATCCTCCAATAACTGAAAATAAGAATATCTGACATGGGAAACCCTACTTATAATTTTGTCTTCTTCTTTGAAACTGAATATAAGGTCATAAGTCTCTGCATATTTTTCCTGAAATATGAAAAAAAAATTATACTTAATAAACTTCCTAAAAAAACTGACAGCTCTATTTCTCCAAATCAACAAAAACCCATTTCAAACAACTCAAATATAAAAATATAAAAAAACATTTACAAAAAACACAATCATAATGGTCTTATAGCTAACAGAGAGATACGAAAAATATTACAAATGAATACCACAGTATTGTAATTGACTCTTCAAGACATAACAACATACATCTTTACAAGATAAAGTTTTGGACTATTTAAGCTTCAACCTACTTAATATTATGGCAAAAAGACAAAATATTCAGTAAAAGGAAAATGAAAGATTCTTAAATACTATTACCAACAGCGAGTGGCTATTTTGACTCTAGGAAATAATTTGCTTCACTTTAAGTTTTGCAAGTTCCACTTAATAACCCTTGAACATATTTTTGAATTTCAAGTGTTCGCATAAGAAAATGTTAGATAAAGGATAATGTACCTTTTGAATTTCATCTGTTGCAGGAACTACCTCTAATATCGTTCGAAGTTCTTCTTCTGCTGCAGGAACTAATGCCGACTTCTTCGTAACCCCTCGTTCCATATTTTTCAGTTACTAAATACCTAATTTCTAAGAAACATTTGGGTATTCCTTCGTCTCTTGCAATGAACCCTAATTTTTCAGAAACAATATCGTGAATCTTGTGTTTGCCAACTGAAATTGGGGTTTTACTTTGCTTGATAAAACAAAACGTTTTGTTAAGTGGTAAAACGACATCGTGCAATTTGGTCTTTTAGGGCTTCTTAATGTACTCCATAAAACGGCACCGTAATGCATCAAGGGCTCTTTGGTCTTTGTACTCTTATTTAACGGCAAATTGACTAAAAACTAACAGAAGGGTGTCATGGTTTATAATATCAAAACTGAGGTACCAAATCGTTTGATTTTCAAACAAGGGGTACCAAACTGTTAATTATGACAAACGTGGGGGGGCCTTAGAGTAGTTTGCTCAAAAAATTATAATAATGAGATGATAATGTAAAGATAATATGATACCTGTATGAAAAAAATAATTACAAAAAAAATTATGATAACGAGATGATAATGTGAAGACTATAGTATGATTATATGATACATGTATGAAAAAAACAATTACAAAAAAATTATGACAATAAAATGATAAGGTGAAGATAATAGCATGATAATATAACCTTATTATACTTCATTATCATACTATTTTCTTCACGTTATCATAATTTTTATGTAATTTTTTTCATATAGGTATCATATTATCATACTGTTATCATAATTTTATTATTATGCCGTTGTCATAAAATTATTATTCAGGTACAATAATACATTATCATCTCAGTATCATATGATTATATTATGATAACGAGATGATAATACAGTGATAACAACATGATAATCAATTTTTTTTGTAGAAAATCTTTCTTTATACAGTGTTATGATAACAACATGATAATACAGTGATACTCATATGATAATCAGAGACTGTTTTTTTTATTATAAAAAATCATTTTTTTCTGCAGTGTTATGATAATCATATGATAATCAGATGCTGTTTTTTTGCAGAAAATCGTTTTTTTCATGCAAATTTTTAGATCTAAAATTGAAAAACAAATCAAGAGTTATTTATTTAGATCTGAATGTTATAAAAATCGCAATATTCACCATGAATTAAAAAAAAGTTTGCTAAAATAAAATATGAAAGAACAATGCAGTGACGGTGGAGCGATGGAGAAACAGTGGCGGAGCGATGAAGGAACGAAAAAGAAAGAAAGAAAATGGAGAAGAAAAGAAGAAATAAAGAAAAAGAAGAAAATTGACGGAAAAAAAGGAAACAAAGAAGAAGAAGAAGAAAAAGAAGAAGAAGAGAGAGGAGAAAAAAAAAGACATATAAAAATATAACAGATGTTGATAAGAGTAAGAAAAATATAGTTAGAGTAAAAAATTAAAGAAAAGTAGGTATAATTATAATATAAACATGCTTTAGAGTAAAAAAATAAAAGCATTAAAATGATAAGATATTTTCTCTATCTTTTTCTTATTGAGATAGAAAATTAAATTATTTTAAAAAATCCAGTATTATCCTAATCTTCCCATATTAAAAATGAGAAGGATTAAGTGATTAGGTCCAACGTATCTTTCGAGTAGCTGTAGCATGCAAATTGGAATCAACTTTTATAATTTCCTTTACCTTTAAATTGGTGATAATATCATGAGGAATCCAACTAATAAAAAGATTCAAACTTATCATTTTGAGATTCTTTCGAATTTTTAATCAATAGAGCTTATTTTGATTTCTCAATTTATATAAAATATTAACTAAAAATAGGATTATGGCTTTAAATAAAAATATTTATTAATTGATTAATTTAATTTATATTATTTTTTTTAGCTGAGATGGTAAAAAATTAGCTGAAGTGGCAATAAATTTTTAGATCATTTAAAACTAAAGGAGTAAAACGAATTAAAATGACTAAATTAAAAATATTTTTATTTAAATACTTATTTTAAAAGAATTTTTATTTAATATCGTGGGTTTGATTTTATTTGAATTTTTATGCCAAGTTGAAGGGGTAACCTTTTTTGATTTTTATGTATGGCAACAGTTCAGCATGAAGATGCCTATATCTTTTTACAAAATTAGGACATCCCTTTAACTCTCTTTTGAAATTTGTTTATATTTTTTTTCTTTAATTTTATTATTCGAATCTACTGCATTATTGTGTTTGTATATATGTTTAGTTATTTTTGAAGGATTTTAGTTTTCGATTTCTATTATAAATTTATTTTTCACATAAACTTCATTATCTTATTAATAAACATTAAGCTAAATTCATCTCAAGGTCGGTGTGCTATATCCTTTTTGTTTAAAATTATCATTCATTTTTAAATTTTGAAGGATTTTAATTTTTGATTTCTATTATAAATTTATTTTTCACATAAACTTCACTATCTTTATCAACAAAAATTAAGCTAAATTCATCTCAAGATCGGTGTGCTATATCCCTTCCGTTTAAAATTTCTTTCATTTTTAATTTTTCTGGTCTCTCTAGCATTATTTCTATTTTGACGTCTTTACTTGGAAAAAATTTGATAAATATACTCACTCGCAATTAGCTACTAATAATAATCTCCCTCCGTTCAATAGAGTTGTACATTTTACCTTTATCACACAGTTTAAGAAAAACAATTATTGTTTATAGCGTTTGTAAAATTTTCCTTATCATAACCTTATTTAATATAGGGTCCACTTGCAATTTACTTGCAATTTACTCATTAGTGAATTTTAAATGAGGGTAATACAGAAAAATTAAATGTAAAAATTAGTTAATTTTTGAAAGTGGACAAGAGTTTTGGGACAAAAAAATTTCTCAAAGTGGACAACTCTGTTAGGACAGAGGGAGTAAAATTTATGTATATCAAATCTTTAAAAAATTAAGAGAAAGTTCATTTTAGAGTCCCTATACGATACCGTTTTCACTAAAAGTGAATTGTAAGGGCCTTTTAAATAAAACCGGCAAAGTACACGAACTCCTAGATAAATTTTTCCAACAAATTATTATTTTTACTTATAAATAACAAAAATTAAAATTGAAAAAACAATATGCAACTCTTGTTAAAAATTGAATTATTTTTATTATTTTTATATATTTCCTTTGTTCCATTATAAATTAAAAAAATTCATCGCACAATGTTTTAAAAAATATTTTCAATCATTTTAACCTTACTAATGACAATAGATTTTTCTTTTATTATTTGTTTTAAGATGAGTAGAAGAGGATAAAAGGAAAAATTTAATTAATAACTGTTCTGAAAATATAAATTAGACTTTTAAAATGAGACATTGTAAAAGAAACATAGAAGTTTTAAAATAGAGTAGAGGAAATAATTATTTGTTTTTTCAAAATTAAAAAAGTTGACGTATCATTCAACTCCTCGGGATGTATATGAATTTTATAAGCAAACAAAAAGGACCTGTTTGATGATTATGCCTTAACCTTAAATTAGCAACTACCAAGAAATCAAAACCAATGTTAATAATTTCTCCACAAGAAAAAAAAAAGAAGAATGTCGATAAGAAGAAGAAAAAGAATGGCAGAATTGGGAAAAGAGGAGGCGTCATCAAATTGTGATTCTATGAGCTCTTCTTCTTGACTGACTATTATAAAACTGCACCCAACAAATTCATCAACTCAGCTTACAATGGAGGCAACTGCAAAAGTAGCTTCAATCTTCATTTACCCCATAAAATCATGCCGCGGCATTTCTGTTTCTCAAGCACCACTCACTCCTACTGGTAACAACTTGCTTAATTCTTGAGTTACATGCAATAACATATTAGTGGTGAAATTTGAATTTTGTACTATGTTTATTGTCATGCATATCAAATTGGATTTTGTACTAGTTATACAGAAATCAGTTGAATTCTTGTTTCCATAATAACTGGATCGTTATTTGTTTAAGGATTCAAGTTTATACTTGGACACTTGAATTTATGGATCAAGTGTCAATAGTTTTGGTGACTAAGTTTGCTCGCTATCTCTGTTGATTTTTTGCGGATAACTTGGATCATTTTAGGCATGTTTTTGTTATGAATGAAAGTAATGGAATTCATTTTGGCTATGCGAACATACGGAATAATATAGTTGTTTCTAAGGGTGTAAATGAGTTGGGCTATTCGTGAGTTACTCGAACTCGAGCTCAGGTAGATGGGATATTGTTCGAGCTCGAGCCTGTATAACACACAGCTTGTTCCTAAGGGATGAAGTAGCTATTCTTTTGTTTTTGAAAGAATACTTCTTTCACAAAATTGTAGAATATATAGCAAGTTCTTAGAATTTCAATTATTTATCTAAAATTTGAACCAAAGTATTCTATTTCTTATCAATTCTATGAACCAAAATAGTCTGTGCTTTATGAAATTTTTAGCTGATGGAGTTGAAATTTGTGACAGTATAAATGCTATATCTATTTTATATGCTTGTTTTGGCAAGGTACATAATTTTCCCTTCTCAAATTGTGGCAAAAAAAGCTATACTGAAACGGGAATGTTGTTGAATATCATATTATCTTGTTCCCTAGTTTACTTTGCTTGACTTCATTCATTCACAAACCTTTACCTAAGTAAGTTGATCAATCTGACTTAACCAGTTAGAGCTGCAAATACAAGTCTCATAGTTATTTTTCTTTTTTGGTTTTTGGTTTTTGGTTTTGCAGGATTCAGATGGGATCGTAACTGGTTAGTGGTGAATTCAAAAGGAAATGCATATACACAAAGAGTTGAACCCAAGCTTGCTCTGGTCGAGGTCAACCTCCCACACGAGGCATTTTTGGATGATTGGAAACCCACTAAGAACTCCTTCATGGGTAAAGGAACTATTCCATAAGTTGTGTTCATTATATTAAGATTCTTATAATCTTCTAATAAGGATAGGAACCATTTCTTCTTAAAATCTTGTCATCATATCAGAATAGCACTTTTGTGCTCTAATTAGCTTCATCAGCTTCTTTGTATGAGTTAACAAATAAATTTATTTGTATGTCTCTTATTGCCACTGCCCAAGGTTCCTTTTTACAGTTTTAAGATTAGATTTGCAGGATTGTGCTATGACATCTAGCAGTTATTTCACATTAGAATACATGAACAATTTGAGTATAGTGAAATTTTCATGATCTTCAAGGATGTGCACTTTTGAAGATTATGGACATGTTTCTGGAATTGATGCCTTTTGGTTTGGAAATAATTGTCTGTCTCATACTCAATATGAATATGTTTAAGAGGTGATGATTGTTTTATGAATCACATATGATCGATACAAACTGATTAATTTAGTCTGGTATCTCTCCCGATGAATTGTTGTAGTAGTAACTCATAGAAGAATGGAAATGAAGTTTGCATTTCATCTTCTCATAATCATTGATATTTATCTTCAGTCATGCACTTCTCTTAATGATTGCAACATTGGCCCCTCATTCACTCATTCATTTCCTTAAACAGAAATTAAGGCTCCTAAGATGGGTGTGCTTAAGATACCACTTGAAGGAGCACATGATGTAGCAGGTGATGTCTCGGTATGGGAATGGTCTGGCTCAGCATTAGATGAGGGAGCTGAAGCAGCAAAATGGTTTTCAGATTTTCTTGGCAAACCCAGTCGACTAGTGCGTTTTAATGCAGGTTTGATTCAACAGTTCTTATGCATTTCGTCATATGGGTCCATTATATACATTAATCAGAGAATTCTCATATGTGAATATTTTTTAGTTAGGATCTGCTTGGAATGATCATTAGCAAAGTTACTTCTTAGATAAATAATATAATCTCCAAAATATTCACTTTGCTAAGTATTTATAATCATCACTACTGCAGCATCTGAATCCAGGGCTGTGGATCCTAATTTCGCTCACGGACACAGCACTATGTTTTCTGATGGCTATCCATTCATGCTAATATCTCAGGCTAGTCAACTTTGGACATGAATGATAAGCTGCGATTTTTATTTAGAAAAGCAGATAATTGTAGTCCTTGATCTTGTCAATTATTCTCTTGCAGGGATCATTGGCTGCACTAAATAAGCTTCTCAAGGAACCTGTTCCAATTAACCGTTTTAGACCCAAGTATTTAATTAGACACATTCCATATCCATTTCACTGCACAATCTTCTTTTTAATAATCTGCTTGGCGAATCCTTGCTTCTACAGACTGTGAGAAAAAAATGACAATTTATTAATTGTTTATGATTGAATACTAACAAGTTTCCTAGTAGCCTTAGCTGTGGTTTCCTCTCTTCCAGATTTGATTTCACCACTTGCATGTCTTATTAATCTTTTAATTGGTTTTACTTGTAATAGCATTTTTGTCGATGGCTGTCAACCATTTTCAGAGGACTTATGGAAAGAAATAAGGATAAATAAATTTACATTTGAAGGTGTCAAGTTATGCTCCCGCTGTAAGGTATGAAGGTGCCCTATCTGCATTGCAAGTTCTTGTATTACTTGCACTCGACTAAAAACTTTTCATATAAAGCCGACATAATATGATGACTAGCCTAAGGTGACAAGTTTAGTCACATAAAAACTGCTCTGTCTAGATTGCCGTTTTTGGTTGTGCATATCTGAAATATCTGAATGCCTTGTCTATGGAGATTCATGTGACCTTAATCATTATAATCATATTATTTAGATAGCTGCTAATGGCCACGGCCTAACATATTATGACTCAGTTTTCTACTTTCTTTTTTTTCTGAAAACTTATGGTAGATTGGCTATCCTTCCACTGAATCTTTAATCAAGTGGAATGCAGGAAAATGATGTGTGATCGACCATAACCAGAACGCGCATGAGGCTTAGTTGTGAACAAGCAATTTCTCCTTATGCGTATCGTAACCCTTTTGTTTTATGTGTTCGAGATAATACTATTGTTGGAGTCTCACCTAATAGTTTGAGCTATTGGAAGGATTGGTTATTTGACATGGTATTAGAGCCTCTATGATCAAAAGTCTAGTTTACAATACTTGACAACCCCATTTAATAAATTCAATTTATAAGACTAAGTGGGATTGTACTTGTTCACTCTCAAGCCCAATGGATGTTGGTGTGCGCTTCTATTTGTTTACAATGAACATTCGCGTGCCGGGTGTGTTAAAGATATTACTATTATGGAAGTCTCAACTAACAACTTGAGCTAGCTTTTAGTTTTTCTATCTGAGCCATGCTTATAAGAAATAGTGCTTATGAGATTGATGGCATTGTCAATACCTTAATCCGAACATTTATTTTTTCTTCATCTACTTGACAGTGTGTTATATAAACTTCTGATGCTGAAACTGACATTTTCGTCTAGGTACCTACGATTAATCAAGATACTGGGGTAGCAGGATCTCAACCAACTGAAACTCTAAAGCAAATTCGGTCAGACAACATTTTGCGTCCAGATAAGAAACAACAGGGAAAGGTGAGATCAATATCCAAAACATAAAATCATTTTTCTTGGGATTGTGCAGTTGATACGAGTAATCTTGTGAACTTCCAGGTCTACTTCGGGCAGAACCTGGTTTGGAAAGACAAATATAATGGAGGAAAGGGGAGCATAGTTCATGTGGGAGATCCTGTCGTCGTTTTGAGGAAAGTTTCGACTGCAGCTGAAGCTGCTGCCTGAATCATCTGAATGTCACTTAATCATGTCGAATATCTAGCAGTAGAACCAGTAAGTTGCATACAATAAAATGTGTCCATGGCACTGACAAAGAATTTAGTAGATGTATGTATGCTGTTCCGTTATGTAATAAAGGCTAATGCCGGGAAGATAGTTATGGTAAAATTTGGTTTTTCCAATATATGTATGAACTTATGAACTATTGACAGCAACAACTCTTAATTCTCCTATTATTTCCCTCGTTTTCAGAAATAAAGTATCATGTATCTTTGCGGGCGTGCTAGAAAAATAAATTCTCAATGTAATCTGGACTTCCATAATCTAATCTATGAGTTGTCTATTGCCTTCAATAATTTCATTAAAAGCTATGTGGTTACAAGCTGCAAAATAAGTTAATTTATTTAAAAAAACACATTTGTTCTTATTTAATGTAATAGTAATTTTTGTATTCTTTTGATTTTTATTGTTTTTTTAAGATGTTCCGCTATGATTAATGAAAAATAATTAACAATTACTCAATAAAATAATAATTGAGTGCCTATAATTCGAGACGAAAAAATTCCTATTAATTTAGGAAAGAGAGAGTATTAAATACTATCAACCACTTCATTTATTATTATAATCTATTATTATTATTTTAAAAATAAACTATTTTTGATAATTTATTGGCCAAATGTTGTAAAAAGGCCAAACCTTTCACAAAAATTTCACAAAAGTCCTGACCTTTCAATTTTGTCGATTTTGGCCAAAAATTGATTATTTGGTTTCACAAAAGTCTTAACCTTTCAATTTTGTCGATTTTGGCCAAAAATGGATTATTTGGTTTCACAAAAGTTCTGACCTTTCAATATTTGGCATGCCACATAGGCGTCACATAGGCTCCACATAGGTAAATTGAAATCAAATTGAGAGTTGGCCACAATTGAAACCAAATTGAGAGTTGGCCACAATTGAAACCAAATAATTTGTTTTTGACCAAAATCGACAAAATTGAAAGGTCAGGACTTTTGTGAAACTTTTATAAAAGGTTTGGCCTTTTTAAGACATTTGGCCTAATTTATAATATATTTTAAATAATTTATATATAAATAAACTTATTTTTTTTTTGGTAAGCCCATCCGGTTTCCAAGGCTACGCCCTGACTAATCCGGATCCGACCCGCGTCGCGCACCTGGCATGGTGGGTGAGTCTGCCAGTGAGAATTTTCTGCATTCACAAGAACTCGAACTTGAGACTTTGCTTAAGCGATACCAAGCCGCTTACCACTTGAACCAACCCCCATGGGTGAATAAACTTATTTATTGTATATATTGTATAGTGTATACTTAAATAAATGAAAGTTTAAATTCACAAAAGTTAAGTAATAGTAAATCATTAAACTATCCTTGGATAATATTAATTACTATAAAGAGAGAGAAATTTGAAAAGTTTGCCTTTGAGCTTAAAATAGCAAGAAAACAAAAGCAGAGTGAATAAGAAGAAAAAGAATGGCAGGAAAACCAATTTCATCTGCTTCTGAACTTGAAGAAAATGGAGCCAATTGCGCAAGTAGCATCAATCTTCATTTACCCAATTAAATCATGCCGTGGCATCTCTGTTTCCCAAGCACCGCTTACTCCTACTGGTAAGAAACAAAGCATCCCCATCTGTGTTGAAGCTGCAAATTATACTGTATGATTGTTGGTTGGTTTGTGCAGGATTCCGATGGGATCGTGAGTGGTTAGTGGTCAATTCAAAAGGGAAGGGCTTATACCCAAAGAGTTGAACCCAAGCTTGCTCTCGTCGAGGTCAACCTCCCACACGAAGCTTTTTTCGACGATTGGGAACCCACTGACAGTTCATATTTGGGTAAAGTAGTATTTCTTCTGTTGATAATTGGGGAGGGAAGCGCTTGTGGGAGGAATCTAACTCACGACGTCTAACACCTATATACGATTTGAGCTATAACTCAATGGTTAAAGTAGTACTTTTATGTTCAAATTATGTTGATCTTCATTAGCTTCTGTCTCATGTTTGGTCTGAATAACTATGTTTAAGAAGTGATGGTTGTTTATGGGTTATTGCTACTATATATCCACACCTTTCGCGTTTTTTTTCTTCTTTCGATTTAACCAAATTTAAAAGAACGTGGCACCATATGTCCTAGCCTTTCATTTTATGGCATAGATGACCTAAGTGTCTTATACGACATCATTTTGGTCATTCACACGGTCAAATAAGATATCATTTTTATGGAAAATAATGCATAAAACGTAAACTTGGCTATAAGAGGTGGTGATTAAAAAAATTGGGATGCGTGGTGAGACATTATTTAGATTGTGCTTAAATCGAAAAAAACGCTAAAGGTGAGGATATATAGTAATAATAACCCTTGTTTATGGTATGTGTGTGTTCCCCTTTGAGAGTAACATATCATCGATACAGTCTCCAAATTGATTAATTTTGTTTGGCATCTCAGCCTCCATGTTTGTTATAGTAATAATTTTCATAGAAGAATGAAAACGGAGCTTTTATTCCATCTTAATCTTAATCATGTTTGTTATAGTAATAATTGCTCTCCAGTTCTTGCATTTCTTTTTGTTATTTTTCAAGATTGACCCCTCGTTCATTCATTTCATTAAACAGAAATTAAGGCTCCTAAAATGGGTGTGCTTAAGGTACCGCTGGAAGGAGCACATGAAGTAGCAGAAGATGTCTCGGTATGGGAATGGTCTGGCTCAGCATTAGATGAAGGGGCTGAAGCTGCAAAATGGTTTTCAGATTTTCTTGGGAAGTCCAGTCGACTAGTGCGCTTTAACGCAGGTTTGGTTCAATAGTTCTGATGCATTGCGTAATATGGGAACATTATATACATTAATCATACAAATTTCTCATATGTGAAGTATATTTTAGTTAGGGTCTGCTTGAAATGACCATCAGCAAAATTTATTCTTAGATAAATAATTTAATCTCCAAAATAGTTACTTTGCTAAGCATTCATAATTATCACAACTGCAGCATCAGAGTCCAGGGCTGTGGATCCTGATTTTGCTCGTGGATACAACACTATGTTTTCTGATGGCTATCCATTCATGCTAATATCTCAGGTTAGTCAGCTTTGAACATGAACATCAGCTATGCTTTTTCTTTGGAAAAGCAGATAATATTAGTTCTTTATCTTGACTCTTGCAGGGATCATTGGGTGCATTAAATAAGCTTCTCGAGGAACCAGTTCCAATTAACCGTTTTAGACCCAAGTATTTATTTCGACACATCCCATGTCCATATGCCTTTGTGAAAAATACCCAGTGTTCTTTTTAATAAGTTTGCTTATTGTTCAAGACTGCGATGCTATCAAGTTTATTAGCAGTCTTGGCTCTTGTTTCCTATCTTCAAGATTTGATTACACCACTTGCATGTTTTATTAATCTTTGAACCTTTTTACTTGTAATAGCATTTTTGTTGATGGCTGTCAACCATTTTCCGAGGACTTATGGAAAGAAATAAGGATAAATAAATTCACATTTGAAGGTGTCAAGCTATGCTCCCGCTGCAAGGTATGAAGGTGCTGCATTGCAAGCTCTTCTTGTATTGCTTGCATTCAACTTAAAACATTTCATAATATGATTTAATCATATAAAAACTGGTTTTTATATATTGTCCTTTTTGGTCCTGTGCGTATTTGAATAATTCTTTTAGTTTTTCTCGCCTAGCCATACTTACAAGAAATAGTGCCTATAAAAGTGATGACATTATCATCTAAGATTGTCAATATTTCAATTGAAACCTTTTCTTTCACTTGCTTTATAAAGTATATGTTTTAAGGAGATTTTTCTCTAGGTACCTACGATTAATCAAGATACTGGAATAGCAGGATCACAACCAACTGAAACTCTAAAGAAAATTCGGTCAGACAATATTTTGCGTCCAAATAAGAAACAGCAGGGGAAGGTGAGATCAATATCCAAAACATAAAACCATTTTTCTTATGATGGTGCAGTTGATATGCATAATCTTGTGAACTTCCAGGTCTACTTCGGACAGAACTTGATTTGGAAAGACAAACTTAATGGGAGCATAGTTCATGTGGGAGATCCCGTCTTTGTTTTGAAGCAAGTCTCCACTGCAGCTGAAGCTGCTGCCTGAATTATCAGAATGTTGCTGAAACCATGTCGAATATCCACGGCAATAAAATGTGTATGCTTTTACGATATGTAATAAGGGTCGATGTTGGCCAAGAAAATTGCATATAATAAAATGTGTTCATAGCAGTTGACATAAAGAATTTAATAGATGTATATATGCTATTCAGATATGTAAGATAAATGTGGTTATGGAATGACATAACTCTGCTTTAAACTTCAAACAGAAACAGGCCAACTAGAGGAGTTGGCATCCATGTTGATTTTAAAATAAGGTTTTTAAATTGTTTAAATTGTCATAATTGGACTGCTTTATTTGAGATTAACAAAGTATATGCAAGTTAATGTTGCTGCTTCAATGTGTGTTCTACTGCTGTTATTCTGCTGCTGCAATATGTAATTAGTGTTAGGTTATTGTCATCAGCTTATCACCTGTTGTGAGATTGGTCGAACCGTAACTCGAATCAATGAAAACTAAAGCTGAAATTATATTATCTGCTGAGAAAATAAAATGTGAACCCTAACTCTGATTTCTAGTCTTATTAATATATGATTTCATCTTTTTGAGATTTTTCCTGACCTATTCCTTGTACTTTATGGAGTAGTACTTCACTTGAAACACATCCAAATCAGATCCAGAGTCGAAAACTCGTCCAACAAAAATATTAAAACATGCAGAGCTGTGCGTTGCACATTCGTGCAGAGCGTGCAACATATTAATCCTGCCTCCGCAATTTTTGAAACTTCATTACCCTCTTGGATCACTTTCTTTAAGCTCAAAACTCCTCGAAAACGTCAAGATGTACCAGAGACGCGCACCAAACACTCAAATTGAGCAACAATTAAATGATATTAACTCTAAAATACATAAAAAAAAAATATAGAAGTAATTTTACTTCTATCACGGCCGTACGATCTTGCCCCTCTTAGTTCTGCCCATGCTTGCAAGTTTGCAACAATTATCTGCTTGAACTAAAATAAATCATATAACCACCCACCATACTGTAGGAAATGTATAATAATCGGACCAAACCTGACTAAAAATATGGCTTTAATTTGATTTTTAAAATATTTGGTTCAGTTTTGATTTTTATAATGAGAAACATATTGCTTATTTGTCCTTGAGTTCTTTTCGTAGATGAAGACGAGGCGATAGCCATCAATTTCTACTTGGGTCAGATTTTACAATTTGGGATTACAAATTTTTTAGGATTCTTTGTAGAGGAAATTAGGCCCAGCACCACCTAAAGCCTAAATATTCTCACTTATACATACCAATATCTTTCCTTGCTAAAATACGATTCAAACCGATTTCCTTTTATTTTTGATCTTTTGTCTTTTGTTTTTTACTCTAAAATAACATCATAAATACATTGGACTATCTCCCTACCGGAGTCGACCATCTCTCCATCACTGTCCTCCTAATAAAATTACAGACAAGAATAACCGGAGCCATTGATCATCCTCTCATCACCCTGTCTCCAATTTATAAACTCATCGACTCGAGAGTACTCAGAATTCATGGGTTTGAATCATATTGAGAAAAATAAAACCTTCGGAGCTGATCGATTCTCGAAACGATGATGCATCACTAGCTGGGTTTGTTCTCGTTATGTGTTGTACGCCTTTAATGGATCATGTGGTTGATGAATTTTGAGTTCCGTCCTATGTGTTCTACACTTCTGACGTTTTATTTGTGAACCGATATTAAATCAAAAAAACTGATTAAAGTTTTTGTAATTTATAAAATAAATTGAAAAATATTAAAAAACTTCATCAATTCCACATTATGTTGATTATTCTGATTTAATGTTTTGTTAGTTTTGATTTGCTTAGTGTAGGTGGTTGTAGAGTTTTCAATGATGCACATGTTATGTTTGATAAAACTACTCAATGATAATAGAAATTGTTTATGCACTTCCTATAACTTCTTTGGAATTCTTGGCAAGGCCTGTAAAACTGGTGAATATTCTATTCAGAAGATCAAGACTAGCTTTCCCAAACCTTGATTCATCATTTTTATAGATTGTCCAGTGTGTCTTTAAGATTACTTTTAATAAATGTTTGAATTCAATAAATCAGGTGAAGTTTGTCCATTGATGGATGAATAAGATTTGTTAGTATCCATTGGAAAATGAAGTAATATTTTCTTGTATATGTATTTGCTATGCTAATCAGCATATATTTTCCTCTTTTTTTGAAAAAGGTACGTATTAGTTAAAGATAAAATGATCAGTTGCGCCCCTCAACTTCACACAAAATATCAAAACCTCATTTTTTTATGTCTTTTAGATAAAAAAAAAAGAGGGGTTTAAATTCACCAAAAATCACCAAATTTTATATGTTTTCGGTTTTAACATGATTTTTTAATTTTCACCAAAAATCACCAACTTTTATTTTTGCTATGCTAATCAGCATATGTTTTCAAATTTTTTTGCAACTAAGACCACGTGTGTTTTTATATTGTTCTACAAGTTATATCGTGTTATATTTATATTGATATTATCAATTTTAATAATAATTAGATTAGAATTAGATTTCAATTCAAATGATGGCTCAATATAAAAGAATTTTATATTTGATGGGGGATTATTGAATTTTAATTTTCGATAACACACCCTTAGTTAACTATTAGTAAACCAATTGTAAAATAGTAATGGACTTTCCTTTTGTATGCCGATAGCAGACTGATAGTTAACTATTAGTAAACTGATAGTTATCTATCAGTAACCCGATTGCAAACTAGTAATGATTTTTTTTTTGTATATTGATAGTAAATTGATAGTTGACTATTAGTAAACTATTAGTATACCAATAATAACTATTACTAAACCAATTGTAAAAAAATAATGATTTTTTTATATGTCGGTAGTAAATCGATAGTTGACTATTAGTAAACTGTTAAAAAATAGATAGTTGATTATTAGAAAACAAATAGTTGAATATTAGTAAATTTATTTATATTTTAAAGTGGTTTTATATCGTTAACTATGTGTTAGCTAAGAGTTCCTTTTCCATTCATTAGTTTCATTACTGATGCTTTTGTCACTAACCATATTTAGTTAACCATATTGAGTTTTTAATTTGTAATTTTTATAACCATTTTTTGTCGTTGGTTAACCAATGGTTAACTAATGGTTAACTAATAATTTTGGATTTTAAAAAAGACGATTTAGGTTTTGTTTGACAGTTGCTGTTGCGGTGGTGAAGACGAAGGGTTTATAATAAAATTTTGTAATTATTTTTTTTTGTTGGTTAACCAATGGTTTACTAATGGTGCACCAATAATTTTGTTTGTAATACACTGTTAGTAAGCGTTAGGTTAACCGTTGGAAACTTGTAATAATTTTTATAATGATTATATGGTTAATAAATTGTTGGTAAACTTGAATTTTGTATTTTAAACATAATAAATTTATTTTTAGTACATCGTTAGTTAACCGTGAGTAAACCATCGATAAATTTATAGTTAATTTCCATCTTTTAAGAAATTAATACAAATTATGTGATAGTACACCGTTAGTTAACCGTGAGTAAACTGTCGATAAATTTATAGTTAATTTCCAAAATATTATTTCCATCTTATAAGAAAAATAGCTAGCAAAATCGCAATCGTAAAGAACAAACAAATATAGTAAATTGATAGTAGACCAATAGTTAACTACCTATTAGTTAACTGACAGTAGACCGTTAATAAATTGATAGTAGACCACTAGTTAACTACTTATTAGTTAACTGATAGTAGACCGTAAGTTAACTACTCGTTAGTAAACTAAAAGATAAACTAATTTTGTATATATTTATAACACTGATAGTAAATCAATAGTAAATTTATCTTTTAATAAATTGATAATAAAAGTTGTATCTTTTTATATATTGATAGAAACCGATAGTTCACTATTGGTAAACTCTGAATTCTTGATACAAGATTACATAATTCTTAATAATTATACAAAATGTACAACTTCATGAGCATCTCTAACATTACAGAAGATTAACACAACAATTGACTTGATATTTGGAGAAAAACTAAAAACTACATCTCCAGCTAGTGTGAATTATATTGGGTGAAACAACACTGATCATTTCCAATTTTAACTATATAACCTGAATCTTGCTTATATTAACCTCACAAATTCATTGCAAGGCAGGAGCCATCAATCCACCTCTTTGAATCATTGGATAATAAAAACACCAAAACTTTGGATCGGGAAGCACCACTTTGCAAGACAAATATCCTTCCAGTAGAGAAACTCTTCTTTGTTCAAGACTCAAGAACTGAAGCCTGTTTTTTTGACCTGTTCTACCTGATAAATCATTATTAGAACAGCTTTATAGGCTAAAGGCAATCAGTTTACTATCATGTTCTTAATTACAGTAAAAAAACCAAATTTGGCTAAAAAGTAAAGTCCAATGATAATCATACACAAGTTGGGTAATTGTAGGTAAAACATAAACCAAAATTCCCTACTTGAAAAGAGAAAAATTGAATGAATACTTACAGAATCGTGGGTGTTGTGTTTACCGTTTCAAAACCTTCACAGACCCAACTTCCGTCGCCATTGATAGATACCAGTCCAACATATACATAATTTCGAATAAATAATTCACAATATCATGAACTGAAAATTTGAAAATTAAAGAAATAATTGGGTTTGAAGGCACATACATCTACCAAAATGGTTAGCTGCAGATTCAACATATCTCTTGAGGATCATTATTTGAAACATCTGTACCGATTTGTACAACATCCAGAGAGCCCAATATCGTGAAACGATGAACAAAATGCAAAAAAAATTCTTCTCTGATCCCAAACCCTAAATTTCTTTGCAACATTAAATCCAATTTTATAGAAAAGTTTAACGCATCGAGACAAAATACATCTTGCTCGTCTATGCTTCATCGATTTTGAAAAAAAAAATCTGCTATAAAATCGCGAGACAAGTCTGTGATTTTTATCAGATCGTATTTCTCACAACAGAAAAATTATTTTTGCAACTTATTTTAGTCAAACGGTATATTTTAACTAATTTTGGTCAATAGATATTTGTGAGATTATTTTAGTAATTTGGGGGTATTTGTCTAAAAATCCCTTCTTTGTATCACAATAATATTTAAATCGATTATTTTCAAATGTGAAGACAAAAATATAATAGACGTTGTTTGGATTTTAAATTTAATGTCAATTTCTTATAACAAAAAAAGTAGTATTAATTAGTTTATTTCACTTATAAATCAAATATAATTTTAAAAATAACTGTAAAAAGTTCAAATTAAAAACATAAAACACCTACACGTTAATTAAACATTTTATAGCAAAAGTAAAAAAAAAATATTAAACTAATTTCTCTTCGACTTTAGTGTGCATGAGATTCTAAAAGGAGTTAAAACAGGTGGAGTCCTCTTTTACAACAATGTGCAATTTCACTTGGCAGCTGGTAGTGTGAGCAGTGTTGGCAATCAGTTGAGTATCCAGCCAAATGAATTTTATGCAATAAACCAAACATTGCTCTCAAACAATAATCAGCTCAAACCCTCACGAGTCACTGTCTTTACATAAAGACAAGCATAAATTGATTGATAAAGATGAAACTTATGTATAACCTACTACACTTCTATTGTTTAAGCAAAGAAAAAAAAGAAATTGTGTTGAAGAAGATGGAAAGAAATGCAAAAGTCACAATGATCTATGTCCATCCCCTCAAATCATGCAAAGCCGTCTCTGTTCCTCATGCACCCATCACTCCTACAGGCATTTTTCTATTTTTCTTTCCATCTTTATTAATGTTACTTTTTTACTGTAAATTTAGATAGCACGCACACTTCAAGCAATCAACGTCTTCTGTTTTGAAAATGTTTCAGACATTTGATGTTAGAAATACGAAATTTCATTTTTAACATAAAATAACTTAAAATAATACCGATTCTCCATATCCGTGTCTAAGTATTCCGTTACCTAGCTGTAAATCTGTGTAAGATGGGTTAAATTTAATGATTTTGAAAATACAGGACTCCGATGGGATAGAAACTGGATGGTGGTGAATGAAAAAGGGAGAGCGCTAACTCAAAGAGTGGAACCAAAACTTGCTCTAGTTGAAGTGGAGCTACCTGACGATGCATTTCTTGAAGATTGGGAACCTAATCAAAATTCTTATATGCGTAACCAATTAATTTCTTGAACTTGAGGCTTTTTTACAGCTCCGATCTGCATATATATAGACTCAAATTTAATGAATGTTTTTTGTTAATGTTTGACAGTAATAAAGGGTCCTGGGATGCATGAGCTCAAAATATCACTGGCGAAACCAGAAGTAACATCAGATGGTGTGAAATTATGGGAATGGTGTGGCTCTGTGCTGGATGAAGGACCTGAAGCTGCAAAATGGTTTTCTGATTATGTTGGCAAACCCTGTCGTCTTGTTCGTTTTAATTCAGGTTTGCTTCATCTTTTTGCTACTACTTCTTAAACTAATTCAGGTTTATCCTTTGACTTTTTTCGTTTATGTGCGAATATCAGGATCAGAAACTAGGCCGGTGGTTGATGAGTATGCTCCTGGACACAATGTTTTGTTTAATGACTTTGGTCCATACTTAGTAGCATCTCAGGTAAAGTTTATTGTATATTGCTTTTGTTCGAGTTTATTGTGTCGTTTTATCCAATATTTCAAATGGATATCCCAACTTTAAGATTGAATTCAGGTTTCGATTGTGATGAACTAGAATGACTTATGTCGAAACATACGATTGCAGGGATCATTAGATGAATTAAACAAACATTTAAAGGAAGGGGTTTTGATGAATCGATTTAGGCCAAGGTATTGGTTACATGCATATGTTGGAACTCACTATCTAGCTACATTGTTTAACTAAATTCCTGGATGTTACAGCATTGTAGTCGATGGTTGTGAACCATTTGCTGAGGACTTATGGAAAGGCATTAAAATAAATAATTTCTCATTTGAAGGGATCAGACTATGCGCTCGTTGTAAGGTATGATTTATGATCGCTTTTTCGTGTAGTTATGGAACTTTCTATTTCCTATAATGTATGTGAGAGTAGGGTGAGCATTTCATTCGATCACCCAACCAATTGCTCACTTCGAACTGGTTGTTTTGTTTGGAAAAAATTGATGTCAACGTAAATTAGTTCGGTTTGATTCAGTCAAAATTGTCGGTTACGATATTTGAGTGTTTAGAATGAGAGTTATTTTGTCTTGTAGATACCTACCATTAATCAAGAAACTGCAGAAGCAGAGCCGGAGCCACATGCTACACTAAAGGATATTCATTCTGATAAGATTTTGCGCCCGAATATGAAAGACAAAGGGGAGGTGAGATTCATAGAATTATACAAACAAAATTATGTTCTTTTTTTCTTTTGAAATATATATTGGCTCTGCAAACATGGAACATATAGTGTGTAATTATGTACCATATTTTATATTTGTGTTCACCTTATGAAACTTTTTGATCCGTCGCGACTACACTATTATAAACTCTAAGCAAGCATGTAATGCAACTCTTGCAGGTGTATTTTGGGCAGTATTTAGTTTGGAAAGACAATTGCAATGGAGTTAAAGGGAAGATGATTAAAGTTGGAGATCCTGTTTTTGTTCTCAGCAAACTCTCTTCTGCAGATGAAGCTGCCTTTTGAACCTTTATCAATTAGCAGAAACTTTTAGTCCTCTGGCCTTGGCCAACTCTTTTTATGAAAAAAGAAAAAAAATTATCTAGAATATTAATACAAATAAACTATTTAAGCCAACTCATATCCTTCTATTTTAAAGTAACTATATTTTACATATAGAGTACCTTTTTTATTTAATTTTTCCACATGACTAACACACCATTGATTTGTTACACGAATAACATGGCGTAACGGTTGCGTGCAATAATTTTTCCAGAAAGAAATGATGGTTGGGAGCAGTATACCCAACGCTAGGTTTAAGATTGAATTCACTTATTGAAAAAGTAATTCAAAAATAAATAGGTCTATCGTACAAATTGAGAATATGAATTCAAATGGTGTATGAAGTGAAGTTATTGTATTTAATGCTTATTAATCTATACTATACTATAATTCGGAACTCTCAAAAAGTTTTGACAAATGGATCTCCTTAAATCAGACAAGTGGACTAAAACTCTTGAGTTTCTCTAAAGGATGTAGTAATCAACATTGTGCGATCCTTTGTCTGCTTGCTCATTCATATTCAAAATAACTGTTATACTCTTCAATATTCACAAAAAACGTTACAATCACAAACATTACATTTGAAGTGATATTTTCGGTCTTCCAAACAAGAAGATTTTGGCAAGGAAATAAAGAAGAAACAATCAGGTGGAATCAAGTGGTTTTCATCAAAATGATTTCCAGCTCAATAGCATATCAATGTCTGTTTTTTGTTGCAGAATTCAGGTCAGGTTACTTAATATTGAATCTTCAACATTTATGCTATGCTATTGTACCTAAGTTAGTACGCTATAACTCTTTTGCATATAAGGTATTCGATTAAATGAGGTCGAGACAAATAATTTTCCAGCTTATGGGACGAAGATAAAAATCAGAATCAATGTTGTATTTGGTTCTTCAAGACATTCAAACCTCTATTCACATCTAAAGATCATTAATTAATAATACAAATTTCATTATTTGCTTAATTTACCATAATAAATAAATGGAACTAGATTTGGGATTACGTTGTAAAAGCATTATTAAATTACAATTGTTTACCAATATGGTGTTTGCCAAAAGACTATGTTCCTATTGTAAATATGCATTTCTGGCTGTATTGAATTAGACTTGAATTTATGTTAAAAGCATTATTGAATTATAGTTGTTTAAATTTATTTACCAATATGGTGTTCACCAAAAAACCATAATCATATTCCTTTAATCATTAAGCTTATTTCTGTTTATGCTTGGCCTTCATTCCCTTCAAGGCATTTTTAATCTTCATATAACATAAAGCAACATTCATGTGCAGTCAGTTGATATTTTGATTTTAGAATCATGCAATCCATTTTCTGCAGTACGTATTTTGATTTGAGGTATTCTAACTATTATGAAGTTTGTTAGATTTATATGTGATATGTACTAGAAAGGTATCGGTTTCTTTTTGGGTCGTGATGATTACTATAACAATGCAACTCGAAAGGTATTAGGTGTAATAATCAAACATGATATGTTATCAAGATTCATCTCAGAAACCCATTTCAATTTAGAATCCCTTCAAAACTTATTCTTTGACAGAATCTGAAGTTGTTGAATATAAATATTTGCGTCTGAATATTGAGTTTGGTTAGTCTTTGCTACATTTGGAGTTTCTGAATAGAATTGACTTTGAATTTGAATAACTACTAAGAAATATAACCCTTAAATAATTGATTCTTTTAAGAATTCAAGGTATTAACATCTCTTTCATCCTTCATTTACTGGTTTGGCTCTTTCTAATATTGAAAATCAATATGTTGATGCTAATGGATATTCAAATAATAATTTTAGTATAGGTTGTATGTGTATAATAATTTTAGTATCAGGTTATTAAATTATCTTTTCTGAAACATCTCGACATGGATTTTATACAAATTAATAATAGCACAAATGCGTCTTGGTTAAATATAACTAATATGATGCCTTCCGTGTGCAGCAGATCTCACTTTCTTCATGTTACTGATGTTTTTCTAGAGTCTCACCTTATAAAGCAAATTGTAATCTCTGTTCTACTTCTATCCATATTTTAGTTAGTTCTAAATCTATATTCATTTCTCAAAAAGATTTTAACTAATTATACAAGTAGAACCTATTTTTTTCTGTCACTGTGATGTTCCTAATTTGGTTATATAGCATATTCAATTCAGCAAAAATAAACAAACATCATATACTCATTCTTTTATGTTGCTTGGAAGAATTAGTTAGTTAAATTTATATATTTATATAAAATTTTTATTTTTTTATGGTTATGAAATTGAAAGAGTACTTTTATCGATGTTTGTAAGTTATGAAATGAAGAGTTTTGATATATTATTTTTATAATCTAGAAAATAAAATATTTTTTAAAACTCAATTTAAACAATAATTATTTAAAGTGTAAACTAATAGTAAAATGTTAAAGTTTTATGGTTATTAAATTTGAAAAGTTTTAGAATAATAATAATGTTAATAATTATCGAATATTAATTTTTATATTAAATAACTAAATTTTATTTTCAAATCAATTTTTTCCATTTAATCATTAAGTTGATATGACTTATAGTTTTAATTTAATTTAAGTTATAGATATAAAGTAATTTATAAAACCAAATAAATAAATTTCATTTGATTTTGTATTCAATTTAATTAAGAAAAACATCTTATACTAACTAATTCAATTATTGTATTGAAAACGGCTTCAATAAAAAAATTAAAATAATTTTGAATAAACCGAAAATTTTAAATAAAAAAATAAAACTTTTTAATTTTACCGCGCAACGCGCGGGCATCGACCTAGTTATAATTAATTTTTGGATATCGTATACAACTTGATATTTTCCTTATATATAAAAATGTTTTAAACTTGATTAGGTGTAACACGTTATAAATTCTTTTGAAAATTTTGAGGATAAGAACAATAGTCCAAGTCAAGCTAATCGATTATCAAGTTTTTAACAAAATTTTATTCATATCCGAATATTCTCCTTTCCATTCTGAAATATCATTATTTCTCGAAAAATCGCCGTTTTTTGATAATTTAGAAGATAACAAAACTGGTGATTCTTCACAGCACATTAGAGTCGAAAAAACTATAAATTGAAGAGAAAAATAGTTGAACATAAACCCTTAAGTTTTTTTTGGCCACTTGGGCCCTTAATGTTTTTAATTATGGTGCAAAAACAATCCCTTAAATCTTTTGAAAACAACGCCTAATCCCTTTTTATTTAATTTTTGGACACTTATCCTCCATATTTTAATTGTTTCTGTGATTTTTTTTTTCAAACAGAAAGATTTATTTGCATCATTTAAAAATTTTAAGAGCTTAAATGATTCTAAAACACTGGACTTAAGTACTATTTTTTAAAAAATTGAAGGGTTTTTTTTGTCACCATAATTAAAAAAAAAACAAGTGAAGTGGAACAACATGTAATTTATATTAGAGAAAATTATTTTAAAACCTCTCACGTTTATCATAATTCATATTTTGGTCCCTTTTGTTTAAAGATCAAACAATTTGGTCTCTTATTTTTTATTCTATCAACAATTTAGATTCTCCGTCTATTTTTGGTGTTAGTTAACCAAGTCAAAGGATTTAAGGGTAAATTAATTTCAAACTTTAGGGACGAAATATTAGACAAAAACAAAAGCGGGAGACCAAATAATTTCTTTAAAATTAATTCTTTTTATTTAGTCCATTGACTCGGTTGATTAATACAAAAACAAATAGACAGAAGGATTAAATTGTTGACGGAAACAAAAATAAAATATTAAATTGTTTAATTTTTAAATAATGTTGAGAAAAAGAAAGGAATCTTTATTAATCATAAAATGAAGATTACAAGCTAAGTTGGTAACTGTCATGCTTTTATAGACCAAGCATTTAACAGAAAGCCAACGACTTCTAACTGAGTACATCAAAACTGTTAAAATAACTGCTTTGCTAACTAACAATCCTAACTGCTGTTAACTAACAGAATCTTTCTTAATTCGAGGTGATAGCTGGTGACAGCTGTAACTTGTGCTGTTGTAATTTGTGCTGCATGAGGAATGCATGTGTGTTCTTGGATTCTGATGTCTCAATGATCGTGTGAATTGCTGACATGGCAGCTGTGAATGCACCAATGAGGAGAGCATGTTGCCTTCACCTGGATTATGCTGATGTAGCATATTTGGAGATACTGCATTATCCCCCCTTAAGCTGGCAGCAAAAATGTCTAGCATGCCAAGCTTAGAGATAGAAGCATGAAACTGGATAGGAGCTAATGGCTTAGTAAAGCAATCAGCAAGTTGCAAAGATGATGGCACAAGCAGCAAATGCAAAACCCCAGCAGCTATCTTTTCTCTTATCAAATGGCAGTCTATTTCAATATGCTTTGTCCTCTCATGGAAGACTGGATTATGAGCCAGTTGAATGGCTGACTGACTGTCACTGTAAATAGAAGCAGCTTGAGTATGAGGAATGTGAAAATCTTGAAGTAGATAAATCAACCATTGGATTTCACAAGTTAATGATGCAAGAGCCCTGTACTCAGCCTCTGAGCTGGATCTGGAGATAGTGTTTTGCTTCTTGGATTTCCAGGAAATCAAAGAATCACCAAGAAAAACACATAGACCAGTGATAGACTTTCTGTTGTCTTTGCAAGTGGCCCAGTCAGAGTCAGCAAAGCCCTTTAAGTGTAAAGATCCTTGAGAAGGGAAGAAAAGACCTTTACCAGGTGCTGCTTTGATGAATTTCAGAACTCTATATGCTGCAGAAAGATGAGATTCTGTAGGATTATCCAGAAACTGAGACAGCTGTTGAACATCAAAAGAGAGATTAGGCCTGGTATTGCAGAGATACAGTATTTTTCCTACAAGCTTTCTGTAAAGACTATTGTCAGATAAAGGAGGACTGTCTGCAGCTGATAATCTGATGGTTTTGAGCATAGGAGTAGGTGCTAGTTTAGCTTCAAGCAAGCCAAAATCCTGTAACAAATCTAATGCATACTTTCTTTGGCAAAGACTTATGCCAGACTTTGATCTTGCTACCTCAAAACCCAAGAAATACTTGAGTGTGCCTAGATCCTTTATAGAAAACTGAACATGTAGGAATGTCTTTATGGCTTGAACAACATGAATGCCATTGCTGGTGATGATAACATCATCTACATAAATCAGTAAAGCCAGAAAAGTGGAGCCAGCATACTTTATGAATAGTGAAGGATTAGCTGCAGCAGGACTAAAACCTTGACTTAGTAATGGCTGTGTTAACTTTTCATTCCACTTTCTGCTAGCTTGTTTTAAACCATAGAGAGACTTTTGGAGTTTGCACACCTGATTTGGTTTGGAAGTGGTAAAGCCAGGAGGTAGCTTCATGTAAACCTCTTCTTGCAAATCTCCATGGAGAAATGCATTGTTTATATCTAGCTGAAAAAGATGCCAGTTATGAATAGAAGCCAAGGCAAGAAGAGTTCTGATAGTGGTCATCTTAGCAACAGGAGAAAATGTTTCTAAATAGTCAATCCCTTCTTGTTGAGTAAAACCTTTGGCTACTAGTCTGGCTTTACACCTCTCTACAGAGCCATCTGCTTTGTGTTTGAGCTTATAAACCCACTTACAGCCAATAGTGTGTTTATATGGAGGTAACTCAGTAATTGTCCATGTGTTATTGAGATTTAAAGCATCAATCTCTGTTTGCATGGCTTGTTTCCAACATTCATGTTGAATTGCCTCATTGTATGTGACTGGTTCCTTTAAAGTAGTTATTGCAGCAGAGAAAGCATGATGAGCAAGAGAAAGTTTCTCATATGAAATGACTGTGTCTAATGAATATGGAGTGGTGGTGTGAGCAATAGAAACATGTGTAGGTTTATTTAAGTGGGGAATTTTTACAGTATAATCCTTGAAATGAGAGGGTAAAGTTGTAGTTCTGGAGGATCTTCTTAGAATTGGAAAATCCTCTTCCTGAAATACTGATTCAAGAGAATGAGAGATGGGAGAGGGAGGAGTAATGGACCAAGGATTTTTCAGCGAGGGTTGTGGTTGATCAGGAACATGAGGGTGTGTATTATGCTGAAGATTGTCAAAAAATGCAAGTGGTGAATCATGAGATAGCTGAGAGAAAGATTGATTTGTATCATCAGAAGATTTAGCAAAAGGAAAAACATTTTCATGAAATTGAACATCTCTAGATATAGAAACTTGTTGAGTGGAAAGATTGAGTAATTTGTAACCTTTTGTGCCTGGTTGAAAACCTAAGAAAACTGACTTAATTGCTCTATGATCAAATTTATATTTGTGTGCTAACACATTTGTTGCATATACAAGGCAATCAAACACTTTGAGATTAGAATAAAGAGCCTGCTTTTGATAAAGAATGAAATAAGGAGTTTGGTTTGACAAGACTGGAGTTGGGATTCTATTTATAAGATGAACAGAATGCAGGATGCATTCAGGCCAGAAATGGAGAGGTATAGTAGATTGAAAACAAAGAGCTCGAGCAATATTTAATATATGTTGGTGTTTTCTCTCAACAATGCTATTCTGTTGAGGGGTATAAACACAAGATTTCTGATGTAAGATACCTTGTTACTGATAAAAAGCAGGCAATTGAAATTCTAGACCATTATCTGATCTAATGGTTTTGACAATTTTTTGAAATTGATTTTGAACAAACAGACAGAAATTTTTGATATGTGATTTGCAATACCCCTAACTTTCAAAACGTGGAATTTTTGGAAATACGGCGAATCGGAAATTAGTGACGGTAGGATACCGATATAGAAATTAATTTTTGATTGTTAATTCCGTGTGATTGATTTTTTTGTGATGTTAGATTTTTTTATTATTTAATTTTTACATGTGCATGGCTACGTGAATTGATGTTTGTGCATGGGTGGCATTTTCGTAATTTTCGGCCATTAAATGATAAAATCGTTTTAAATTATTAAAATGTTAAAAAGATAAATTATAAATATATTTATAAAAGGTTTGACCTTATAATAGATTAATTAGTGCGGAAACGTTTTTCAAGAAAGATTTTATAGTATTTCGAAAAACGTCAAAAATAATTATTAGTGGCATTATTTTATGAATAGAGCTAAAATTCTCTACACAAAAGAATTTGTAGAGACAAAAAGATATTTGAGTGAGTAGAAGCACATGGGGTGGACACGTGTCTTAATGCATGGTAAAAAGGTGTCATTTAGTTGGGGATTAATTGCTCTCCAAGACAAAAGAGCTAGCACTTCATTAAATTTAAATTATCTAAAAATAGAAATTCCTTTTTTTTTACTCATCTTCTTCTTTTCAAAGAAAAAACAAACTCCAAACCTCCCATTTTTTACTCCAAATTGTCGAACCCTACTAAGCCACAAATACCATCTTTTTTCTTTTATTTCACAACTCTTAAAGGTAAATATTAGATTTATTTTGGTAGTTGTACTTGTATGCATTTCTTGTTTTGGGTGTTTGTGGGATCATATTTACATACGTTTGTTTGCTACATTTCACAATCTGCTAGAGTTAAAGATCAATATTTTTCAGTTGGGTTTTCAAATTTAATCTCTTGTTATATTATTAAGTAATTTTGACCGTTCATCTGCTTCTCTATCACCACACCTGGGCATTTATTATTGAGCTTGTTCTGTTCTAAGATAGGCATGTTGGTTGTTTTTGTGGCGGAGACAGATGATTCTAGTGATGTTCTTGCAACTGTGCGTAAGAGAACAGAGAAATACAACTGGATTCTGGTTGAAATGAGCTTGGTTCTGGTTGATTATGACCTGTGAATTGAAAATTTGCGATTTTTCCTCTATAACTTCAACTGGTGGCGGTGATTGATGTTTAAACATGCCGAGAAAAAGATTGTTCCCGGCTGAAGTAGTGGAAAGAACAACTTCAACCTTTGACATGGGTTAGTTGTTCTTGTGGCTCTGGTTGCTGTAGGCGCTAGGGACGGGTGGAGTTTTGAATTGGAGATTCAGAAAGAAAGTAATGAAGAAGAAATGCCCCACTCATCATATAAAATTGCCATGTCACCATATATATGTAAAAAAATTAATTACCATGCCATTAATTATTAAAAAAGTTTACCTTGTCATTTTCATTTTTTTCTTTCACTCTCACTAACGGAGAGTGTGACTCACTTGCCAAATTCCGTCCACCAAAGGGCTTTAAAATTAGAAATATGACAAGTACAGGGACTCAAACGCGACAAACTTTGCTCCAGGGACCTCTCGAACAAAACAGATAAAGTACAGGGGCTTTTGCATGGGTTTTGCCATAAATTTTGTGTAGTTGGCATGATTTATTTGGTTATGAAATATTAAATTGAGATCATGGCTATGAGTTGTATGGATTGAGCATTTGAAATGTTAAATTGGAGCTATAAGCCGAATTAGTTAAAGATTTAAAGAAAAGATATACTTTTTAATTTTTTGGTTTAATGTTGAATTAATAAGCATGAAATTGGGATTAGTTTGATTCAATTATTGTAAGCATGCTATAGAAATGTTTGTTTGTCGAAAAATTTGTTAAGTGGTAATTTTATGTGTCCGAATAGACTAAAAATAGTTTGACAATGTTAGTGAAAATTATTTGGTGAATGAATGATTGTTTAAAATAGTTGAAATGTGAACTTGGTGTTGTGATATTTAATCAAGTGTGGGATTAATCATTTTTGATGGAATTAAATTTCATTGTGTTTGAAATTAATTGGCTATATTTTGGTATAGGTGGTAGAGAGTAGGGTAGTGGTCGGCGAACCACTACCGGCCGGTAAACGGAGCACGGTGGCTCTGTTTTACCGAGCCAAGACTCGATTGGGTTAAAACCGAACCGATAAGGACCAGGGCCAAGTGGAGCTAAAACCGTAAAATAGATTCCGGACTTTAGAACTTTGGAATTTTTATTTAGACTTGAACTAAATAAGTTTGGACCCAAAGTTAAATTTAAAAGGTAAGTAATAAATTAAAAATTGGTTAAAAGGACTAAATTTGAAGATTTAAAAGTATAAGGACTAATATGTCCTAAATAGAATTTTGGTGGACTTGAAAGGCAAGTGGGGCCTTGAATTGTTTTAATTAAAAAATTTAAGTTTTTTTTTTAAACTTTTAATTTGGGCTTAGACCCAAAAGATTTGTATTTTAAATGGGTTAGTATTAATTAGTTGGACATAAACTAATTAATGGGTTATTTAATTAAAATTGGAAAATTTTAATTAAAGGATGTGTATATATTATTTTTATAAAAGAGGGATTTGAAAATAATGGTATTTTGTGATATGGAAATTGAGGGGTCCGAATATTTTTTTTTTTAAATTATGGAAATTTTTCCGAAAGAGTAAAATGGTAAAATTTACCTAAGGGTATAGAATGGACCGAACTTTGAATTTAATTGGATTCCTAAGATTGAACCCGATACGTAGTGTATCTACGGGTCACGATAATGATCGTGAGTATTAATGAGAAACGTTGAGATTATCGAACGTTAAAAGATGTGACAAAATGTCAATCTTGAACGGGGATGCATTCAATCCACGGGGCGTTGAGTGAATAAATGCCGAGGAGCTAAAAGTGGATTAGCGTGACGTAAAATAATTTGTGGATCGACAGTCTGTGAGTTTGCATTTTTACATGCATATATTAAAGTAATAAAATTACTATTATTACTTTAATGTGAAAATTAATGTTATAAAGCATTTTAAATATATCGTATATTTATTTTGAGTAAACAAAATTATTATGGAATGAGTCTACGAAACGTGCCATCCTATTTGGGCCATAGTAGGACTGTGTGATCACTAGTTATAGCATTCATATTTATTTTTATGAGTAAAGTGGAATGGCTGTGTGAATCCAGGCGACGGTCTGGAAGTCTGAGACGACGGTCCAGACATTGCGGGAGAGTTTCTAAGACGACGGTCTAGAACCCCGAACAAGTTAACGGCGATGGAACGATAGAGTTCGGTCGATTAATTTAAGGACTAACGGCGTCATGGAACATTAAATGTTATCGGTCGTTGAGTCTATGAGATAAGTTGGAAAACAGCCTAAAATGTGGTTTAGAGCTGTAAAGGATTGTGGAAAAATAAACTAGAGTCGAGCGAATGTACGGGTTCAGCCGACTAGTTTGTTAACCTAAGTCTGAAAGGAGACTTAGAGGAAAATGGATTAGAAATGGCATTTCATTTAAAGCATTACGTTTCTGTGATTTAACCGGTAGTATATATTATAATATGCCTATTTTGCAACGTGTTAAATTATTTAATGTGTGTTTGTAAGATGTCAACTCACCAGTTAATCTGACCTCGTTGTTGTACCATTTTTCAGGTACGTAGACTATCTTTTTGACGAGACTTCATTTTATTTTGGTGTAGTGGTATTGTAAATATTTCCTATCGTAGCGCTGCAGTAGAATTGTCTAGTTAGACGGAACTTTTAGCATGCTTTATTTTGCGATGAATTGCCACGTTATAACTCTGTTTAATTATCATCGCTTATATTTATGTATTTGAAATGCATGCATGTTAATGTTATTTTGCAATGCCTCTCGAGTACATAAGATACCGAGATAAATGTGGAAAACAATAATGAAATTGTTGGCATCGAGACGGAAAGTCTAACGTGGGCCCGACGTGGCATAAATGTGATTTGCATGTCTTACCCTATTATAAATTGGAAAAGGGTTGTGATAATTGACATGTTGTGAAAATAGAAACATGGTCCCATGAAAGGGGTTGACCGATTGAAAATGTTTCGGAATTGAAAAAGCATGATTTTTATCCTACGAAAAATTTATAGTGAATTTCGAAACAATTTAATATGAGAAAAATTTTATAAGAAAAGTCCAATTTTTTTTAAATGGGAAAATAGTTTTTATTTTAAGTCTTGCTACAGGTTGCGGAGCAACCACTCCCATTGCCTAGCGCCGGTCTCGATCCGAGAATCGGGTCGTGACATGATTGAGCTTCAGACTTGGATTTTAACATAAAGATCCAAGTGAATCTATTTTTATCATCAACAATAGTGAGAAAGTATTTATATCCTTTGAGAGAAATAGTCTGACATGGTCCCCATAGATCCATGCGTATTAAATCAAAAACTGCAGCAGAAGTAGAATTGCTGGTAGGAAAGGGTAACCTTTTTTGTTTTGAAAGGTGACAAGTGTCACACACATCATATGGAATACAAGATATATCAGAATCTATATTCTGTAAAAGTTTGAGTCTGGAATTTGATAGATGGCCTAATCTGAAATGCCATAATTTTGGAAGAACATAATTGGTATTTGAAATTGAATTACAAGATATATTTTTGCTTTTGATGATCTCTAGATGATACAATCCATTTCTTTTCTCAGCTATTCCAATCATCTTCCACTTGTGAAGTTCCTGAATGTAGCAAGTGGTAGAATGGAAAATAAAAAGGATTTGAGGCTGGTTAATAAGTTTGCTCACAGAAATGAGGTTAAAACTGAAAAGAGGAACATGTAACACATCATGCAAAACCAGAGAATCAGACACTTCAATGATCCCTATATGAGTAACAGGCACTTGTTGTCCATTTGGCAAATTCACATTTACACCAAAGACAGATTTGTAACTTTTAAATAAAGTAATAGAACAAGAAATATGATCAGTTGCACCCGTGTCAACTATCCAATCAGTAATTGATGATTTTGCAGTATGAAGACAAGTGTGTGTAATCTTACCTGTATGGAAATCAGGTTCGAAGCTGGCAGAGAGAGCATTGACCTGTGAGGTTGATGACTCTCCAGATGGTTGGATCACAGCCATGATTTTGGCATACTGCTCAGCTGTAAAAGGAAAAGAGACTTGGCTACTTGCCATTTTGTTAGCTTTAGCTGCAAAATTTTCAGTAGGAAAGGAATTATTCCTTCCAACACCTCCAGTGCCACAACTGCTTGTATCTCCAGTAAAGTGATCTTCATGACTCACAAAATTGCTTTGCTTGTTCCTGAATTGATATCCAGGTGGATATCCATGTTTTTTGTAACATGTATCTACTGTGTGATTAGTAAAACCACAATGAGAGCATTTTTTTTCTGATTTGCATATCCATATTTCTTATAACAGTTAGGTTTGTGGCCTAATATTCCTTTACCTTTGATCATAAAGGCATTTGCATCATTCATTCCAGCTTGATTATCATTTTCTCCTGAGGAATTTCCTTTTGCCTGAAAAGCATTAGATCTTGTTGCTCCAGAATGTCCAGGTTGTCTCTCAAACTGGATTACTAATGAAAATATCCTATTTTTTGGTGGTAATGGCTGCATCATAGTTACTTGTGACTTGATTTGAGAAAAATTCTCATTCGATCCTTTTAGGAACTTAATTCCATGATCATCATCACTTTGCTTCTTTATAGTGTCTATAAGACCACATGCACACTTAGGCAAACAATTACAGGTAGGTAAAGGCCTTAGATTGATCAACTCATCCCAAAGAGATTTGAGTGAGGTAAAGTATTCTGTTACAGACAAATTATTCTGTTTCAAAGAATAAATTTCTTCATATAAGTCTTCAATTCTCACTGTATCTCCTTGTGAAAATCTTTCTTTAAGATCATTCCAAATATCCAGTGCATTATCTATACACGAAATACTTTGAGCAATTGTAGAGGAAACAGACTTGTTAATCCATGAAACTACCATGGTATTGCAACGTTTCCAGGCTTCATAGATTGGATCTGTTGGCAATGGAACAGGAATTGAACCATTAACAAACTTATATTTGTTCTCCGATAGCAGTGACATTCTCATCGATCTGAACCACGTATGGTAATTTCTTTCAACCAACTGATTAGGAACAAGCATCAATGATGGATTTTCTCCTGGATGGAGAAAATATAAACCGGAAATCATTTCTTCCGGTCTCAGCTCTCGATTACTGTAATTTGCCATTGTTACTCAAAAGAAAAGCTTTATAGAAGCAGAGAAGAATAAAGGAAGAAGAAGAAGAAACTCAGAGCTTTCCTCTGAGCTCTGATACCATGTTAAGAAAAAGAAAGGAATCTTTATTAATCATAAAATGAAGATTACAAGCTAAGTTGGTAACTGTCATGCTTTTATAGACCAAGCATTTAACAGAAAGCCAACGACTTCTAACTGAGTACATCAAAACTGTTAAAATAACTGCTTTGCTAACTAACAATCCTAACCGCTATTAACTAACAGAATCTTTCTTAATTCGAGGTGATAGCTGGTGACAGCTGTAACTTGTGCTGCACACATGAGGAATGCATGTGTGTTCTTGGATTCTGATGACTCACTGATCGTGTGAATTGCGGACATGGCAGCTGTGAATGCACCAATGAGGAGAGCATGTTGCCTTTACCTTGATTATGCTGATGTAGCATATTTGCAGATACTTCATTAAATAAAGGGTTAATTACATATAAAATCATCATCTTTACACGAAATTGCAAAAATAACACGACTTTTAAAACGTGGCAATTCATGGCACCACCTTTCATTTCTTTTCAAAAACAACATGGGCATGTTTTTAGTTGGGTTTTTGCTGACGTGACATGACACGTGGCACCCCCATCGGGTGTCCAAGTCAGCAAAATTTTATCTAAAAACGTGCCCATGTTGTTTTTGAAAAAAATAAAAGGTGATGCCCTGAATTGACACATTTTAAAAGTCGTGTTATTTTTGCAATTTCATATAAAGGTGATGATTTTATATGTAATTAACCCTTAAATAAAAAAGACCAAAATGTTAATTATAACATATGGGGGGCCTTCAAAATAATGTGCTCTTTATATAAAACAATTTGAGTTTCACTCTTTTTTCTTTCTTTTATTATTTCTTCCAATAACCCTCCTCACAAGTCACTATCTTTGCATACAGACAATCATGAATCCACTGAAAAAGATAAAGCTAAAGTTAGACATAACCCGCTACACTTAATTCTTTAAGCAAACCAAACAAAAAACAGTGTTGAAAAAAATGGAGAGCAATGCAAAAATAACAGTAATCTATGTCCATCCGCTCAAGTCATGCAAAGCCATCTCTGTTCGTCAAGCACCCATTACTCCCACTGGTATATATTTCTCTATTTTTCTTTCCATCTAATCTGATCTCGTCAATTCTTGTAATCATTTGGAAAATACAGGATTAAGATGGGATAGAAATTGGATGGTAGTGAATGAAAAAGGGAGAGCAGTGACTCAAAGAGTGGCACCAAAGCTTGCTTTGATTGATGTGGAGCTGCCTCACGAGGCATTTGTAGAAGATTGGGAGCCTGCTCAAAATTCTTATATGGGTACGTACTCGATCATTTTACAGCTCCGATCTCTATCTAATAGAATATGGCGTCAAATTTAACAGTGATTCTTTTATTATATGCGCAGTGATAAAGGGTCCTGGAATGCCAGAGCTCAAAGTATCACTAGCAAAACCAGAAGAAACATCGGACGGTGTGAAATTATGGGAGTGGTGTGGCTCTGTGTTGGACGAAGGAGCTGAAGCTGCTAAATGGTTTTCTGATTATATTGGGAAACCCAGTCGTCTTGTTCGTTTTAATTCTGGTTAGCTTCAATTTTTTTTAAGTTAGCATAGTTTTATTTAGAAGATAAAAATTAAAGAAGTGAAATTAAAGTGATACGTTTTTTAAAGTTTAATTACCAAATGAATTTCAGGATCAGAAACAAGGCCAGTGGCTCAATATGCTCCTGAGCACAATGTTTTGTTTTCCGACTTTGGTCCGTACCTGGTTGCATCTCAGGTGATGCCTATTGCATATTACTTAATTCAAACGTATATCAAATCGCTATCGGAACTTTAAGTTTTATAGATCGAATGCAGGTTTTGGTTTTGATGAACTAAAATTACTGACTTCGAAACATGTGATTGTAGGGATCATTAGATGAATTAAACAAACATTTAAAGGAAGGGGTTTTGATGAATAGATTTAGACCCAGGTATTGATTATATACTTATGTTGAAACTCTCCATCTAGCTACATTGTTTAATTAAATTCATGGATGTTACAGCATTGTAGTTGATGGCTGTGAACCATTTGCTGAGGACTTATGGAAAGACATTAAAATAAATAAATTTGCCTTTGGAAGTGTCAAACTATGCGCTCGTTGTAAGGTATAATCTACGATCACTTCTTCTTCTACTTATGAAACTTAGTGTTCTCTATGATGTATGTTTGAGTTTGCTAAGCATTTAGTTCGATCATTGATTTTTTTTAATAAAAAATTGGAAGTCAAAATGAATTAGTTTGGTAGTTATTCAGCTTGATTTGGTATGTCAATGGATGGTTTACAGTCCTATATGGCGAATTAGTTTCATGTAAGAATTTCTCCTATGTTCGAGTGATTAAAATGAGAGTTATTTTGGATTGTAGATACCTAGCATTAATCAGGAAACCGCAGAAGTAGGGCCAGAGCCAACTGCAACTCTAAAGGATCTTCATTCTGATAAGACTTTGCGCCCAAGTATGAAAGACAAAGGAGAGGTGAGATTGATGATTGTTTTTTCTTTTCAAAATTAGTTCCGCAAACTTAAAGTCGTAAACATAATTTAGCGGTATTGGATTCGTACTTTTCTTATAAAATGGATAAAAATGTAGAATCCTTAATTGTATATTTTCCATACACCCTGTTCTTGTTCTAGCAAGTTGATAAAAAATTATTATGATTTTATAAAGATGAGTAAAATAATTATTTTTGATAAAGATACAATTATATCACTAAATATTATACTTAATAATGTTATTGAAAAAATTTAATATATAGAATAAATAATTGGTTATTATATTTTCTATGCAACACTTGAAGTACAATGGATGATTTTACGTATGTTTTTGAATGGATTATACTCGTGAGGCGTCCTATATAGTACTATATAGTTTAAGGATTTAATAGTATATAGTTTTTCGATCTTAAAATTTGTAGTTTGTCTACCTTAAAATTATTATTTTGCCAATATTTATAAAACATAGTACAATATATATCACTTTATATCTATGTTCATTTTATAAAAAAAGTTATGTGTCTCTCTAAGAAATCATGTGATGTAACTCTTGCAGGTCTATTTTGGTCTCTATTTAGTTTGGAAAGACATTATGAATGGAGTTAAAGGGAACATAATTAAAGTTGGAGATCCTGTTTTCGTTCTCAACAAAATCTCTTCTACAGAAGAAGCCGCCGTTTGAACCTTTTTATGTTATAATATCAAATAAAATTTGTAGAATATGTTTTGAAGTGTGTTTATGAATTTTTGAACATTAAAAGTTTAAATGGCATTGTTTTCAGAGAGGCTTTTGATAGGGCCAGAACGATGAATCATCGATGGACTTAACAATTATGGAAAAATCAAGTGTAAAGAAATTAAGCATGAAACAATAAAATGATGAATATAATAAATAATAATGTTAGGATTAATGTCTACTATTCTGACTATGCAAGTTCATCTTGTGATGTCTGTGTTTGAAGAGTACATCAGAATATACTTTTCATTTGGTTCAAGTGTATTTTGCTGGCACTCAGAAGCAAAAGATTGTTGCTCAGTCCAGTCATATGCAGAGGCTGAGTATATTCCAATGGTTGCTGCTGCAACTCAAGTTCTTTGGCTCAGAAAAATATTGAAAGATTTGGAAGTTGAACAAAGTAAAGTTACTGTAATCTTTTGCGATAATGAATCTGCAATTGCAATGGCCAAAAATCCAATGCAACATGGAAGAACAAAGCAAATAAACGTGAAGTATCTTGTTGTGAGACAAGCAGGTTGAACTGAAGTTTTGAGATTCAGAAGAGCAGCTGGCAGATGTCGTGACCAAAGCACTTAACAGGTGGACTGTTGCAGCAGTATTTTGCGTACTATGAATTTTAAGGTTCGTCATAGAGGAAAGTTTAGTTGGAACCTGAAAGAAACTTAAGTTATACATACAACAGAGAGATAAGAGATGAATCTCATCAGGCAGGCATGCCATTGAATATTCTTGACTTAAATTTATAGAACTCTGAAGGTTTCCTTGTCCTACTAGCGTTATTAAAACTGAAGCTATGAACTAAATCTAGATAGAAGATGAGAATATTTACATAATACAAACTCGAGGATGACCTCGGTGGGAAGCATAATACATCTCAAAGAATTTCCATAATCTCAAACATAATCAAACTAATTCTTAGACTTGTTCCTCATGGATTGTGTCAAAAATGTTCTTTAAGT
Organism: Mercurialis annua; assembly: GCF_937616625.2. Taxonomy (NCBI): domain Eukaryota; kingdom Viridiplantae; phylum Streptophyta; class Magnoliopsida; order Malpighiales; family Euphorbiaceae; genus Mercurialis; species Mercurialis annua. The sequence continues at coordinate 15,138,739 of NC_065574.1, forward strand.
CTGTCGCTTGGATATTGTAAGACTGAAGTAAGTCAACGGAGATTAGCAGGAGAATGTGCATTTTGGAAGCTTGGATGCTGTTTGTCATCAGAATGTTGACTTGGTATTGTTTTAAAGAGGCCCACATATGGGGAGAATGGTGATAATTTAGAATCCTAAGACTTTGAATGCTATCAACACGTTAATTTCTACAAATAAGTATAGCTTGCGCCTTACGTTGCAAGAATACCAGCAATTAAAAAAGTTCTGCATTTGATTTGCTTATCTATCTACTCTTTTCAGATTTTCTTACTTTATATAAAATAAGCAAACAATTTATATAAGTTCGATTGGATATTGACCACCTTCTCATTAAATATCTAAATATTATGATTGTATTTTTATATGTCGAATACAGCTATTTGTCATTGTGAATTTCAATCTCAGAAACCATCATAACAAATGGTTCAATGTCAGTATTCTGCAATGTCATCATCCTTGACTTCCAACGGTTCTGGCTTGTGTTGCTGATGGGCCATATCATAAGTTGCGTGAAGACCAAAAAACACGTAGTAAAGCAGCATGACAGCCGTGCATAGCGCAAATCTTATGAAAGCCTGGTTGCCCAAAGATCCCATGAGAAAGATGTTTGTTGCAATTGATAAGGATGGAAGCCATGGAACAAGTGGAACACCCCAAACTTTTGGGGTTCTTTGCTGAGGCAGAATAATCTGTATGCCTAGAGTCCCTAGAAACCAAAAAGGAACAGTTACGACGTAACCAAACCACCCATTGGGTCTCAGTCCCCAATATGCGGAAGTCCCCATGGATGATGCAACAATGATCAGTAGAAATGCGATTAATTTCAAGAGGTTTATTCGCGGCGTTGTTTCCCTAACATAGTATCTCCTCACCATAAGAGCAACAGACACCATCATGAAGATAAATAGGGTGCTCAGGGATAACAAGTTAGCCAAAACGTCGAGGCTAGAGAATAGAGCGATCAGAGAACTTGAAATGGTGATAAGAAGTGTGGCATATATCGGTGTTCTAGTTTTTGGATGGACAAGAGCAAACCAAGGAGGAATCATGTGAGCGCGTGCAATATGTGTTATATACCGTGCTTGTCCAAGCGCCCCAACTAGAAGAACGGTGGTCATCCCCTTTAAAGCGCCGAGAGCCACCAGGTACTTTGCCCAATTCATCCCTACGCTCTGAAATGCAACAGAGTAAGCTGCATTCCTGTCTATATCTGTGTATTTCTGCATCATGGTCAGTGAAAGTGCCATCAAGCAGTATATAATTGTAATGAGTGACATTGACCCTAGCAGTCCTATTGGTATGTCTCTTGACGGGTTTTTGGTTTCTTCTGCCATGGTGGCTATATTGTCGAATCCTCCGTAGCTAAAGAATACAATAGCCGCTGCTTTGAAGACCCCTTCAGCTCCAAATGGCAAAAATGGGGTTAGATTGGAAGTGTTGGCATGAGCAAATCCTGCAATTATCACAAACAAAATTGCGGAGGTATTGAGTGCAGTTGCTATCCAGTTGAGGTATGATGTTTTTCTTGTTCCGGTCATTGCTATCGTGGCAGTGATCACTAAAACCCCAACAGCAATTGGATCCAAGAGATTGAAGCCTTCTTTTAGATTTGTATGGATGCGTAGGGAGTCGGAAGGACGGTTTAGAAGAGTTGTGAAATAAGAGGTCCAAGCTCTAGCCACGGCTGCAGTTCCCACAATGCTTTCCAGCAATATGTTTCCTGCTGTTATGAACGCCATAAAGTCTCCCATTTCAATTCTTAAGTAAGCAAATGATCCGCCCGCGACAGGAATTTCAACTGCAAATTCTGTGTAGCAGAAAACAGACAGCATTGCCGATACTCCGGATGCAGCATAGGACAAGACAATGGCAGGTCCTGCATGGTCATGGGCTTCCTGGCCGGTGAGTACAAATATGCCAGCTCCGATAACTGAACCAAAACCGAACCAGGTGAGATCCCACCAAGTGAGGCATCGCGTCATGTCATTCTCACTTTGTTTCCGAATCTCCCCAATCTCTTTGGCATCAGTTGATCTGCTTGTGAGGCGGTCCTTGAAACGAAAATGTGTCTGCGCTAAAGCAGAGCGGTAGTTGGCCCAGCTTTGAAATGATTCTTCTGGTAAGAAATCTTGTTTTCTGAATCTCCAATAACTATTGGGCTGAACTTCAACACCTTGTTCTCCCATCGAGTCGTCTTCTTTTATCACGGAACGTTACGGTCTGAAGTAGTATTCAAATGAGCTTTTATGCAATCCTACAATTATTGGTGGTTGAATTGTCATCCTAATTCACAAAAAGATATTAAAGTTTGTTAAACTGTGAGCAGAGTGATGATTCTATCATAGCAGAGAGAGACCTGTCTTTTCTACCGAGTGGTCCGCTACATAGGTCATGAATTGCCGGCTAATATGTCCTAAATTCAAACTTACTTGCAGTACTAATATGGCCCACTTGGATTGTCATTTATTATGAAGGCTCAAGATTTCATTTTTATTTTCATCACCACCTTTATTTACTAGTGAAAATGCATGAAGCTAAAATAAAATGGTAAATTCTTGCCTATATCCGGTCTACGATTAAAGAACAGTCGAGTTTTTTTGAGACGAGTTCATGAAGAATCCGGTTTAGATGAGCATTCCGGAAGGAAAAAACGTTGTGTAATTTCAACTTTGTTGATTGACCATGGTTACTGCTTAGATGAGGACTTGCAAATGAGACTTGCAGATTCCTTATCATAGACATGGGTCCTTTTTAATCCAAGCTGAACAGCAGTCTTTGGAACATTGACATCTCGAGCATTTAAGTCCAACAAAATGGACTAAATCAGACTTTTGTCCACTACCAGTAACCAACAGAAAAAAGATGTAAAGACCCATCCAATAATTCAATTGGAGAAGCATATTGACATGACATTAGATGTCCATTTTGTATTAATAGACTAAGTATTACTTGAAAATGTAACAATGGTGGACTGTCAAAAAGCTTGAATTTTTATATATCTTTTGGTATTTAAACTTAAAAGTTATCCCATCTAGCCAAACCTTAAAAAAAGGTAAAAATGAAAAAAAAGAACTAGTTTGAGTCAATGGGAGAACAAGGTGGATTAGTTTCATTGTAGACTTGAGTAAAAGAAATGTCAAGAAGTGAAATCATGTCCATGATTTCCATGCCTTGCAAACTTTACTAGCAAGATATCTAGTGCCATTAATACCTCCAGCAGCTAAGAGACCAGAGATGGCCTGCCTTGCACTCGATATCATCACAGTCCGCCGTACAACCTTCTGCATGCATCTAGCAGCCTCTTCTCGTGAACTAATTACGACTTCATGTAAAATGCGCCCTGAAAAATATGAGATATGAAAATTCATTGTTTTATAAATCAACGGGAATGTTTAGTTGGCACCAGGCTTACTCTTAAGATATCTAAATCATGTTTACAAGTTCGGCAGTTAACTTTTGCGGATCAGAAGCTTTAATAAATAATACAAGTATGAAATTTCAGCACCATCATATAAAAGTTCTTACCAGAATCACTCGGTACTCTTTGCTCTCCTAGCTTCATCCCCATTTTGCTTCTAACTAGTGGTGGAAGAGCTCGAACAAGAGAACGAGTCGCTGACAAATCACTATCCTGATTATGAGAGAAGCAATACTTAAGGATTTCAAAATTAAGATACAAGTCATGATTTTTATACTAATAACCAAAAAGAATAAGTTTACCTATCCCAAATAATAATAAACAATGAGCTGATATAAGTTTTTCACAACTAAAGAGTGCCCCATTACGGTTATTAAAACCCTTATTTTAGTTCAAGCATATCAAATTGTTTCAAAGCCAGTGTCTCATGAACAAAACCATCTGAAAACACTTAAAAAAGATTACAGCCTCCATGAAATAATGCCTTGTGAGTTGCGTGAATACTTAGTCCAGGTAGCTTCAATGCCGGGAAAAAGAAAAATTCAGAATGTATAGGATGAAAATATCTGAATGCTTCAAGAACTGATATGCAGAGGGACAAGTAGGCCAAAAAGCGATAAGGAAAAAAAAAAGGATAAAAAGTTTTGCATTAGTAGACATTAAGCATCCTGTAAGATCAAGTATATATAATTATTTTACTTGGTCCACGAGCAGCAACAAAAACACAAATAATATTCATATTAAATGGTAAGAAAATCAGCAACAAAAATAAGAATTTTGTGAATCTAATTAGACCTGAAAGATATTTGATTGGTGATCACTTAATGACGAAAATCTCAGTAGCTCTTTTTCCTCATATTCTTGAAGTAATGGTTTATACATCGAATGAAATAAACCAAATTGCCCTTGTACAATCTTCTTTACCTGTGAAAATGTAAACAGGAATGAGAAAATAAGTTTCCCGTATTGCCAAAATTAGTCATGTGACATGTAGCCAAACTATATCAGAGCAAAGTAAAGTGATGGAGATCTCTCACAAAAAAATGGTATATCGAATCGAGTACAGTTGGAAAAAATGCAAAGGTAAAACCTGGTTCTAAATCATAAATTCACCACTACTGTTATTAAACCAATATTTAGATCTCGAAAAAATTCCGAGGCATCTAAAATGTGATAAAAAGCATGCTAAATTTTGCTAACCCAAATTTTTCATTAGAAGTAGCCATCAATCTCTACTAAATGTGAAGCATATAAACAGTAAAACTTAAATCTTATGTTCAAGTTCCCTGAAGCAGGAAGTGTCATAGAATACCTTATTCTTGTCCTCTGCAAAAAGCATCCGCAAGTCACCCATATATGAGAGGCTACAAATTTTAGAATAAAGAGCTTCCTGCATAAGAATTACTAATATGAAGACTATGAGTTCTGAAATGGTGAAATGGTCAGAGGTCATAGCAGAAACAAACCTCGGTGAACTTCGATGGCAAAAGAAGGAGAGCAGCGGATAGTGCAGCCCTTAGATTGACAGAATTTGCATTTCCAATATCCAAATTGTCAACAAGTATATGAACCTGTTGAAAAAAAATTCAAACAACAATGACATTTACAAATAATGAGAATATAGGAGAAGTACGAAGTTTTAAAATACCGGGAAGCCTCACAATCAACGGCGAAAAAAGGAGAGAAATAAAAACAGTAAAACATAGACTCCCCATGATTTTATGATTTTTTTCATACGTATATAATTAAATTAGTAAGGGAAGACATACATACTGGTTTTTGCAGACGACCAGATAGGTAAAATTTCTCCCAATTCAGTATATCTTGAACCAAGTCATGCATTCTAACAACTCCATATTTGAGCATCTGCCAATAATTGCTTACACATGTTATAAGACACTATTAGATTGCTGATAGATGGTAATTTTCCAGGATAAAGGATAAAAAGTTCAGCAAATGGCATCCAAGTGGACATCAAAACAGATATAGGTTACCAGTTTAACGAAAAGATGATGAATACCTTGTCATTCCATGTTATGAAAGGATTGAAATGCACTCCAACACCGATCTCATCTGCAACTTCAGTTATCTGTCATATAACCAAATTTTTACCTGAGATATAAGATAACCAATGATAAAGGAAAAGCGAGAGGAATGTACCAGTTTGGCCCCGCCAAGGTGCACCATCCAAGAGGCATAGTGATCTTGATTCAGTTTCAGATTCTTAACAATGTAAAGAAGTAGAACGAGACAATCAGTAACCGAAAGGAAATTTACGGCATAGCATAAATATGAATCTATACTTGAAAATTTTACCTCAGAGTGCCATTGTCGAGGATCTGAAACGCCAAGAATAAAATCTACCATAGATGACTAGAAAATGAATGTTCATCAACGGAATTGAAATCATACATGTGAAAGACTTCCAATAATAAGAAAAAACAGTAATGCAAAATTAACAACTCCAAAGCAAGCAGAGGTTAGAGAAAACCTTGTCATGATTATTTGGATGTAGAGCTGAGCCATAGACGCAACAAAATTCTACTGCGGGAAGGACTTCAAGAAAACCCTTCAGTTCATCCTTTTTTCCATTTTCCATTAATAAGCTTGCATCAACTCGAACACCTTGACAAAAAGAAAACAATCTGTGGGTTGTAAACATAAAGTTTAATGATAATGACCAATCAACACCTTTAAGGTAAAATAAAACACAATTCTAACATGAATTTCAGGTAAAAGTAACCATTGTTAATCACAGGATATCCCATGAAGGCTTCTTTCAATCAAAATAAAGGATCAATAATCAAGAATAAAGATCAAATAATGCTTTCAAGGATTAACAATGTAAACAGATATTCAAAGTATCATTTCCCAAGTGCAGCATCCAAAAGAATGTAATCTTGCAATCAATCAATACACGATAATAGGTAGCATGGACACTTCATTCAATTAACTTGTCCCCTTTCGGAAAGGTTTTGGACAGACGTTTCAGGCATAAAACTTCATTTTTACATAGAAAACCTTAAATTAACACTGTTTTGCCATGTCCAAGTGTCCGTTTACCCGTGTCCGTGCCACCTAGATATCAGTAGTCAAACAAATGATTCACACATCCAAAAACTTCCGATGATAAAGCTGCTTGCAAGTTAAAAAAAGGTGTAAACGCTAACCCAATTTAATGTTTAGCATTTAGAAACAAGTAGCTTATGGGAATTCATTCAATTGTTAATTATAAATTCTAGTCAGGATTTTTATCGAACAGCTGATGTGCATTCTAATGACTAGCTACTGCATTCTCAAAACAAAGCAGGACAAATGTATAAATGCACATTTTACTAATTATTATGTCAATAATTTAATCACAATGAATTGTAATAGGGAGTGGTTTCTATTGCACTTGTTTTCTTTTAAAAAAATGATGTAAGAAAAAAATTGAAAATTCTTACTTTGGTTTCTTTTCTTGTAACGAGGATGCAGGTCGGTGTATAAAACAAGAGAAGACCAGCAGCTTCGGTTGGAGATTTTCACACTCCACTGTTTATAATTCGAACAAAGGATCAATTCACCCCTCAACTTGGCGCGAAATATCAAATAAGTCATTTCTACCGTTTTTGGGTCAAACAGACCCGCAACTTGCGTTTTTCGCTCAAATCAGCCCCTCTGACAGATGCTGTGTAAAACGCGCTGCATAAATCACGTTGAAATTTGTTGGCCTGAAAAATGCGGGAAAAATAAAACATGTGTAGGGCTGGGATCATTAATCATAACTATTTGTTCGTTTACCGGGTTCGGCACGAAATCATACCAGAAGCTCAACATAAATATAAACTTTCTTTAAGAAATAACACAAAATCAAAAAAAACCCATTTGTCTCTTCGATTATTCCTAACTGTTCTTCCTTAGTCTGACCTAGGTTAAAATTGGGGATTTTCTAATTAAGCATTTTTTGCTCTGATCTTTACTTTAAAAGAGTGAAATACGCCGCGCTTAAAAAAACCCACATAGGATTCATCGTGAAACTTGAAGAGTTGGAAGGATTTCAAGGGTTCCTCCACTATGAAATAGAAAAGGGCAAAAACTGTTTCCAGGTGCGATTTTCGTTTCTTTAATTTATTATATGCAAGAATATGAGTTCGTGTTGGTGAGAGAGAGTTGTGTTGTTGACATTTTGTTTGTTGTGTGATTATTTGTTGTTATTGGGTGTTTTTGTTTGAATTTATAACCTAGTTCAGTATGTTATTAGGTGCTTTGAGACTGTTTTAATTTGTTGTTTTTGAATGCATTGTTGGTAATTTTAGTTTTTTCATTTTGTGATGGCAGAATGGTTGACTTTGTGCCTGTGAAAGTTTATCTGAAAATTAAGTATGGTGGAGTGTTTGTATTTAGTCCTGAATTTAGGTATACTGGTGGGAAGTACTTTAGGCAAGTTATTAGTGATCTAACTCAATTAAACTACAAAAGGATAACACATATAGTGAAAGGTTTGGGGTATGGTCATAGTCCCAAAATATTTTGGTTGCCTACTGGGGGACTTGTAAGTAATGATCTTAAGTTTATGTACAGTGATGAGTTTATGGATACTCTATTAGAGGATGGTAGTATTTCAAGGGTGGCTACTATGTCTCTATTTCTTGATCATGAGGTAGACCAGCCTCATATTTTAGGTGAGGCTGAGGTCTTGTTATTGAAGTGGAAAACTGATGATGAGGATGACAATTTAGAGGGGATAGATGATGTATTTGTGGGGGAGGGAGTACACAGTGGGGCTGCAGTTGGGGGGGTAGATAAGGAGGATGAGGTTGTGCAGTTGGGTGTAGAGGATGAGGCTGTGCAGTTAGGTGTAGAGATTGAGGTTGTGGATATAGATACAAAGGTTAATGATGATGGTGATATGGCAAGGGGTGAATTTAACAGGTTAAATGAAGAGGATAGAAGAGTACATGAGGACTTGGCAAAAATGTGGGATGAGATATTAGCAAGGCAAGAATATGGTAGGGTAGAAGAGGGGATAGAAGTTGAGAGTGAGGCTCCTAAGAACCAGGCTGATGCTGTAGTGGCAGAAGAGGAGGGTGTAATTGCTCCTGTGCATGACAATGAAGAGGCAGATCATTTGTTTGACACAGAGTGGCTTAGCGGGTTTGATGCAGAGGTTGTGCATGAACCAGTACAGGAACCAGCAGTACATGAGACCCCAGTACAAATGGGTTGTCAAAGAAGGCCCTCTATGGCTAGAAGGGCTTCATCATCAAAGGGAAAGAGGAAGCAGCCACCTAAGACCAAAAGTAGGAGTAAGACATGTGTGACTAACAAAGGGAAGAGAAGGGTAAGTAAGTGGGCTAGTTTGTGTGTGATGAGAGAAATTGATGCAAATGTGGATGATTTGGAAGAGGATAGCAGTGGTGATGAGAGGGCATGTGAGTTTACAAATGAGGTTGATTACTTTTCTGATGTCAATGATGAGGAGTTGATGAATGTCAGAAGAAAAATGAGAGACAATTACAGAACCAAAATGGAGAGAATTGCAAGGGCTCAAAGAGAGGCAGAACTAGGAGATGGTGAAGGGGTTCCAGAGACAGTTGGAATAGATGTCACAGCTAATCCAGCTCCCAATCCTACTGCAAAGGTGGTGTATGACCCTGCAACACCATCTCCTGCCTTTGTGGTTGGAATGATATTCCAAAATGCTGCTGAGTTTAGAGAAGCTCTTAACAAGTATGCAATTAACAGAGGTGTGGAGTTGACAATGCTGAAGAATGAACCAGCTAGAGTCAGGGCTACTTGCAAAAAGGAGGGGTGTGAGTGGACTATCCTGGCCAGCAAACAAAGTAGCACTGGGGACTTCAAGGTTAAAACTTATGATCCCCAACATAGGTGCTATAGAGAGTTCAAAGTTAGACAGGCAACTCAAAAGTTCCTGTACTTTAGAGACAGGATAACAGGCTTTGACCACCTAAAGGCCAAAGAACTCAAAGCCAGGGCTATGAAGGAGTTAAAAATGGATGTTATTGAAATCAAGTGCAAGAGGGTAAAGGCTAAGTTGCTCAAGGAGTTGCAAGGGGACTATTTGGAAGAATATGGGTTGTTGTGGGACTATAGGGAGGAGCTGCTACTTACTAATCCTGGGAGTACAGTGGAGGTGTTGGCTGATGGGGACAATCCTGGTGAGTTTGGTTGCATGTATGTGTGTTTTGATGCTCTAAAGAAAGGGTGGAAGGCTGGATGTAGGCCTGTTATAGGTCTTGATGGTTGTTTTCTCAAGACAATCTGCAAAGGGGAACTGTTAACAGCCATAGGAAGGGATGCCAACAATCAAAGATTTCCAATTGCTTGGGCAGTTGTGAGGACAGAGTCCAAAGCAACTTGGAGGTTGTTTCTGAACCATTTGAAGCAAGATCTTGATTTAAGGGATGGCTCAAAGTTAACATTAATAACTGATATTCAAAAAGTAAGTTCCCCTGCCTATTTTGTAATGTCTTTAATATTATAGCTTATTTATGTATTTATTTGTTTACTGTTTCAGGGCCTGCTTTCAGCACATTTGAGGAGTCCTTTCATGACCAACTTGAGAATATGGATGCCTTAGGTAATGGTTCTGTTGAGCATTTGTTAACATATCCACCCCATACATGGTGCAAGACATATTTCTCTTTTCATTCTAAGTGTGATTCAGTAGATAATAACATGTGTGAGTCATTTAATGGAGATTTGTTAGCAGCTAGGAAACTGCACATTTTAGGACTCTTAGAGTGGATTAGGAAGGATGTCATGACTAGGATTCATAAAAAGAGGTTAGAATGTCAGAAATGGTACACTGATGTGAGTCCTAGTGCTGTGATGATGCTTGAGAGAAATATGAATAGGGCTTGTAAGGGATATTTAGAGGGGAATGAAGATGCATAGTATGAGATTTCAGAAGGGGAGGATAGGCATACAATTAATCTCAACACTAGAAGTTGCACATGTAGGTCATGGGATTTAACTGGTATTCCCTGTCCTCATGGCATTGCTGGCATACACCATAGTGGAAGGGATTTGCTGAAAGAAATTCATGAATGCTATAGTAAGGACACATACTTAGCAAGTTATGGGTTTCCAATGATGCCAATCAAGGGAAAGGCAATGTGGCCTGTGACAGGAAGAGAGCCCCTTTTGCCACTCAAGCCCACAAAATCTGCTGGCAGACCAAGGAGGGCAAGAAGAAAGGATCCTGAGGAACCAAAACCTTCAGAGAAGATGTCAAAGGCAGGAGGTATAATGACCGGTGGATACTGCCACCACAAGGGTCATAATGCAAGGGGATGTGATAAAAAAAGAAGGGTATTCCAGTTCCTAAACGTCCAAGGAGACAAGGCAACCAACATGAGGAGCCACCTGCAGCCCAAGAACAAGCAACTGCAGAAACAGCTGAACAAAGATCAACAAGTGAAGGACCATCAGCTTCAACTAAAGCACCAGGCATGGTATGGTTCTCTTATTTTTGTCATTTTATTTGAGCTCTATGTATTTTTATATAAGGGGCTCATGTGATACTGCCATTTGGATTTTCAGGGTTGGGGACCTCTACCAGGGATTCATATTGGAAATCCCACTCAGAGAGGTTACAGAGAACCACCATTAATGGGGAAGGACAAGGGAAATCAAAGAAAAACATGACAAATTCAGTTGGAGCAGGACTATGCAGTGATGACATTACAGGAGAAATTTCATTCCATGTAAGTGTCTCTAATATATAGTTATTGCATTTGTTGATATGTCTCTAATATGTAGTTATTGCACATTTTAGGCTGGTCAGCTAGGGGAACAACTTTCACATTCACAGAATCATGTTCCAATGGAGCTGCAGAGAAAGATACATCATAAGGCCAGCACTGTGCAGTATGAGGGAAGACCTTACTATGGGAGATTCAGGGCAACTGGACCACAGTGGATGGGTAGTGAAAGCATCTCAACAACCCAACTACAGTCTGATGTTAAAAGCAGGATTTCACAGATGCAGAGGAACAAAGGGGTCACTGTGGAGTCAGCTCCTAACATACCACATGACAGCTTCTCCATTCCAAACCCTCCCACCTTCCAAAGTGTAGGCCCACCACAAACTTATGGTCACACTTTCTCTGGTCAGTCTGTTTCACAAACAGATTCCAACTCTGTCACCACACCAGCTCCATTCCACATGCAGCAATCCACTACCATTGGATCACAAGTTTCACAATCAGGCTCACATATACCTGTTGTGCAACAAATGCCAAACCAGGGGGGTACTGCACAACCACAGAAGCAGAAGCCAACAAAAAGAGTCAATCCTCCTTTCAAGCAACCAATTGCAAAGCCAAATTGGAGGCTTTAGTTTTATCAATCTATTTAGTGGTATTTAGTATTTTGTGAAACTTGTGTGCCTGTGTGAACAATGATGCACCCTAGTTGGACAGTTTTTTTGGTAATGCATGTACAGTGTAAGTATCTAACAGGATAAGTTGTAATGAATGTTAGCCTTTTTGGTAATGAAATTGATGCCCTTATATAAGCAGTTTTTAAGTAAAATTTCATGGGAATGCTTAGTTTTTAGCCTTTACCAGTACATGCTAACAAGACTAACAATTAATTCAACAAAGAAATTCTATTAATAATCAACAATCCCATTACATAATTTGGATAATTTGGCTAACACTAACTAGCAACTCTTATGCACTACAAATAACAATAATTACAACAAACAAAATAAGCATCATAACAATCACCAAAGCACCACCTACACACCAAAACCTTCTCTTATATGTATCCTTCTCTTCTCTTGCTAGTCTCACCATAAGTTCACTTGACATTCCCACATCAGAAACAAACCTCTGGCCATTGAAATTTCCATTCAGACCAGCCAATGCTTCATTTTCATCTAACAAATCATTAATTAGTTGCTTCGATCGAGCAGTATAAGCATCGTCAACCCAATCTAAGAAACCACTTTCAAACTCACCTTTTCTACAACCATAGAACCTCCTGCCTGGGTTTTCTTTTGTCCAAGCTACCCAAATCGGGGCTTTCACATACACCCCACAATCACAGTAACGAGCTCCTTCATAATTAAAATCAGGCCGCTGGAGCGCTCACGTCGACAGGAACGTCGCCTGCTAGGTGCACTTGAAGATCCTCGAGATGTTGAAGCAGATGACATATTCAGCAGATAACCAAGAAATTAGGTTTAGATGTTACGAAATTATGCTATTTGGGATGGTTTAGTCGTTGAAGTCGAAGTAATTTAAGGGTTACAATTTTAAGATTAGAAAGAGAGGAAATTTAAGGTTCATAATCAAATTGGGGATGAATAGATCATTAGAGTTTGACTATAAACAACGGTTTCCATTTAAAAATTCAATTAATTGAACTCGTGTGACACAAACACTAGGGAAGGGGCTGATTTGAGCGAAACACGCAAGTTGCGGGTCTGTTTGACCCAAAAACGGTAGAAATGACTTATTTGATATTTCGCGCCAAGTTGAGGGGGTGAATTGATCTTTTGTTCGTTTATAATTGCACTCCAATTGTACCTGTAAATTACTTAACTATCCTTCATCAACTATCCCTTATTTTTTATTTTTAAATGTCCTATAATTACCCTTATATTGACATCACCTTAATCTTAGAGATTTTTAGATAATTACCTATAGAACGCTGAAATATTCTCAAGGGTACGAATTGACCAAAAAGTGTTAATTTTTACTGTTTGACAGAAATTTATTGCCAAAATAAACTTTTCTAATTTAAAAAATATGATTTCTCTGTGGACGTTATATTGCAGAAGCTTGGCTTGCAAATTAGCATTTCTCAAACTCAACGGAGACGATAGTTTTTTAAATCAAAACTAGGGAATCAATAGAAAATGAAGAAGCAATTAACTTTGAGATCGATGACAAGGAGGAAGATGGTGAAGATTGGAAAGGAATAAAAAAAAGTGGGTTAGAGAGGTTTGGAGGTATGATGGGTTCAATTTGGAAGATGAGAGTAGCGTGCCTTTTGATTCCGGAATTTTTCCGTTCTCATAACTCGCCGGAACTCATCTTCTTAATTACATTAATTCCACAAAGTAATTAATTTAATTTCCTTTTCTTTTCTTGAATATCTCTATAATTTTCTATTTTTACATGAAAAAGCATTCTCAATGTAGAAAATGGATATTGAATGTTCTTTATAATTAATAGGATGAACTAAACGAATAGGATGAACTAAACGAATTCTACATCATGAACGTTGTGCCGCGGGCAAAGACAAAAACGATTTATTTGATATTATGGATTACGCCGATTTAGTAATTGCGCCAGAAAATAGTAGAAAGACACACAAAATAACAAATAAAAGATTAACCTGATTATTATAAATCAAAATTGAGCACAATTTTGCAAAGAAATAGCTCACTTCTTTCTCGAGAAAAGATGGGAAACATGCTCAATATCATTTGAAGACGGAATGTCTAATGTTTTTTCACCCGAGGAACTAATTGGATTGTTGCGAGTAGAACGCACGGGATGTGCTTTGGAAGAAGCCGTCTCAAACACCTATGTAGTTCCATAGAACTCGTTTGGGGATTCTAATCTAAAAAAAGAATGGATTATTCTATTAATGGGGAGGGGGATAAATGTTTAGAAGATACTTTGAAGTTTTATGTTCGTAATGATGTCATGCTTGATCGAACCAATATTTGAATACTTTTTTTATCATCTTCGAACATGTGACTATCTTCCTCGGGTACCTCAACCTTCTCGTCACACCCTAAGCCCAGCCGTCAGCAAGCACGACTTGGAGAGGATTTTTTTATCTATTTTTTAATAAAAAAAATGTCTACTCTATCGAACTAATTCCGGATTCGAGTCCCGAGCAACCCATTATAATTAGCATATTAAAATTTTATTATATAGCTCCATATAAAAGCATATAAAAATAATCTAAATATAAAAAAGGAATTCTGAGAGTATTTTGAAATTTGAAAGTAAAGTAATAAAATAAAATAAAATAAACGACTTTTTAATTGACAATGATAAGAGTATTAGGAAGATCCTGAATTACATTGGAAGCATTATTAGGTTTATGGAATAGATATATACTATGATTATGATGTAGATTTTTCTATTTTTCACAACATGTTCACAAACATAGAGTATCCCATATCAAAACCATCAAAATAACCAAACACTTCGTATCATGGACTTGAGAACTTTAATTAACATGGTTCTCAATTTAGTTTTCTGGGTGGTGGTAAAAAGGGAAGTTGGGAATTTTGCTACAGTGTTTGATTGGCATACATGTGAAAAGTTGGGATCAAAAGTTGTATCAGGCAAAATTTGCTCATAACCAATGCGGTCAATCAGAGTACCGGGTTTATTCCTTTTAAGGTGGTATACTCAATCGCCCTCAAGGGTCTGTTGGGTCTGATGCCATTACCGAGCAATGTCAAAGTGCAGTTGAAGGCAGAGAATTTTGTGAATGGCTTGCATGAATTTTATCAGGCGGTTCATTACTTACAGTAGGCAAACTCGCAATACAAACAGGTTACGAATGGGAAACGACGGTTTATTGAGTATGAAGTGTGTGATTTTTTGTGATTTGTTCTAACCAGGAGCGGTTTTCGGTTGGTGACTACAAAAAGTTATATGCCAAGAAGATTGGACCATTGGAGATCATCGAGAAAATCAACCTGAATGCTTACCGTATGAAGCTGGCTAGCCATATCCGAACGGCTCATGTATTCAGTGTCAAGCATTTGATTCTTTTTCATGGTAATTCTTCTAATGATGAGGTTGTTACAAACTTGAGGTCGAATTTTTTCTATCATGGCAGAAATGATGCGGTTGGGGAGATGGATTTTGAGTTCATGGAGAAAAAAGAACGCAAAGTGGCGTATTGGCAGTTTTGTAATTCTGTCAAATTTAGAGGTGTGCGATTTGGGTGATTGCCGAGGCTAAATTATTGGAAACGGGCCAACGATCGATACTCATCAGTTTTTCTCATGAACTACGTTGCTTTTGGGCCGAATTCCTTCGCCTGGGCCTCTAAAATGGCATTTTTATGATTTCAACGGTCTTTTAGATTTTTTATTTTATTACCTTTTATACTTGATTTAGGATTTTCATTTTACTTTAGTATTTAAACGATCTTATGAATTGTAGGAGGACAGTTTTTTTATGTTTATAAGACAATTTTATTATTTTCTCAAATATCGGTATTCAATTGAATTAACGACTTTTGATGCCTAGATATTAGTATTCTATTTTTAAATGAACAGGGGATCATTTTAAATGAACAAAGAAGATGAACAGACCCAATGAGTCTGTTCAGAGGGGGTCGACGATCGGCTTTGTCAAAACAAAAATTAATTTTTCCGGTGAAAGGTTTAATCTTTTCCGTAAATCGTCTTTATTTGTTTTAAAATGTATTTTTTTTACGGTTTTTGATTTTAAAAAATTATTGATAATTAATACAAATTAAATAAATAAATTTATTATTTGTTAAATTATGGGGGTTAATTTGATATGTAAAGTTTAAATTGAAAGGATTAAATTTATTTTTTTAAAATTATTATAATGTTAAACAAAAGTTAGGACCGTTCTAAATTTTTTTCCATCAAAACCCACCTTGGAAAAAAAACCACCATTAAAACCGGAGAGTGAGTCTCACTCTCTTGGGTGAGAGTGGGGAGAGATGTTTTTGACCTTATTTTGCCAAATTAAGGGTATAAGTGATCTTTTTTTTTTTCTACTTTTGACTTTTTTGATACTTTGTGCCAAGTTGAGAGATAAACAATCCTTTGTTCATTTTTAAATCAATAGAATTAGAAGTTAATTGCTACAATTATATGATAATCAATTGGTTTTAAGCTATTCTTGTATTTATTTGCGACTTCCGCTACATCACCTATGCATCTAATCGCGAACACCTGTTGATAGGCGTTACCCCACTTACGATAGCAGAAAGGATTTTTATATCAGTTCATGTTCGCAGGTATTGGTTTCTTGTTTCACAGGAAGATGAATTTGACAATTTAGTTGTCTTCTGACTTGTATTGCACTTAATTGGATTCAGAATCAGGAATAGCGAGGCTTAGAAGATCATCAAAGTTGACGAATATATAAGTTCAATGATTGATCATGCTGTTATAGTATCAGCATCAACTTTACTTGGTGTGAGATTGTGATACAAAAAACTGAGTTCGACAAACATCAAATTATTTTCTTTTTTCATTTATCAAGATGAGCAAATTTGCATATTATCCTCATTTTTATGTCAATGTGCCTGAGGTGAGTAATTCTTGTACAGACAGCAAATCAGGGAGTACAGTTGCTCCAGATTTTCTCCATTCCTCAGCATCTGGAGTCTTAAACCTATCCAATAGTAATGCCTGCATTCCTATACTCTTCGCCGGTAAGTAGTCTTTGCGCATGCTATCCCCGATGTGCAATGCTTCTTCTGGTGCAATATTTCCGGCTTTCTCAAGGGCAATCTTATACATCCTTGGATCTGGTTTCTCTACACCTTCAAGACCAGAGAACACACCAAAGTCCCATTCTGAACCCTAATTTTACAAAATATAACTCAATTAGTACTAATTATGCTTCCTTCGTGATCAAAACGAAGACATGAAACGAGCAAAAATTTGAAGCAATTAATTGTTTAATGCCTAAGCAGACACAAAGTTTGGAATCCATCTTTAGAATCCTGGAGATCTTGATCCCCAAACACGCATTTGTCTACTCATTTATATAGATTTAGTAGTTTTTCCGAGGTGTGTTCATTTTAATTAAGCTCGTATCCTCAAATTAATGCATGTACCACAATCAGGTTTCAATAAAAACCACTATCAGTTGGCCAAATGAAAATGAAAGGGATTCAATGCATTGTTTTATCAAGAAGATGCTCATCTACCTGATTCAAACCTAAGGCTGGAAGGATAACATCTTGATATCGGTATTCTGCGTTGCTTACAATCCCTACTAGAAGACCCTTCTTTCGTACCCATCTCAGGAAAGGTTGGGCATCTGGAAAGACACTGTAAGGTGCAGATGAACCAAATGCTGCATATATACGCCTAAAGATCTTCTCGAAAGTCTCTTCATCATATTCATATCCAGCCTGCCAGATAAAGAATATTATGTACTTAAGGAAACAGTAAACTGAAACTTAGATGAGCACATACAATATTGATTAAATAATTACTGAATACTTGGTGATTTCAAACTAAAACTAACCAAAAACAAACTAAATTTGCTTCAGTTCGGCTTGAGGAGATTATAAAATAATTTTGGTTTTCGGTTTAGTTCAGCTTTAAAAATAAAAATATTTCAGTTCCATTTTGGTACAAACTGAGCCCACTGGTTCGGTTCAATTTCAGTTCGTACCAAAATGAACACCCCTTCATTTAGTGATTTCATTCCCAAAAAAATCTCATTCTCATATCATTGCTACATGATAATTGCCTTAGCCACTAAGGTAACATCACATGCAACAAATGGTATGAGAGCATAAATGGATATTTAGCATAGCCGAAAGCCAAAGATAAAACTGATATATGCTTTACCTTTACAAAGGAATC
Source organism: Mercurialis annua (assembly GCF_937616625.2). NCBI lineage: Eukaryota > Viridiplantae > Streptophyta > Magnoliopsida > Malpighiales > Euphorbiaceae > Mercurialis > Mercurialis annua. The sequence goes on from NC_065574.1 coordinate 15,156,753, forward strand.
TCTGACAACTACTTTCCACCAGACAATGTTAGGCATTTTAGCAGCTTGTCCAAAACATGGATACTTTTTGGCCATTTCTGTATATGCAACTTTGAATCCCTCATGGACACGTTTGTAATCAGGGCATGTCTGTCCAGCAGATTTTGCTGCCATGCAGTAGTAGTCACCAAGCTCACCTTTGTAGGCTAAGAGCGTACCAGTGACATCCACAGTGATACAGCGTAATTTTGACAACAGAGACATGGCGCCAACTGCGCAAGAGCTTCACAACTATTACAATTTACAAATGTGTATCAGGGAGACTCTTAAGTTCAAGTTAACATAAATAATATGAACAAGACAATGAACACGTTATGGAGAACAATTTCTTCAGTAGATGTAGATCCGACGGTTCTGTGTCTGCATGATTACAGAGAACAGGTTACCAACATATTTGTCTTCATGTGAGCTAAAGAAATACAATGAAAGCAGAAAAATCTCTTGACTAATAATAAACTTATGAATTTCAACATAGAATTCCAGGAAGAACTGTCAATTTATTGAACATTGAGCATGTTCATGTGAAAAGCATAGTAGGTGAGTCACGGAGTATTATCTATGTTAATATGCCAATAAACGGTTTGGCTACTAAATGCAAACATTGGAAAGGTTCGGATTTGTTTCGTAACGTTTTAAACGTTAGGCTAAATCGCTGAAAAAGTGAAGCGTTAGGATTTGTTTTGCCAATACCGTTATTTTTTACACCCATATAGATTATAAATATAGATTTTCTAATTTTTAAAAATGATTTTCAAAAACCGAAAATGTCAAAACACAGAATTCCATAAGTTATTGTGCAACTCCCTCAGAAAACAGTTTCTTTTCTCAAATGTTGCAAGACGATCAAGATTTGAATTTATTAACTAAATCATACCCCAACCTGCAACTCTTAAAAGAGATTTTATACAATATACAAAAAGCAGTTTGATTGAAAACTGCACTTCATGCACATTTTCCATAATGTCAGTTGTTAGCAATGTCTCAATAAAACTCCTAATACAATGCCTAAGACATTGTATGATCTTTTACCAAAAGTTACTAACAATTACACTTAAAATCAAATTCACTTATTTTATGTGTTCAATAAACATCTTGAATAAGCTACGTAACACCAGAAAGTGAAAACCGAGTTTGTAAACAATTCTCGTTGACTAAAAAACTAAATTTACACTAGCATTAGAGTAATCAAGACTCAAGTTACACATGAAAAATGACTCGAAGTTTACAACTTTCACCGCCATTTAACTTTCACATAAGCGAGAAAAGGTCCGAATTTATAACCAATTTCATCTTTTCCACAAATCATAAGGGAACAATAATCTCAGCAACACATTCACATATGATCCAAAAGAATCCATCACAATTATATAATGACACACGGGTACGGATTATCGTCTTCCATAATGGTGATGATTATGAATATTAATATCTAAATTCCATCACCCAGTTCCTACTTCTTCATTTCTTGTACTGCTTTAACATAAACACTCAGTACTAATAGTAATTACTAAAACATTCAAGCAGAGCATAATGGAAACTAAATTAAGCCTAAATAATGACTTTACTTGAACAAAGGGATGAGTGCAAAACCCAGTAAAGAAACAGAAATTTTTAAGAAAAAACAAAAGTAACCCATCAAAGAGAAGTGAAAATTAAACTTACCCAGAAGCTGAAATTTGAATGAAATCTGAATTTTGCTGGTGGAAATCTAAGGTAGAAGCATTTTTTTGTTTGTGTCAAGGTTAAAATTTGAAAGTACTCCAGATTAATAATCAGAAGAAGAACTAAATAAGGTTGCAAAAAGAACAGGATGGGACCCACTTCCATATGTAATTAAGATAAGTTTACTCAGTAACTTGTTGTTTGTGAGACGTGGTTTTCAAGTACATAGTTTTGTTTCTGTCAAACCCACCGTCTTTTCTTATATTTCATTTCCACCCACATTGTTTTCTCAATTTACAGTTTTAAGACATTAATCTGAGTAAACTGCCAATCCAATAAAGAATACTGCGGTTGGTGTTTCTTTTTTCTTTTTCTTTTTTATTTATCAGAAATAGTTGTTAACGAATATTAGCAAAAATTAATTAATACTATTAGAATTCGTTTTCTAAACAAGCAAACAACTGTCTGGGAAAGGTTAAAATTCAAACCCTGACCTCTTGCAACTATGTAGAGCTTGGCCTCTTCATGTATTGTTGGTGTTGTCATACATAATAACTTTATTCATACTAATTTCATATTACTTGCTACACATGTGGCTCGTAACATGACTCGTTAATTTATATTATTTATTATTTGTTTGTTTTATTTATAATCAATATTAAATTTTTGAGAAAATAACAAGAAAATAAGAAAAAGTGTTTCTATTTTCACACAATACAATTTTAATAATTTTGTTTCCATTGTTACCATTTGATTTACATAATCACCATCTCTCCTCATTTATACCACCACCATTTTCTTCTCTAGTTTACATGTGTCCACACACGTGTAACACTTTTCATTTATCATTTTTCTTCATAATTTCTTTATTCTTCTCCATTCCCATCATTATCCACCATCATTCTCCACCACCGCCACTCTCAAACTCTTCACAGCAACCCATCCAGTCGCGCGCAGCAACCCAACCACCTTTCTCGCCGCCGTCCATCCCGTTTCAATTCTGCATGGCCGATCTCGTTATAAATAAGGCTAAGAAGAAGAGATGAGCGGAGTCTCGTTAAAATCAGCAACATAATGGTATTATAGGAGAATAAAAAGAGAATAAAGTAGCTTGGCAATAATAGGACATTCTTTCGTTATTTGCTGCTGCATGTTTTTGAAGATGATAAATTATAATTTTAGAAAAGCTAGTTGGGTTTATCAGATTCAAAGAATAGTTGGAATTTAAGGTTGATCATAATCCTTTCCACACAAAATTTACTAACCTTAATTAAATATAATATATGTTTAATTTGATAATTATATTCCACTTTATTTATACCATTCACTTTGACCTCAATTTCTCTGTAACATATATAATAAAACATGACCTCATTTTTTCTAAAATACAGTATAATAAGTCCATTGAATAGTAAACCAATCTTATCTGATGGCATAATAAGCAAATTGAAATTATTATTAAAAGATTAAATAACATAACAAATAACATAACAAATAACTTTTAAATGGACAAACAGTATCATGCCATTCATTTATAATGTTTAACTAAAAATATTTAAAGTACACTAATAATTTATAGTTTAAATGGTAGAAACATTAAAATTAAGCCCCGTTTTGTCATAAAAGGTCATCTTCCTAATTATATTAATAAAAAATATTTCTGATACACATGATAGATACATATTTGATACATTAAAATATTTCTGGTACTAATTTATATATGATATATATATATATATATATTTTACAGTGAATATGAGAATAGTGATGTTATTTAATTTGTTTAAATAGATACCTTTTTCACTTTTATTATTTTACAACCATAGCGAAATTTTCGACACATATTTGATACAAATTCTGATATATTTCAGATACATATTCGATACATCTCTGATACATATTTCATACATCTCTGATATATATAATTAATACACAATGTTTTTTTTTAAATTGTTATCTTTTATTATATTAATATAATAGATAAATTTTTTCTAATACATATGTGATACATTTCTGATACATTTATTATTAGTTTTGTAATTTATGTTATAAATTGATGATTGTCAAAATTTTATACTATGAATATATTTTTGATATAATTTTATAAATATTGGATATATCTCAGATACATCTCGGATACATATTTGATACAATTCCGATACATATTTGATATATAGTTAACCGTTGGAACTCTTTTTCTTGTTCTTTTATAAGTTGTTTTTTTTAAATCTGTTATCTATATTTTTTATACATACTTGATACATTTTTAATATATATTTGATACATTTTCGATATATAATTTATACATGATAAATACATAATATAATTCAATTTGTGGATGACATTTTGTTATTTTTATCTAATTATCTAATATGTCTCAGATATGTATTAAAAATGTATCGGAGATCTATCAAAAATACATTTTTGTTATACATTATATGCAACTCAAAAACAAAAAGTGTATCTATTATGTATCAATATGTCAGAGATATAAAAAATATATATCAGAAATGTGTTAAATATGTATCGAAAATGTATCAAATATGTATCGAAAATGTATCATATATTACAGACGTATTAAAATATATTTATCATATATAAATTATGTATCAGAGATATATCTATTAAATACATTTAAAAATGTATCTATTGTGTATAAATTATGTACGGTGGATTTTTTTAAATCGTTAACTTTTATTTTTATCGATTTAATTGAATCAACCGTCTAATTTGATGGGTTCATTTATGTATTTATACATTTCTGATACATATAATTTGTACATAATATATAAGTTATTTTTAATTTATGCATTAGATCCGTATTCGGTGTATATCAACAGTGTATCTAATAAATAATTCATAAAATTATACATTTATAAATTGTATTATTTTTGTATTTTTATATTTTTAAAATGTAATATATTTTTAATTTTAATTTTGTTGAAAGAATTATTTTTATAATTAAGATTAATGAGTATATAAATAAGTTATTTGTTTTATTAAGACAAAAAAAAATATGGATTCAAAATTGACCAGGTCATGCGCGGGTCAATAAGAAAGATTAGTGCACCAACTTTGTGTTGATGTCAGCATGCACTGTGCAAGATGGTATTAGTGAAAAGATTATGGTAGTGGTGTAACAAAGTCAGATTATCTTATAATGTGTGAAAACCAAACATTCTTTTGTGGTAATATTGTGATTTTCTCTAAAAAAATTTAAAAAATAATTATGATACTTCAATTTATTAATTTTTAAAACTAATTAACGTCAATAATATTTATTTATTATAACTATATATATTATTATTATAAAATTAGCTAAAATTTTTGTTGAAGAAAATCTTCTTTATGAGTTAATTAGATTAATACTATTATTTATATTGATCAATTATACTAACAATTAGATTAGTAGTAAGTAGTATAAATAATATATATATAATTGAAAAAAATGATATTTAATATAAAATATAAACTTTTTTTATTATTTATTGAGATACATAAAATTCCAATAAAGAAATAAAAAATTAAACCATTGTATTCAGCAATATAATATAAATAGTAATAATAAATCAACATAACAATTTGTACAAATTAAAAAACATAAATTGTGCTTCTCTAAAAAAAAAAGAACATAAACCTAATGGTTTTTTTTGTACGAAATCAAGAATGGAACAAAATTTATTAAGCTAAGTTTACTCATGAAAGTTTACTCTTACAATAAACATATATTATAGTTTTTATCAAATAATAGTGAAATAATAATTTAGTGGAAGTAGTTTCACCTTAATTAGCATTCTTAATCAATTATTTTAGTAAATAAAGTAGTAGTTCATTAGAATTAGTAGTCTATTTTAATTGTATCAGGAATAGTTTAATTCAATTAGTATTCTATATTAATTGTAGTTAATAATTAAATAATAAAAAAAATTAATATCAAGGACATTAGCGTAAAAGTGCTCTTCCCTTCTAATCCGCATTTTTATAAATAGTATAGATAGATTTATACTTTCTGTTTACTATAGTTATTTACTTTTTTTTACAAAATACTTATCACCATTAAATCAAAATCATATTTTTTTGTAATTACTTTATTTTAGGATTAATTTATTCTAAATTTTTTAAAATATACAATTTTTTCTTTAAAAATCACCTCAACTTCAAATTAGCTATTTCTGGCCATTATTCTTTTACAGTGGAAAATTTGCAAAACAAGTTTCAATATTTCACTTTTATAGCGAATAAATCTCAATGTTTAAAACGTTACGAAACAAACCATAACCTTCTAATATTTGGCAAATTATGACCTATTTTTAATTTCCAATCATTTTTTGTACACGCGGCGTTCGGAATTATCCTAACTTTCATATTCAGTGCCACATTACCCACTTGATGCGACATCACACTAAAGAAACTCATCTAACTCCCTCAACTTTGCCTACAATTTTAAAAATAAACAATGATACTCCCTCCGTTCCAATATAGTTGTCCACTTTGTGAAATTTTTTTATCCAAAAACTTTTGTCCACCTTCAAAAAGTCTAATTTTTACACTTCCTTTATTATCCATATTTAAAATCCACTAATGAGTAAATTGAAAGTAAATTACAAGTGGACCATATATTAAATAGGGATATGACAAGAAAATAAAGAAAATTTTATAAAATTCATAAACAATAATTGTTTTTCTTAAACTATGTGATAGAGTTACAGTGGACAACTCTATTGGGACGGAGGGAGTATCTTCTTGTTCATTTCAACACTCTTTTTCTACCACCTCTAACTTTCACCACCTATCAGACAACCTCCTTGCTGTCGGAATTCTCCCCGTTGCCGGATCAACCCCTCACCGTCGGGCCACCCAGACGAAGACGATTATCATCTTCTTTGTCTGGGCTGGGTATCAGACGAAGAGATCTATTCGTCTGGGTTGGGTGACAGACGAAGAAAAGGAATCTTTTTCATCTAGGTTGAATCCAGAAGAGGTAGTCCGGCGATAGGGTTGTTCCGGCGGTGGAAAGTTGGTTCGGCGACAGGGAGATCGTCCGACAGTAGGTTGGCGGTGCAGAAGAAGATGTATTTTTTTGTTTCTAAAATAATATGTAAAATTAAGATAATAACATTATTTCAGAATAATAGCATATAAAACTAAAAGGATAATTATAAAATGGAGACCCGAAAAAAAGATGGTAATGAACAAAACTCAAAAGAATGGGGTAAAATCATATATACTCTAAGAAGTGGGTCCTTCCTTAAGAAAATCAGAAAATGAGAAGTTTTGTCACGAAAACCCGTGGACGCCCGCCTGTGGTATCATTGCATTGCAGGTTTTTAAAAATTTCACCCTGTTTTTTTATTTTACCAAAAAATCTCACTTTACTTTCACATGTATTTCCTGTCTTTTTTTTTTATTATTATCACAATTCCCGTCTTCCTAATTCTTTGAAACCATTTACAAATTTTTCAGTGCCACAAAAAAAGAAGTGTGCAATATACTCAGGATCAGGATTCATTTTGTCATTCCAATGGAAGATGAAATGAGACTTAATTTGTGGATTTTAAAAATGATAATTTTATAGTGGTAATTTCCCAGAATATATGTTTTGGCATTTTATTTACAACTTTACATTGCAAGTTTTGATTTTTTTTTTTCTAATTTTTTTTATTTACGAAATATACTTTTTTTTTAAATTTCATAAATACCTTTTTCGGTTTTCAATTTCCGTTTTTCGATTTTTTCGGTTCGGTCAACCGAACCGACCGGCAGTTTTTTTATATAGTGTAAGATTAGTGTATATATAGTGTTAATTTTTATTTTTTATAGATTTTTTCCTGTAATTTTTTTATTTTATTTTTTATAGTGTAACAGTAGTGTATATATAGTGTTTTTATGGTGTTTATATAGTGTATAGGTAGTGTATAAGGAGTGTATTTATGGCATTTTGTAGTGTTTTTTGTGGTTTAACCATGAAACACTGCAAATACACCATAAACACTGCAAATACACCATAAACACTGTAAATGCACCATAAATATACTAAAAACGGCAGAAATACACCATTAATACACCAAAAATACACTAAAACGTAAAGATATTATAAAATTATTACAAATACACCATAAATCAATATTTTCTTTACAAAATCAGTAGCAATAAACAAATCTATGAATAAGAGAAGACAAAATAAATAATTATATGAATAATAGAACAATTTTATAAACAAAAAATTATAGATCTACAATAATTTATTTACAAAATATTTATATCATTAAAAAAAACCTAAAAAATTACACAAATCTAAAAACGAGTCGAGAAATCCATCGGAAGTAGACGAACGGAAGCGCGACCAAAGACGAATGGAAACGACGAGAAATCCATCGGAAGTAGACGAACGGAAGCGCGACCGGAAAGACGAACGGAAAAGTAATCGGATGAGATAAACTGAAAATCAAATGAAAAAGAAGACGAAAAGAAGAAGAAAAGAAGAAAGAAGAAGAGAGAGAAGAGCGAGAAAACAAAGGTGACTATGTAAAAGTTTAACCTAAAATGAGATAAGACTTCTTTATATAATGGGTATTTTTGATAAATAAGTTAGTTTATTAGGTAATGTAGGATAAAAGAAAAAGATTGGCTAAAATGGTGTACTTTATCCAAAACAGATATTTGGAAAATAATCCCAATTTTAAACTCTTTTCATAGGTAATTTGGATAAATATAAAATTTAAAAAAATATAATTAAATTTATTAAACTTAATTGTTTTTTCAATTTTTAAATTTTATTTTTTTATAATTTTTAAATATATAAATGGTACTCCCTCCGTTCTTTTTTAGTTGTTCATTTAGCAAAATATATTTGTCTCTAATTAGTTGTCCATTTAAGATTTCAATGTGATTTTAGCTGTTATCTTCCAAATTTATCCATCCCTAATAAATGACTCTATTTTAATTTAAAAGGCATTTATCAACTAATAGTATTATATTAGTATTTTCTTTTATAAATTAAAACAAAAGAAACACTATCTTGATATGTGCAATATTAGCTAAATTGACAGCTAAAAAACGGAAGGAGTATATTAATAGTTAATTTGTTTATTGGTGAGTCTTATATCATAACATAAAATTATTAATTCATTTGAGGATTCCTAGACATATTTATTAAGGGCAGAGGATACAAAAAACCTTCTACTTTTTCTCAAAAGTACATATCAGCTCTTTTTTAGACACAATTAAACTTTTATATTTTTAAATTTGAATAATTAGACCTTCATTGTTTTACAATCGAATAAATAAACCATTTTAGTTTATTTTTGGTACACTTACCCCCTCAAATTTTTGGTGAATATATTAAACATTAAAATTATTTTTGAACTTTTTTCCTAAATGATTATGAGAGACATGTCAACCATTAACGAGTGTTTCTAATGGTGTTGGACGAAAAGGGTTATTTGTTCTATTTGAAAATAAAGATGGCTTAATTATTTCCAAAAGATATAAAAGGGCTGATCTATATTTTTGTAAAAACTACGAGAATTTTTCTGTACCTTTTACCTTTATCAAGGGTGTATAAAGACTTTGAATTTTTAAATTGTTTATCAAATATAGAAGACGACCTATAATTTGCTACGCCAAAAATAGAAAGGTGCCTATTTTTGTGGGACGGAGACAATATTTGGTATTTCAGCTTCTTTTATATTTATAGATAAATTTTTATATTTAATATCCTAAAAGAACAAAATTTATTTTAAATAAAATAAAATAATACTAATCAGACATTTAATATATTTATAGTTTTACTAAATATTTACTTCGTTAAAAAATATTATATAATGTACTTTATATCCATCATTACTTTTTAAAACATCCAATTCATCTTTTTATAATTAGTTTTTAATATATATTTTTTTGTAATTACTAAAATGTTAAAATTTGAAAAAAAATACATATCTTTTTGAATCCAAAATTTTATACTAAAATTTGACTCAAATATAACTATTTAAAAAAAACTGAAATGGTAATGTTATTATAATAAACAATTAAATGATTTTGTTTAAATTATAAACTTAACTTATACCAAAATACTAAAATTATTTTGGTTAAAAACAAATTGGTTTTCTATTATAAGACTTAATATGAGATACTCTTTTCGTCTCAATTTAATTGAAAAACAGAACTCCTTTTCACATTACTTAAAAAAATGAGAATCTTATTTTTATATTTTCATATTATATAAAATGCATTATTTTTAAAAATAATTCTTTTTAATTACATTAATAGAAGGTGAAAATTAACGTAAATAAAATGGAGATCCGAAAAATAAATATTCTAAATTAGATTGAGACAGAGAAAGGTATTATATATTATTTCATTTGACAAAACGGTTCTGTTAACACCAAAATTAAAAAAATAGCCTTCATTCCCAATGGAATAAGTTCATAATCAAAATTGACCATTAAACCGTAATTAATTGGCCAGAAGATCATAAATAATTCTTCAGAAGATCCATAAAGTTTCAAGTTCATCCATCCTCAGGAGAATCTGTCCATAATTAAATAGTCATTAGATCGTTATTAATTGGTCAGAAGCCCATAAATAATTCTTCGGAAGTTCAAAAAGCCAGAAGCTCGGAAATAATTCTTCAAAAGATTCATAAAACCCAAGTTCATCCTCGGGAGAATAGGTCCATAATTAAATTGGCCATTAGACCGTGATTAATTGGTCAGAAGTATAAAAATATTTTTGTCAGAAGTATAGAAGCTAGTAGCCCACGAATTCACGTGCTTTTTTATAAAGCGGCAGTTCATGAGCAGTTTTATAGAAGTGGAGAAGCGCTTGAGAACGTGGGTAGTTGGAGATGCATTATCACCTGACAGTTTTCAAAAAGCGCTATAAATAAAAGAGGAGTAGAACGATTTTGGCCCCGATCAATTTCCACAAAAACACCGCCCAGAGACATAAACACTCAAACACTCTGTAATCTCATTTTCTTCAACCAGTAAACACATTTACGGTTGAATTTCTGTATTTTCATTCAAGTTTTTTTAACATTAATTTTTGAAGTACAGATAGTAAGGTTAACCAATCTCCAATCACTTGTTTTTAGAAGTCAAGTTACAAATTAGAATCAGTTTCTGGCACGCTCGTAAATTCACAAACACCTATCACGATTATCTACAAAGATCGAAAAACACCAGTAACAGATTTTAAGACTTTGGATAAGCTCATTCTTATCCAAAATCACTTAATGCAAAAAAGAGAAATGGTCAATTATGTAGAGAATCTTTAGACCAAATTTCCCTAAATTTTAAAAAATTAGTTTGTTTAATCTAATATTTGATCAAATTCATTCTTATCTCCTCTTTCAATTAGTTATACTAATCAATTTTGTTAAAGAATTTAATTATCATAACTAAAATCAAATTGGATCATTGAATAATTTTTATTAAAAAAAATATTTCCTCCGTTTTTTATTTGTCTAATGAGCCAAATATATTTATCTATAATTATTTGTCTTTTTAGAATTTCAAGATAATTTTTACTATTATCTTTTAAATTTATCCCTTCTTAATAAATGACTGACTCGATTTATAAAATATTTACTAATTAATAAGGTTATATTAGTATTTAATCTTATAAGTTAAGACAAAAAATTCATTTTTTAATATGTACAATTTTAATTAAATGGGCAGATTAAAAAACAGAAACAATATTATTTTTGTTCCATTAAAAAGGGGTATATGCATTTTGCAATAGATTAAAAAGATAATAATTAATATCATTTTTTTCTTATTTTATCTTTGTTGGTATATAGGTTAGGCCGCCCATAACGGATTGATCCGAACCAATTACGTATATGGATTTACATGGAAGAGTGTTGCAACCTTTAATTAAAGGTTGCAACTCCATGAAAGGTGATAACTTAATCGAAAGTTACATCTATTTGTAGCATCTAATATATATATATATATATATATATATATATATATATATATATATATAAAAGAAGCTAACTTTGATTCAAATTAAATACTCCTAAAATATATATACAATAAAAATAGTACATAAGGTGGTAGATTATAAGTATTACTCATGTTACTTCGACTTAGTGATATAAACTAAGTAGCACGTACACTTCACTTAATCAATATTTTATGTTTCAGAAACGTGTCGGACACTTGGCGTTTTGCACACGAAACCTCAATCTTAACATAGGAAACCTTAAAATAAGAGCGTTTCGCAGTGTCCTTGTTCAAGTGTCTCGTTTTCCGTGCTACCTAGGACATAAATCATTTAAACTAGTGGAATCGGCATGAGATATGTGTAGAACAATTTTATATTATTTTCGCATATTTCAACAATCCTTATTAATTACTCCCTCAATTTTTTTAGTTGTCACTTTAGGTAAATGTGTTTTTCCATCAATAGTTGTCCTTTTAAAAATTCAAGATAACATTAGCTAGCATCTTCCAAATTTATCCCTCTCATAATAAATGACTCTATAACTCAATTTATAAAAGCATTATTAAATAGTAGGGTTATTTGAGTATTTATTCTCATAATTTAAGACAAAAATTCCACTTTCTTAATATGTACTCCCTCCGTCCCGTAAAGATAGAAAAAGTACCACCTTTTTTGTCCCATAAAAATAGAAAAGTGGAGTTAGTTAAGTCAAAAATTATCAAAATACCCCTACATGCTTATCATAAAACATTAAACGCATATTTTGAAAAAAATAAAAAAAACGAGTTGTAAGTGCTATATTTAGTAAAGTATCTTTGAAAAATGTACATAACTAATTGATTACAAAGGGTAATTTAGACAAATTATCACAAGTTACCTATAAATAACTACATTCGTAATTCTTGTAAAATGGGTGCTTTTTCTATCTTTACGGGACGGAGGGAGTACAATTTTAGCTAAATGGACAACTAAAAAAATGAAGGGAGTATAGTTTTATAAATTATATTTAGAGTTATAGTCATTAATTTTAAAAAGAGAAGAAGAAAATAAAAAAAAATCATATTAAATGGAGGAAATTACACTCTATGCCTCATTTTTTATAAAACTATACGTTAGCGACTCAAAGTTAAAAATTGTGCAAAAATCTCTCAATTGTTTTTTAGAGTTTTCATTTATGCCTCATTATAATTTCAGTCTCATTTTACCCCTAACTTCCCACTACACTGTTATCTCTATTTTCTTTCACGTTACTCTTCTACTTCTCTTACCCACGATTTTTGTTATCTCTCTATTTTCAAACTTTAAATATTTCCAAACACTACTAGAAATCCTCTGATTTGCGACGGAAATTAGCGACGGACAACAAATCCGTCGCTAATTTCCACATTTAACGACCGAATTAGCGACAAGAATGACAATATGTCGCCAAATTGGAGGGAAAGCCAATACCGACGGAACTTCCGTCGGTAATCCGTCGGTGTTTTGGCGGGCTGGTGGAGGGAAGAAATGGCGCCTTATTCTTTACCAATATTAGCGACAGAAATAAAATATCTGTCGCTAAATGGGCTTTACAAAAACTCTGCGTTTTTGTTATTGGATTTAGCGACGGAATATAATCATTCCGTCGCTAATATTACCGACGGATTTTGTAATCCGTCGGTAAATCCTTTGGAAACGGTACGCACCGTTTCATTTAAGATTTACCGACGGATTACCGACGGATGGTATCCGTCGGTAAATCCTAACCTAATATCAGCGCGCCTTTCCTTCTTCTTCCTTCAGCAGCCGTTTCTTTTCCCTTCTTTTCCCTTTCTCCGTATACCCTCTCCTCCTCTCTTTCTCCGGCAAGCACACAAACCCAATCCCCACCGCTCCTCTCTTTCTCCGGCGATTGCTTGTCCGCTGCCCGCCCTCCTCTCTGGCGCCACGGCTCCTCCGCTGCCCGCACTCCTCTCCGGCTCCACTGCTTGTCCGCTGCCCCCATTCCTCTCCGGCGTATCTGATCTCCGGTAAGTTAGATTAGGGATTTTAATTAATTTTTATTTGTTTTATTTATGTATTTTAGTTATTAAATTTATTTTTTATTTAAAAAAAACAGTGGCTGCCCACCTCCACTGCTGCCGGCGCCGCCGCATTTCTCCGGTCTCCGGTCACCCTCCACTGCCGCCTCTGCTGTCCATCCAGGTCAGTGTTTTGTTTAATTAGATTTGTTCATTTCATTAAATTTAGGTTTAATTTAGATTAGTTAATATTATTACAAATTAGGCTTAAATTAGATTAGTTTTGTTAATTGATTATGTGTTTTTTTAATTAGATTAATTGATATTAATAGATTAGATTAAATTATTGTTTATTAAAATTTGTAAGTTTATTTAAATTAGGTTGGTATTATTTAAATTTACATTTTATTTAAATTGGTAACTTTTATAATAATATGATAGTTATATAAAATTAGGTTACTTTTTATATTTGTGTAAATCTATTAAAATTAGGTTAGTAAAGTAGACTAAATTTGTAATTGAAAAGAATTGAAAAGAATTGTTTTTTTATTTTGCTTGGTAAAATTAAGTTATTTTATTAATACTATTTTATTTAGATGTTAGTTAATTAGGCTATGCATGTAAATAGAATAGTTAATTTTTTTAATAGTTGATTAATTTGGTTAAGTTTTATGTGAATTGGATTGTAATCGTAAATATACGTTTAATTGTGTTACTTGTTAGTTTTGAGAATTTAGCGTATTTAGTTAATAATAACTGTAATTAATATAATACTATCTGTAATATGAAACAGTTTAGATGAACGGTGTTGGTTATGTGGAAATGTGTATTGTTTGCTTGCAGGATTTCCCTGAAAAATGGGTGATGCTCATTTTTAGGGGAAATGCTGCCGGATTTTCGTTAAAAATATTATATCACTTAGAAAATTGAAAAAAATGTATCTTGATAAAGTATTAATTTGTATTGTTATAATCTGATCCAAAACTATTAATGTAGGTTTGTTTCTGACGATTGCTGATAGCCGCTGATCATGGCCGCTGTTGTTTGTTTACATCGCTTATCTCCTATTTATTGCGGTTCTGCTCTTCAACAAGTAAGTGTTACTGCATTTTTGTATTCAATTTATAGTATTTAGAGTAAATTGAATAACAATTAAATTTATTTAACAAAGATTTTATTCACACCGAATAAAATCTTACCTAACCGTAGAAACCCGTCCCGTGTGTTCAAGCGATTGAACGACACGGGATTGTACGTGTGTACAGTTCGTAAAACTGTCGTCGTCTACGTAATTTGATCACGAAAAAACATATATGTATGGATATGGTATAAAAATATTCGGTAGTTTTCTGGCGTATGTTCTCCGGGTGGCTATTTAATATAGGCTGTGTAACGCTTATTCCTTACGGAATATATAATTAGCGTTACACACCCTATATTATGTAATGCACCTGGGGAACGACGCCGGAAGGCTGCCGAATATTTTTTCCGTATTCATGCATATATCGTGATCGAATTATGGGGCGCCAGTTTTGCGAATGGGATAGGACCCTACCCTTTTAGCAGTCAATTACATTGACTTTGCTACGTTGAGCTTATGAATCAGTACGTAATTGTACGTCCTCCAGAAATGAATCCAGACCGCAGCTGGATGTATACGAGGCATGACAGAGGCTTCCTGCCGCCAGATTTTTCCCTAATCTTGAAGAGTTCGTGAATTTTGCTGTACAACATCCCGAGTGTATGAATGGAGAAGAGATAAAATGCCCATGTTCTAGGATAAAATGTAGAAATACGAATTTTTGAGATGTCGAAGTTGTGAAACTACATGTCTTGCAGTCTGGGTTTGTTCCAGATTACTATGTCTGGATTCACCACGGTGAGGTGAATGTCCCTCATGTTGTTCAGCAGCCGGTTAATGAATACGATTACTATAATGAGGGAGGGGGAGATTTAAACTCCGGTCAGAGAATGGTTATTGATGCTGCTGGTCCTGAAGTTTTTGAGGAAGAGACCCCGAATGAAGAAGCTCAGAAGTTTTTTGATATGATGAGTGCGGCAGAAGAAGAAATATGGCCCGGAAATAGCAGACACTCACCCCTGTCCGCATCTGTTGAAATTTTGGATGTTAAGTGTCGACATCAGGGGTCGATATCTTTAATTGACGACACCTGCCGTTTATTACAAGAACTGCTTCCAGAGAACAACAAAATGCCGAAATTTTTTGCTAATATCAAGAAGCTGGTGAAAGGTCTCGGGTTGCCGGTTGAGGTTATTGAGTGCTGTTTGCACAACTGTATGATTTACTGGGGGGGCGGACGAGGATTTAACCCACTGCAAAGTTTGCACATTTCCTCGGTGGAAACCTGTTACGAAAAGCAATTCGGCCAAAAGAAGGGCTAACGTTCCTTATAAAAAAATGTTTTATTTCCCTTTAACTCCGAGGCTGCAAAGGTTGTACGCTTCCAAAGCCACGGCTAAACATATGACATGGCACGCTGAACATGAAATGGAAGACGAGAAGATGTGTCATCCTTCTGACTCTCCGGCGTGGAAACGGTTCAGTGAGTTGCATACAGATTTTGCTGATGAAACAAGAAATATCAGACTAGGCTTATGTACTGACGGGTTTCAACCATTTGGTAGTTTTGAAACACAATATTCTTCCTGGCCAGTCATTGTGACGCCGTATAATCTGCCTCCAGGCATGTGCATGAAGGATGAGTTTATGTTTTTGACAATACTTGTCCCGGGACCTGGAAATCCAAAAGACCATATGGATATATTCCTGCAGCCGTTAATAGCGGAGTTGAATCAATTGTGGGAATCTGGAATTCGGACGTATGACGTTCAAAAGAGGCAGAATTTTCAAATGAGGGCGGCGCTTATGTGGACAATTAATGACTTTCCCGCTTATTCAATGTTGTCTGGGTGGAGCACATCAGGAAGACTGGCATGTCCGCATTGTATGGAAAATACCGAGGCATTCACGTTGCCCGATAGTGGTAAACAGTCCTGGTTTGATTGCCACAGAAAATTTTTACCTACGGGCCATCATTTTCGTCGGAATGTTACTGAATTTCGAAAAGGCAAACAAGTAAAGCACAAATTTGGAGGTGTGAGGACTGGAGATGAAGTATTAGCAGAGGTTGACGGTCTGGGGTTTAAGAGGGCTTATGAGACAGATGCTAAGGCTACGAATGCTGATCTATCTAAAGGCCGTGGTTGGAATCGAAAGAGTATCTTTTGGGATTTACCGTATTGGAAGACAAATGTAATCCGGCATAATCTCGATGTCATGCATATTGAGAAAAATGTATTTGACAACGTTTTTAATACCGTACTCAATGTACCTGGTAAGACGAAAGACACGGCAAAATCTAGGGCAGAGCTGAATAAGATTTGTGATCGTCCCGGTCTAGCACAAGATCAGGAAACCGGTAGATATCCAAAGGCTTTGTATGCTTTGGACAGGGATTTAAAAAAGATTTTGCTCGAATGGATTCAAAAGTTAAAGTTTCCGGACGGTTACGTGTCCAACTTGTCAAGGTGTGTTGATTTAAACAGTTTGAAGATGATGGGCATGAAAAGTCATGACTGTCATGTCTTCATGCAACGACTTTTGCCAATTGCTCTCCGGGAGCTTCTTCCGCCCGAAGTGTGGGAACCTATAACAGAGCTAAGTATCTTCTTCAGAGAATTAACTGCCACATCGCTGAAAAAGGCAGATCTTGAGAGATTGGATCTTGATATCCCGAAGATACTGTGCAAGTTGGAACGTATTTTTCCACCGAGTTTTTTTAATTCGATGGAACATCTCCCGGTACACCTTCCATACGAAGCTATGATGGCAGGACCTGTTCAGTATCGTTGGATGTATCCGTTTGAAAGGTACTACATCTACAGTTCTATTTCATCGATCGAGTGGTTGGTACATGCATGAACTAATTATTTGATTATGCAGATACCTGAGAAAACTCAAAAATAAGGTCTCGAATAAAGGCAGAGTGGAAGGAAGCATCAGCAGCGGATATTTATTAGAGGAAACAGCGAAATTTGCATCTTTCTATTTCAAGGATGGTGATCCGATGCTACCATATCGGATGTAAAGAAATGAAGTTTGCGAAATGGACGTTGATGATGATGTCGACAGATTATCCATTTTCAAACCGAAAGGGCGACCTATAGGTGCTTCTCGGAACAGATATCTGGATGATGCTGAATATAATGCTGCCCGAAGCTATATCCTTCTGAATTGCACTGAAATCGAACCTTTCAGAGAGTATGTCTTCATATCCACATTTAAGTTCAATATTGAAGAATTTTATACAATTTGTCTTAATTCGCTCGTATTCTTGTAAATAGAGTTTTTGAAGGCGAGTTGTATGAAATCAACCCCGAAATCACACAGACCGAAGTTGTAGTCAAGTTGGAGAGTGAATTCGCCTTTTGGTTCGAGCAATATGTAAGTATTTATGTTGTTTTATCGTCGTAGTTGTATATATTATCGTGTTGATCCGTATAAATAATTGTGCTACAGGTGAAAGACCAAACTGTCTGTACCAATCCCTATATTCTAAGTCTTGCAGAAGGACCGCTTAGATCGGTCAAAACATTCAAGGGGTATTGTGTGAACGGGTTTAAATTCAATACTGAAGAATATGGGGAGGATCGGGTTACAATGAATAGCGGAGTTTGTGTAAAAGGATCACTCTACGGTCCGGCTGAAAGCGACTTTTATGGAGTGTTGACTGACATTATCGAGTTAGAGTATCCAGCTCTACCGATAAAAAGGACGGTCTTATTTAAATGTAATTGGTTTGATCCTATGAAAAAAGTTGGTATGTTAGCCCATCCTCGGTATAACATAGTGGATGTTAATCACAGAAAGAGGTACAACAAATATGAACCCTTCATTTTAGCTGAACAGTCCGATCAAGTACATTACTTACCTTATCCTAGCAAAAGGCGAGACAAAAAAGACTGGTGGGCAGTATGCAAGATAAAAGCTCGCTCTGAGATAGACATGCCTGCAACAACTGTTCCAGCTTTCCAAGATGATAGTGCAGATCATCTGCTCGATGTCATAACAAATGAAGAACCGACAAATTTAGTTGATCCGAATGGCGAGGCGGACGAGGCTGCATTACACAACCCTCCATTAGTGGAGACGGAAGATGATTATCCACCATCTTCATCAGACGATGAAGACATTGGAGCGGCAGATAATATAGAAATTGCATGATTCGTTTAAGTGTCATTTATGTAGAATTTTGACTTTTATTTACATTTGTTGATGTGGTAACTTTATTTTGTTAATAAATTATGTGTTATGGTTTTTATAATAGTTGTGTTTATTTTTTTCTTGTCGAATATTTTTTTGTAATCTTTTTTGCAGATATGAGAGGTTCAGGTGGTTCTTCTGCCGGCCGAGGCCGCGGTAGGGATACAGTTCAGGGACGCGGACGTGGACGCGGCGACCCAGAGCAGGATGCCCCTGAGGACTCGGATGCCGGGGCTGAGCAGCAGGTGCTAGCTGCTAGACCTGCGCCGCGGAGAGCGGCGAGACAGCCGCAACCACAGGGCCAGCCACCAGCGACGGACGAGACTGGGAGGGTTAGAGTTACACCAGATGCTGCAAGGTATGATTGACAACTTTTTTTTAAAAAATAATTTAATTTAAAAAATGTGAAAACTAAGTGTTTTTTGTAATGTGCAGAGAAAAATTACTGGATAGCAGGAACGACAGCGGGACAGCATCTAGGGCGATCTTGCCCATTTTCCGATCTAGATGGTTTGCTGAGGGTTCCTCGTGGAAGAAGATTACAGCAGAGCATAAGGGCTTCTACTTCGAGGAGTTCAAGGTTGTTAAATATTTAAAATTTTAAATATATGTTTAACTTTTTTTTTGATTTCTAATTATATTTATTTTTTAATGGTTTGCAGAAGGGTTTTTGCTGGGACCCGACCTACCCTGAGGATCTGATTAGAGGGGTCTTCTACCGACATGCGGGCAATCGGTATAAAGATACTCTCCACAACATGAAGCCGGATAAAAAAGAGGGCAGTGTTAGTGCTGATACTTGGGCGTCATGGAAGCGAGACTGGGATACTGCTGAGGCTAAGAAAAAGTCCGATATAGCACGAGCTAATCGGATGAGTGAGCCGTCCGGAGCTGGCACCGGACCTGTTCGACATACCGCAGGATCGCGATCGGCTACGAGGCATAAGACAGTTATGGTATGTTTTTAATATTAATAATCGTGTTAAATATTTTGTTTATCTATTAATTAATTTGTTCATTTCATATAATAGACTGAGGAGCTTGGTCGAGAGCCCACTTTGGCTGAGTTGCATGTACGGTTGCACCTGACCAAAGCAGATCGGACTGTCTTTGTTGACAAGAGATCAAAGGATAAAAATGTAAGTTTATTTTAACCTTAAGTGACTGTTTAATATGACTTATATATAACTTTAATTATATAGACGTTGTTTATAGGATGTTTACGTGTTTGTTGTGGGTGTTGTGATTGCTGTTACTTATAGTTGAACAGAGTGTCTGTAGTTTTTGCAGGATGTCCCTGAAAAATGGGTGATGATCAAATTATAGACAAAATGCTGCCCAATTTTAGTTAGAAATGTAGGTTTAACTAATTTAAAAATTTGTATTTTTTAAATCTCAGGACCGTTTTCAGGCAGAGCTTGCTGCAGCAACACAGTCTCAGGCAGCTGGAGAAGGGAGTTCGTCGACTCCAGAGCCGATCGACGAGAACGAGCTGTTTTTGTCTCTCGAGGCAATCAAGAAGCAGCGAGTCTACGGTATTGGATCGGCTTCAGCATCCTACATCGGCCAGAGCAGCGCTAGCCGATTGCGCCGCGGCGGATCATCCCAGCAGGGGAACGTTAGTACTGAGGACATAGAGCAGCGTATTGCTAGGGAGGTTGAGGAGCGGCTCGAGCAGCGGATTCGTATTGTGGAGGCGGGTTTCGAAGAGCGGGTCGAGCAGCGGATCCGTAGTGTGGAGGCGGGTTTCGACGAGCGGATCCGTACTGAGCTTGCGCGGCTGATGACTACACTCCCACCCGAGTTACGCCCGCAGTTCCCACCACCCCCACCCCCTCCTGCTGATGACACCACTAGTTTAGAGTAGGCTTGTGATACACTTGGACATATTTATGTTTTTTGTTCGTATACTTTAATATTAATGTTTTTTGTATGCTTTTTGACGTTTATATATATATATATATATATATATATATATATATATATATATATTACGGATTTGGTTATATATATTTATTGTTTCTTATGTATGTGAATGGTATATTTAAGAGGTCTAACGAATAACAGAAAAAATATGAAAATAAGTCGTAAAAAAATAAAATTTTGCCAAAAATAGGTAATTTAGCGACTACCTGTTTTAATTTTAGCGACGGATTTTCCGTCGCTAATTAAACATGACACGACTGTTTCTTGCAGTTGGCGACGGAATTTTCCGTCGCCAATTGAAAAAAACAGCGACGGAATTACCGACGGAATTACCGACGGAATTTCCGTCGCCACGTTAGCGACGGAAATTCCGTCGGTAATTCCGTCGGAAAATTGGTCGGCTGGCCGACCAATTTACCGACCTTCTGCCTCCAACTTACCGACGGAATATTCCGTCGGTAAGTTGGCGACAGACAGTGTTTTGGGTCGCTATTACAATTAGCGACCCAAAATTTACCGACGGACGGAGTCCGTCGGTAATCCGTCGCTAATTACAATTAGCGACGGATCTCAGGTGTTTAGCGACGGATATTTCCGTCGCTAAACACCTGTTTTCTAGTAGTGAAACTTTAAAACTTGATAACTGTCATTTATATCTCCTTAAATCTCTTAAACATTATTGTTTTTTATTTTCTTTCTCTTTCTCTATTACATTAGAGATTTTCTTTCATTATAATTGCTCGATCTTGAGCTTCCGATGCTACAGAGAAGAGTAAGATATCTCAAACTAAAACAAAATCAGTCGCCAGATCTTCGAAGAAGAGGCATGTAAAGGAACCAGCTCGTGAATCTAAAAGGAAAAAACGAATTTCATTCGAAGAAACACAACAAAAGGGATATGAGGTATGATTTTAAAATAATTTATTGTATTTTTTAACTTTTCTTTTTCATGAATTGTTTTAAATTTTTTATAATTTACTATTGCCCGATTTTCATTCAAATCAGATTATTTTTTACTTTACTGGTTTAATTTTTGTTGATTCATGGTTTTCTTGATGTTCTTTGGAGAAAGAAAAATACTTTCAGTTTTTGTTTGAATCAGATTGTTATTTGCTTTTTAGGTTTTCATATTGGTTGATTCATAGCTTGCTTGATGTTAATTTGTTTGTTAATTTCAGTATTCATTAGAATCAATTTGTTTTTTTATCTTATAGGGTATGAATTTAGTTGATTTGTAGTTTATTTTTATGTTTATTCATATCAGCTTTCATCTCGTTTCAAGTGTTTTCTGATTTTGTATTGATTTTATATGTTTTTAAATAGTTATAGGTTTCGAATTTTGCACATAATTTATGAATTGACCAAGTTTACTTGATGTTGATTTATAGTTGACATAACTTCTTATGATTTTCAGATTTTGCACATAAATTATGAAATGACCATGTTTACTTGATATTGTTGATTAGCTGTTGACATATCTTCTTATAATACTCTGATTTGTATGTTATATTTCATTTTGTTTATATGTAGCGGTTTAAAATCAAGTCTGCAGATTGTTATCACTCTATACTTGCATGAAATATGACGCTATTAAGGAAATTAAAGAGAAACTAAATGAGTATAACTATTTGTAAGTATTTCTTTTATAATTGATAAGTAAGTATTTCTTTTATAATTTGTTATGTGTATATTTATTATTTTGCAGACTATTACTTGAATTAACTATATATCAACTCTAAGTAAACTATAATTTTGTTATGTGTTGTGATTATTTTTTTCTCGTTTTTTGTCTTTCAGTGACTATGGAGTCCACATATTCCGTGCTGCTGAATTTTTTGTGGATAAAAAAAAATGGGACCCGGTTTTGATGTTGCACAACATCGTGCTTGTTATGCTTCTTCTTTGTATGCTTATGTGGTTGTTGGAAGGAAGACTCAAACATAATTTGTGATGATGAACGTCACGTCAAATACAAGAGGCATAAATATCTGATGTTTAGACTCTTATTTTGCATTTTTATGTTTTAGGAAAGTACCTAGATTTATCTTATAAGCTACTAATATGAATTTTTTTTTTCAGTTTAATTTTAGTTTTTTTGTGAATGCTTATAAAAACGTTTACTTTATGTCTAATAAAGTAACCTTTTCAGTATTTTTTTTATGTTTGTTTGAATTTATATATGTTAATTTAGTTCTAGTTACTTGTATCAACCAAAAATTAACTTGAAATCAACTTGATGTAAACTGTTTCATAAATTATATAATGCTACATTTATAGTGTGTGTATATATATATATATATATATATATATATATATATATATATATATATATATATTATATTTGACACGTTGTGTTTATATTCTTCATACAATATGTTATACTCCCCTTAGAAAAATAAAATGGATCTCGAGCTTTTATAATTTCTACAATTTATATTTAATTTAGTTATAGGGAATTCAAAACAAATAAACTATTAAATGGACAAGTATCAATTTCCTTCTCCTTAAAGAAGTGTCGATTTTTACTGATTTGGCGAGTTCTTATTGAAACCCTACTTTTGTAATTTGGCAAGTTTTTAAAGATCAACTGAATGTCAACCGAATATCAATAAAATGTTAACCAAAAATAAACCAAAAATCAACCGGATGTCAACTGAAGATCAATCAAGTATCAATTTTTTTCACTGCTACAGAAGTGAGGACACGATTCAGTTTCAATTTGGATTTTTAATTTTAATTTTTTAAAAGAGAAATTAATAGTGCATATTTGATAATTTTAAGATCGATTGAAAATCAACCTAAAAGCAACCAAAATGTCAACTAAAAATCAACCAAATATTAACCAAATATCAATCAAGTAAATTTTTATTTTTCTTTCGTAACACAGTGCTATTGTTTGTTATCATTTTTCAATTTTAATATACTCCCTTTATTTAGGGATTACAAAGAAGAAGAAAATGAATTTTAAATTTTTATAATTTCTAAATTTTGTATTTGGTCTAGTTATAGTTAATTCAAAAAAATAAACTACAAGGTCGAAAAGTGTCAATTTCAAATTTTTTGATGATTTTTTTTAACATGTTTAACCTTTTCTTTTATTATTTGACTAAATCTAAAAGAACAGTCACAACTGAAAATCAACAAAATATCAACTAAAATAAACCAAATTATTTATGCCTGAAATATATTTGAAGTAAATTATATGTAAACTAAAAATAACAATAAAAGTTTTAATATTTATTTACAAATTAATTAATTTTTTTTGTGTTACTCTAATCATAGATCAACTTATAGTCAACTTGTAATTTTAAATTGCAGTTCCATGAGTCGAGCAAATTAATGATCTTGATATCAATTGCATTCAAAGTTAAAAGATTCGACAAGAATGGGGATTTGTTGTATATAAACATTAAAAAATAAGTTATTAACTACAAAAATAACCAAAATATTGCACAAGAGTGCACGCACAAAAAAATCCAAAAATATAAATGTCCAAACACTGATTTCAACAAAGCAGAATCCTCTGTTAAAAAAAAAAACAAAGCAGAATCAACATTAACAATAACACGTACTTAAGCAAAAAAAAATGGACAACAAACACTTATAAAAATTGCTTAGCATATAAAAAAGACATACCTACCTAAAATAACAATCTAAGATTTAGACAGTTTAGAAACTACCAAAAAAGAACCTCAATTCATGAATCACAAGATAACAAATAAAACTATTAAAAGAGAAAATCACCACCAAATTCATCAAATTACTAGACAGAAACCATCAATATCAAAAAATAAAAATACTAATTTCAAGGAACCATAAAAAACCAACAAATAAATATAGCATGTTCTTTTACAAAAAAGAATAAAATCCAAATCAGAGTCTAATAATTCAATTCAAATTTCAAATATAGAAATAGAACTGGCCACATTTGATTTACATGTGTTTAACAATTTAATTGATGTCATCGGAATTAGATTATCAACCGCTTCCTCAAACTAAAAATACACAATTGCTTGAATTATATCCTTCGATCAAATATGTTTTGCAGAAATTAAAACATAAATACGATTTTTACTGTTAATACAACTGAAAACTAAACAAGCAGAAATTGAAATAAAATTAGGTATTATTTATAGGAAAAATCAAGCTCATTAATTAGCTGTTTCCGTTGTTTATACATTTAGATTTGTTTATTTAATGAATTGGTCAGATACTGAAATCATTCATGTGACAACCTTTATGAGCAACTGTACTGTTTTTATTTTTCAATCCATAAATTAAATTTCTTGCTTACGTTGCTGTTCTTGATGATTTACTGTTTGATTGTGTTGAGATGGAAGTTTAATTCAAAAAACATGGTGATATTGAGGTTAAACTGCTGATTATGACAGATTTGTGGAGCTCCTGTTGTTCTCTAATGGCGGCATTTACAAGCTTGAAGAAAAGCTTGATTGTTATTTTGAAAAGAAACTTTTTCCATATTCATAATTGATTTAAGGAAGGGTAGTCTTGTCCTATTTTTAAATGAAACTTCCGTGTTTTATCATTTTATGTATTTATGAAAAGCATTTTTATTTTTTTGAGAGATTCTTGCATTTTATTATAGGCTAATGTATTTATGAAAGAAAAGGGCCTATTTAGATTATTTGTGTACTTAGCCCTATTAAATGGCACTAAAAATAGAAAGGCCCAATTCAATAATATAACCTAATCTCAAGAGAAATTTTTCGTAATTATCTCAAAAGAATACTCTTGTAATTTATTGTTAAATATTTCTGGTTTTAATAGTTATTGTTAAAAAAATCAATGAAGTGTTTAAAAATAATTTTTTTTCTTAATTAACTAATAGTTTCTTCGAAAATTTAATCAATTAATTATGTAAGCATTCATTAGTAAACATATTAAAAAGGATAAATAATGTACAAATTTTTATAGTTTAATTATATTTTATAAAAGTTAATAAATATATACGCCAATTATAGTTTCTTGGCAAATTGATAGACTAATCAAAATTCGGTGAAAATTGATGATGCAAAGGTCGGAATTGGCCTCATTCACTCAATAAAACAATATGTTTTGAAAATCCAACTTCCGCTACACTTGATTTTCAATCAATGCATCAAATTGTCGAAAGTTTCTTTGATGAATATATTTATCAATTTTTATAAAGCATAATGAAATTATAAATGCATGTATAGCTCAGGAATTCATATGACATTAACCTATTAGATAAGATGCCAAGTGAAAACATCAACAAAAACTCCATTTGTCTCCCCAACAATTGGAAAATTGCCTCCACACCCAAGAAAATCTATTTTCTTCTAGGATGTAATCCACAGGCAGACTTATGTGATGGCACGACGTATTAACAATAACTAATCTATGCGATATTTATAACTGTTCGCCTAGAAATATTCCGGAGTCGAATCTTTAAATTTATAATCGGGATCGGTTTGAGGTTTGATACTTTAACGAACCTATGTAGATATTCACAGGGCTTGTTTGGTTAAAGACACTTAACCACGTGATTTAAGAAGTAATAATCTGGGAGTTAAGAACTCAGACGAGATTAATACCGAAAACTACTCCTAAATTAAAACAATCCGGAG
Organism: Mercurialis annua; assembly: GCF_937616625.2. NCBI lineage: Eukaryota > Viridiplantae > Streptophyta > Magnoliopsida > Malpighiales > Euphorbiaceae > Mercurialis > Mercurialis annua. Next base: position 15,183,227 of record NC_065574.1, read on the forward strand.
ATTGCGAGATAAAAAGCACTGGGCTTGGTTTTTGATTGATTGATTTGTTGATACAAAAATAATAAAGCTCTGAGCTATTTATAGCTCCTCATAATTAAGACTCCTAATTTAACTAGGACTAAGACTCTGAAAGAAAATTTCTCCTAATGAGCTACAAACTCCTAATAAAATAGAAAAAGCAATAATAAACAAGCTTTCCGTTGGGCCTTGATCCCTGATAAGCCCATATGAAGTTCTATCCGGTAATTATTTGGGCCGGTGTAAACAATGCCCCCAACAAGTCTGAAATGTTTATCTTTTGGGCTTGTTCTCCCTTTTCAGCACTTCGAAGCCCACTACTGAGGCCCAAGTCATTCGAAAAAATTTAAAGGGGTGCGCATCTATAAACCTTTCGGTACCCCTTTTGGCCACGTCATCTCCAGCTGTTCTCCATGATGCCACGCTTTGACCCCACGACCTTTCGGCTCCCTCTGATTTTGTCTTTTAAGAAAAACACCATCTCATTTCATCACTTACCTACTCTCTCTGCATTTATCCAGCTTTCTCTCTCCTCAGCAACCTCAAGCAACTTATTAAGTCTTTTCTGGTAAGCCTTCGTCCTCGCCTTTCTCAATTCTGATTCGCCCTTTTAGTTAATCGCCTTACTAAGGTATCTCCATTCTTTGCAGCTACCATGGCCGCCCCAAATGTGAACCTAGCTGAACAAGTATCGGCCAAGATTGATGAAGTCCGAACCAACGCTCCGAATACTGACTTCAAGGTAATTACCGACGCCGGCGATAACCAACTCTGTATCGGTCCTATCATAACTTCTCCTAGCCACCTATGTGACCTCGCTTCTCCTTTCACCGAAACCGCACCCCCTAGATTCTCCTTACCACACCAATCTTCAGTATGGGTCGGCACTACTTTCAGGAACTGGCCGATCGAACATGCGGGTTTCTCCAACTGGGCAATCAGACTCTCTCCTCATTATCGCCAGTTATGGATGGATGTAGGGATTTTCGACCTTATCGAATTATGCAAGGCGAGCAGACCCATCGCCAAACACTACATCATGGGAGCCTCGCTTTACTGGTCAAGCGCCATCAACTGCTTTTGCTTTAAATCCGGACCGATGACCATCACTCTTCTTGATTTGGCCTTGATGCTCAACATCCCAATTAACGGCGAGCGGATCACTCCCAACCTTTACGCCGAATGCCCAAAATTCAATCTGACAAAGGCACAAAAAAGCTATGGCTCCTTCGTAAAATTGTTCATGGGCGAGGAACCATACAAACCCGATCATAAAGAGCACATCGCCTTCCTGGCCTTTTTCCTTGCCAAATATGTCTTGTGTACTTCATCATTCCGGGTGACTGAAGATTGCTTCATACTCGCTGCTGCACTCGCCGAAGGACGCCGATGCAACCTGGGTGAATTTGTCTTAGCCCATCTGTACCGCTCATTGGGCGATATTGTACCACTCAAGGATCCCAGAACTTTCAAGTGCCCAGGAGGCCCACTTTGGATCGCCCAACTTTGGTTGGCCATGTACTTCCCTGAGCTGTTTGAGCTCGGTCCTCCTATCAAGGCCGAACTATGCGGCTTCCAATTGATATCGGCCGGCACACGCCTTCCACATATTTTGGATGTTTTGCAAGTCTTCAACAGCCATGCAATAAGATCGTCAGAGTTAATGTGCCCGGCTCTTCAACTCGCCTACCCCCCGTCTTGGCTCCTCGCCGGATGGGATACTGAAAACATGGAAGAGGCGATCGAAGCCGATCCAAGATTAAAGCTCGGCGGCCCTTACTGGGGAAGTGCCCTTAAATCACGGAATTTAATAGCGGGACTGGAATATGATCGTAGCGGGGTTGAACCTTACTGTCCTAACTATGTCTCTCGCCAGTTTGGCTTCGCCCAAGGCATTCCCTGTCCTTTATTGATCGCCTTCAATAATCGCGGGACCCATAGAACTTCTATTGAAAACTTCGCCGAACTCCAATACATAACCCGCCTAAACAAAGCCTATCTCCCTCCTTTGTCTGACTTGTCTCGCCCTTGTGTGTCCCCCATCTGTTCTCCTGGATTCACCGACTGGTGGAATTCCATCGTCCAATCTTATTATGATTTATCGCCCAAAGAGATTCTTTCACTTCATAATTTCGATTTACCACCTTTAAACAGAAAACCTACTCATGCCGATTTATTTCTTTTGCAGGCCCCAAAACGTCAAACTTTCACAGGTATTATCGGTTATCATTTCGAAATTTCTCGCTTTGAACGTTTTTATAAATTCAAATTCGACCCTTTAGATCGCCCAGGAATGAACCTTAAGATGCAAGAACATAGGAGGATAGCTCGGTCTAGTTTTTATAAAAAATGGGATAGAATTTGGGAGGAAAAATATAAACACCTACCCTACCAACTCTTTTTAGAAAAGGTTCGCCCCAAATTTAAGTACAAATCCCCTCGTGTACCAAAATGTAATTATGCTACGATCGCCCCTATTAAAAAACCAAAAACTAGAAAAAAGAAAGCTAAAGTTGACTTAACCGATTTGGGAGTAACGTATACTGGCATCCGATGCCCACCTTACGAAGAATCCGTAGCCGAACTGGTGCGCATCGGTTACCAGAAGATCCCAGGTATTCTAAAAATATTTTTTGGTTACCTTTTTTGACTCCTTTTCACTAATACTTGGTGTACTTTTGCAGTTGGTATTCCCCACTTCGAAAAAGAAGACAACTGGGAGAATGATCATGAAGAGGAGAACCCCACGAAAAAATCCAAGAAGAAAAGGGCTGCCAAGACTTCCAGCAAGGAGCCGAGGGCTAAGAAAGGGCGAGCCGAATCTAAAGGCAAATCGGTCACGGAGATTTCCGAACGCAAAGGATCTCATTTATTTGATCCATCTCCTGCTGCCACCCCTTCGCAGAGCTGCCATTCGTCCTCCCGGGGCGATACACAGACTGGCGGCGATGTTCAATCTCGAGGTGAATCTCAACCTTTTGAAGGTGAAGGCAACACCCAAACCTCGCTGGCCACCAGTTCACAGACTCCTAACGCTTCGGAGATTCTGAGGCGAATGGAGACCCCGCAACGTATATCGCCCTTGGCTTCAGAGTATCTCAACTTCAATGCCAAGCCTGCTGCTAAACATTCCAAGGTAAGTTAATTAATTGCTCATTCTAAACTATTCGCCTAGCAGCTTATCTTTTACTGTGGTCAAATATGGCAGATTCCTCTAAGCCCAACCGATCCGGATGATGTGGCGGCGAAGGCGGCAGCTTTCTTGGATTCTGACAGTGATGATGATCAGCCGCCCATCCTGGAGAGCGAATTGCTTGTAGAAGTGAGCAGCGGCCCTTCTGAGAATTGGGGCGATCACCTGGACATCATCTCAAAGATGAAGCCTGAAGGTACCTCCATCTTCAAATCGCCTCAAGAAGCAGAAAAGTTGAGGAAGGCTGCCACAGCACTGGCCGATGCTCCGCCAGAGGTGCTTAGTGAGAAGGCTCGCGGAGCTATGGCGAAACTGTCGGCCTCTTTTCCTGCCTTCCAGAAGATTCATGATGAGTTAGCGCTCGTCCAGACCGAAGCTGACAAGTTGGCGAGCCAGGAGGCCGAAGCTAAGGAGAAACTGGAGACGCTCAAAACTCATGTGAAGTCGGCTGTTGCGACCCTCACTACCCGCCGCGATCGTGCTAAAGCCCTTCAGGATCAACTGGCTGCTATCAAGCAGGAGCTAAATATTGAAGAGAAGGAGATCGGCGAGCTAGAGGTCTCTATGGACAAAAGCCTGCTGCAGGGGATTGATGTTAAAAAGAGCAGGGGGGTTCTAAAACAGAAAATTGCCAAGGTGAAGCCACAGGTGGACGATGCTCGCAAAGCTTTTATCACCGTTCGGAGCGAACTGGGCGATATTTTTAGCCATTTTTAGATTTTTATAAGTCCAGAACAATTTTTATATTTTTGCAAGTTCAGAACAATTCAGTCGCTTTGTGTATTTGCACTAGCTCCGAAATTTTGGCAACCTTTGATCGGCTAGGGGGCCGTATCTTGTATTTTTTTGTTATTTTTCAATGTTTACTCGGCCAGAGAGCCGAAAATTTCACCATAATTCACAACTTGCATTACTTTCATGTCTGATTATTTTCATATTATCGGTCCGTAATTGGTCCGATACGAAATAATGTTATTTATTAAAAAATAATTACAATATGTTGAGAAAAAACGGAGAACCCGTTGAAAAAACTCAACGAATGTGAAACGCCGAAAACGCAAACGGTGCTACCGAATGATCGGCGTTGTCTTATATTCGCCGCATATTCCGTGAATTGTAACATTCCAGGATACTCGGCGGGGAAGCATCAACAGCACTATTCTTCGTCGGCTCCAAATAACCGACGGTCTACGCCCTCCCAACAGCTCGGAACGTACTTTTTCAGGAACTGACCGTTGATCGCCCTGTCGTGTTCTTCCCCATCAATATCTGCCAATAAGTATGCTCCGCCTGTTAGCTTGTTGACCACAATAAAGGGGCCTTCCCAGTTCGGGCTCCATTTACCAAGCCGAGTGTCTTTGTGGCCGATAGGCAAGACTGTTTTCCATACTATATCGCCCATGGTAAAAGCTTTCTGTTTTACCCGTTTGTTGTAAGCTCTCTCGACCCTTCTTTTTTGAGCTTCTAAGTGATCTAACGCCGTTAAACGTTCTTCGTCAAGGTCAAGAGAATCTATCACCATTTTGTCAAAGTAATCGTCTTTGGACAATTTGCTCTGGTATCTGCGGCGAGTAGACGTTACGGTTAGCTCCATTGGCAACATCGCGTCGTAACCATAAACCAGTCTGAAAGGCGAAGTCCCAGTAGCCGACTTCTGACTGGTTCTATTCGCCCAAACGGCTTCTGATAAAAACACATGCCATTGTCTTGGGTTTTCTTCAATCATCTTTTGAACTATGAGCTTGATGGCTTTGTTCGTGGCTTCGGCTTGTCCATTGGCCTGGGCGTAGTACGGTGTTGAGTGCAACATTTTTATCTTCATTTGGGAGGCCCACCAACTTATATCGCTTCCTGTGAACATCGTCCCTTGATCTGTGGTTATGGACTCGGGCAAGCCGTGTCTGTGGACGATGTATTCTTTGAAAAACTTGATCACCGCTTCTTGTGTCGGCGACTTCAAAGGTTTAGCTTCGACCCACTTGGTGAAGTAGCAAGTGGCGATAATCACAAAAGTATGACCGTCAGACGAGCCGGGGTATACTTTCCCTATCAGGTCGACCGCCCATCCTCTGAATAGCCAAGGCTTGATGATGGAGTGCAGGTCTTCGGCCGGGACGTGTTGTATTGGGCCGAATTTCTGACAAGCTTCGCAACCTTTGGCATATCTTATGCAGTCTTGTTCCATTTTCGCCCAATAAAAGCCGTATTTGTGGATAAGCCACCTCATTCTGGGGCCCGCCTGGTGGGCGCCTGCTATACCTTCGTGTACCTCGGCCATAGCAAGCATCGCCTCTTTTGGACCGATGCATCTAAAGAGTAGCCCTTCAAAGCCCTTCTTATATAATTCGCCGGCTAAGACCACGTAATTAAGGGCTAAAGTCCTCAACCTCCTATTCGTGGCGTCTGGTTTTTCGAACCACTTCAGGAGCTCGTCCCTCCAATCTTGGGTGACGTCCAGCTGGTAAACCGAGAATTGTCTTTCGTCGATCGTAATGCCCCCGGTGTGGAGATTCGGTGTTTCCCTCTCTATGGCATCGAATTCTCGGTTTACCTTGTAACCACTACCGTGCTGAGCTAGGTCGTTTGCAACGCCGTTATCGGCCCTCTCTGTGTATTCTATCCTCGTATCCTGAAAGCCTTCGTTCAGGTGTTTCGCCTTGTTGCAATACCTTACCAACAGCTCGGACTCGCATTTGAATTCTCCTGTCACTTGTTTAATGACCAGCAAAGAATCTCCTTTTACACTGATCGCCCTTGCCCCTAGCTCGGCTAAAATTTCAAACCCGAATATGAGGGCCTCATATTCTGCCTGATTGTTGGTGCATTCGAACTGGAGTCTGAATGACAACTGATAGGATGCCCCCAAGGGCGTGACGATGTGTACTCCCGCGCCTGCCCCCTGGCTTGTCCTGGATCCGTCGAACCACATCTTCCACACGGCGATGTCAAAGAACGTGACTGTTTCTTCCTTGAGGGTAATACCAGGGTGATCGGCCAAGAAGTCTGCCAACACTTGTCCTTTTACTGCTCTTTGGGGAACATACACCAATGTGAATTCGGACATTGCAATCGCCCATTTTCCAATCCGATTCCTCAAGTATGGCTTCGATAAGATATACTTAATGATATCGGTTTGGGACAATACATACACTACGACCGGCAACATATAGTATCGCAGCTTGCAGCATGTGAAGTACAGGCATAGACACATTTTTTCTATGTCGGTATAGCGAATCTCTGTGTCCGTCAATTCTCGGCTTAAGTAGTAGACTGCTCTCTCGACCCCATCGTCCTCTTGGGCGAGCATACATCCTAAGGATTCGTGTGCAGCCGATAGGTATAGCAACAACGGCTTATTCGGCTTTGGAGGGGTCATAACCGGAGGTTTTGCCAAGTAACCTTTCAAATCGTCGAACACCCTCTGTTGCTCGTCCGTCCATATCCACTCGTCGGTCTCTTTTCCTCTCAGCAAAACACTCCAGCTGCGAAGTCGGCCCGCTGTGTTTGCTATGAATCTTCTTAAAAAATTGATTTGACCGATGAGCCTCTGGAGCTGCTTCTTGGTTTTAGGTGGTTCAGCATTTATAATCGCCTTGGCTTTGTTCTTGTCTATTTCTACTCCCCGCTGGTGAACCAAGAAACCCAAGAAGTTTCCAGCCGAAACGCCGAACGCGCATTTCAAAGGGTTCATTTTTAACCCATTGCGTCGTATACGCTCGAAACCTTTCCGGAGATCGGCAAGATGAACTTCGCCTGTATTTGACTTGATTACGACATCGTCGATGTAGACCTCCAGGCAGTCGAGGCCTCTGAACATCTTGTTCATCGCCCTCTGATATGTTGCCCCCGCGTTCTTTAAGCCAAAAGGCATCACGACCCATTCGTAGGCTCCGATCGGCCCGGGGCATCTGAAAGCCGTTTTGGAGATGTCTTCCTTGCTGATTGGAACTTGGTTGTACCCGGAGTGCGCATCGAGGAAACTGAGTATCGTGTGTCCTGCTGCCCTGTCTATCAGCATATCGGCCACAGGCATCGGGTATTCGTCCTCAGGTGTAGCCAGGTTGAGGTTCTGAAAATCTACGCACACTCGTAGCTTCCCGTTTTTCTTCATCACTGGCACGATGTTAGAGAGCCATTCGGTGTATTGGGCTTCCCGAATAAACTTGGCATCTTCCAGCCGCTTAATCTCATCCTGTATGAGAGTATCCACTTCCCTGGACATTCGCCGGGGAGGTTGCCGAAATGGCCGAAACCCACTCTTTAATGGGAGCTTATGTTCGGCGATATCAGGATCAAGGCCCGGCATTTCCTCGTACGACCAGGCAAAACAGTCGCGGAACTCAATGAGTAGGGCGATCAGTTGCTCTCTGAATTCCTCGTCAAGTCCTGCGTTGATATATATAGGCTTGGGCGATTCATCTGTCCCCAAATTGATTTCGAGGAGGTCGTCCTGTACTTGGGCGGGATCGTCTTCTAACTTCCCGGTTGCCAATCGTATGTCCCCGATCCGCAGCGATCCTGTTGGGTCCTGGTCCTGGTCCTCATAGATGCATTCGGCCGATGTAATATCATACAGCGAGGTTAACTGTCTAATTTTCTCCCTCAATTCTTTATGTCGTGCTATCATTTTAAATCTTTGAGGATGGTGGATCGGCCTTTGCCCCCGAGGGTCACTAATACCGGCCGATCCGAGTTAACAAGCAAGCGAGGGACGCTCGTCTCTCCTTTCGAACTAAGGGATTGTATGTTGCGCACCTCTTCATCATATAAACGTGCTTCGAGTACGTTATGGTCCTCGCCGAAGGGGTTGGGATCACCCTGCACAACTTCGGCCTCGCCGTCATCTCGCCATATGAAGAGCATTTGATGCATAGTCGACGGTATACACATGTTGGAGTGTATCCAATCGCGGCCGAGCAAAATATTATAGTTGCTCCGGGCATTGACTACGAAAAACCCTTCTTCGGTTTCTACTCGCCCCACCTTAATTATGAGGGTAATGTACCCCTCGGCCGGCGTTTCGCCCCCTGCGAAGTCAGTCATGTAAACATCGGTCGGGTCAAGCTGATCCCGCGTTATGCCCAATTTTTTGAGCATTTTCGCCGGTAGTATGTTAACGCCAGCCCCGTTATCGATGAGGACTCGGTTAATCGACACCCCGTTCAAATCGGCCTTGATGTACAATGGCCGAATGTGCCTAGTCATCCTTTTTGGAGGTTTGCTAAGAGATACTACCGCGGTATCATCGGCGCTATCTCCTTCTGGTACGATTACATCGCCTTCCAACGTTGCCTTCTGCCCCGGTTTACTTCTGTATGAGTTGGGGAGCGTGACCACTTTTACTCCGTATTCGTCCCTTACCACCGGGACCCAGGCTTTCAACACGCCCTTCTTGTGCGAGACGACGACCTCGCGGTCTTTAGGCAATCTTGCTTTAAGCTGACCACCGTGGTGCGATACGAGTACGTCCTTGTAGGACGATCGGCCGCTAGAATCTTCGTCGTCTTTGTGAACTACTGTAATACCCCAAAATATTTAAGTATTTAATTGGACCACGTGTCCAGTGTTGCATCACCGGAGTAGCGATATCGGGAGGATTTCCGAGAAATTAAGATAAGTATAAAATATTAGCAGGACGGTTTTAAAAAGAAAAAGATTATTTCGAGAAACTTAATATTATATTTCAATTCTAAAGTTAGAATTGGAATTAGAAGGAGAAATGTTAAGAAAGTCGCAAAATAAGGTACAGGGACTAAAATGGTAATTTAACCATATAAGACCCGAAGGGATATTATTTCGCCAAAGCCCGCGAAATATTTTATAGTATATGTGGTAAAAGTTTCGGGTCAATCGGAGACCTTTTAAAATTTGAACGCGGATGCGTTTGGGCTAAATTGTAACTTTTGAAAAGTTTCAAGGGCCAAAGTGCAAATTAGCCAATTAAGCCTCGGGAATAACAATTAGAAGATTATTGATGGAAATAATAATTTTGGGGTAGTATTATTTATTTGGATATAAATAATACGTAAGTAATTGAGTTAGAAGGATAATTTAACCATTTGGTTAATTATTAAAGTTTTAAAGAGAAATGGTTTAAGTTAAAGAAATGAAGGATTAAACTGGCAAATTTGCCAAACTATATATACACATTTCCTTAATCATAAGGAATCAGAGAGGAAAGAAATCTCCAGAAGGAGAAAAGAAAGAAAGGGACGACCGTTTCGATCCGTCGCTCGATCTCCGTTTCTCGTCCGTTTCCGACGCTTAATAGCTCGAATTGATCGTATTCCAGAGGCGAATCGCGGTAAGCTTGTCGTTTTACCGTTTAAACGGATATATTTTAAGTTATATCGATTCAAAGTTTTAGGCCACGAAACGATTATATCGTTTTAATCGATATTAGAATTGGATTATAGTGTTTTGAGCTTAGATTAAGCGTTTCGGATGTGTTTGGAACGTTCTCACGCCGGAAGCACGTCGGAATGATCGAGGGCGAGTGTTACGCGGGCGCGTAACAATGTTACGCGGGCGCGTAACATAGTTACGCGGGCGCGTAACAAAGTTACGCGGGCGCGTAACAATGTTACGCGGGCGCGTAACATAGTTACGCGGGCGCGTAACAATGTTACGCGGGCGCGTAACAAACTTGCGCGGGCGCGCAAGTACTTTGCGCGGGCGCGTAACAATGTTACGCGGGCGCGTAACAAACTTGCGCGGGCGCGCAAGTACTTTGCGCGGGCGCGCAACAAAACTATGCGGGCGCATAGTTTACGTGAAGCACTTATATGGTACTTTTGCCCCGCTATGACCCCGTTTTCCGACTTTAAGAGTGTCGACATCAAAAAGGAAATACGGACCCCGAAAACGATAAATATAGATATCGAGCATGACGTATTCGATTAGGGTTTCGAGATATAAGAAACTTATGATTAGAAATCGATGAGTAAGAGATATAACAAGTATCTCGCCTAAGTCTTAGAACACGATCAAAGTTAAAAGACGTCTTTAGAATAAGATCGAGTAAACCTAAGTTTATAACTTAGGGTTTTGATACTAAGCCTACGTTTATGGATTAAACGTACAGGTAACTCGACTAAGTAGCGTACATACCGGCAAGCTACCAGGCCAACGAGCTGGATAGCTACGAGAACAACGCATGGAGCTTACGCTTGCGGGAATATAGTAATGCAGTTTTGGATAGCGGTCACTGTGAGTGGCAATTTACTTTCGCGTATTATTAGTATAAAAGTTATTTTCATATATATACGTATATTGTTTTCACGCATCGCATTATATACAATTGATTGGATGTTATATGTTTATTTAATTTCTATATGTGAGAACTAGTATGCGATCCGAGGAAACTAGCTACCTATTGGGTGTCAATAGGCTGTGTGATCACCAGTATCGAGTCAGTCTAGTATGTTTGCATTGAGAAATGACTTGACACAGCTGGGAGCTGTTGATGAATATGAAATTTACGATTGGGTTATGATTTAGATACGCAGAGTGAACTCGGCTACGGTGTAGCCTGGAAGTCCCCGTATCTAGTGGCTGGGCCACCAGCGAGTTGGACTCGCAATTGATATTTATGATTGGGTTGAACGATATATGATTATTCGAGAGATGTGTCGCATGCTAGGATATTAGTTTCGTACGGATCAAATACCTGTTTATATGTTTTATATTATTGTTTTCTTGAGATGCGATGTTATATTTTTATATTAATACCGTTAGTAACTTGCAAGCTCACTCAGTATTTTCCCAAATACTGACCCCTCACTCTGATGTTTGCAGGTATACGGAGTCGGATCAGACAAACCAGCTCCACTGTGCCAGAAGTCATTGGACTTGCACAAGTATGAGTTCCTAAAGCTGCAGTAGTCAGTAGGTGTCAGTACTAGATAAATATTTTGACTTCAAACAGTATTTTTATATTGTAAACTTTAATATGATATTTTAATATCTATAAATGTATTATCTGAAAGGGTTTTCCTGGAAAATGTTTTAATACATATTATGTATTATATTTTTATTTGCGAAAAATTATTAGTGGTTTTAGGCTTGCTACGGGTTTCGGAGCTACCACTCCCATTCCCTAGCGCCGGTCTCAGCTCAATAATTTGGGTCGTGACAACTACTGCCGTAACGGACACATTGGCCGCTTGTTTTTCGCTCTTTGGCATCCATACCTTCCTTACCTTGGCATTTCGCCTATCAGGCGATTTGGCATCCGCATCGGCCTGGTTCCTTACCCCCAGTCTCTCGGCTATCGGCCTATTTCCGTGCTGCTCTCTGGGAGCCGATTCTGTCCCGTGATTCGCCCGCGACTCTTGTCGCAGCCTTTGCATTCTCCTCTTTTGGGTTTTCGTCATACGAGGGGTCTCCTCCGTTGGCCGAAATATCCTCTTGAATACATTAGTGGCAGACCTCCGCTGTGGCTCATGCCTCTGCCACTGTTCTGTGGGCGATCTCGGTTTAAAGGTCTTGGGATGCTTCCTCGTGTTCTCGCCTCCTTTGACCTTAAAACACGTACTGCATGAGGGGCAAGTCATATCTGCAGTGGGCGAGCTGTACCGCTTCCTCTTCTGTTGCTGAGGTCGCCCTTTTTCTCCTCGCCACTTTGAACCGTCGGTCTCTACTCTCGGCTTGGGCCTTCTAGCGTTCCACTTGCTTTGTATCTGCCCTTGCTCTAGGTAACTATCAAAGTGAGGCCGAATGGTGTTAATAGACACGTATTTTACATCGGCCTCTTTCTTCGTTGGGAAGAGAAGTTTTCCTTCGTTAATTGCCTTCTGGATCACGTTTCTGAAATTTACGCAATTGTTCGTACTGTGCCTCCAGGAATTGTGGTACTTGCAATAATCCTTACCGACCAGCTCCTCCGTCGGTGGAATCGTATGACCTTCGCTTAGGGCGATCTGCCCATCCTTCAACAGGGCATCGAATATGTCGTCGGCCTTAGTCAGGTCGAACGAATACTCTTTTTGTACCACCGCGGTTTTATTTCTTTTGACAAAGCCAGGCTTTCGCAAGGCCGAACATTCCAGGGGTTTTGTTCCCAAAAATTCGGCCATGTTGACTTCATCTTCGGATCCACTATCTTCGCTATCAGACACCACGGCCACGTCGAGCTGGTCTTTGTAATAGGTCCCTTTAGATGCGCCTCTCCTCTGTTCTTTCTCCTGGAGGAGTCTTTCGTAGCTCGTCACCCTGTTCGTTAACTCGAACAAGTCCCGAAACCTGTGGCCCTCGAAATGCTCCCTCATGGCGAAACTCATTCCTCTTACCACTATCGGTACGCAATCGGCCTCTGACATTTTGGTGGAGCACCTAGTCCTGAGGTTTCTAAATCGGCCAATATACTTCTCTGCCGACTCACTCGGTAGCTGTGAGATTCGGGCGAGGTCGGCCAGGGTGACATCAGGTGGTGCCCTGTAAAACTCTTCATGGAAGAGGATTTCGAGGTCCTTCCATGTGTCTACCGAATTGGGCGACAATCTAGAGTACCACGTAAACGCCATTTTTGTCAAAGAGCTGGCGAAAAGCCGGAGCTTCCAGAAATCGTGAGCAGCTGCTTCGCCGCATTGGGCTGAAAACCGGGCGACATGTTCAACCGTGGATTGACCCTTCTCCTCGCCCGAAAACAAACTAAACTCTGGCACTTTATACCCCCTTGGGAAAGGATATAACTTGTCGATCCAGTCCGGATACGGTTTCATGTACGATGGGCGAGACATAGGTCGCAGGTCCACCCTGAGCCTTTCTAGCATGTCCACGAGTTGCCCTTGATTGTATATATTTGGTTCGCCTCCCTCGGAGTACGATCGTTCGCCCGTGTTGGGCTCCTGGGTGTTGGTTCCAGTAGCTCCCCCTTGTGGTCTAGCTTTGCCTTGTGGGTTGGACGAGCTTGCCCCCGGGTGATCGGCCCTTCCTGAGAACTCGGCCTCGTTCCTCGTTAAGAGCTTAACGGAACCATATGTATACCCCATCTTGTTGGGTTGTTGTTCGGCCGAACCACCTGCTTGACCAAAACGGCTCGGTGTTTGGTTCTGTTCGGCTCTCCTGTACCCTTGATCGGCCGCGGATTGCCCAGAAAATAATCGCCCTAGGTTTTCCATTGCCTTGTTGAGGCCGTCTAAGTTCCCTTGGATCTGCCTCTGGACCGACGTTTGGTCGGCCATGATGTTCCTCATTACTTCGGACATCTGATGCATAGCACCGTCGAACATTTGCTTGTTCTCTTGCGCTATCTCGCCCCTCATGGCCGAGAAGTCGGCCTGTGATAAAGAAGGGCGAGAGGGAGGAAGCTGGCGCGAGTAGTCTATCATGTCATCGGTCGCGTCGTCGACCTTGTCCTTAGGTAGGTTTCCCTCGGTATCCGTTGTATTCGGCACCTTGCTTGATTGGTTCACCTGTTTATCCTTGGCCATGGTTTCTGATCTATCCGAATCTGATTCGTCTACTACGTCACCTTCCTTCCGTTGTTGTCGGCGTATGGACCGAGCGTGCCTGGAATCGTCCTTAAAGTCCGTTTTTGTGCTAACCATAAACTGGTCCCCAGTAGAGTCGCCAAAAGATGTTCGCCTAGAAATATTCCGGACTCGAATCTTTGAATTTATAATCGGGATCGGTTTGAGATTTGATACTTTAACGAACCTATGTAGATATTCACAGGGCTTGTTTGGTTAAAGACACTTAACCACGTGATTTAAGAAGTAATAATCTGGGAGTTAAGAACTCAGGCGAGATTAATACCGAAAACTACTCCTAAATTAAAACAATCCGGAGATTACTGGGCTTGGTTTTTGATTGATTGATTTGTTGATACAAAAATAATAAAGCTCTGAGCTATTTATAACTCCTCATAATTAAGACTCCTAATTTAACTAGGACTAAGACTCTGAAAGAAAATCACTCCTAATGAGCTACAAACTCCTAATAAAATAGAAAAAGCAATAATAAACAAGCTTTCCGTTGGGCCTTGATCCCTGATAAGCCCATATGAAGTTCTATCCGGTAATTATTTGGGCCGGTGTAAACAATAACTTATAAGAAGCTCCTTTGGAACAGTAACAACATAGCACCCAAAACATATATTTCACAGTGATTCTATAGAAAGATTAAGATATAAGTATGATATTCAAAGTAATTAGAAGCAATTTAACTTGGCTATGCAAAGCTCATGGAAAGCATCCAAGAAGATTTTATAAGCGTTCATTCCTGCAAAGCTTTGAGCATCATTAAACATCCACCAGGAGAAACCACAGGCATCAATAATTCTTTGAACCAAACAAAATAAGTATCCTTCGAATGTGACATACTAAAGCGTAATATTAGTTCTGAGACTTGTATTTGAATAAACAATACCAACTTACACCTCAGCCGCAGGTTGGGTCACTCCAAACTTCACTAATAACTTGCTTAGGTTCTCGGGTGAGCAAGCCTCGTACTTCACTTTTCCAGAGGGCGTGAGGTAGACCTCGGCCAATTCAAGCTTATCGGAAGTAAGACTTGTACTGTCCATTGTCTTACTGAGCACCTTTAGAGCCAGCTGAACCGCCTCTTCCCTCGTGATATCATCCTTGTAGTCCTGCTTCAACATTGATTGTGCTGCCTGGTTGTTGGCTCCAACAGCTGCAGCCTTCCAACCACCATAGTTTCCGCTTGGATCACTCATGTACAGCTGGAACCCAAAATTCTTGTCCCAGCCAGCAAACAGAAACGAAACACCAAAGGGACGAAGCCCGCCAAACTGTGTGTAACCTTGCTTGGTATCACAAAGAGATTGCACAAGCTGTTCAACAGGCATTGGTTCTTGGTACGCAAAAGTATAGCGCTGGGCTTGAACTCTGGCCGTGTTGATAAGAATGTTAGCATCCGACATAATGCCGGCCACAGCGCACGCTACATGATCATCAATCTTGTACATCTTCTCAGTTGATGTGGAAGTTTGAAGGAGTTTGGAAGTAACCTTCTTTTCACCAACTAAAACAACCCCATCTTTCGACAATACCCCGATTGCGGAACCTGCATTTCCAATCGCCTCCATTGCGTACTCGACTTGGTATAGACGACCTTCTGGGGAGAAGATCGTCGTGCGGCTATCATATCTCCGAGACATATTACCTCACACTATATATAAAAAAGGGTAAATTACAAGAGCACAAGGTCGTTCAACAAATTAAATTCATGTAACAGCATTACATCAAAATCAATAAAATAACTTAAACTTATAAATCTGACTCTAATTTTTTTCTTTTTCATCCAAACTGCCTAATTTTTAACATACACAGATGTTAAAATTAAGTAATATCAATTTTTGCATTCAAATTAAATTTCTTACAAGGTTGATTATTTATGAAAGTTAAAAATGCAAGATTTATATAATTTGGTTTGATCTAACGAAAATTGAATCTACAAATAAAACCAGAAAGAAAACAGAACAAAAAACAAAGTAAGGGCGAAGGATAGTTAGGGTTTCATTACCTGTTCTTCTCAATTGTCGTTTGATAAACTTCGATTTCGATGTTGAAGAATTAAAAGTCTGTATTAAAATAGTTGGCTTGGCTTCGTCTTTGTGAGTGTTTCTTGGTTTTAGCTTTCTGGGCAAGTCTGCTATTAATTTAAAACGATGTCGTATTGAGTCATCAGCAGGCAGTTCTTTTCCAAAAAAATGTCAAACAAATTTAAAAACGAGTGTCAATTTTTTTTTACGAGTGCAGAAAAAAAATTCCGGCAGCAAGTGTCTGAATGGGCGGTGGTTTCCGGTGAGTGTTGGCGGTCGAAATGGAGCAATTTCCGATGAATGGAGGGATGAATCGATCCAGTTTTGTATAGTAGAGGGGAGAGATATCCCAATTTCTTCGGATATTTTTAATTCATTTCATAATTATTGGGTGTGTTTGGCCCCATTTTACGAGTTTGGGCCATTTTGATATTTCGTGACAAGTTGAGGAGATAAATTGATCCTTTGTTCACTTAAAAATTTATGCTACGAGTAAGCGTATACACTTTTAGAAGTTTAGTAATATTAAAAAAAAATTACAGTTATTTTGTTTTCAGCTTACTTTGTCTATTTAACCATTAGATGAATGTGATGAAAAATTCATCCAACGGTAGTAAGTAAATAAAATAAGTTTTACATTGTAAAAAAACAAATAACCATAGAAAAACCCTTAAAAAGAGAAAAGGATCAGTTGAACTCCTAATATTTAGTCTATGGGTCAAATAGACTCTCAACATTTGGAAAGATACAATGAGAACTCTAACATTAGTAAACTGTATCATATAAACCCTCATTCTTAACATCGTCAAAAATGTAGATAATGCCGTTAGTTAATGGGTTTGATTTGGCTTTTGCACACCCCTACAAAATTAGGCAACTCATGCTTCCAATATCAAATCAGTATATACAAATGTAAATACATGGACTAACCTGAAGATAATTACATTTTAATGCCTCCAGTCTACTTTCATTACCCCATAGCAAACGAACCAAAATCCTCTAAAATTGGACTATATTTACATAATATGATACTTACTATATACGTAGGATACCCCATTATTGCTTTATGTAGTTTTATTTCGAGAGAAATAATGGGCAATGGTAGAACCACGTTTAACACCATTAGTCCGCTTCTGAGGTCGAATCCAAGCTTGAACCTCATCTCGAATTTCTGGTGGTAACTCATCAATCACCGACGGGTCAATCTCATCAATATTGTAATTCCATGAATCCCTCTGTATATTTTGACTTGAACTCTGCCTGCCATCATTTGTGCACCCTGCAAGGAGGCTCTCCTTTCTCAGCTCAACTGGGGGTGCTTCTGAACCTAAATTAAGTGTTTTCCAAGGATAAGGACTAACATAAAGAAGCTAGAAGCAGGATTCCAAGATATTCAGTGACTTAAAATGCTACATCACCTTGAACCAAGTCGAGATTCTCCATTTCTAATGAAGAGCAGGAGGAATTACAGTTTTTGAAAAAATTCAAGATTGTTCCCTGATTTTAACATAAAAATATATATTAAAAAAAAAGAACAGGAAAACATACTGATTAACGAGAGCACAAATTCTGCAAATTCCGGTGCTAAACAAACAAAAGAAATAAACAAGAAACCTTTCCCTCAACAAATGGAATTCTATGCATAAGCATCTGTAAATCATATGCAGGCATATAATTTTTTTAATAAACTCAACACTACAGAATGCAACCTTGGGACTAATGCAAAACTGTTCAATAGTTACTTGGTCACTTTTTTGTTTAAATTTGGTCAGGAATTTTACCCCGTCATTGGTTTAATAAATAAGAGCAGATAAATTGAGAACGGGCAACATATACATAACTTATACTCGCTCCTAGTCCTAACAAACTAAATGAGGAAATGAAGGTAGTACATATGACCGCATACTTGACAAGGGGACATAGGTCTTGTATGCATTACAATTTCCCCTCAAGATTTTCCCGCTAGGCAGCCTACCATTGATCTTCGATATACTTATCACGACGCCAAAAAATGAAAGGAACTGAAATCACCTATCCATAAAGGACCTTATCCATCATAAGCTCATATGTTGGTATTAAGGTAATGAGGTGTATAAGCAATTGGACAAATTTACCTTGTTACTCAAAGTTTTTCTTTTCTGTTCTTTGTGTATGAA
The DNA here is from genome assembly GCF_937616625.2 of Mercurialis annua. NCBI lineage: Eukaryota > Viridiplantae > Streptophyta > Magnoliopsida > Malpighiales > Euphorbiaceae > Mercurialis > Mercurialis annua. The sequence continues at coordinate 15,201,102 of NC_065574.1, forward strand.
ACTAGGTGTTATAATCCTGGGATCCTTTCTAGAAATACATCCTTCTGAATTACTTCGGGTGGGTTCCAAGCAACTTTCAGTAACTGAATGAACACCCAGCTTGCATCGGTTACAATGTGCAACACAATTTCAAAAGATCATTAAAGGAAATGCTAACAAAATTTATAATCTAACAAGATAAAACCTGAGGACAAGGGCAGTGAAGTTTCATGTCTGAAAGCATCTTTTGCTCCATTTGGTGAAGAGCAAGATGAATTCTGCAAAAATTAGAACCTCATGTTTGCGTATTAATTGGCATTCATAGCCAGACACTACCAGATAACCAATTATTCTAAAACAAAAAACTTGCATGTCAGACAAAGACAATAATGCTGTTTGTTTTTAAATGGATGCACAAGCATGTAAAATAAAATGACCATTTTGTGGACTGCAAGAGAGTAATAAATTACAAGACTGATAATGTTGCAGAAAAATGCCAACTACAAGCCGAATGGAATCAGCACAAAATCATAAACCTCGTTCAGGGAGAAAACATAATGGGATTTCTTTCTATCTAACTATGCCTTTATATACATATCCACACTACCAAATCAAGCGAGTCAAATGAAAGATCTCACCCTGAAAACTAATTGATAAAACATAAATTTCTGCTTTTGAGTTAAATGTTGTAATCCACAAATAAAAGTGGTACAAGAATCTAAAGCTAAGGAGAAAATAACTTCACTTTGAAAACATGAAAATGGAATTGAAGTATCCAATATCTGGAGAACCCCAACTATAACTAAAAAACACTAAACACGCAAGCTGATAAAAACTTATTCAAAATTAGAAGATTATATAATATGGGGCACTTTTACAGATGCAAGTTCAGCATATCAAATTGTAAAGGTGAAACAGAATAAAAATTAAATGAAAATACCAGAACACATGCTGATTTCATGAATTTGAAATGTTTGATAATCATAATATTACAAATGATATAGCCAATTAGTGAAAGAGTTGCAAAGTTTCTAGAAAATATGTTTTATGTGGACAACAGATGATGCTTAAAGATAGAAAAATATAGCTCTCAAACTTTTACACAAAGAAGAAGACTGTGACAATGTTAACAGGCACCGAAATTCCAATGCAGTTGACTGAAGAACTGCATATTACCTATGTAAGAATACTTTAACAATTTCAACTAGGCAGTCCAGAACTTCAGTAGCATGAGCCTCTTTTTCAACATATTTCAGATTCTAGCATCTAAAATATACACAGTTCTCATGAACATATATAAATGAGATTAGAATTTATTTTTCTAAACCATTAACAATCACGGCTATGTCATACTGCAAAACAGAAAAGGATTTTGCTTCTAGAATACCTGATCTTCGCTCACAGTGTTTTCCTGTTTTGGTTTATCCTCATAAGGAACAGTATACTGAAGTTGTAGCGCAGAGCTTCCACGACCTGTATTCCACATAAATAATAGAAAAGTAACGATATAAGTTTTTTTAAAAATTGGGTTTTTTTAGCCAAAATGGTACAAATTTTTTATACCTTGTTCGAAAATGGTACTATAGTTCTAATTGTATCATTTTGGTACCATTACTTTTTTTTTTCTTTCAAATAAGGTTATTTATCCATTTTAGGTAATTTGAAGCTTACGTGACAAGCAAATTGTGTATTTTATGGATGAGTTTACATGCTGCCACGTCAGCTCCAAATTATCTAAAATGATCAGAAACACTAATATGAAACAAAAATAAAAGTGATGGTACCAAAATGATACAAATTAAAACTATGGTACCATTTTAAAACAAGGTACAAAGAGTTGGTACCATTTTGGCTAATAACCAAAAAAAATTAATAGCTCTCGGTGAAATGATAATCACCTGAGGGGGATGATGGTGGAGCGTCTTGTTGCAGCGCAGAGCTTTCACGACCTGTATTCCGCATAAATAATAGAAAAGTAACAGTACAAGGGTCTTTTTTTAAAATTAATAGCTCTTAGTGAAATGATAATCACCTGAGGGGGATGATGGTGGAGGGTCTTGTATGAAGTTATCTGGTGTTTGCTTCAATGGAGATTGACATGATTGACCATGAAAGTATTTCATGATTGAACATGTTCCCTATTAGCAGGATAAAGAGCATAAAATTCATCATTCACTAACGGTGACAACTAGGTTACACTTCAATAAAAAAACATGGAGAGATGGTTAAAGGAATTTCGGAATTTCTGGTCAGAACTCCACTATTAGATTACTATGCATTTCTAAGATAATTTGGGATCTGTCATTCAGTGTTCAAGAAAGGATGTGCATTAAAAATCTCTTTCTCTTTGAAGGTGTGCACGTATAGATACATCTTTTCTGTTAGTGCTTAATCTGATGTGGTTGGTAATGCGGAAATAAACATCACTGTTACAGCTATTGCAACATTCACGGAACCATAAAATTACTACTCGCACCATTAGGGTAAACTAAAAGCTGCACTATTCACAGTTTATCTCAGCATTGTAACCATCATAACCAATGTTGTATTACTGCTTAACAGCCACCACTCATACCATACCTTCCATCATGATCCTTGGCTCATGTTCTGGCCACACCCACTACAGCTAGACACTCCCCTTTTCCATGAGTTGGCCACAAGACCAAGCTAGTTCTATTTATCTCAACTCTAACTATGTTAAGTTATATCAAACTTCGGAGCTTTTAGTCCAACAGCAGCACTCAATTAAAGTGCTTTTTATTTCTGTCATTTTACTCTCAAAGGACATTTTTCTTAGAGCTTTCAAATTAATTTAGGACTTTGTTTCATGTCAAGCAGTGAGTGAACTTTTAGCAACAAGAATATTAGTAGATTCTCCAATCTGACATACTTTATGTTGATCACATAATAAGCGAAGAATATCAATCAACATATAATGCCAAGCTAAGGTTCTTGTCCTTGCATATGAAACATGGGTACATGATTTGGCCTGGTGACAATTAAGGCAAATATGTACGGGCTGAACTTAGCAGAGAGAAGACGAAAAATTACTAACATCTAGAAAAGATTAGGTGAAGTATTGCCACATTTTAGTCTTTGAACTTACAGAGGGTAGATCAACAATTTTACTGGCTGAAACAGAAAGACCTGTTATTCCCCATCCATTTTGACTTCCTTGAATCTTGTTTCCATGTACACCCAAATATTCACGTAATCCAGCTTGACATAGGTTGAAAGCATCTTCCTGAATCTTGGAAATCCCATACCTCAATGGACAAGATTTTGAAGGAAACTTTTTATGTGAATCTGAGTCACCACACTGCAGGACAGCTTTAAATCAGAGCAGGATATATAAGCCTCCCAAGATTATATTAATGGAAGCAAAAAGAAAGCTGTGATGTGGAATAGATATATGACTAAAACAAGATAGAGTAGGTGGAAATAAAGTACCTTATATGCACTAGCATGCAGAGTAAGGGTGTGCGCCATCCGCTTGTTTTGCTCCAAATCAGAGCTCAGACGTTCACTGAGCTCTTCACAAAGTTGATCTAGCCAGTGTTGAACCTAAGAATAAAACAATTGAAAAAAATGGCACACCAAAATGAAATTGAAAAATCAATGGCCCATTACTTGTCAAAATTCAAATTTCTTTTATTCTTTTTTAAGAAATAGTACTTACGAAATAAATAAACTTTGCAATAAAAGTTGGTAAGTTTTATAGCATAAGTAAAGAAAATGAAGCTTGCTCCTCAAATTGTCGGGAACAGTAGTAATTGCACCGGGATATTAAAATGTAATTCTATTGAGAGAAATTACTAACATGAGAATAAAAAACAGATTGGTGTGGTCCAACTATTCTGATTTTCTTGATTCACTTAATCAAAAAGAGAGAAGTTTATCCTAATCACTTTAAGCTAATAGTGCTTCTTTAGAATGAAATTCATCAACGCCCAATCTTAAGCTAGTGTGTATGTGATTTAACACTAAGGAAATAATTGATGAAGTCCATTGCAAACTGGCATAAAGAGGTCATTTACGTCAAAATTGTGCATAAATGTAATTGTTAGTTCAAAATAAAATTCTTACCGAACCAACCGTCTTTAGTGCCCGAGGACCAGGGAATGACTTCCCAGAACCATGGCTTTTTGGGAGAAGGCGCCCCTGAACTTCTTCCCCATTGATGCCTCTAGCAATGTTCCACAACCATGTACTGAAGTGCAAGAGAAAAACAGGAATTATAACCATTGATTTTGACAACTTTTTGAGGGCTATGCACATGGAAAACAACCTTTATATATGATGCTTAAGGATTATTCCACAGGATTGATCCAGCATCAAGAATTACGGTAATGAGATAAATGAGAAATGAATCCTCAAAAACATAAATGAGAAACAAATAAACATTTGACAGAAAATATCCAGGACAAATTCAAAACTTAGTGGAATTTAGTTGAAGAAAACATCAGGTTCCATCTTTTTAGATTCTGGTGTAGACTGTAGACAGAAGGCTAAACCAACTTCAGTTGATTGAGTACATTTAGCAGAAAAGTTATCAATCAATGAAATTAAAGCACATACTTTGTCCTACAACATTTACCCAGTGTTAATTCCATAACGATCTTGTAGCTTCTCCTCAGAAAACTGCAGCAGATCTCCAACAGTATTCACACCCAAGTCACATTGAAGCGAAGAGCCCAGTTTCCCTCCAAGCTGTTTCCTACAATCGAACGAAATATTGCAGCCCAAGTTAGAAGAACAAATTAACATCAAAAGATAAACAAATAAAAAGGATTCCGGCACGTTGCATATCACATCTCAACTTAATATTATGTAGTAATAGTATGGACATGCGATTAAAGTACTTACATTTTCTTGATTGGCAATGGATCAAGCAATTCTTTTACAGAAACGAAGGGTACAACAGTTTGTTGTGCAGGTTTATTCATACCACTAGCAAGTTTGGCCAACATCTTCAAGCAAATTCACATTCATGTCATTTAACTTACTAATAAATAAATCATCGAACTTAAAGAGGAGAAACAGAAATATTAAGGACAGTTGCCTACCTTATTATGAGCAATACCAGCAGAGCATGTAAATTCAGACTCCTCCAAAACTTGCATCCTAAGTTCTGCAACTATGATAGCCCCACAAGCTAACATTTTGTCTCGATAATCAGCATCACTCCTACGAATCCACTCCCTCACGTTTTCTTTGGCATCATTTCCATTCTGAATTCAATGCCGAAATCAGTATAAGCAATACACAGAAGCGTAAATGAAACTTAACCAAAAATCAAGCAACAAAAAGCCTAGTCAGTTGTATGGAAGCCTAACACTCGGATTAACAAGGAAAAGCAAGAAGCCCAAGGCCTTTTAACTAATGGTTCACAATTGTTAAAGGATGCTCAAGTATACTGTCTTAAAAAGTACAAAGCAAGACTGTTGCATGGAAATAGAAACGAAAATGAAAATGGATACTGCGGGATGGCTTTCTTTCAAAAACAGGAAACAGAAATGCGGGAAAATATGTAAATAACAAAAAAATATAAATATAAATTATAGATATTTAAATAATAAAAATTTATGCATATAATATTTTATTCATGGAGAAAATATTTTTATGCAATGTTTGCTCAATAAAAAACATTCTGTCATACCTCATTCTTAAGGCCCAAAATATGTGATTTCAGAACTTCTTCGTCTATTGTATCCAAGCTATGAGGAGGTGTTTCTTTTAACATAGCTTCAGCAGAATCGGTAAGGTCAAGATAAACTTCATCAATTGACGCCCTTTCACATCGGCCCTTTCTTGCAAGAATAGACACCACCTATAATGTTCTCATTCAATTCCAAACAATACAAAACTAAATTTTCGATAAACATAACTACTTTCAATTTACACCAAAAAAACTAACATCAAACTTAACTAACCTCGGAACCAGCATTGCGATAGTCATTTAGGTCAGCTTTACCACGTGCCACAGGGACTTGAACAAGCTGAATCTGAGGACAAACTTCCTTTGCTTCATCACCTCGCATCGAACTAAAAGAAATACACAGTTTTCAAATATGGCCATCTTAATCAACCAAACAAACAAATGATTACATTCACGCGAAGAATTGATTACCGCTTGACTCCGAATTTTCGAGCCTCGTAACTAACAGCAATCAAACCTCCACCTTTCCACTCATTATACTGTACAACAGCACTGGGCAAACCTCTCAACTCCGGCCGCTTTCTCTGCTCCACTGCAATTAAGATAATAATAATAAAATAGAGCAAGAGTTAAATCAGTAATACACTAATTAATGAATTTTGTACAGAAATTATGATAAATTTCATCCAATTTTTTGAAATTAATTTGACTAATCAGAAGAAAGAAAATGACCTTGAACGTAGAAGCAATCCATGTCGACGTGTGCGATAATTCTAGAATCTGATGATTCCGGTCTTGCTACTGGCATTTTCTCCTCCTCTTCTTCTTCTTAATTAAATTCCTTTTCCCTCCATAATTATTACAGTTCTTCTATTGTACTCCCTCCGTCCCGTAAAGATAGAAAAAGCACCCATTTTACAAGAATTAAGAAAGTAGTTATTTATAGGTAATTTGTGATAATTTGTCTAAATTACCCTTTATAATCAATTAGTTATGTACATTTTCCAAAGCCACTTTACTCATTATAGCACTTACAACTCATTTATTTATCTTTTCAAAATATGCATTTAATGTTTTATGATAATCATGTAGGGGTATTTTGATAATTTTTGACTTAACTAACTCCACTTTTTCTATTTTTATGGGACAAAAAAAGGTGGTACTTTTTCTATCTTTATGGGACGGAGGGAGTATAACTTTTCCAAAACGCATTGTTTTATGAGGAAATGACATCCTTTACCCCATTTTTCAAATTACTTTCAAGTATACTCTATTAAGATCAATATTAGCAAGCGTGCTCCTTTGGATATTTTTATTTGCAAAAATACGCCATTCTACTTCCTTTCTAAACACAAATTTGATTTCCCAATAACTAAATCCTATCATTATCTTTTTCTACTTCACCTAATATATTTGCATTGCTTATGTAATACTCACATATTTTAATTTCTGTGGGCTTAATTTCTTATAAAAACCCTTACCTTGCACTTTTTTTTCGTTTATACCCTGACCTAATAAAAACACCATTTATACCCAATTTTAAGTTTTTATGTTTCGTCCCTACCCAAAAGCATTAAATTGTACTCTTTTCATTTAGAAAAGAGTTAAAACATACTTTTTTCTATTTTTAACAATACAAATAAATCCTTAAACTTAAAAAATAATCAAATATATCCAAATAATTAATTAAGTTTTTTAATTATATAAAATAAAAAAAATAAAAAAAATTATTATTATTTTTAATTTTTTTGTTAGAAATATTTTTTTAAAAAATTAAAAAAATAAACAAAACATTCGGAATTATTTAAAAAAAAATTAAAAAAAAATTATTATTATTTTTAATTTTTTTGAAGAAGATGGTATTTTTGTACTATTAATAACTTTAATATCTAATTAGTATATAAATTAAAAATGAAGAATTGTTTTAAACTCTTTTTCAAATGAAAATAGTACAATTTAATGTTTTTGGGTAGAGATGAAACATAAAAACTCAAAATTGGGTATAAATGGTGTTTTTACAAGGTCAGGGTATAAACGAAAAAAAAATGCAAGGTGGGGTTTTTTTAAAGAATTAAGCCATTTCTGTGCTTTTATCTTTATTAGTTATTATGTAGGGTAAATGTCATAAAAATTCACCAAGTTTACATATTTTCTCATTTTAATTATGTAATTTAGATTTTCTCATTTTCATACACGAACTACCACTTTTTCTCAAATTCATACACGGTGCTGAAGTGTCACGACTCTATTGATGTAATTCGCGGAGGTGGATGTCATTTTACACCAATGAATGAGTGCCACCTCAGCACCGTGCATGAATTTCAGAAAAAGTGATAGTTCGTATGAAAATGAAAAAATTTAAACTACGTGATTAAAATGAGAAAACGTGTAAAGTTCGTGATTTTTTTTGACATTAACCCTTTTATATAATGTATCTACTCATATAATAGACCCAATATATTTTGTTAGTATTTCATGTACTAGTATTTGTAGTTTTTAATAATTTTAATTCTTAATTATTGTTTTTGTAAAATCCATATTTTCATTTATTATATATTTTTTTTGTTTATATAATTTTTGATTAATTATATATAAAATCACGACTTTTACACTAATTCATGAAAAAATACGATTTTTAAAACGTGGCAAGTGAAAACACAACCTTTCTTTTATTTTTAAAATTATCATAAGTGGGCATTTTTGCTGACGTGACATGACACGTGGCAGACCCATCGGATGTCCAAGTCCGCGAAATTTCACCGAAAGATACGTTTTAAAAGTCATTTTTTTGTGAATCAGTGTAAATTCTATAATTTTATATGTAACTAAACCCTATATTTTTTTATGCTTTGCTTTGTTAGTAATTTTTTGATTTTTTTACTATTCCATCTTGTTTATTTGATCCTTATTTATATTTTTATTTATCTATGTTTTTTTATTTTATTAACATAATAATATTAAAATGAATTCATTCTTAATAAGTTTAAATTGGTAAATTGTTATCCGATTAAGATTACCCTTGTAGAAGATTTTAAATGGATAAATTTCTATGTTGCACATGAAAATATTTAAGAAAATACACATTAAGTTTGTTCAAAATACTTTACAAAATAAACAATGTTGAAAGTTTATGAAGAAATAGTTTATCTAGTTGACAATCGAAACATATCGCTTGAAAAAAAAAAATTATCAACTAATTACAATGTTATATAATATTTTTATCATTTGTGTTACTTTCAGTTGTTTTTTGGTTGATTATTAATTGATCGTTTGTTGATTTTGGATTGCTCGTTAATTTTTCTTTAGTTACTTTTTGATAGTTGCTCTTTGATTGATTATCGGTAGCTTGTTCGTTACTCGTTTGTGGTTCTTTAATTGCTTTTCGTACTTGTTGTGTTTTACTTTCATTTTGGTAAGCTTTTTAGCTTTTGATTCATTTTTTACGGTGTTTGAATACTATTACAATTTTCTGAATAATTATTTTTTCATTTACCAAAAATAATTCTAATTTTATTTTTTATTATAACGTATTTACTTTAGTATGTTTTTTTGTTTGAATATTATAAAAGAAACCAAAGATAGAATTTTTTTTTAAAAATGGATGAAAACAATTTGTAAAGTTTAAATTAAGAAAATTAAAAAATATATATATTCTAATTTTGAAATTAAAATTAAAAAACCAAGTGGTTCTTATGAAAATAATTTCAAAATAAATTAAATAAACAATAAATTTGTATTATAGAGAGTGTTTTCATATAAACATAAAAAAAATGACACATAAATATATAAATAATTAAAAAAAGTTATGTTGAAAACAATTTTAAAATTTTAAATTAAAAAATTTATGTTCAAATTACTATATTTTATCATTTTTCAGTCTAATTTTACTCTTATAAATAATATAGTCTCTTTTATCTTTCATTATTTTCAAATATCATCTATTTTTAAAAATAAAAAACATAAATAATATTTTAAAATATGTATTACTCATTTATATTAACATATTTGCAATGAAAACATAAAAATAAAATTATATTATTTTGATTTTTATAGAGAGAGAAGTCTTTTTGACATAACTTGTTATCTTTTAGATTATTGCTCGTTGGTTGCTCTTTAATAGTTTTTCAGTTGTTTGTGTCGTTTTTTTCATAATTATAATAGTCACATTTTTATTTTCACATAAAAAAACACAAATGACAATATTTTATCGTTATTTTATCAAATTACAAATTTAAACACAAATTTGTGTTCTTAGATCCATTTTTCAGTTTTTTTTTATAGATAATGAAATTATATTTATTTTTTATTTTCTAAAGGTGCGTATTTTTTTCACTTGTAATTTGCATTCTTACTATTTTATTATTTTTTAATTGCAAGGTGGTTGATTTTCATTTGCTTTTTGATTATTTTTTAGTTGCTCTTACATTTTTTCAATAAACTTTTAATTTTTTTATCACTATTCTACATAAAGTGTACTTTATACGATTTATATAATCGAGTTACATTTTTTACAATGGCATGTATGTAAATATAATAAATAAGTGTCTAAGTTAAAAAAAAATAGAAATGACAAGGTTCAATATAGGTGACAAGTGTTTAAATGTAAAAAAATAACAAATTAAGTGTTTAATTATTAAGACAAATGTCAAAAGATTGGACAATAAGTGCTGAAAAACCTATTAAATAGTTTCATTATAAAAATTATTTATAAAATGATAACATTTCATTACTAAGTTTGATCACGTGATAACTTTTTATTTGAACTTATCAAAAATAAATTCATTTAAATATTTAGCATGCTAATAAATAAAAAAGTTGAATTTATAAAAAAAAAAAGTTGAAACAATAAAATAAAGAACAAAGGTCAAATATAAGATCAAACTAAAAAAAATTACAAATAGACAAAAGTATAAAAAAATAAATATGGTGAATAAAATTATTGATTTGACCAAAATAATATTAAAAATTTTAAATATCTGAGCACTTATTGGAAGCACTAAATATATTGGTTTGATAAAAGTGAAGTGAATTGGATAAAACAAATTCAGTGGGTAATAATTAATAGTAAAGAAAAGAAAATTAAAATAGCAACATGTTAAACAAAAAAAAGGTACGGATGAAGATAAATTTTTTAAAAATGCGTAAATGTGCTAATGTTTTTGTAGAAGAGTGTTTTTGAAAAGGCCAAAGCCAATTCAAGTAGTTATGAACAAAGCCCTTGTTTTATTCTGATTTTTAAAGGCTAATGGGCTAAAAAAACCTGACCTTCGTTTTAGTTTTCAATTCTACCCCGACGTAGTAATTTTTTAAATTATACCCTATTTCGGATTTTTAGTTTTCAATTGCATCCTGAATTAGAAAATTTAAATGATTTTATTATTATAAGGATTAAAATATATATAATAAATATATTTAAGAATCATTTTGTACTTTTTTCCATTTGGACAAATTTAAACAACTCCTTAAACTTAGAATAGTTTCAAATAAATACTAAATAAAATATAATTATAATTAATCATTGCATTTTAATACGTCCCACTCCGCCATCGCCGGACCCGTCGACTAAACTTCACTCGTCAACCACCATCGTCCGAACTATCCGCGGCCACATTCCACCGGAAACCCCAAAATAAATATTTTTTTAATATTTTTTTAATTTCGACCGGGACTCATCCTCTACCGAGGAGAAATAGCTCCTCGGAAGAAGAGGAGCAGTTGCTCCTTGCCGGAGGAGCATCTGCTCCTTCGTTGGAGCAAATGCTCCTCACCTGAGGAGCAGCAGCTCCTCAGGCGGAGAGCTGTTGCTGCTCGTTGAGGAGCTTCCGGAGGAGGAGCAGCTGCTCCTCCTCCGGCAATTAAAAAAAATATTTTTTTATTAATTAATTTAATATTTTTTATTTTATAAAGAAGATAGCTATTTGGTATAATTTATAACATTAATTTTTTTTTATTTTTTAATAAATATGAAGGACCTATTTTAAATATTATCCAAATGAAAAGAGTTTAATTTGATGCATCAGGGTGCAAATGAAAACCAAAAATCAGAAATAGGGATAATCAAAAAAATTGCTACATCAGGGTGCAATTGAAAATTAAAACAAAGGTCAAAGTTTTTTAAGCCCATTAGCCAATTTTAAACTAACCAGTTTTGCATGAGTTGCTACGCACCCGACTTGCTGTGACCCTTCAAATAATTATATTTATAACTTTTCCAAAACGTATTGCTATATTTATATTTAATTACTAATTATTTTATAATTATAAATTATATTGAAGTATAAAATATTAAATAATATATGAAATAGTAGTTAATTAAAATAGTTTATTTTATTTAATATTTTAAATAATTATTTTATTAAAATAGTAGTAAGTGTAATACTAATATATTTTAAAATTACAGTCAAAATTAAATTAGTTAGAGTTTTGTTAAATTAAAAAACGTCGCATGAATTAGAAAAAAGTAATTATAAATATATCATTATGTTTATTTATAATTGATATTAAATCAATTAGAGATTACTTATAGTTTTGTTGTATTGAGAAATATCTCATGAGTTGGATTAGAATTATTGATAATTAAAATAATATTAAAAAAATTAAAATAAAAGAATTATAAAGAATTAAAATACTATTAAAAACATTAAAATAAAAGAGCAAATTTTCATCCATATTTTATATATAATATAGATATAGGTATATTGAATAAATTGGATAATCTATATATTTATATAATTTTTTTTAGGAAAAAGTAGATATTAATAAATCAAATTGGAAGCAGTTACATCAGTGAAAAAATCAGGGAAGTGGTTAAACCACTCATGATGACCTGAAATGGAACGGGCATTTTGTGCCATAAAATGCGCAATCTGATTCGCAGATCGTTAAAAAAAACAACAACATTATGAAGCTGCTTAACTAAAAACGAACAATCTTCCACCAACAACTCTGACTCCAGAAGATTGGGATTGCGAAGCTCCAAAATGACATCCAGAACTACTATGTTATCTTGATCCTTAAGCCAACTCAACGCCGCCCTAATACCCGTAATCTCAACTAGACGAGGAGAGAAAGAGCCAAACAAATTAACCCGACGAGCTTGCACAACAGCACCACACCAATCCCTCACAGCCAGACCAACGCTTATATGCTGCCTGCCTGAGAAAACAACAGCATCCACATTCACCTTCAACCATCCCTTAGCTGGAGGAGACTACCGAACAGCCCCGTCCCCTTTATTCACCACTGCCGTTTTAAGCTGTACCTTCAAACTGTTAGCTGCCAACCATTTAGAGAGCTGAAAACCCGCAGTAGCAGCTAAAGAGTTAGTCGAAGAGACCGACTTTTTCCAAATTGCATTCTTTCTATTGAGCCACAAATTCCAGCAAACATAAGCCGCCATAGACTGATCCTCTGAACTGAGCTTCTTCAACCACCCAACACACCAACCTCTAAAGTCACCAAGCACATTGTCCATCCCTGTTAAATCCGACGAAATCCACTAGTCACTAACAACTGGGCAGTCACGAAAAAGATGCAAAACTGACTCATGCATGCAGTTACATACCATGCACGTGGAATTGACAAAACCATCCTCGAAGCCAAAGCATCAACCGTTGGAAGGTAACTCGAACACGCTCTCCATAAAAAATTTATAATATGGAGAGGAGCACGAATACTCCAAATACGACTGTAGACACCTATTTTTTGGACAGGTAAAAAGTGATAAGGAACTGAAGCGTCCAATGATGATTTTCAGAGAAACTCGTCCGGGTGACGAGCTTTTGATTTACGTGCTGGAATCTAAGCAGGCGTAATTTGTGCACATTTGCAAACTTGGAGGATTAAAACGTAATTAGGCGTAAATAGCCCATAAAAATCCAAAGAAATTGTAATCTAAGTATAGAAATTGGACTAATTGCCATATCTTAGAAGTTTATGGGGCAATTTGCAAGTTTGACGGACTGAAACTTATCTTAACCAAACCTATAGGGCCCGAGGAACCTTATTTAACACTTTCGGGCACCAAAACGCACTTTTAGCAATCTTTTACTTAGCCACCAATCATAAATCCGAATTTAATTAAAAAGTTAGAGTTTAAAACTAATATTAACAATTAATAACTTATCACTTCACACACTTTCACCCTAGAATATTCTAGAATGTTTTAGAAGATTCTGGAAAACCATAGGTCACCCCTAACCACTATAAATACAGCCTTAAGCCAGCCTGACTAAAGGTGGCACACAAACCCTAGAAATTGACCAGTATAATTCTGCCACCACACACGCACACACACTAAAATCCAGTCCTGAAAACACTGAACACGTGTTAATTCTCCAAGAAAAACGTAATTAAGCGTAAATAGCCCATAGAAATCCAAAGAAATTGTAATATAAGTCTAGAAATTGAACTAATCGTCGTATCTTAGAAGTTTATGGGCCAATTTGCAAGTTTGATGGACTGAAATTGACCATGACCAAAGCTATAGGGCCTAAGGAACCTTTTTTAACACTTTCGGGCACCAAAATACACCTTTGACACTCTTTTACCTAGCTAGCAAGTTTAAATCCGAATTTAATTAAAAAATTAGAGTTTAAAGCTAATCTAAACACCCAATGACTTATCACCTCACACGCTTTCACTCTAGAATATTCTAGAAGATTCTAGAAAACCCTAGGTCACCCCTAACCAGTATAAATACAGGCTTAAGCCAGCTTGACTAAAGGCGGCACACAAACCCTAGAAATCAGACAATAGAATTCGGCCACCACACACACACACACACTAAAATCCAGTCCTGAAAACACTGATATGTGTTAGTTCTCCAAGAACGCAACATCCGCATGGATTCAAAGCTGGATTCTGCATCCACTTCGCCAGCAAACGAGCCAAGGACTTAGACTGGTAATTCTGAGGACCCTCAATATTGTTCTTTTAATTTTGCCATGAACTTGCATGTATGATTGCCATAATTGCTGTAATTGTGCTTAGGATGTATGCTTAGGCTCTTTATTGCTTGCTTTCCATTAAAATCACCATAATTAATCAATCCGATGATTTCAATAAATCTCCATAAATTCGATGAAAAGCATGTTAATCACTACAATCATCTGTTTTAAATGTTCAAAACCAAAAAGAAAATCAATTAGGTGCCTTACAATGCATGTTTCTAGGCATATTTTAGCTGTTTTTTCCATGGTAAAACCCCAAAAATAGTTGCTGCCCGAAATTATTTTTTGCCTAGATGAGCTTTAAATACTCTGAAATTGCTGTTTTTGGATTCCTTGTTCGATTTTATGCGGTTTTGACTATTTTAGCATGAGAAACGGACTTGAAACGAGTGAGAACAAAGCGAAATAAAATCTCAGAAATGCTATCAAAACCCTCCGCCGCAAGAATAAACCGGCGCTGCCGCCATGTCATCCTGCCGGCGTTGGCAGCATAAGCTGGCACCATGCTCCTCCTTCGTCAACTCTCCAGATTCGCTCCCAGATCCTTCCAGACGTGATCTGAACTTCAAAATATGATTCCGGGCTCATCCACATTCCGAATCAGGCCCAGTTTGAACTCAGACGTAGCTAATCCAATGTAGTTTAATATTTTTATAATGTAACCGGCCAGACCTGATATAAAACGGACTCATAAGTCCAAATATGTAACATAGTGTATAAACCGGGCCCACGAGCCCGAGACCTAGCAAACCAGCAATTTCCAGAGCAGATTCCGGGCTAACCCAAACTTGGAATCGACTCCGGATCAAACCAGTAGAACCGGATCGACGAGACGCACAACTTCCGTGATCTGACCGAGAGCCCATTATGACTAGACTGATGGTCAAAGTCCGCGCGAGTGTCAGGCACTCAAAGTCAACGAGGTTTAAAAGTATTCCTAACCTTGCATGTATATCCAACTGCCGCTGAGCATGTCAGCACTGTCTACTGCTTTTCAAAAGCATTCCAAATCAAATAATAATCGGTTAAAGGACTAATCACCTAAAATTGGCTCATTAATGTAATTCCAGCTCATCACTTAGACATCGTAAGACTAATACGAAAACGTAGTAAACGGTTGTATAGGTTTTTCAAGACTCACCTAATAAAATCAATCAATCACACTTATACATCCGTTTTTAGGCTTTGTGCATGTAAAATATCCATACCAGCCAGACTTATGCTATTAGAAACCTCTAAGGTTAGATGTATGCTTAGTAGTACCTGTTACTTGCATCAAATTCCAGTCCAGATCGAGTCATATGCGCGTCAAACGTGTTTACCGCTTTCATACTTGTTTATTCACAGCTTTCATATCCTGTGAACTGCATATACCGTTGAGATAAGATATAAAACGAATATGTCCAGTAAATAAAGTCGGTAACCGATAAGTCAAACACAAGAGTCTCGGGGAGGTCCACGAATCCTAGTCTTTGATCCGATGCACGATAGTCTTACCAGAGGCGAGTAAGGCATTCTAGTCGGTTAAAAGGCATTTCCTAGTTGAACTAGGTGGCGACTCCATTTTTCAAACCATTTCCAAATCGAGAAGTCAGCCATAAGCCTTGGGCGAGCGGTCCCGAACCCCGCTCCGCTCACACACAACTTTGATTAAGTGTTTTTAACTTTATTTTATAACTGCAAATGGGGACTAAGCTGCAAATAGAAGACAAAACTTGATAATTTATAATTTGGTGTCTGAATTTTTCACGATGTACCAAATTAGTCCATGAAGTTATTAATTTATAATTTGTCCCTCTAATTTATTTATTTATATCATTTTTGTAATTTCATATTTTTGTATACTTTATGTAAAATAAAAATAATGATTAATAAACTAATTTCTTTCCTTTTTAATTGTTTATTAGCAATTTAGTTTATATAATTTATTTTCTTTCTTTTAAATTTATACCATTTAACTATTAGTTTTTGAAGTTTATTAAAATTTAATAGTATCTAATTTTATAATTAAGCTCAAAACTGAACGCTTACAATCATATCATGTTAAATTAAATTTATTACAATTAATAAATTATAATGATAATTAATTTAATCGTGTTATGTTAAATTAATTGTTATGATAAATTAAATTTATCATAGTTATTATAATGACAATTAAGTCATCATATTATGATGAATTACTTGTTATGATAAGTGTTTTTGTCATGATATAATCTTTTGTCACTAAAAATTCGGTGTATTTAATGACAAATAATAATTGTGATGAATTCTTTTTGTCACTAATAACTCGGGGTGTGTAATGAAAATTTATATTAATTGTGATAATTTTTTTTGCCAATTCATAATATTTTTGTCACAAATAACTCGATGTATGTAATAACAAATTTATATTAATTGTGATAAATCAGCTTCGTCAAGTTATTAATTTTTTGTCACTAGAAATCGACGTATATTATTACAAATTTATACGAATTATGATATATAAATATGACAAAAAGCTTTTATCACAGTAGCAAATTTATGGTGATAAATAATTCATTTTGTTATAATATACTTAATATGACGAGTTTGCTTTGACTAACAAAATTTATCATAAAATTTGTCTTAATAATGTTATTGTGACAAATTTTGGGCATAACGTGATAAAATTTGTTCATCACAACAAGCCAAATTTCTCGTAGAGGGGAGTTAGGGGTGTAAACGAGCCAATTCGAGCCGAGTTTTGGAGTGTTCATGTTCAGCTCGTTTTGCAAACAAGGTGTTCATGTTCGGTTTATGTTCGTTCGAGCTTTGAACAGGGTATTCGTGTTCGGTTTGTTTAGATTTTATAGTGTTCATGTTCAGCTCGTGTTCAGCTCGTTTTCCTTCGTTTAACTGCTAAACGAACAAGCTCGCGAACGAGCTCGATAAGAACCAAACGAGCTTGTTCGCGAGTTTGTTTGCGAACTTATTCGTTTAACAGCTAAACGAACAAACACGAGTTCGGCTCGTTTAGCCGTCGAACGAACGGGCTCGCGAACAACCTGAATAAGTTTAAAAAATAGCACCTGATAATGATTTTTTTCCCTAACACATTCCAAATTTAAAAATACAACCAATATATCCAACAAACTATTATCCAAACATAAAATACAAAAAGCTAACCAACATAAAATTCTAAAATCAAATTAAACAACCAATTGTCCAAAAACATCAATAAAAACAACTAAAGAGAAATAAAAAGAAGCATATTGTTTTCTGATAAGCCATGTGTGTGCTCCTCAATGTAGTTGAATAAAAGGTTCATGGAACGGGCTCGCCACTATGTATTTTTAATTGGGATCATATATTCTTTGATATCATCTTTGTCCTACAAAAAATAAAGAGATATACGAATAATAATTAGATACAATTAGACAATAATTTTAAATATCATAAAGAAATCCAAACAAAAATCACTTACCTTCGGGAAGCAGAGGAGTCGACGTTGGAAGCTTGGAGCAACAGTGGCAGTCGTTGTATCTGCAAAGATGAGAAGCAGTGGCGGTCGTCGAATCTGCAACGTTGAAACAGCAGAGAAAAAAACCGTCTTCTTTTACCAAAATGAAGGAGCTGCAACGTTGAGACGAAGTGTAGAGGTCACCGGAGTTGTAGTTTTGGAGGCGTAGTGATGAAGAGCTGAGAATGAAAAAGTCGAAGAAGGGGGTGAGAGTTGGGAGTTTTGGAGTTGGAGGCGGCATGACATTAGATTAGGGTTACTAAAGATAGTGGTTGGAATTTTAGTAGATCATTTATTTATTCATTTAGGGTTATAATTTTTCTAATATCAAAACTACGTAATTTTGTTAAAACGACGTAGGTTTGTTAATAATATATTATAATTGTACAATTATATAACATAAATATATAAATTAATTTAACTAAGAATTAGTTCGCGAACACCTAATCGAGCTTTTAAACGAGCTTGTTCGTGAACCATATACAAGCTCGTTCACGAGCTCGTTCATGAACTCTTATTCGAGCCCGTTCATGAGCTTGTTCATGAACCACTAATCGAGCTGTTCGTGAACATAAACGAGACGAACACCACAGTGTTCATGTTCGGCTCGTTTAAATTAGCGAACATAAAATCAAGTTCGAGCTCGGTTCGTTTAACATACGAATGAACACGAATTGAGCTCTCATCGAGCCGAACACCGAGCTGCTCGCGAACGACTCGGTTCATTTACAGCCTTAGAGGGGAGAAATGGATTCAAATATGAAGAAAAAACACGGCCTGTAAAGGAGTCTACTAGCGGTAACAAGCGAAAACATTCAAATTTGGAATCTAAACAAGCTCATAGATCAGTTGGTTAGTTGTTAGCAGTTTCAATGCTAATACAATCCTAGGGTTGCTCCTTTTTCCTACATTTCCCTTTTTTAATCTAAGATGTTTATGTGCTTACAGGTAAACCTAAGGGAAGCCGATCTAAATCGAGACAAACTGACGGTTCATCTGGAGAAAGTAGATCCTTTGTTACACATACCACGCCAAGGCAACGTGGTAGATCTAGGAAAATTAAATCAACACCCTATTATAGGCTCAATAAATATTTATTTCCACATCTTATGCAATTCCATTTAGCCGCTATGTCTTTAAATGGCTTTATTGGCGTAGTTTTGTTATTTCCTGCAGTATTAGTATCTGAATACCATAATTTAGGAATTAGAACTTGAAAAGCTTTAATGGAAACTGAAAACAGGGAAGCTAAGTATTTTTTTGGTATGCATGGCTCCTGCTTAATTATATAATTCTTCATTCCTATTTTAGTCTGAAAGTAAAAAAGGCAAACATATTATGCTATTTTTCACAGAAACTTATCGAACCCTACGTTTTGGCTTTTGCAAATTTGAAAAGGCTTGAAATGTATATTAATAACACATTCTTGTAGAATATGTTGTTTCGCCGTTTTTCATTTAGACATTTACCATTTCAATGTTACTGTTTCTTACTTTTCAAACAACATACTTGTTTATTGCAATATATGTATAGATGTGAGGTAGCACGGAAACGAAAACGAGAAACGGAAACGATACGAAACAGACACGGGGAAACGAAAGTTTTTCAAAATGAAGGACACGAAACGTGGGGGAAACGTGTAAAAAAAATGTAGGGATATATTTATAAAAATATTATTTAAATATTTATAATAATTAACAAAATAATTCATTTTAATATACTAAATATTTAAAATTTTATAAATATATAAAAAATATAATATAATTCAACATAAATAAGTATATTTGATGTATTGTGGGCAATGCGGATGTAAAATTTATGGGTAACTAGTTAGATTTTTTTATTTGTGGGTAATAATTTTAAATTTTTTACAAATTTTTATTTTTATTATTTACAGAAACGGCCCGAAACGTTTCGTACGGGTGTCCCAAAGTTTCCGGTTTCCGAAACGTTTCCGAAACAGGAAACACAACTTTGTCGAAGTTTCCGTGCTTCTTAGGATGTGACTCGTCGATTCATGTGTTAATTAAATTTATTATAACTATATCGATGTATTTTATTTATAATTGATTTTAAATTAGTTAGAATTTTTATTATAAATAAATATAATCCTTAGAAGTTGATAAACTTTCATATAGATAAAGGTTTTTAGCCTAATTTTTAATATTATTATAATATTAAAAACAACATCATATTGAACTAAAGTTTTTAACTTTTTTAAAAAAATTAATTAATACACTTGCTTACCTAAGTCAAATAAAACGAGTATTACCTTTCTTGTAACCTTTACTTAGTGATAAATTTAAAAAAATTATTTGGTAAGTTTGCTTGTTCCTCCATCCGCACTTTTATGTGTAGTCCTATAGATAAAATAAATTTAAACATTTGCGACCTATTGTTATTCTAATCAAAACTTATAATTTTTATAATAACAATCTAATTTGAACAATCATTGCAATTCTAGCCATTTTTTCTAATTTATTTAATTTTTTAATTTTATTTTGGAGTTATTATTAATTTCAATTTTTTTATTATCAAATAATTAAAGAAATAAAAATTAAATTTAAACTTATTTTTGATATTTTTAAATTAAAAAATGAAATTTTAAAATTTTGAAAAATATATTTTATTAACAATGGATTAATAATTTTTTTTATCAAAAGTAGAATTACACTAGGTTAAGTGTCAACGAGGGTTAACATAGTTAATTATTTTTTAAAACTACATGCTAGGTGCCAGAGAGATGATCAGACCTCTGCCCTCTGGAGATGCATAGTGAAGAGTAGTCCATTGGCCCACACCTAACATGCATATAAATTAAATTAAGATAATAAAATTAGCTAAAAATTAATATAAAAACTGATTAATATTACAACAAAATGTTTTTTTTGGTAGAAACAACTAAAAAGGTTCATTTGATTAAAATCAAATGAGATTACAACAAGATTCCCAAAAACTGACTTAAGGGAACCAGAATTAGCAAGCTAACAAGAAAACTGCCAAGCTAACTAAGAAAAAAAAACAGGCCTGGAAAAACAGACCTAATGGCAAAGAAAAGCTGAGGGACACCTGATACAAAAGCCTCAGGATTACCCAAGCATTCCCAAAAACACCACAACAACTGAAGATCAAAGGGCATTGAAGGTCACCTGCTACACAAGACTCAGGCTAACTCCAACAACCTCAAAAGCTCCACAAGACCTGGAGTAGAACTGAGAAATACCTGCTACAAAAGCCTCAGGCTAACCACAGCACTACCCAGGACAAAACCAACAAACAGCAGAGAAACTGAAGATCACATGTTACAAAAGCCTCAGGCTCACAACAGCTATCTAAGAGCTCACCAGGCCTAGGATGGACTGAGGTACATCTGTTACAAAAGCCTCAGACTAGCCTCAGCCAAAACCCAGGACAGAAAACAGAAAGACCAACAAGCTAAACTGAATTACATATTTTGAATAGAAGCAATAGTTGTAGTTGACAGGCCTCTAGAACCACAGAATTTATCAATAAGCACTATCTTGATTCTTTGAACAATCTGGATGGGACCACTGGCTTCATTCTTGAAAATCCTTCTGTTCCTAGCATTCCATATCATGTAGACAGTAGTAGTTATAATCAATCTTCTAAGCTTAGCCATCATGTTACTACCTCTAGCTCTTCTACAGAACCAGCTAAAAAGTCTTCTCCATGTTCTAAACACAATGTTACAGTTGCATATAGGAAGAACTTTGTTCCAGACTTTTTTAGCACAATTGCAATCAAAAAGACAGTGACCAATATTCTCAATAGTATTATAAAAACTGCATGTATCATCATAGGTAATGCCCCAAGCTTTGAGTTTATCTTTGGTTCTAAGTCTTCTTTTAATTGCTAGCCAAAGGATAAAGTTGTATCTAGGCACAGAATGTTTTCCCCAAACAATTTTGTACCAGTTAACCTCTGGATGCTTAGTTCTCAATATATTCCAGGTGTTGCTGATGGAAAATCTTTCCCCTTTAATCACTTTCCAGTTAACCATATCTTGGTGATTACTCTTTACACTGAGGTTGTTTTTTATATAATCCCAAGCTTCTACATTTTCAGGAGGAGGCTCTGATAAGTCCCACATATTATTCTTCCAAACATCATTAACTGTGGCTCTTCTCTTGATTATGTTGTATCTCATCTTGGCTCTGGGAAACTTCTCAAGGAGAGAACACCCATGGATCCAAGGGTCACTCCAGAAGATAGTATTTTTTCCATCTCCCATAATATAATCAGTAATTCTCTTCACATCATCTTTAATACTAAGGAGGCCTTTCCAAATCCAGCTGGTATAGCTATCAACTTTTGCTCCCCAGTAGCTATTTCTATTTAACTTGTTGCTTTTGATCC
The DNA here is from genome assembly GCF_937616625.2 of Mercurialis annua. Taxonomy (NCBI): domain Eukaryota; kingdom Viridiplantae; phylum Streptophyta; class Magnoliopsida; order Malpighiales; family Euphorbiaceae; genus Mercurialis; species Mercurialis annua. Next base: position 15,223,546 of record NC_065574.1, read on the forward strand.
ATTTGACCTAAATAGAGTCTGGATTTTTTAGAATTTGCCAGACATGTATGCAAACCGCAGCTCTGTTCCAAACACTCATATTCTTGATACTCAAACCCCCTTCTTTCTTAAGCTTTTCAACCTCCTTCCAAGCCACCAAGGCGTTATATCTACCACCAAATTTACCAGACCACATAAATCTGGAACAAACACTTTGAATCTCCTTAATATCTTTCTTAGGTAAAATCAGAATTGATGCCCAAAAAATCTGCATACTCATCAAGACAGATTGGATGAGTTGAACTCTACCTGCATAAGAAAGAAATTTGCTGTTCCAAGACAGGATTCTCCAGGTAATCTTGTCAATAATTCCTTTACAGTCTTCTCTAGACAGCTTTGTAAAAATGAGAGGAATGCCAAGATATCTCAGGGGGAGAGAACCTTCTTCAAAACTCAACATACTCAAGATATTAAGCTTAGTATTATGATCAACATTGTAAAAGAAGACTTGACTCTTATTACAGTTCACTTGGAGACCAGAAATAGAACTGAAATCACTAAGGCAATCAGTAAGGAATTTGACAGAATTAACATCACCATAACAGAAAAAAAGAAGGTCATCAGCAAACATCAAATGATTAATGTTTAGAGGGCCACAACCTTGATGAAATTTGAAGATATGACTGGGTTTGCTAAGAATTCTAGACAAATAATCCATGCAAATAACAAAGATAAGGGGAGATATGGGGTCCCCTTGCCTTAAACCTTTTCCTGACAAGAAACTATCACATTTGATGCCATTCCAAGCAATATAAAAGCTAGGGGATTTGATACAACTCATAACAAGAGATATAAAACTTTCAGGAAAATTTAACATAATCAGAATCTCTTCCACATAGTCCCAAGAGATTGAGTCATAGGCCTTCTTAAGGTCAATCTTAAGCAGACACCTAGGATAATCCTTATTACTGTGATAATTTTTCACTAATTCATGGGCAAGCATGATGTTGTAGGCTATGGATCTATTAGGGATAAAAGCAGATTGATTAATAGCCACAATTTTACCAAGAAGAGGACTAAGCATATTGGAAATAACTTTTGAAATGATTTTGTAAAGGACATTACAACATGCAATGGGTCTAAAGTCATTAAGTCTCTCAGCATTGTTAGTCTTAGGAATCACAGCAATAGCAATAGAGTTATGCTGTTTTAAAATCTTACCAGAAGTAAAGGTTTCATGAACAGCAGAAACAAGATCCTCTTTTATGGTATTCCAAACAGCTTTGAAGAAATGCCCATTAAATCCATCAGGGCCAGCTGCTTTGTCTGACCCAATAGAGAAGACAACATTTTTTACTTCCTCCATTGTGAATTTCTTCATCAGGTTGTTACTATCCTCATTAGAAAGAATTTTCCCTCTACTGATAATGTCTCTACTGATGTGATTTCTCTCCATATCATTCTTACTAAACAACAATTTGAAATAGCTGGTCATTTCTTTAATAATCTCTTCACTGGAATCAATCGTTCTCCCATCATCCAGCTTTAGGAGAGGAACAGAGTTCACCATTCTTCTAGCTTTAATGGAGTTATGAAAAAACTTAGTGTTAGAGTCTCCCAAACTAAACCATTGGACTCTTGATTTTTGCTAGAAAAAGCTCTCTTCACACTTTAGCAAATACCTGAAATGTCTAGCCATCACATTCTCTTCTTCCATCAGTTGGGATCTTTTTGAATATCCATTTGAATCTTATTAAGCCTCTCTCTATGGATCAAAACTTTGTTGGATATCTCAGCAAACTGGGTTTTGTTAAGTCTGCTTAGCCTTCTGCTGATGGCTTTAAATTTTTGGACCATCCTGTAAATTTTGAAACCAGTGTACTCCTTCTTCCATTCCTCTTCAATGATGGAGTTAAAGTCACTATGAGTAGTCCAGAAGTTGAAGAACTTAAAATTCCTCTGATTTCCTCTAATATCTTTCTGAATGATGGTTATAATTGGGCTATGATCAGAAATACCCGCTGGGGTAGCATCAAAATGAGCTCTGAGATTACTATCATAAACATCCTCATTAACAAAAATTCTATCAAGTCTTCTCCATATCCTGTTGTCCCCAATTTGCTTATTGTTCCAGGTAAAGTGGCAGCCAACACTTCTCAATTCTTTGATTCCAGCAGCTGAAATACATTTACTTAACTCATAGAAATGATCAGAGTCTAAAGGGGTACCACCACTTCTATCATTATCACAGAGGACAACATTGAAATCACCTTGTATGAACCAAGGGCCTCTAATACTTTTTGACAAATCCCCCAACTTAGACCACAACCTCTGTCTCTCCCCAATACTGTTTGAACCATAAACCACAGTCCAATTAAAAGAGTAATTATCCATCTCAATTTTGTAATGAATGAATTGCTCAGAGAAATACAAACCTGCACTTTCACTCTATTAGTATAAAAAATGATCCAAATTTTGCCTAGATCAGAGTGATCATAGTTATCTCTAAGCTCCCAACCCCTAAGGTTCAATTTTCTCCAAATAAGGTCCTTATTATTACTTCTCACTCTGGTTTCCAGAATTCCCATAAGAGCACTCTTTCTACTAACAAGCAGCTTGCTCACTTCTGCCTGTTTTAGGGGATCATTGAGACCCCTCATATTCCAGGTAATAAAAATCATTTCCCTCTATCCAAGGGCTTAATAAGCCTCTTGGCAGGAATCCTATCATTAGAGTTAGGTTTGATCATACCTCCACTTTTAGCTTCACTTTTCTGATTTCTCTCTTCTGCTCTTTCTTGGCTCAATATTTTGTTCTTGAGTTTTCTATTAGTAATCAGCTGGAATCCATCGTCTTGAATAGTTGGAGGAGTTTTACACTGATTTGAACCAGTAGCATCCTCAACAATTTTAACTGCTTCTATATTAGGCTTCTCAATAGATGTAACTACATCAGGGGCTTCTTCTTGTTTCTCCTGAGTCTTTTCATCAATTTTAACTGCATCTTTATCAGAGGTCTTTGCTAGCCAAATCTGTTTTTTCTCACAGTTTCTATGACCCAATTTGTTGCAGACTTCATACAAAATGGGCTTCCATTCATACTCTACAAACTGAGTAGTTTGTTCCCCATTACTATCTTCTATCACAACAACATCTGGAAAAATACCTTTAAGTCTCAAATCTATCAGTATTCTGGCATAGGCAAGTCTGGATCTCTCCCTAGTGTATCTGTCAGCAAACAAAGGCTTTCCCAACGTACTGGCAATAGAGCTCAATGAGTTAGGGTTCCAAAATTTCCAAGGAAGAAGGGGGAACTTCACCCAAACTGGGACTGAAGCAATTTCAGTGATGTCAAAGGACATATTTCTTCTCCATTCTTCAACAATCAGCGGGTGTTTATTAGAGGTAATAGGACCATCTGCCATTGCCTTTAATTTACCTTCCTCAGATTCAAAAGTGAAAGCAAATAAGTTCGTCTTGATTTGGTGAAAATCAATTAGACCTAATTTCCCCCATCTGTTTTTTATGAAATTCTAAAGTTTGTAGAATCTTGGAGACAGGCCAAAAACCGTTCCAATTATCGCATTTTCCCATCTCTCTTCCTCCACCAATACATCTTCTTCCAAGACTTTAGCAATACGGATACCATTGCTAATGACTGGAGGTATGTACTTCAAAGCATTTCTGGATCACTGGCCCTATTAGGTTTGACCATATCCACCCATTTCCTCTGAGCTGGTTCAGTAACTGCCTTCTCCTCTCCTATCTTTTCATTCCCTTTAACATTTTCTTCTACTAAAATTTCTTCCTCAACAACTTCACTAATCTTGTTTGAACTAGCAATATCAACGCCAGTTTCTTCCTCAACAACTTCCACAATCACAGATCCCGCTTGAGCATCATCTTTAATCACTTTGCTTTGATTGGTAATGGTCTTCCTACCCGTCTTCTTTGCCATGGAAACGGCGTAAGCAGAAGCTTAGAGGCGCCGAGAGAGAGAGAGCACATTATTTTTAATTGGGATTACCATACTTTTGGTGTTTCAACTTTTTACAAAATGACGATATGGTGTTTGAACTTTATTTTATATCAAATTGGTGTTGCAACTTGTTTTAATTACGAAACAGTGTATTTGCCAGTTTCTGACTTTAACCACTTTTTAGTTATTTCAGTTTTAGCCCTTCATCTTTAAAAACGTTCAAATAAACCTTAAATAAAAAATTGATTAATTATTTTTTAAATTTTTTTAATAAATAAATGAAGAGTTACGAATTTCGGAGCCACGAAGACCCGTCGAAAAAGGAGCAGCCTGCTCCTTCTTTGAGAAGGACCAAGAGCGCCGCTCCTTCTCGTTTTGAGAAGGAGCATCCTTCTCAAAAATGAGAAGGAGCAGCTTGCTCCTTCTCAAAACGGGAAGGAGCTGCTCCTTCTCACCACTGGAGAAGGAGCTCTGCTCAGAGCTCCTTCTCCGGTGGGTCTCGTGGGTCCAAATTTCGGACTCATCTGTAATTCGGAGGGTCCGTAATTTGTTTTTAATATTTTTATTATAAATAGAAAAAATTAATTTTTTATTTATTTTTCCCGGTGTATCCGTAAATTGTCCGTGAAACGACAGACGATATTGGGTCATATTGAATATTTTTCATTTTAGTAATTAATATAAATTAAATAAAAAAATATTAAATTGTTTAATTTTGTGATGAAAATAGTTTTTTTGTATAATTAATAATATAAATATCTAATTTGTATTAATTCTACCCATATAGGTTCTCTTAACAGATTGGCCGTATTTTAGTTTGTGCTACTCAAATCGTCCTGCAAAAAAGATACCTTCCTTATTTCAGGAGTTCCTGTGCGGCGATTTCCATAACCCTGGGGATTGTTGGAAAGCTCATGAGGAAAAGTGGGAGAAATTAAAGTTACAGCTAAGAAGTAGGGAGGGAGCACCATATTACTGCGTGCACTATTAAGTAAGGGGAAAGAATGAAAAATAAGGCTAACTAGGAAGAACAGGCTTTTCTCCAAGGAATGAGATAGAAAATAGCTTGACTAGGTTTGACTTATCCGCCATACATTTCTTTATAGGCTTTCTCGAATCCTGTGAGGAAGCCTTAACTCTTAGCCAGTGCAGTTAGTCAAGCCTACAGTTCGAATACCGCGGAAGAGGGCTGTCTCCGTCCCTCTTTCTTATGCACCAGTAGGAGTGGCTTTCGTTCTCGCTGGAGCGATAGCCACTCGACCAAAGGGAGAGGAGAGGATTGGAGATGGAATGGAGCTCGACTAAAAGGAGAGGAGAGATTTGGTACGTAGTCGCTTTAGCGAAGCTTACGGGGAGTTCTCTTCAAATCGAGCTCGAGTGATAAGGTAAGCAAGCCCAGGAGGGGCGGATGACTTTCTAGCCTAACCTTAACTAGGCAATTTTATTGGCTATTTATAGAGCTAGAATCAGGGCTATAGGAAAGATAAGACTCCTCTATTCTTTGCAGGTCTTATGCCAGCGAGCTAGTGCTTGCAGTCTGTGGGTGTGCCGGTGAGTGAGAGTGCCCAACCAAGAGTGCTATTCTCCCACTTGAAGTTCGGGATTCGCTATCGCTTTCGACCCTCTTTAGTTGCCGCCCCCCTACTTGCTCATTCGCAATTACTAGTTCTTTTCTTGCCTACTCTTGGCTTTTTTCTCTCTTACTTTTTTGGGCTTCTTACTCAAATAACCAACATTCATATTTGATTTACTTTTATACCAACACATATTTGACATTTTAAAACTACCATGTAAGGGAGAAATTATTACTTTTATACCATCTATATAAATAGAACCCTAATAACACAAATCTTCATAATTACAATAATTTTCTCTCTCCTCAATTTTCTCTCTCCTTTCTCTTTCAATTCACCTTTCACACAAATTTCAGATTTGTTCTTCGCATCAATCTGCCTCCGCCGTTCCATTTTTACCGTTTTGCCTCCGTCGTTTCGTCTCCGTCGTTTTGCCTCCGCCGTTTTGCCTCCGCCGTTCCACCATCTTTCTTTTATCATTTTGATTTCATATCTGAAGTTTTTAATTATTTTTTTCATTTTCAGATCTATAATTTGTTTATTTCTACTGTTGTTTTCACCATTAAACATGTATAAAGATTATCTTTAAAGAATCTAATACTAATTTCATGTAATGTAGAATAATTTTGTGATTTTATGGAATAAAATTCTGTTATTTCTGCATTTTTTTTGTGTTTCTGCGTTTTTTTTATTATGCAGAACGATTTGTTGATGATGATTGATTGCTGAATTTTTGTAATGTTACAGTGTTGTTGATTTTATGTTGATTTTATGTTGACTTTATGTTGATATCAACTGATTTTTTTTTATTTTTACATTGACAACCAAGATAACATTGTTTGTGAAATAAACTAAAAAAATTAAATTAAATTAAATTGAGACTAGATAATGATATAGTAGCATCGGGGAAGAAGACATATAATGATGTTGCATTATTGTAATGTTACAATGTTGATATGGTGTTAATTTTCGGTTTATATTTTGTTGATTTTAGCATCGGTGAAGAAGACAATAATGATATTAAATTATTGTAATGTTACAATGTTGACCTTATGTTGATATAGTGTTGACATGGTGTTGATTTTGGTATAGGTAAAAAATATAAATAATGATTTTGAATTATTATAATATTACAAATTTGAATTTATGTTGATTTTGTGTTGGTATTTTAGATTGGAAAAATAATGTATTAATCTTTGATTAATTTAATGTTGATTTTATATTGATATATATAAAAAATAAAATATATGATAAATAATAAATTTTGATTAATTATTAGCAAAAATAAAGGTAAATAAATATTAAAAATAAAAATTAGTGTTAAAAAAGATTTACAAAATTAATACTATCCAGTTTATTAAATGTTGTTGATATTATGTTGATATTGTGTTGATATTAAAACTGACAAAAATGTCAACAATAAATAATGTACACATGTTGATTTTATATTGATTTTATGTTGATTTTGAGTTGATATATGATTAATTTTAATGACAAATAGTATACACATGTTGATTTTATGTTAATTTTGTGTTGATCTTCAATTAATTTTAGGGATATGTGCATGTTAATTTTAGGTTGATTTTAGGTTGACATCGAGTTAATTTTGCGTTGATTTTGATTAATATAGCTTAAATAATTGTACATCAATAAAATTAAATATTGATTTTATAATAAAATTTGTACGTAGAACATAATATAAGGAGCCAAAAAAACCAACCAAATTTCAAAAATGCCGAAATGAATCTAGTTCATTCTAATAAAATAACACTCTAAAAAATAAAAGTTATATAAAAATGGCTGAATAGCAGTAACATATGTTTATGTAGGGAATTTCAGAACGTTTATCGAGAAAAAAACAAAAAGAGATCAATCATTCAAACAAATATGTGCACTCCACATTCCATCCTGCTGCTTTTCAAATAAACATCTATTCCGCAAACTTATAGGAGGCATTTATTTCATAGACAATATTATCTTGTTTGTCAATGTTAAAATAAATAAAAATAGTTGATATCAACATAATATCAACATAAAGTCAACATAAAATCAACAATACTGTAACATAACAGTAATTCAGCAATCAATCATCATCTACAAATCGTTCTGCAGAATAAAAAAACGCAGAAATACAACAAAACACAAAAAAATGCAGAGTTAACAAAATTTTATTATATAAAATCACAAAATTATTCTACATATCATGAAATAAGTATTAAATTCTTTAAAAATACTCTTTATACATATTTAATGGTGAATAAACAGTAAAAGATAAACAAATTACAGATCTGAAAATGAAAACATAAAGAACAAAAAATTTCAGATCTAAAATCAAAAAGAGAAAAGAAAGATGGCGCGGCGAGACAAAGATGGAACAACGGAGATGAAACAGCAAAAACGGAACGGCGGAGGCGGAATGGCGGAAGCGGAACGGCGGAAGCGAAGGAATAAAAATTTGGAGAAACTCTGCTAGACTCATGGAGAAGAAGAAGGAGCCGCCAAAATTCAAGAGAAAAAGAAGAAACAGTATAAAAGTAAGAATTCAAAGAAATTAGGTTACAATTTTAATTTTGGATGGTATGAAATGTAAACTTTAACTTTGGACTGTATAAAAATAAATTTGGGCCAATTTTCAGTATATTGGGTAAAAAGCCCTACTTTTTTAAGCTTTAATATATATCTGAGGCCCATGCAGAGATTAACATAGAGGATCCTTGGAATCTAGGATAAAAATAAAGGATCATTTTGAACTTTTTTTCAAATGAAAAATGTCTATTTAATACATTAGGGTAACCTGTAACTTGTTGTTGACCTGCTAAAAACACTAATTTGTAATTTTCTAACAAGTTCACACACCGATTCGTGATAAATTTTTATTCAAATACTAACTTGTTATTTTTTAAAAAGTTCACACACCAAAAGTATAGTAATCCCTTTTTAATTTCATGTACAACAAAAGACTTAAGTGGCAATATGCACCCTCAACTTGTAAGCAATGTGCAATTAACACATAAGTTAACTCTATAGACATATCAATACACGAACTTGGTAATTATGGCCAATTTCCCCATTTTGACAATTTGCCCCATAAATTTGTTAGTTAATTGTCTCTTAAATTGGATATTTGCCCCCTCAACTTGTAAGTTAATTTGTCAAAATGGGCTAATTGCCTATAATCACCAAGTTCGTGTACTAATTTGCCAACGAAGTTAATTTATATGTCAATTGCCCATTACTTACAAGTTGAAGGGGCAAATTGCTACTTAAGTCTACAACAAAATGTTAAAGCAAAAAATTTTTATTAAATTTTTTTATCTTTAATTAAAATTGCAAAAACAATCAAAAAATTAGATTTATTTTGCTATCGGTCTGATACGCAGCAAAAACGCATTAATTGTAGTACGCCTTCCCATTTTCTCAGAGTCCAAACAGAAACTCGTCACAGATTTTGATCTTCGAAAATTAAAAAAAATGTCATGGTCAAGTCTGAGCAGAGCTAGGTTTAGAACAATTCCTCAGCTCAAATCTACACTCCAACAGAGGTAAAAATCAATCATATGTATCTGTTAATGCACATCTTTTTTTAATTTATTCAAAAATAATTTTCTTTTTAATATTGCTTTATAGGATTTATAATGGCAACGGAGTGAAGAACAACAACACTGGGAATCATTGGCAAACTAGTAGTAGTTATGATCAGATTAGATGTAAAGAAGTTAGGCATCTGTATTCTACTTACACTAATAGCACTAATTTTAATGCAAGAGAACAGAAATCCAGAAAAACCCTAATTTATTTATCGGGTGTAGCAATTGCAATGGTTGGCTGTAGCTATGCTGCTGTTCCTCTATATCGTCGCTTCTGCCAAGCTACTGGTTATGGCGGCACTGTTCAACGCCGTGAGGTTACTTATTTTAACGCCTTTATTTTGATATGTTTAGCTAATGCAAGAATTCAAATTCCGTATGTAATTTTGTAGTCAATTTTGTCATTTCTCATATTTTTAGAAGGATTATTGTTTATTTTTTTTATCATTAAATATTCCAATATGGCAAACACGTTATTGGTTTGTTGTGCGAATGACATGACACAACTGTTGTGTTGAGTTGCTAGAACTTTAAGGCACTTTTAAGAAAGTAATGGAATCATGACTAAAACTCACATGATTTTGCAAAAGTAACATTAGTTATTATATATCATGGCTATGGCTGCTAGAAATTCATTGTTTTGAACTTAAAAATAGTAAAGACAAGGCATTTTCAATGCATTGGAAGTTCAATTCGACTCTTAAATGTGACTAGTTTTTGTAGCTTGTGATTTTGATGTACTGTGCTGTATTTTTTTTGTTTTCCAGAGTGTTGAAGAGAAGATTGCAAGGCATAGTAAAGAAGGAACATTGGCTACAAGGTTCTCTAATTTTGTCTTGGTATAAAAATATTCATTAAAAAAATAATTGTGGGGTTTTTTTTATTCGCGATTTGTTGCTTTGGAATTGTTTAATTCTATACATTCTCAGCGAGTTAAAATATAAACCATGTTATAGCTGATATTAGTCCTTTATTTGCTTATTTACATGTGAGCTTTTTGATTGAAAGAAGTTATGTGTGGACTGAACGGTTTTTGCTTCTGTTTCTGAAGTCAAAACTGACTTGTAATTTTTTTTCTGTTTAGATGTATAGTTTAGAATTTTGATTGAGCTGCCAATCCCCCAATTTTGATTTTGCAGGGAGATTGTGGTGCAATTTAATGCTGATGTGGCTGATGGCATGCCATGGAAGTTTATCCCCACTCAAAGAGAGGTTTGTCTTTGCATAAACAATTACCTTCTTTCAATTGACCAAATGCCCTCCTTGTAACTTTGATTCTTCTCTATAATCATTCTCCTCTCCTTAGGTAAGGGTAAAGCCAGGAGAGAGCGCTCTTGCGTTTTATACAGCAGAAAATCGAAGTAAAACTCCAATAACTGGTATATCTACATATAATGTTACCCCTATGAAGGTATGAATTTCTTATGATCTTATTTTAACTTTTGTTGGTTGTCACTCATTCTGTACACTGTAAATTTGTTTTGAATTTGATTAATCAGTTGACCAATTAAAGATAGGTATCAACTGTTTAATGCTAACCTTTGTTGCATGAAAGATGTAAATTTAGTATCTAACCAAGACATTAGAGAAGCCAATTTAAGAAATTAAGAGAGTGCAACTAAATATTGAACTCTAGAATCATAATTATAGGCGTTGTGCTTTCTTTCCTTTGTTTTATAGCCATATATCAGGAGTCTAACTCTGTGACACACAACTGTTGTAGAAATAACCTCTAATTATTCCCATTTCCATTTAAAATTTTGCTTCTAATATTAAATTATCTAACCTAGTGTTTTTATAATTCAACGAGGGTTACTGAAAATACATGGTGCATATCTGCTTGCATGGGGTTTCAAAATAGACTTTTACATTTTAAAACTGCTCTTTATTCGTACCACATGTTTGATGAGCTTATTGAAGCCTATCCCTCATGATGGCAGATTCTTTTGGCTAGTACCTGTTAGCCTCGCCACCCAATTTTGTTCTTGTGGAAGATAGTATTGCGCCATTTATTTTTCATGTTCTTACTATCATCTTTAGGGATATGGGCAAGTTTGTTGGTGCTCAGTTATGTGATATTAATCCCAGTTCTTTTTCATTTTGCTTACCATCATCTTTATATGAAAATTCAAAGTGCATTCTTGTTTAACATGCGTATTTAAAAATAGTGTTTTCTGAGTGATAATTGGTGAAATAAATGAAAAGCATCATGTGCCATATACGGTATATGCATGCCAATTGGATATATTTTCCTTTGACGTTGTTATCTTAGAGACTTTGTTGTTCACCTATGCTTGTATGGAAATACTTAGGTGGGCTTCATGTCAGATTAATTTCAGATTTGGATGCTCTTGTAGGCAGGATACAGTAAGGTTTTGAGGGTTAAAGTGATACTCTGAGTCATCAGAAAACTTTGTTAAGTTTACTTTACAAATTCTTGATTTCTAATAAAATAGAAGAAAGTGATGTATAAAAATAAGTTGGCACCAAATAATTTTAAAAATGGGTGAAAAATGATGTCTAAATCACAAATTTTTACTGTATAGAGTAATGCTCTTAAGAAAATGAAGCTTTAGTTATATTGCTTAATGTAGTGTTACCACATCAAAAGATTAAATGGAAACTATAAATGGAGATGATTGATATTTAATATAATTATATTACCACCTGTTCAATATTCTCAGTTCCCATGGATTGTTATTTTCACCATGCACTTGCACTACATTTCAATGTGTGGTCGTTTAGCACCTGTAGCTCGTGTGTTCTGTTCTGTGGCCACATGGAGTAGGACCAATTGAGTAATTTGTTGGACTCTGCCTGTGATTTTACAGATTGGTTCTATTGGATTGACTAAAATGTACATGACCCATGGTGAAGTTAGCAGGTTCATAGGGAAAATCTTAGGCCAATTTACAGTGGGGGTCTAATGCCCATTCAATAACCATCTAACCATAAACGGTTGATAAATATCAATCCGCTAATCTGTATTAGACGGTTTGATAGGCTGAAAAGGAGAATTTTGGTGGGCAGCTGTTATGTATTGGGAGTGATTCAAAATGTGATTTGATTGTGAGTTCCATATTAGATTTAATGGATTGACAATGTGACATTAGCTAACCATTATGGATGCTCTTAGATTGATTCCACATCAGCATAAGATGTGCTTCATTGTATTAATACATCATAAGCTTACATGTAAAATGTAGAAGTTGAGAAGATTCAACATTTAGACTGTGATTCTCTGCAGGCTGCAGTGTACTTCAACAAAATACAATGCTTTTGCTTCGAGGAACAACGGCTTCTTCCAGGGGAGCAGATTGACATGCCAGTGAGTGTTACCTCTCTGCTTCATTGATAGTTTATGATAAACTTGATTTAAATGATGTGAAACCCTGTTTGCAGGTATTCTTTTATATTGACCCAGAATTTGAAACAGATCCTAGAATGGATGGGATCAACAACATAATTTTATCCTATACATTTTTCAAGGTTTCAGATGAATGATTCCGAATATCCTTGATGCTGAGGGGCTGGCCAGTATAGAATGCAACAACAACCACATGCTTGTTTACCGCAAGCAATGGTAGAAAAGGATATATAGATTATTTCTTGTACTAATTGGCCTGATATTGTTCGCAAACATCCACTTTTTAAGTCGGAAGAAAGTAAAGAGAGATTTTTTTGCATTGCATATAAGTTCAACGTTTGATCATTGTTTCTCTATTTGTTATGAAATGTAAAATATAATGAAATAAGGTTCAAAGCGTTTTAAGAATCCTCATTTTGTATATAAACAACTTTTTTTTTTATAGCAAATATCAATAGACCACAGTAGAGAGCCATTCAACTTTCAGCTTCTTAACATCAAACCTAAGCTCGCCTCAATTGCTTGTCTGTTGTTCGGCTTCTGTTCATTGTTATTGCAATCTCATAAATTTCGTTAGTGATCAATCTAATATAATCCGAACCTAAAGCGAGCCATTGATCGTCCAAAAACATTCAGGGCTCGCCTACTTGAAGTCTCACATAAACGAACTCAGTTAACCACCCGAACCCAATAAGAGGCGATTTACACCCCTCACCCTATTATGCGTAAATATCGAACATTATGGTGTTACTTGTATGAACGAACTGCAAAAGAGCGTGGCAAGGATCATGTTCTACACAGTTAGTGTAGTATGGAAGCCTATAAATGCTGATTGGAGTCATAACACGGGAGGTCCGATAGTGCTTTAAGCCTCTAGACCAGTCAGAGGGACAGGTAGGAATGTTTGAGCTTGCTTCTCAAACTATGTCTAAATGCGAAAAATAGGATTAGATCCTTTTTGTATGTATATATATGTATAAAGTTTGTAATAAAAGAATGTTGAAAGTTCTGAATAATAAGATTTTGCAGGGCTTTGTGTCTATAGAAACTTATGTGAATTCTGTTTTATAAAGTTATCTTGTTAATGAAAAGAAAGTTTTGAAATACATAATTGTGTCCGGACACGAATCACTACAGTGTTTGCATTGGTACTAATAGAAAGTTGCATCACCACATTCATATTTCATTCATTATTAGAACATGCATCATATGCATTATGTATGTATGGAAAGAAAAGAGGAATGCCATTGTAACTCTTGGTGATGAGAGAAGTCATTACTTTGCTGCACAATTGTGACATTGTTTTGTATATTGAAAAGTAAAATAATTTTAAACGGATAAGTTTTTATGTAAGTACGCTTAGACATTGGCTCTGTTGCACCAATAAAAGCATATGACAATGAAAAACACGTCGTTAGGCCTAAGTAAGGAACTATGTATATGGAATGAATAGTAACGTGATGCGAAACGTTATGAGACTTAAATGGAAAGTATCTAGAGAAGTCTTGTATTGATTTTGAATACAAGATCGGTGTAGTTTTACGGAATGTGTAAAGCCCTAGCAATAACGTCTAAGTTATGATTGAATTTACCCTTTAGGGTGATTGAAGCAAGTATAGAAGTTAGATACGCAATGTGATATAAATATTGCATATGGTAAATAATGTAAAGTAAATAGATCAAAGAAGGGAATCTATTCATGACAAAAATGAATTGAAAACAAGGGAAACCTTTAATTAAAAATTAATTATCCATAGAAGAGATTACTCAATAAATAATAACCGGGATATTAAAAGATAAGAAGAACAATATTGTACAGAGAGTGTATAAACCTAACTATGAAATTAGATAGTTTATAAGTTAATTGAAAAGAATGGTGCAATAAAAGAGTAACAAAGATGTTAAAGTAAAAATATAACATGTAGAGAATGTGTAAAACTAATTAAGAAATCAGACAATTAGTAAATGATTAATAAGAGTAGCATAGTGAAAGCATGGTAAGAGTGCTAAAATAGAAAAGTGATGATGATGAGATTAAGATAAAAAGTAAGAAGGAGTGAGACTACATAATGGAAGTGAGATTCGAATGTCGGATCTAAAAGTTATGAATGAATCATCGTGATTATAATATTAAAGACAACCAGTATACCTAGACAAGAACTCCGTAGTAGGAGTATAATGTACAAGGTTAAATCACAAGTAATTCTCGAGAGAATAATAAGATATTCACTAGTGAAAGTTAGAGTTTGTATGAAGGTCCAATAAGCCACAATGAGTATCAGAATAGAAATATATATAGCCAAGTTATGATGAACTAAAGATGAAATGTGGAAAAGGAGATCTAGAAAGAGATAAAGAACGCTAAAGAAAGACCGAAAAAGAGGATAATAGCATATTTAGTTAACGATCATGAAATAAACATAATAATTTCGGGAAGTATGTTTATAAAATAGGATGGAAGGTACGGTTTGGAATGAAAATATATGATGTAATAGACTATGTCAAGGAATTATAAGAGATAAGTGCGAAAACGATTAAAATGAAAACTGACAAGTTAATTGAGGATAAAGTCAAGAAATAAAAGGAAAAGAAGTTAAAATAAGCACGATAAAGAGACAGAGACAAGGTCTAAAGAAATAGACGTTTCTTTCACAAGAAAAAAGGACTAATAATGAACCATGAAGAGTAGTGAATCGCGTGTGGAGCATACTCGCAAGTTAGTTTCATTACGGGTATATCATTAGGTACATACTGCGATGACGAATTTTGTATGGAAGGGAGAATGTAGTACCCCTGAATTTTAATTGTTAAGTTTCGTCACGTATGATGATTTGGATAACCGGAATTGTGAAAATTCAAATTTATATTTGAATTAATAAGGTAAATAATCGAAGTATATTCATCTAAATGTTCGGGGTTAAAGAAATTAAATTTAGAGGAATTTGCACAAAAAAACTTCTTTTTTAAACTTATTTGCTCTCAATACTTCAATTTTAAAAATATACTTTTTTACTCTATTTTTCTATCGTTTTTAGTTGTACTCTCATTTAGCAAAATAATTTATTTGCATTTTTACTCTCCTTTTTTTAAACACATGTACATTTTTTTTCTCTCTCCTTTTTCTTTTTCTTCTTCGTCTTCTTTTTCTTCTCTTTTTCTCTGCAATTTTTTTCCTCTCTTCTCTGTTTCTCTTTCTTCTTTTTCTATTTCCTCCTTCTTCTTTTTCTTTTTCATCTTTTCCTTTTCTCTGTAATTGTTTTTTTTTTCTTCATCTTCTTCTTTTTCTCTTTTCCACATTATATAACTGAACTTTAAGACACAGATTTTTGAATAAAAAAATCAATAAAACAATTTCACTTAGATGAGAAAGTTTGTAATTATGAAAGAGTTTAAGAGACAATATGATGGGTGATAGATGAAAAACTTTTTCTTCTTCTTCTTCTTCTTCTTCTCCTCTTTTTCCTTTCTATATTGTTTTAAATTATTGTAGTATCGTTTTCTGGAATTTTTTTCAACTTTTTTTGAAAAAATTGTCATTTTATTCATTAATGATATTTTGACATGGTTTTCAAACATTTTTAATTAATTTTAGAAATCGTTTGAAACTGTTTTTTCGAAATTGTTATATACTGTTCGAAATCTTTGTAAACTGTTTCAAAATATTTTTTTAAAACTGTTTGAAATTGTTATTTTTAGACTGTTTAAAAGTGTTTTTTAGAAACTGTTTTAGATTGTTTGAGATCTTTTTAAACGGTTTGAAACTGTTTATTTGAAATTATTATTTTTGAAACTGTTTGAAAGTATTTTTAGAAACTGTTTGAAACCTTTGTAAACTGTTTGAAACTGTTTTTAGATAAAGGTTGCAAATTGTGTTTAATGAAATTGTTTGAAACTTTTATAGACTGTTTGAAACCTTTGTAAACTATTTAAAATCTTTATAAACTGTTTGAAGCTGTTTTTTTAACTGTTTGAAACGCTTGTAAACTGTTTGAAATCATTGTATAATTTTTTTTTAAATGATAATAAATATGTCTTTTAAAAATTGTTTGAAACCGTTTGAAACTGCATTTGAAACTCTGTTTGAAACTGTTTGAAACCGTTTTAATAGATTTTTAATGAGAACAAATAAATTAAAAATTACAGTTTTCTTTATTTTTGGAGAAAGTTATGATCGTTGGATTTGAATTCAAGTGAAATTTGAAGCGATTTGATTACAAATTAAAAATTCGAGCGGATTCGAAACTAGATTTGAAACTAGCAATAAATCGCAGAAATTAATTTTTTAAAATGTTACGAGCTGAAGATTAGAATTGATTTGTTGATTTGTTAATTTTTTTTAGAATAAACTGAAAAAGATGAAAAGAAGAAGAAGAAGAAGTTTGTTAGAAAGGAAAATACATGTAGTAAAATTTAGGTATAAAAACTAAATGAACAGAGTAAAAAAGTAATTGATGGACACACTAGAGTACAACAATAAAAACTTTAAAACAGGGTTAGAAATTGCAAATATTTTACCTAATTAGGCATTGACCTAATTTTCCCTTAAATTTAAGTTCGAATTGAAGATATAAGAGATCAGAGAAGGTTATTTTAATTACTGGATTTTAAAATTTAAATTTGAAAATTTAAACTTTAATAAGTGAGTTTGAGCGAGACTAATATCTTGAAAAATTAATATAAAATACTTAAGAAGTCCTGAGATAATATTTTCAAAAATTTATATCCACAATATAATTTTAAGAATTTATCGGAAAAATCTCATAAAATTATGAGGTGGTTTTGTTAATTAAGTGCAGTCGATAATTAATTACTTGGGTTACAGTACCTAAATGACTATATAAATCCAAGGATTAGATTGCACTTTAACCAAATGTATATATAGTAAGACTAAACTATTTTTGAGTTGCAGAAATTCATTTCATTCTTCATTCTCTTCATACGAACGGCGAGCGAGGGTTTCATTCCGCAACTTCGATTATCATGTTCCGATTCCGATTTTTTTGATAAATCTTACATATTCAATGTAATTACCATGGTTTTGAATTCGATTTTGGTATTGTCACAACTCGAAATCTCGAGTCAAGACTGACGCTAGGGGATGATAGTGGTAACTTCAAAACCTGTAGCAAGCATGAAAACGCTATAAATTTTTTCCTTTAAAATCAAAACATTCATTAATCGGTTAAGGACATTAAGACAAAACATAATTATTCATAATAAAATAATAGAAAAACTAGAGTTTTTAAAATTAAAGGTTTTGAACCGTTCTTAATTGACAAAAATCTCACAACTGAGTATAAACATAACTCAATAATTTTTTAACCATTTTTAAACGCAACAATTTTTGCGCAATATATTTGTTTAACTTATAATCAAAAATAAAAAAAATATCAATAAATTTTTTTTAACACAGGTCGGGTGAAACTTATGCCTGACTTAGAACACCGCCAACATTTTCTCTCCATATTTGTTTTTGTCCATGAAGTGTACCGATACAATCTTTTATGCCTACACCTATTGCGTTCTCGAGCTGGAGGAAGATTCAACAAGTCGTCCTTCACATTTTCAAATACCCTAGAAGATTCGGACATTGAAAACATGTTTTGGCTTTGGATTTTTTCCAAGTTTGTTTTGCTTAGTTTTAAAGATTTTTAAATTTAGGGTTGTTAGTGGTAAGTGATAAATCACCAAAATTGATCCGAGTTTTATCAACCTGCACACAACAAGCAGACAGAGGTCAGGAGGAACTCCGGTGGGGGTCACCGGACATTCGCTCCTACGCTCAAGTAAGGTTCTGAGGTAGAGAAAGAAGAAGAAGAGAAGAGTATTCAGAGTTGAGAGAAAAAAGAAATTACCTAGGGTTTGCCCTTAAACCCCATATTTATAGTTAGGGTTTAAGGATAAACCTTGCCTTGCTGGCAGGCTGTGCTTAAAGTGGTCCTCCCAGAAACGGTTATGCCTACGTGGAGGAATATCCCTGCGTGAGGCGCAGGTTGTTAGGTGCGTCAGATGGAACATTCCTCACGCACCTGTCAAAAGATCTTCTGTGGTCCCAGGATCCGATACACGTGCGTGTGCTCCTGGGCTGGACCTCGGAGCTCGGTCAGAGCCCGAAACCCGAATTGCTTGGGGACCAAGCTTACATAGTTCTAGTTCTTGCGCTTGAGAGTATCTCGAAACTCGGGTCGTCTGATCCGAGCTTTCACGTCTCTCGTCTGAAAGCTTGGTCCAGGTCTGAAGCTCGGATTGTTCGGACCCCGCTCATTTGTTCTTAGTTTCTGAGTTGGGTGTATCTCGAAGCTCGGACCGGATTTTCGATCCGACCTTATCCGAAGCAAATGTCTCGGATGATGTCCGAGTGTTTATCGATCCGGTGACCCCCCAGGTCGCGTGGTGTATGATTTATAAGGTGGTCGGAAGTTGATCTCGGGTTGGTGAAATGCTTGACTTAGCGATGTTCGTTCTTGGCGAGGTTGCTTCGCCCCTACTAAATGTACTACGTTATCACTAGTCCCCCCCAGTGCATAGGATATTTATGTCCGAGGTGGTGGTATCTTCCGAGTTCCTGGCTCACGTGGGTGTCGATGCGTTTGTCTTGTTTCTGGATCATCTCTGACACCGAGCCGCTTGTCAGGAGGATTAGCTTGTAGGATATGGTGATGTGAAAGGACCTGTCCTCTCGAGGTAGTGTGCATGACAGCTGTTGGGGTGAGTGTCCTAGGTGGCGGTTACTTGTTGTTTACGCTGGGTCCACGTGTCCTGCAGTTATGGCTTGAGCGCTTTCCTAGGAGACGTTTTGAGTGGGAAGAGATAGAAAAATTAAAGGCGTGCCCTTTCAATTTCCCTCTCTTTTTCAGTTATAAATTTCATTTTTCAAAAACTTATAAACTTTTCACTTTCTCTCTGAATTCTTTATCTTCTCAAAGTTCCTTCGTCTCTTTTGATTTTCACAAAAAAAGCTTCCTGTTCCTATTGCTTCGCCGTAGACGAGACCTGCCGGTTCTGATTATTGAAACGCCTGAACTCCATCGCCATTTCTTCATCTGTGTTGAAGTTTCTTCGGTGTTCTCTGCTTTATCTCCCAGGAATCTTCATTTTTGTGCAAGTAAGTGTTCTGGTTCATCGTTTCATTTTTGTTTATCCAGTTTTGAATGTGTGTTCTCAGAAATCATGGTTGGAATTGTTATCTTTTGCTTGCCTTATGATTTTCTGTCTGCGTTTTCGTTTTTTTTCTGTTCGTTGATGTCTGGCTTGAGTTAATATGTCTGATCTTTAGCTTGATTTCTTGTTTGCTCAGAAAAAATTCCAGATGTTTGTTTGCCGTTTGTTCAGTGCTTCTGTGTTTGATGTTTCTGATTTTCCAGAAATTTCCTCTGTTCTGTATTTTATGATTTTCTCGTTTGGGAAATGAATTTCCAGAAATCTGGAAATTCACGTACGTGTTCTGACGGTTTCACCTCCTAGGAATTCCCTTTTTAATCCATATTTTTGATTTTTTGCAAGTTTATCTTGTTTTTCCTTTTGGAACTTGTCTCATCCGAGCTTGTTTCGATTTGCTTTAGGTATGTCGGGTGAAACCTCAGAGCATGAAGAAGGGAGGGGGTATGATGACAATGACATGGGTACGGATGAGTCGTCGACCAAATTCCGTGTTGTTCGCCCCCTCCGGGCTAACACCTCGGAGGTAGAAGAGACTGGCACTTCATGACCTCAACCGTTCGAGAAAGGGAAAGGGAAGAGAACCGCTCCGGATGCCAGCGAGAAAACTGATGACCGCGATATCAAGACCTCGCGGTGTACCGTGGGTTTCTTAGAAGCAGTTCGAGAGGCTTTTGACATCCCTGTCGAGTATGAACTCTCCGTGATGCCTAAAGGGAAGAAGCTAAACGATGTCCCTCCGGCGAACACTATAATGCTCACTTTGGAGCATATGCAATCCAGGATTCGATTTCCCCTCATCGAGGATTACAAACAGCTGAGCCGGTACTTCGAGGTCCCCCTATCCCAGATTCACCCTAATGGAGTACGCCACTACTCCTACTTCTTGAAGCTTTGTGAGAAGATCGGGGTGGTACCTAGCATGAGGTTGTTCTGTTGCTTGTACCTCATGTCACTGAAAGACCGGAATCACTTCGCGTACAGTCGGTTCCGGAGTGAAAGAAAAGATGTTCCCGGGAGATTGATCTCCGGAGTGATTGATTCTCTCCGGGATTTCAAAGAAGACTACAGATTTCCCATCCTTCGGCGTTTGACGGGATGGTCACCTCGTGGGTGGCGAAGTGCTACAAGCCGGAGAAATGGTTTCACATCCCGGGCCCTTTGGAGAATAAGGACATCCTGATTCTTCGGGATGACGCTCCTCTGAGAAAGAAAGCACAGGCTGACTTGTGCCCGAAAATTTCTTTTGACTACTGGAAGAACTCGGTGCCCGGTGGTGCGGGTTTGTCACTTTTGCTAATTTTCCTTAGTTTTTACTTGGTAGATTTGGGTGTAGTTTGCATGTTGTTGTTTGTTGCTTTTCATTTCATCTATTGTGTGTTGATCTCGACTTTGTTATGTGTTGTTGACTTTGACTTTGTTGTTTTTGCAGTGAATAGCATCGACTTGGGTAAGCTGGCTGGTAAGAAGCGGAAGAGGCCGGCGAGTCGAAATGTCACTCCGGCACCTCCTCCTCCTCCCCGAGCTACTGAAATTCCCGAAGTGCCTAAATCTCCTGCGGTGGAGAACATGGCCCCGGAAACTGGTCTGGACGCCATGCCACTCCGAGTTTGGTTACCCGGCGGGATCGAGGTCCCTCCTACTGCGGAACCCGTGGGAACTATCCCTTTTGTCAACTTGGATTCCACGGAGACCGTCGACGGCCCGGTCCCAAGAAAGGATGTTCCCCCAACAGCAACACCCGAGGTTCCTGGTCAGAGTTTGCAGGCTCCTCGAGCTCGGGTGCCAGAAATGCCTGAGATTTCTTCGGGCTCAAGCACTACTACTCCGGGACCCCAAGCGATAACTCGAGCAAGCTTTGCCGAGTGGGTTAGTCAACACAACGATGGTCGGCTGGCGACCTTGAATGATCTGGTCATCGCGGGGGATATTGCTCGGGTTACTACTATGCCCGCCGACTGTGATCATTATAAGACCCACAAGCCCGAAAATCTGTGGGCTGTGATTTCATCTTTTTGCCTCCAGGTAAATATCTTGTGTTTTTGTTTGTGCACCCAGTCTGTTTTAGATTGACATGTTAACTTAAAAGGTTTGTTTTCTTTCTTTCAGGTTTCTCAGATGTCTTATATGGCTGATCAGAACTAGAGTAAGACCGAGATTGACCTGACCCTGGCGAAGAACCTTCTGCTGACCGAGCAGAAGAAGGCTCGGGAGGCAGAAAGAAGGGCAGCTGAGGCGGAGAAGAAAGCTTCTGAAGGGGCTGCCCTGGTTGCCAACTTGGAGTCTCAGCTGAAGAATTCAGAAGATCGCCGGGCTGAGGACCTCGGTGTGCTAGAGAAACTTCGAGCGGACGTGAGTCATCTTGAGACTGGGAAGTCCCTAGCCCGGGAAGACTTTTCGAAGCAGTTAGCCGACTTGACCACCCGGAATGAGCTGGCTTCAAAAGGTCTTCGAGAGACTGTGGCTGACCAGAAGAAGCAGATCGCCGAGGTCACGAAGCGAGCTGAGGAGGCATAGGCCAAGGCTAAAGAAATCGCAGGTCGGGAGGAGGCGATCTACGAGGACTTTCGCCGGATCCTATTTGTCAGCGAGGTACAGGTCGGCGAGTATGTCAGAGGGCGATTTGGAGCTGATGTGGATGTGTCCGACTTTAGTTTGGACATTGAGGAGCTTGGTCGGCGAGCTAAGGAGCTACCCGAAGACTATGACATTCCTGCTGACATCGAGGACTATCTTGCTGATGACCAGGATAAGGTCCAAATTAGAATTGTAAAAACATTCCTTTAGCTTTGAAATTTTTTTTGGATATTTTTTTTTGTAAACTTTGAATTCGGGTTCTGAGTTCCTTTTGCTTTATTATACAAGTGTTTGTTCTACGTGCCCTTTGTTTTCATGTCTTTGTTTTGAATATTTTGACTAAGTATGATAATTTTCAAAATATTGTGTATGATATAACTGTAGATGACTTTGACTTAGTTTAAAACTTGAATTTTTATATTGCTTCTTTGTTTTTCCGGGGTAAGGTTTAGACTCGTTGTACTATGTTTCTAGTCTTTTGTTCTCTTACAGCTCAAGGTGTATAGCCCGTGATTAGCTTAAGGGCCGTTGGTGGTCCCCAGCCCGCAGACGGTACATAGCTCGTAGGTGGCACGTAGCCCGCGGATGGCCCATAGCCCCTGGATGGCACATAGCCCGTAGATGGCACGTAGCCCGTAGATGGCACAAAGCCCGTGGATGGCACGAAGCCCGTAGATGGCACATAGCCCGCTGGTGGCACATAGCCCGTTTGTGGCACATAGCCCGCTGGTGGCACATAGCCCGTGGATGGCACATAGCCCGTGGATTGCACATAGCCCGTAGATGGCACATAGCCCACTGGTGGCACATAGCCCGTAGATGGCACATAGCCCGCTGGTGGCACATAGCCCGTAGATGGCACATAGCCCGCTGGTGGCACATAGCCCGTGGATGTTTTTACCGAGTAGATTGCTCGGGTTTTGAAAGAAAGACATGAACTCTTTTTAATCTTTTTTATTCATTGAGGGGAAAAACTTATGTTTGAGTTTTACAAAAGCCTAACTCAAACATAAGTGAAAAAACCCCTAGGTACCTTAAAATAAAAACAAGTGACTACTGATAGTATTTCCGAAGAACCTGGGAGTTCCAAGTTCTCGGGAGCACTCTGCCCGACATGTGTGCTATCTTGTAAGCTCCTGCTCGCCCAACCTCAGTGATCCGATATGGGCCTTCCCAGTTAGGTTCGAGCTTTCCCACCCCAGCATTTCCCTTGGCAATATCTGCCCGTCTCAAGACCAGATCACCGACTTGGAAACTCAGGGGTTTAACTCTCTTGTTATGATACTTAGCCATTCTTTGCTTGTATGCTTCGATTCTCAGTGCTGCCTGTTCTCGCCGTTCTTCTAACAGGTCTAAGCATAGCCTCTGCTCTTCCTCATTCTTGGCCTCATCAAAGAACTGGACTCTCAAGGTCGGCATCCCGATTTCCACTGGTATCATTGCCTCACACCCATATGTTAGAGAAAACGGGGTGTCTCCTGTCCCTGCTCTTGGAGTAGTGCGGTAAGCCCAGATAACCTTAGGTAGCTCTTCCAGCCACTGTTTATCATACTGCCCCAGCCTGGCCTTAAGTCCTTTCAGAATTGTCCGGTTGGTCACCTCGGTCATCCCATTACTCTGCGGATGAACTATTGAAGTAAAGCGCAGGTCGATGTGCAAATCGTTGCAAAATTCATTAAAGGCTCGACAATTGAACTGCTTCCCATTGTCGGTTATCAACGCTCTGGGTATCCCAAATCGACACACAATTTGCCTCTAGAAGAAATCATGGATCCGAGCTTCGGTGATAGTGCTTACTGCTTCTACCTCGATCCACTTCGTAAAGTGATCTACTGCCACTATCAAGAACTTTTTCTGCCCCGTGGTTGCTGTGAATGGTCCCAGAATGTCAATCCCCCATATTGCAAAAGGCCAAGGACTGGTGATAGGACACTGCTCTGTAGTTGGAGCATGTCGGATATTCTGGTGCCTCTGACAGTTCTCACACTTCTTTACTATCTGCTCAGCCTGCCTGACCATCAGGGGCCAGTAATATCCCTACAGAACTGCTTTCTTTGCCAACATTCGAGGAGCTATGTGTGCCCCACAGATACCTTCGTGTATTTCTCTCAGAACATACTCGCCCTCCTCTGTCGTTAGGCATCTCGACCAGGGATAGGTGAATGACTTCCTGTACAAGACTCCGTCGAGAAAAGCATAGTAAGGGGCTTGTCCCAGGATTTTGTATGCATTGTCTCTGTCCTCCGGCAGAGTTCCGTCCATCAGGTAATGGGCTATGCCTTGCATCCAATTCTCCAAAGGCTGGGTCAGAAAGATGGTTTCATGGTTGTCGATGCTGGAATGCTTTTGAACCGAGAAATGGACCCCGTGTATCTTTTCATCCACTGTTGCCGCTTTGGCTAGTACGTCGGCTTCTTGATTTTCCAAGCGGGGAACTTTCTCTATCACCCATTTCCCCCCGAGCTCCTGAATCTTGTTTAAAAAGAACTTGACTCTGTCAACGTATCTTCGCATCTCTGGATCCGGAGCTTCAAAAGTACCCAAAATTTGACAAACAACCAACTGAGAATTGCTCCTTATCGTTACATGCTCGGCTTTGACCACATTTACCATTCTCAATCCGATCAGCAGAGCCTCATATTCCGCGGCGTTATTGGACGCCGGGAAATCGAATTTTACCGAGCTCCGGAGTGTAACTCCATGAGGCCCTCTCAGGACCACGCCTGCTCCAGATCCTTCCAGATTTGATGCTCCATCGACTTCTAGTACCTACTTTAGAAGTTGTTCATCAGCTTCCTCAGGTTGATCACTGGCCGTGGTCTCGGCTATGAAATCAGCCAATACCTGTGCTTTCAGAGAAGGTCTCGGTTCATACCGGATGTCGTATCCTCCCAACTGGACCGACCAGATGACCAGTCGTCCTGACATTTCTGGCCTTTGCAACGCCTTTCTCAGAGGTTGGTTTGTCCGTACTACTATGATGTGAGCTTCAAAATATCTCCTTAGTTTTTCTGCTGCCACTTTCAATGCCAAAGCAAATTTTTCAATCTTTGGATATCTGACCTCCGGGCCTTTCAGGACTCTGCTGAGATAGTAAACTGGGGTTTGCAGACCTTTATCTTCCTTGACCAGGACTGCCGCTGCCGTCTCATCATTCACCGAGAGATATAAGTACAAGATTTCTCCTCGCTCGGGTCTACCTAGCACCGGGGGTGTGCTGAGGTAAACCTTCAACTCTTCAAAAGCTTCGTTGCACTCCTCTGTCCACTTGAAATTCTTTGTATTTTTTAGGATTTTGAAAAATGGCAAACATCGCTTGGCCGAACAACTCATGAACCTTCCCAGCGCCGTGACTCTTCCATTCAACTTTTGTACTTCTTTTACCGAGTTAGGGGCTTTCATGTTCATTACTGCCTCGATTTTCTCCGGGTTCGCCTCGATACCTTTCTCTGAGATGAGGTGCCCAAGAAACTTCCCAGACCGAACTGCGAAAACACACTTCTCCGGGTTCAATTTAAGGTTGAACTTCTTCAGCTTTTCAAAAGTTTTTGCCAGGTCCCCTGCGTGATCCTCGATCCCTCTGGATTTCACGACTATGTCATCTACATAAACCTCGACGTTCTTGCCCAGTTGATCTTTGAAAACGTGATTCATGAGTCTTTGATAGGTTGCCCCGACATTTTTCAAACCAAAAGGCATCTTCTTGTAGCAATATGTCCCCAGATCTGTGGTGAATGCTGTCTTTTCCTCATCATCCTTGTTCATCGGAATTTGGTGGTATCCCTGAGAAGCATCTAAGAATGCATAGACTGTGAAACCACATGTTGCATCTACCAGTTGGTCGGTGTTCGGCAGAGGGAAACTGTCTTTCGGGCAAGCATTGTTTAGATCGGTGAAATCTATACAAAGCCTGCATTTGCCATTAGATTTCTTGATTAAAACCACATTGGCCAGCCACTCTGGGTAATTTACTATCCTGATGAACCCGGCTTTCAAAAGCTTTTCCACTTCATCTCGGATAGCAATCTGTTTCTCTAGAGAGAAAGTTCTTTTCTTTTGCTTGACAGGCTTGCACTTAGCATCTACATTTAACTTGTGCGAGATTATCCTCGGGTCTACCCCCCCGATATCCTCTGGCTTGTTGGTAAACTCTTCCACGTACTGTTTTATCCGAGCTATGATAGTTTCTCTGTGCTCATTTGGCCAATCTACTCCCAGCTTCACACACATCTCGGAGCCCTCTGTTATTTCAATTGTTTTTAAGTTTTCCCGGGGTTTCTGAGCCTTTTTCTCTCTGAGGAGCAGCTCCGGTGTATCGATGTTCATCATTTCCACCGTGCTGCCCATTTTTGCCATGTAACATTGCCGAGACAAGGTTTGATTTCCCCTAATAGTTATGACCTCATTTTCTACTGGGATTTTCATCATTAAGTAATGAATACTAGTCACTGCACATGTGCTATACAACATAGGTCTACCCAGAATACCATTGTACGCTAAAGGCATGTCAACTATCATAAAAAGTGAACGTACCTTCCGTGTTGGTTCCGCCAGGATACCCTCTGTTCCGTCCATCTGAGGTATTTCGACTCCGAGCTCCAAGTCCAGCTCGACCATGCCTTCTGGGCAGACCGGAGCTCCACCCAGTCCCAGGAGAGGGATGTTCACTGGTTTAAGATCAGTTTTGGATCCTCCCAGCGTCAAAAATACTGACAAAGTCAATAAGTTAACTGAGCTACCATCATCTACCAGCAGTCGTTTTACCCATTTCGATCCGACAATAGTTGATACGATCAAAGCGTCTTCGTGGGGAAACTCTACCCCCTTCGCGTCCTCTGGCCCGAAAATAATACTAGGCCATGGCGATCCTGCAGACACTGACATGACCATCTTTTGCTTTTTCTTTCGGCGTTTTCGGCTATATTCAGATTCCAAGGTTCCTCCTGAGATTGTGTTAATCACCCCTGTGACTTGTGTTTTCTTTGCTGGGGGTTGGGCTTCCCTGCTTCCCCCTGGCTCCGACCTGACCAAGTTGACTCTCGTATTTCCTCAGTCTTGACCCTCCTTGGCAACCACGAAGTGTTGTAGCCGTCCCTGGCAAACCAGCTTGTCTATCTCACTTCGCAAGCGTCCACATTCTTCTGTTTCATGGCCATAGCCATCATGGAATTCACAGAATTTGGACCGATCTACGTCTTTCACCAGACT
This sequence comes from Mercurialis annua, assembly GCF_937616625.2. Classification (NCBI taxonomy): domain Eukaryota; kingdom Viridiplantae; phylum Streptophyta; class Magnoliopsida; order Malpighiales; family Euphorbiaceae; genus Mercurialis; species Mercurialis annua. The sequence goes on from NC_065574.1 coordinate 15,250,974, forward strand.
CGGGGGATAACGAATCTCCTCATTATTGTGCTTGATCCAAGATAAAATCTGCTCCCTCGGAGTATTGAGCGGTACATATTGTCTGGGTACCCCTGCTCGGTCCACATATCCTTCCGTACCTCCCCCAATGCTGAAACTCGGCTTTGTACCAGGCCCCGTGCTAGGCGAACTGGGTTGAGCGCTAAATGACTTGCTTCCCCTGTATCCCGAAGTCTCGTTCAGAGGTCGGTACCGATCTTGACTACGGTTAGATCCCAGAGTGCTCTGCGGCTTACTGGGTGCCGAGCTAACCATCCCATAAACTTTCCTTTGCCTCTCCTCATCGAGGTTGATATAATTCCAAGCCCTGTCCATCAACTCGGTGTAAATGTCAACCAGGTTGGCGATCAAGCTATCTCGGAAGACTTGCATGGTGGTGTTGTCTTTCATAGCGTCGATGGCAGTATCATCGTTCAAATCTTCAATCATGATAGCCTCGGCATTGAACCGAGCAATATAAGCTTTCAAACTTTCTCCCTGTTTTTGAAAGCATTTCTTCAAATCACTGAATCTTTTCTTTCGTTCGATGCTCGGAGCAAAATGAGTTTTAAAGGCCATAGCGAGCTCCCTGAAACTGTTAATAGAGCCCTCCTTGACGTCCTGGTACCATTTCTGCGCGGCATCACTCAAGGTTGAAGGGAACACTTTGCACACCGTGGCGTCCGAAAAACTTTGTACTCCCATGGCAATCTGGAAACAACTTAAATAATTCATCGGGTCGGATTTACCGTTATATCTGTCAATAGGTGGATATTTAAACTTATCTGGGAATGGGTCGTCCCATATAGCCTTTGACAAAGGGCTAGCAATGCCACAGGTGGTGAAAGGTCGAGATTCTGCCTTGCGCCCTTTATGCTTATCTAGCTCGGCCTGGACAAGGCGAGTGACTTCGTCACACAATGTTTTCTGATATTGCTACGCTGCCCCCGAGCTGTGAACACTCTCAGCCCCATTTCTCCTGACCGGTGGAACTCTTGCTCTCGCGGTCCGCAGAGGATCTGCCTCCGGGTCTGGGTCTCCCCTCCCCAAGCCAGCGTCTCCGTGCTGTGTCCCCGGTGGCGGATTCTCATCTTGCACCCCCTCCCTTCGAGGAGGAGGAGGATCATTCCGACCTTCTTCTCTCGGAAAAGGACGGTCATGCCGACCTTCGTCTCTCGGCATATTAGTATCACGACGATCTTCGCCCCTCTGCGCTTGATGCTCTGGCTGGCCTCTAGGTCTTGGTCACGGGTGGTCGTTCCGACCTTCTTCTCTCGGAGGATGACCATCCCGAAACTCAGCTCGAGGAAGTGGAGGAACATGGGTCGTCGTGGGGTTGTATCTTGGGTAATACTGGGTCATAACTGCAAAATACATTTGCTGGGCCTGATGCAGTTGGCGAGCCATGTATTCTAAATATTCTTGAGCTTGTAAGACCGCCGGAGGTACGTCTTGCCCAGAAGTTGTTCCTGTTCCAGTAGTCACCAGAGTAGCGTCTACCGGAAAGTTGAGTTGAGTGGGAGGCAACGTGTTGTGGAGGAAACTCTGAGGCACGGTGGCTTCTGGGGTGGACAAAATTGTGTTTGTTAGCATCTGAGGTGAATGGGTTTGCCCTAGGATAGTTTTCCAAGCCATACAAAGGCACAAAACCAGCACCACTATCGGAGGCCCTGGATCCTCTAATCTGGGTATTCGCCGGAGGAGTTAAGCCAGTGATCACAGAGGTCCGACCACTAGCAGAAACTCCACCAACCGGATTAGGTCAGTAACCGTAGTCCCAAGAGGGTCTATCCTTTCTAAAACAGGATCATCAGCCATTGTTTCTCGTCAAGATTGGACAGCAACGTTGAAAAAATAAGAACAGGAAAAACAGGGGATATTACAAACGATTTCCCACAGACGGCGCCAAGTGATAAATCACCAAAATAGATCCGAGCTTTATCAACATGCACACAACAAGCAGACAGAGGTCAGAAGGAACTCCGGTGGGGGTCACCGGACATTCGCTCCGACGCTCAAGTAAGGTTTTGAGGTAGAGAAAGAAGAAGAAGAGAAAAGAGTATTCAGAGTTGAGAGAAAAAAGAAATTACCTAGGGTTTGCCCTTAAACCCCATATTTATAGTTAGGGTTTAAGGACAAACCTTGCCTTGCTGGCAGGCTGTGCTTAAAGTGGTCCTCCCAGAAACGGTTATGCCTACGTGGAGGAATATCCCTGCGTGAGGCGCAGGTTGTTAGGTGCGTCAGAGGGAACATTCCTCACGCACCTGTCAGAAGATCTTCTGTGGTCCCAGGATCCGGTACACATGCGTGTGCTCCTGGGCTGGACCTCGGAGCTCGGTCAGAGCCTGAAACCCGAATTGCTTGGGGACCAAGCTTACATAGTTCTACTTCTTGCGCTTGAGAGTATCTGGAAGCTCGGGTCGTCTGATCCGAGCTTTCACGTCTCTCGTCTGAAAGCTCGGTCCAGGTCTGAAGCTCGGATTGTTCGGACCACGCTCATTTGTTCTTAGTTTCTGAGTTGGATGTATCTCGAAGCTCGGACCGGATTTTCGATCCGACCTTATCAGAAGCAAATGTCTCGGATGATGTCCGAGATTTTATCGATCAGGTGACCCCCCAGGTCGCGTGGTCTATGATTTATAAGGTGATCGGAAGTTGATCTCGGGTTGGTGAAATGATTGACTTAGCGATGTTCGTTCTTGGCGAGGTTGCTTCGCCCCTATTAAATGTACTACGTTATCAGTAAGAAGGAAGGGTTGAGGGGGAAGGAGCTAGGTTAAACAATAAAAAGAGCAAAACGTATCACTAACCATGGTTTGGTTAATAATTAATGAGTTAACAGGGGTGAAAATGTAATTGCTGAAATTTTGGGTGACATGGTTGCCACAGTATATAAAAACGCGTGCCAAAATTCTTTTAGAGTACAATTAAAATTCAAATATACGAAGTAGGGTATAATTATCAATTTACAACGTCGGGATACAATTAAAAAAATTCAAAAGATAATTCCTGAACAATTAGACTTTGTTAATTTTAGTGTTATATTTCCTTTCTTTTTAAGTTTATCTACACTAGATGATTTTTTTTAAGTGCATATACTCTATATGACTTATGAGTGTGTTTTTTTTGTCAAACACAAAAAATTTTAGCATCTCGTTTGAAAAATTAATTTATAAATTTAAAATATTATAAGTTGATTTATTTTTTTTATAAATTATTACAGGTATATAATTTTATTATTATATTCATTTGGTTAGATTTATTTTAAAATTTAATTTTTTCGAGTTTTATAGTATCATTTTAAGTAGCATTTTAAGTGGTTAATATGTCTTATTACAGTGTAATTATCAAGACTAATATAAAACTCATATAGTCAATTTTATCAAACGATATTTTATTTTTTAAAGTGATTATTGCTTTTGTCGTTTTAAGAAGAGTCTTGGAGTGACGACTCTTTCAATATTTTTTATATCATTTTTTTTTATTGAACTGTGAGCATATATTAGCAGATCCAAATGATGAATCATCGATTTAAAATTAAATATCAAATTAAATCTTATCTATATCTACTATTTTGTCGTCTCCAAAATAGTTTATCAAATTATATTAGATAATCTATTTAGTATTTATTTAAGCTGTAAAATAAGATTCTGAACATAATTTTACTATTTATATTAGTAATAAACAATTAAATTAAGTAAATGAGAAAAAGTAGAGCAGTTGAGATTTGAGATATTTTATATGAATAGTATAATACTTCGTCATTGCCAGTGAGAACTAACCCGAATGACTAGACTTTTCACATGCATTTTTAAAAATTTGGTTTCGAATTTTAACACAATTAGTTTAGATATTAAACTCCTTTAATCACCAGGGCTATCTTAAATTATAAAATAATCATTAAACTTTACTTTATTATATAATAGACTATGAACTGTATCTTTTGTTATAACAACCATATAAAACGCACCGTTTTAACGCTAAAGTTGTTACAGGAAAAACACTAAATTTTTCATAAATTATTAAAAAGTAATTGAGTTATATTTTTTATTATAAAAAATCACTGAACTATGTTCTTTTTTATAATTTTGTCTTGCCATGTAAGCAAAAACGTTGTGTTTTATATGAGCGACACCCCTTTATAACAAAAAATATAATTCAGTAATCATTTAAAATGAAATTTAGCGATTATCTTGTGATTGAAAATAACTTTACCAAGGGAGTTTAATATCCCACTTAGTTTAGGCTGATTGAATTAGTTATATATCTCTAACACTAATAACTAACTTAATAAATATTTGACCCAATGTGAATCATGGCTAACTTTCCCTGCTGGCACCCCGAAAAGTCTGATGTAATTCTCTTTGTCTGTGCAAAAGTGTCGGGAATGTTAGAGTACCTTCTGTCAGACTTCGTCCTTGTAGTTAGGGAAATCCTGCTCGGTCGGCCGAGATGGCTGTTGTGCTTTGAGAGATCCTGCTCGGATAACCAAGTAGGCTTTTTATTCATGGAGTTTGGTCGGTCTGTCGAGATGGTTTCTCATTCTTAGGGAAGTCCGACTCGGTTGATCCCGAGCTCGTCCTTTACTATTGTTTGCTTCGTCTTTCCTTCTGGACGATTTCGGTTTTGATGGTGAATGTACTCGGTTAGGTTCTTTTTTTGAGATTGTTCCATCTATCTTGTTATCAATATCTCAATCAGTTTAGGCTGATTGAATTAGTTATATATCTCTAACACTAATAGCTAACTTAATAAATATTAATTGACCCAACGTGAATCATGGCTAACCTTTTATCTTTTTAAAGAGGTCTCGGCCTAATGCTTTCGTTACATTTCCAAGCAATGGCTCTCAGCTCGTCTCTACCCACAATATGGCCATGGATTTCAGCTCTTCTCTTGCTCCTCCCACTCTTTTTCTTCATAAAGAAGAGGCTGCAAACTCTAGAAAAAAAGAAAAACATCCCACCAACCCCTCCTCGCTTCCCACTTTTAGGCAACTTACACCAACTCAGTGAGTTGCTCCACCAATCTTACGCTCACCTATCCAAAAAATATGGCCCCGTCATGCTTCTTCATCTCGGTCATTTACCAACTGTTGTCATCTCTTCTGCTGAGGCTGCAAGAGAAGCCTTAAAAGTCCATGACCTCGCTTGCTGTAGCAGACCGCTTTTAGCTGGCTCCGGCCGCCTTTCTTACAACTACGTAGACGTGGCGTTCGCACCTTATGGCGAGCGGTGGAGAAAAATGAGACAGATGATTGTGCTTGAGCTTTTTAGCATGAAAAGGGTTCATTCGTTTCGGCCACTTCGAGAGGAAGAACTCGGGTTGATGATAACTTCACTTGCTGATTCTGCACATCAGTCGGTTTCTGTTAATCTTACTGATATGTTATTCGCGCTCACTGCGAATATCACATTCAAGATGTCGTTTGGATTCGATTATCGCGGGACTGATTTCGACAGGGATCGGTTTCATGAAGTTGTTCATGATGCTGAGGCTGTGGCTGGAAGCTTCTCCACTGGAGAATTCTTCCCGTTGTTTGGTTGGATTATTGATAGAATATCGGGACATCATGCGCGGACCGAAAGAGTTTTCCATGAATTAGATACATTCTTTCAGTATGTGATCAACGATCATCTTAAACCTGGAAGAGTAAAGAAACAAGACGATATGATTGATGTTCTGCTGCGAATTGAGAAGGAACAAGCTCAGCTTGGAGATCAAGGAGCTCACTTCACCCACGATAATATTAAAGGAGTCCTTTTGGTATGCTGCTAATTACTTAAAATGATTATTGAATTTTTATTTTTGAGTTATTTTAAACTATACTCCTTTAATATTCTATACTTTTCAGACTAAATTATTTGATGTGCCTATTGTTATTTTTTAAAATTCGGTAACCGTTTTATAAACATATTATAATTGGGTATTCGTAAAAATAGTTAACCCCCAATTTCCTCAAAAATTAATGTATGAGATCAGTTCAAGCGTGCCAAATCTGTCTGATACCTGACCAAATAATCAGGCCTAGCATGCTATATATGTTACTCAGGAATTAAGGTACTCAATTTTGGTAATTTTGTTTTTGTCAGAACTTATTTCTGGGTGGCATAGACACTTCTGCAATTACTATAAATTGGGCAATGGCAGAGCTTATTAAGAATCCAAGAGTGATGAAGAAATTACAAGACGAAGTTAGAAACTGCATTGGAAACAAAGGAAGAGTCTCAGAAGTTGACATTGATCAGCTTGTATACCTAAAAATGGTAGTCAAAGAAACTTTTAGATTACATCCTGCAGCCCCTTTACTTCTTCCAAGAGAAACCCTTTCTCATATTAAAGTCAACGGCTTCGATATCAACCCGAAAACGATGATCCAAGTGAACGCCTGGGCAATTGGACGCGATCCCAAGTACTGGAAGGATCCTGAAGAGTTTTTTCCCGAGAGGTTTTCGGAGAACTCCGTTGATTTCAAAGGAAAAGATTTCGAGTTTCTGCCGTTTGGAGCTGGCAGAAGAATGTGCGTCGGAATGAACTTGGGGACGATAACGGTTGAGCTTGTGCTGGCGAATTTGGTTTACTGTTTTGATTGGAAATTAGGTGATGGAATGCAGACGGATGATATGAATATGGAAGAGCAAGCTGGTGTTAGTCTTACTGTCTCTAAAAAAATACCTCTCTGCCTTGTGCCTGTCAGGATGGTTTGATCATGAATCATGTAATAGTAAAGTTAAATTTTCTAATAAAATTCTGCCACTTTCATTTTAATTTTAAACCATTGTTGTGGCTATTTGATGTAAAACTATATAAATTTATAAATCTGTTGATTAATGAATTAATGCTATTATGGTTTCTAAAATCTATTAATTCTAATAATAATGTTGCTTTAAATTAAACTTCGAAACTGAAAAATAAAAGGAAAATTCGCTCTTTATTACTCAAAAACCGTTATGATAGTCTTAAATTTTTATATAAATACTAAGAACATAAAACTCTAATCTGAAATCAAAAAAACTTTATGCAAAATAGTGATTTTGAAGGTCTAAACAATTGAATTTAGTCCAAAAGCGACTAGTAATTTATGCGTATCGATTGTTAGCTCGATTTCCATCAAATTAAGTCCAAAAATCGTCTAAATCGCACACCTCAATTTTGGATAGAATTACAAAACTAACATTATCTGGATTTTTAGATCAATTTTCTCCATAAACTCCTATTCCCATACACACCGCATCACCATGTTTCAATGCCTTGTTATTTACATTGCCAATTTGAATGCAATTAAATCATGTGAATGTGAATCCATTGAACAATTCAAGAAGTAAAATAACAGGATTTATCAATTTACATATTTAAATGATTCCAATACTAGATGATATTTTTACAATAAAAATACAGTTCTTATCGCAATAATATTTAACTTCTTGAATTATTGAATAAATTTACTTTTTTTTCCGGCATAGATACTGAATACGAAAGTTATCCTTTGTAATTTCTATTCACATAATGATAACGTTTGATTCCTTTTTTTTTTTTTCATTTATTTAGTAAAAAAATCAGTCTATTTAATTTCAACATCAGCAATAGGTCTCGAATTTGGATTATAGAGAAAAATTTGTTGTATGAATGTGAATATGGATGCGTAATATATTTAACATCTTATTTCATGACATCAACAAATAATATCTAAATAAAGTTAATTAAGGACTAAAATCATGTTAAATGAAATTCAGTAAAAATGAAACAAACAAACAAAATTTACCTAGTATGAGAAAGGAACATTCACACATCATCAACCACACAATTTCCAGACCATACAAAAAAGATAATATTCCAATACCTCAGTTTACTACAAAAATAAAATGGTTAAGTACGTGTATGATAGCTAAATTCTTTGATATATTTTAAATTGATACCTAAATTTTAATTTATATCTTTTTAATTTGGTAAATATAATATTTGTTTAAGCCAAAATACCTCAACATTTTCTGACCAAATTAAGTTGATGTGTCAACCAACTAAAAAAAATTTAAAATATAAGGATAATTACTAATTTCCCCATGACATTAATGATAATTATAAGTTCTTCTACAATTTTAAAAAAGCCAACTATTTATTTCCAGGCGTTTGACTAAATTAGCTACTACTCTCTTTCGTTAGTTAACTCTGGTATTTGACTAAGTTTAAGGGTTTGATTGTAAAAAATAAAGTTCATTTTGCCCCTTAAACGTATTTTTCTTTCAAAAAAATCCATAAAATTACAATGAAATTCAAATAAATTTTTAAAATAAGTTTAAATTACTCATCAAAGCATAATATTTCTATAAATACTTTAATTTATTAAAATTAAAGTTAAAGTTTTTATTAAAATAAATTTAGAAACATTAAATAATTAATTAAATTTAATGTATTTTTTTAGTTTAAAATTTAAAATTTGTATGATTCAAAATCAAGTCATATTAATTAAAAACATATTATACTATATAATATTTAAATTAAAATAAAATACATTGTCTAATCCATTTTCTAAAATAACTGAATTTAATTTTAAATTTTCATTAAACATATTTTAAAATAATTATATAAATATTTTATTGTTCATCAAATTATTTTAAATAAATTATATAAATTTATTTGGAATTTGTTGTACGATTTGTAAATTTATACACTTTTTTGAAAGAAAAAAATAGGTTCACAAAACAAATTAATATTTTAATTTTAGTAAAAATACTTTTCAACTAACAAAAGGGGATAATAGTTAATTTAATCAAACGTTAGAAAATAAACTATTGACTTTTTAAAAATCGTGAGGTAACTTATAATTATAGTCTAATGTCAGGAGGTAAATAGTAATTATCCCTGAAATATATCATATATCGCAACAATAATTGTCATGCCGCCATTTCCTTTAAAGGTCAAACCCTCTAAAAATATCAAAGTTAGCAAATATAATCCGTTTTTACATATTATATTTTTTTTATAGTCAAATCCGAATCAACCCGATTTTTTTGCCAATATGGCAACCATGTATATAAGATTAAAAAAAATTAATCACAAAAAATTACTAAATATTTCCATGTTGTGTCACAACAAAAAGTTTAATTATAATAAAAAATCGAACCGATTTAAACAATGGCTATAAAAAATATAATATGCAAAACGGATTATATTTGCTAATTTTGTAAAATTTAATTAAACTGACAAAAAATATAAAAATTTGGTATTTTTGGGGATTTAAATGACTTCTAATATGACAAATTTTATGACAGCATTTACCAAAAATAATGGAAAAGTATCTGACAAATAAAATTGAGCCGAACATAATGGAAAAGTATCTAGAGAAATTTAGGAAAAGTACTCTACTTTTTAAAATATTTATACATTCTACCTCGCGCGTGAAAAATTAGAAAGAATACTCTCCGTTTCTTAGCTCTTTATATCTTTACTCTAGGAAGTTATCCTTTTTATTTTAATACCTAAATCTTTAAAGAAAATACACCAAATTTGTATAACTTTTATCTTTTTACTCTTCGTCTCTGTTCTTGTCTTCTTCGTCAAATCTGCAACCCGAGTTTTCAATTTTTCTACCAATCCTCCATTTTTCTTTCAAAGTCTGAATTATTCATATTAATCATACGGTTTTACTTTTTTTTTTTTTCGAACATGAATCGTTTTTTCAGGTTCCTTGGCGCCAGAAACTCGTCGACGGTGACCACCACAAATACGACGGAACAACAATGACAACAACAACCAGCTAGTACTTTAGACTCGGACTTTGTGATACCAGAGGCTGTTCTCTGCACTAATTTGTGTTTTAGGGGCTAATAGCAGTAGCTGGGTGCGCGTGGCTTCGTCGATTTTCTTCTGCTACCAACTTACGCGGCGGAGCAGCTCTTGCACAATCTCCGATTTCTTTAGCTGCAGACAAATGATTGAAGAAGAAAATATTATGGTCACTTACTAAATATAAATTGGAGGTTTCATTTCATTTTTTCATGTTGATTTGGTACAGTTTCTTGCCATCTCGCATCTGGGTAAATTCTTTTTCTTTGCTTTCTGTTCTTTCAGGTAAGTTTGGTTTAATCATTTTTTCTTCTCTTGTTTGTATATGATGTTACTTTAGATTCAAACTAGAGTTTAAAATCTTGAATCATGTAGTGATAAGGTAGATTACTATTGAATGAATGCTGATGTCGTTAGATGTTTTTGGAATTTTCTTTAGTATTTGTTATTTTTAGTTATTAAGCTAAGCACCTTCTTCTGTTTTTTTCTGTTAAATATTGCAGGCATGAAAATGGTATTGAAATAAATGTATGAAAGACTCAATGATTCAAGAGACCTGTACTTTTGAGGGAGATAATGTATATAGGAGTAGTGGCCAAACTTTGGAGTTCAAGCATATGAAACTTCATGTTTGGAAGTTTGACATGCAAGCAGCTCCTTCCAAATATATTTTCAAAATTTATTGGTGTGATGTACTAATAGCTTTTAAGCAGAGTTTTACAGCCTCATACTTATGTATATTGTGAAAGTTATGATGCTCATGTAATAATGTTAGGTTAGTTACATTGTGATAATTCTAAAAAAGTGATGAATAATGAAACTATAATGAAAATTTTATGAACGTTATGATAAATCTATAATAATACTATGATAAAGTTCAAAACATTTATTTTTTAGTAAAATTTATATCAATTTACATATTGTTTTCATAATGTTGATAATAAGATTATGATAACGTTATATGATAATGTCATGATAATCATATGATAATGTTATGATAATAATATAATACTCCCTCCGTCCCGTTTAAGAAGTCCCATATTCTATTTTGGGATGTCCCATTTAAAAAGTCCCATTACTATTTTTAGAATATTTTTCCATTGAATACCCCATTTTACCCTTATTTTAGTTATCTTAAAAGAGTTTTATGGAAAATTTCACTATCATTAATAGGGGCAAAACATGAAAAAACATGAAAAGACAAGAATAATTAATGTTTTCTTAATCTGTGTGTAAAGTCAAATGGGACTTCTAAAGTGGGACGGAGGGAGTAATATATTATGATAAATTCATGATAAAATTATGATAATAATATGATAAGGTCATTGATAAAATGATGATAAGATTATGATAACGTTATATGATAATATCATGATAATCATATGATAATCATATGATAATGTTATGATAATAATATAATAATGTATTATGATAAGTTCATGATAATATGATGGTAATATTATGATAAGGTCGTGATAAAATGATGATAAAATTATGATAATAATATGATAATATATTATGATAAGTTTATGATAAAATAATCATAAAATAATAATAAGGTTATAATAATAATATGATAATATTATGGAAAGTTATGATAATATAATGATAAAGTTATGAATATTATTATAATAATATTATGATAAATTTACTAAATAAAAAAATTACAAAATGATTAATGATTTATTATATCTCTTACAATTTTCAAAAAATCATAAATTAATTGAGTTAAGGGTAATGATAAACAACAAAAATTATAAAAAAGTATAAAAATATTTTTTAATTTTGTATAAATTATATAAAAGAATTTATGATAACTTTATAATAATATTTAAATACATTTATGATAATATTATGATAAAGTACGTAAAATAATTTTATATGATAATAATATGATAAAGTAATGATAATATTTTATGCAAAAAAAGTACGAACAAACTATCATAGTATTATGATAAAGTTACGTTAATATTATATATTATCAAAATATTATCAAAAAATATGAGAAAAGTTATGTAAAAACTATGGTAATGTGATCTTAAATTATGACAATATTATGATAAAGTTATGATAATATTATGATAAGGTTATCTAATTGTAATAAATTACGTAAAATAATTCATGCAAACATTATGATAAAATTATCCAAATATTATAATACAATTATGTTAAGGTACTATTATGATAAAGTTATCATATATGATAAAATACGTTATGATAATATTATGATAAAATTATTGATATTGTTATGATAATACTATAATATAGTTATGATACTGTCATGATAATATTACAATATAGTTATGATAATATTGTGATAAGATTATGATAAGGTTATGATAATACTATAATATAGTTATGATAATGTCATGATAATATTATGATAACGTTATGATAATATTATAATAAGGCTATGATAAAGTACGTAAAACAAAATTTGCATAATAAAATTATGATATGTTTATGATAATATTATGATGAGCTTATGATAAGGGTATGATAAAGTACGTAAAATAAATTTGCAATATTAATGATAAAGTTATAATAAGGTTATGATAATATAATGACGATATAGTGATAATATTTTATGATAATATAATAATAATATTATGATAATTAATGATAAGATTATGATAATGTAATGGTAAAGTTATGGTAAAGTACGTAAAATAAATTTACAATATTGTGATAAAGTTATGATAATATAATGATAATATTATGATAATATTTTATGATGATATCATGATAAAATTGTGATAATATTTCATGAAAATATAAAATGTAATGATAATATTATGATAAGTTATGATAAAATACGTAAAATTATAATAATATTATGATAATATAATGATAATATAATGATAAAATTTTATGATAATGTAATGATAAAATTTTGATAATATTTCATGATAATATTATGATAAGATTATGATAAATTACATAAATTAAATAAAAAAAAGTTATGCAAAAGTTATGATAAAATTATCATAATATTTTGACAATGATCTGATAAATGTATAACATGGTTATAATAAAGTACGTAAAATAGATTTGTATAATAAGATGATGATAATATTATGACACTTTAATGAAAATATTATCTAATTTTGCATAAATTATATAAAATAAATTATGCATAAATTATGATAAGTTAATGATAATATTATGATATGCTAATATTATAAAATGATAAAATTATTGATAATATTAAGATAAGGTTTTGAAAAGATTACGACAAGATTATTAAAAAATATGTAACGTTATTTTGCAAAATAATATTATTACATAAAATAATTTTTTATAATAAAATACGTAATAATTTTTAAAATAGTAGTAATATTTTGAAATAAATAGAAACCATTAATCTTTCAAATAAGATAAGTATATTTATAATTAATAAAAAGATTTGGAAATTCCTTAAAATGATATTATAAAAATATTCATTTAAATACTGCTAAGCTCACTTAAAATTGAATTATGTAAGATCTGACACAACGAATTTAAATTTTAAGACTGAATTAAAAAAGAATAATTAAGAAAAGAATGAATATAAATTTTAAAAATGAATTGCAAAAAAAAGGTACAACGAATTTAAAGAGTGAAGGATAAAAAGACATTAAGAAAAGAAAGGTCAAATATTAAAAAGAAATGAATATACTATATATTGTAAGATCTGACACACATGTGGGTGGAGAGAGAAAGAGAAAACAAAAGAGAGAAAGAGAGAGATATATGTAAATTTGTATGTGTCAGAGTAATATTGTTAATATTTGTACACGGGGAGTAATATTATAAAAAAGCAAAAGTGGTGATGTATTATTTGTAAGATTTCCGTGTTGATGTATATTAACATATTATTTTTATATTTTAGGTAAATATGTATTTTTCTCAAGTATCTAAGCCCGGGCTAAGCAAGCTGGGCTTGGAGGGACTGGACGAGTACTTGGCCCAATAATCAGTTCTATATTGAGGAAATGACATGCTCTACTCCATTTTTCATAATCTTTGCAAACATACCTTCTTAAGATATAAGATAACAAGCGTGCGCTTTTTCTAATTTTCTTTTTCATTTCTACTCCTTTTTTTATATTGTTTTGTATCATTCTCTTTTTCATTTTCTTTCTTGACCAACTGTGCTTCTCTTTTTCATTTTATTCTTTGTAAGTATAATTTTTTTTCTTCAATTATTTTTGAAGATAAAAAATTAATACATATAATAAAAGTATTTGTTATTTTATTTTTTTTATCCTTTTTATTTAACTTTTTAATATTAATTTTCTTTATAAGAATATCTATATTTTATTATTTATTTTACTTATATAAAAAATTATACAATAATTCAGAATTTCGTTTTAAATCAATTAGTTTTCTCTTTTGTTGTAAAAAAAAACTAATTGATTTGAAACAAAATTCTGAATTATTGTATAATTTTTTATATTAATCCTTATTCTTATCAATTCAAACAATCGATTCGATCGCCGTTTTTGAAGTTAAAAATAAATATATAATTAAAAAATACACAATAAATACATTTAAGATATTTTTTTAATTGTTAACTTGATGTACTACTACGTAATACAAAAAGATAACAAAAATTCAATTCATGTAGATTTTCTCAGAGCCTACAAGTTACGGCATTATTCCTTCAGCTCCTTAATTTAAAATGATTATTCAAATTTAAGAATACAATAAACAAAACTAGTGAAGGAATATAACCATATTGTAGTGCATAAAATATATCGTCCTAGTACATCCAAAATAAATAAATCAAAGTTCGAAGTTGCTTTATTACATTACCGATTTTTAATTCAATTTCTGGTTGCTCGTTGATTGCTCTTTAGTTGCTCATACATTGCTGACCCAAATTTTATAATAAATTTTTATATACATACTTTCATCAATTTTACATTTTATATAACTAAATATGAATTCAGCCGGTTTGTTATCAAATATAAATTACAATTTTGTCTTGTTCATGTTTTATATTTTTTTGTACATTTGGTTTAGAGATATTAATCTACATAAGATTTATGCAAAATTTGTTCTAATATTACTTTTTAAAACAAAAAGAGATTTTAAGTGTAATATTTTGAATAAAGAATATTTTATGTAATTGCAAAATTCTTTTTAATTATATATATATATATATATATATATATATATATATATATATATATATATATATATATATATATATATATATAACGATGTCGTTCTTTTTTTTTTATATAAATGGTGATTATATCAGCTCCACCACAAGATGCGATATGCAAAAAATAGAACGAACGCTAAAACCTCAAAAGAAGTCTAAGCATCGGAATATATCGTTACAATCATAAATAAAATGAGGGTTGTAATATTTATAGTGAATTACAGTTGCATTCTGGTTACTTTTTTTTTATATTTGTAGGATTTTTTCAACAAACTAATTAATTTTCGTAAATATGATATGCATAAAAAGTAGTTTGTGCAATTTGAATATATTTTCAGTTCTTTATAGATAATAGAGTTGTATTTTTTTTATTATGTGGTGTGAAATTATTTTCACTTGATATTTGATATTCTTACTTTTTTTATGTTACTCTTTGGTTGTTTGTATGTTGCTCTTTGGTTGCTTTGTAGTTGCTCTTTGATAGCTTTTCAGTTGATTATGTATTTTTTAATAAACAATTGATTTTTTTTATAAATATAATGTATAAAATACACTTTGTACAGTTTGAAAATTCATTAGGATTATTTATTCATGACCGAGTTTTTTCTTTTATTTTTATAATTTTGGATAAGACAAAATAACCAAATAAGTATATTTGAATTTATTTGAAAAATTAATCAATACATTACTTTTATCTATTGTACAACATAGTGTACTTATTAGCTTTTACTAAAGTTAAATAAAAATAAACAACCAACGAATTATAGTTCAAATTGTATAAGCGCTAGACAGTAAACTGTCAAAATCGTGGGTTCAATTTCTCTCACTGGCGCTCCTCCTCCCTTAATTATCAAAAAAAAAAAAAAACAGAAAAGAAAAAACTATTGAATAATTTTATTTAATAATATTTACCACAATCAAATTATATAAAAAAAATCAAATATTAAATTTAAGTAAGAATAATTAAAAAAAAATATTTAATTACTTTTATATTATATACATAAAAAGATAAATATTTTTATTTATAATTTTTTATATGCAAACGCTAATATTTAAATTTTTGGTTTGATACAAATATCTGTATTGGTTAAAGATAATAATTCATATACATTAAGTAGTTGGTTAAAAGATAATGATTTATATAAAACAAAGAATTAATTTTTATTTTATTTTTATTTTATAAAAAAAAAATAAGTATATATAAAACGGTGAGTGATTTAAAATTAAAGGCTAGCTCAAAGTCTATATCCACATGTCAGGTTAATAGTCAAATAAGGATAACAACATATTTGTCAACTTTTAAACAAAAAAAGCGTATAAGTGCCGAAAAAAAGGTTACAGGAGTATAAATGCAGTCCTCATCACTTATTCAAGCACTCTTGTAAAAAGCCCTTCTATATTGCTATACATATTACAGGCCTAATCACTTAAAACTCCCCCACTTTTAACCCCTTTTGCAAATATACGTCGACATAGAAATTTTTTCAATTTTCCCTTTTGTTCTTTATGACCTTTAAATGATTTTAGTGTTCCATTGGATCTGTTAATTTTTTTTTTATTCTATTTAATCCCATGTCAGCAATTTTATCCATGTCAGCGCGCATTGTGTGCACGTTTCGAATGAGGGGTTAAATAGAGCAAAAAAGAGAGTTAAAAAGTCCAATAACACGAAATTAGTTTAGGGGTCGCAGAGAATAAAATTCTATAATTTAGAGGTCAAATGATGTATTAAGCCATTAATCTTTTATGCCAAATACAGTGAGCAAAATGAAGCTTTGTTCGAAGAAATTACAAGATGAAGGTAGGAAGTACATTGGAATCAAAGGAAGAGTAAGAGAATAGAATATGGATAAGCTTGAAGAATTAAAGAAGGGATCAAAGACATTTTCGGACACTAAATTGTGAATGTCCTTTACATTTAAAATTTAAATACCAAACTCTGTGTTAAATTTGGAATTCGAATTCTAGTGAAATATTAAGTGTATGAACGCTAACAAGAGAATGGATGCGTTTAAAATTTAAAGATCCTACTTCACGACATCAAAAAAGGATATTTAAAGTTAATTAAGGAGGAAAAGTGATGTTAAAAAACATTCCATTAAATAAAAACAAGCTATTATGAGAAAAGAACATTCACAAATCATCTATCCAAACAATTTCCCTTAGCATTTCCAGACCGTACAGAAAAGATATACAATATCCTTCAGCTAGACCTCACAATTTATTTCTTGACGCCTTTTATAAATAAAGAATAATTTGAAAACAAAGAAAAGCTAAAACTAAAATGGCTCCTTATTTAATAGTCCTCCTACTTTTTCCTTTACTATTACTACTATTAGTTAAAAGAAAGATCATAATTAATGGAAATCAGCAGTTACCTCCAAGCCCACCTAAGCTTCCAATTTTAGGAAACCTGCATCAGCTTGGAAAACGGCCTCATCGATCTTTATGTCAGCTTTCCAAGCAATATGGACCCGTCATGCTTCTCCGATTCGGCAACATACCTGTTGTTATAATATCCTCGGCTGAGGCAGCGGAACATGTCTTAAAGACACATGACCTTCAGTGTTGTACTAGACCTCCTCTGTCTGGCACAAGAAAACTTTCGTACAATTTTTTAGACATTGCTTTTGCACCCTATGGTGAGTATTGGCGACGGATTCGGAAACTATGTGTTGTCGAGCTGTTCAGCGTGAAGAGGGTGCAGTCGTTTCGGTTTGTTAGAGAAGAAGAAGTTGCTTCACTTGTTAGTTCAATCTCGCAGTCTGCATCTTCTAAAAATCCTATTGATCTTACTGAGAAGATTGTAACTCTCGTCGCGAACATAGTATTTAGAATAGCTTTCGCGACTAATGTCGAAGCTACAGATATGGCGAAGAAAAACAGAATTAAAAGCTTAGTTGATGAGGCTGAGGCTATATTCGGTAGCTTCTGTGGAAGTGATTATTTTAAATATGTTGGTTGGATAATTGACAGGATTAGCGGTTATCATAGCAGGGTAGAAAAAATATTCCAAGAAATGGATGCGTTTTACCAACTTGTAATTGATGAACATCTACAAGGTGTTAGGACAGTAGAAAAAGAACAAGAAGAAGAAGACATTGTTGATGTGCTGCTCGGAATCGGAAGGAAGGAAGCCGGAGCTGGTTCGATTCAGCTTACGAAAGATCATATTAAGGCAGTTCTTATGGTATGTCATCTACCTTTTTCCTCAAACTCGATAAGTAAATTTATATCATTTGAATTATAACTCATTAATTAGTACTAATTATAGAAATTACAGTTACATTCAAACTTATTTCATATGCATGTGATCAACTCTTGTGTAATAATTTATTAACAATCACTCCCGTTTAATTGTCTAAGGGAAAACCATTCAAAAACTGTCAACCTTTCATATAATTAAAATCTTATGGTAAAGTTTGGTATAAAACAAATTTAAATTTTAAAAGGTTTCAAAACAAACTTTCCATCTCTAGAAGTGTTAAATAAATAAAGACAAAGGGTAAGCTTAGTCTTTATAAAAGTGGACTAAATAATAAAAAATCTTAATTTTTATAGATAGATCCAATATTTTTATTTTAGAATTTAATATATTAAAAAAATTATCATATAAGTTTTTTGAAAATTAAGAAAAATTATATTATTCATCTAATAAAAAACAAAAAATTATGTTTTTTTTTTCATATTTTAATTTTATAATTAAATTAAATACATGAGTTTAATTAGGCATTTGATATTTATCCTATGTTCAAAAATAATTCAATAAATGTGCATGTAACAATGATAAAGAAACCAATATAATTATAAAATTCAAAGTATGTGAAATTAATAAAGAAGGTGATAAGAATTAGTTAAATTTAATGAATTGGATTATATACAAAAAAAAACAAGATTAATTATATTTTTAGTTTTTAAAAAATTACATTATTATGTAAAAATTAATTTTTAACTATATTTATTAAAATTAAGTATAACAAACTAGTATTTATGTAAATGAAAATAGGTCAAATTTGTATTATAAATTAATATACGAATTTAAAATATATTAAAAATTTGGTCTTGATGTCTAACTACGGCGTTTCAGTTTGATGTTGCCGTTGTGTATCAATCAATTTTGAATTTCAGATGGAGTTTCAAGGTCAAATATTTTCGAAGTACAATTAGATTTTTAAATTATTTTAAAAAGAATATTGAACTTCAGTTTATTTTTTAGGGTCACCATACTTTAATTTTTGTTTAATTTTTGACCTGATGTTTCAATTTCAAGTTACAACTGAACGTTTAGTTCTGATGCTCTTCTAGAGAGAGCGTCGAGATATCTCACATTGCTAAAATGATACAAATATAATGAGTTCATAATGGTGGGGCATGCTAAGGGTTCACTAATTTTCTATATAATTCATTTTTGATTAGAACATATTTTTAGCTGGAATTTCAACGGGTTCAGACTCTCTGATATGGGCTATGGCTGAGCTTGTGAAGAATCCAAAGGTGATGAACAAAGCCAAAGAAGAAATTAGAAATGTGATAGGAATCAAAGAAAGAGTTACAGAACGGGACACTGATGAGCTGCATTACCTCAAAATGGTAATAAAAGAAACATTGAGATTATATCCTCCCGTTCCACTGCTGCTAGCAAGACAAGCCATCTCAAATTTTCAAATCAACGGTTATGACGTTAATCCTGAAATGATAATCCAAATCAATGTCTGGGCAATCGGACGCGATCCTGAGTACTGGAAAGACCCTGAAGAGTTCCTACCAGAGAGATTTATGGATAGCTCCGTTGATTTTAAAGGTCAGAATTTCGAGTTATTACCATTTGGAGGTGGCAGAAGAGGTTGTCCTGGACAGTACATGGGAACTGTAATGTTGGAACTTGTACTAACGAATTTACTGTATTTCTTCGATTGGGAACTCCCGAAGGGTGTCGAGGATTTGAACATGGAAGAAAAATATGGTGCTAGTCTTGTTCTATCTAAAATGGAACCTCTCAGACTTGTGCCTGTCAATTACCTACAATAGAAATTTTCTTCCTTAATTCGGTGGTGTTTGATAAAACTGAAAATTAAGTGTATTAAGTGCTGAATTTTAAGTGCTAAAAATAATAATTGCTGATTTTATTAAGTGCTGAATTAAATAAGTTTTTTTGATAACTGCAATTATTGAAATTATAATACATATCAAACCTTTGAACATTAACTATTTTACAAACAAATTATTAAGTTTAAAGATTATTATAGTTCTTAAAGATTATGGTAATCTTCTCTTTTACTTTCAAAATCCGTTCTTGAAATAATTTTTAAAATTTCAAAAACTATTTAAATCTGATAATAAATGTTGTGTGCTACGAACGGACGTTTAAATAATATTTAAGAGTAAAAATATTAAATAAAAAATATATAATTGATAAAAAATGATATATAAACTTTAAAAAGATAAAAATAGAGAACAAACATATTTATAATAAGAAAATATAATAATTTGCAATTTCTAGCGCGGATGTAAGTACAATATGCGATATTAAAAAATAAAATATTGTGAGATAAAATATTTTTATTCATGACTAATAATTGAAACAATAAGGATATAATGTTCATTCAATAATAAAGTTAATATTTTTTAACTTAATATGTTCAGTAAAATAAATAAATTAAAATTTTTGATTTATTATTTTAAATGGTTTTTGACTTAACTGAATAAGTTAAATTGAACTTTTTAAATTATCAAATCAACTTAAAATTATTAAGTGCTTATTACATTAATTTAAAAAATAATTTGAATTAAGATTAGTTGCTTAGATTCTACTATTTTTTTTTTGAGAATAATGAAAATTTCATTAATAGAAAAATAAAAATACAACTTGATCAAATATTAAATAAATCAATACATTCAAGAAGTACGGTAATAGAACATCGGTAAAATAACAGAAAATCATATCTAATTTCTTCAATCGCATTGACGGAACTCTTTGAATATGCAACTCGGCGATCCGTCCGCTCCACTCGAAGGTTATTTTAAACCACAAATCGACTCTTTGGTCTTTGAATGAGTCCGATTAAGAGAACATTAAAAATAAGATTTCTACTGATAGCACTTCATATCTACACTCTGTAGATAATTCTATTAAGAAAATAGCAAAACCCATAAAGAGTAAGAGGCAAAACTCCACAAAACAAGACAAAACATCCATAAAGGAAAAAAGAAAAATACCAATAGATATGACGCAAAATAAACTAAATACGAGATTTGAACAGAAAACGAGAAGGTAGGGAGGTGATTTTGAACTAAAAATAGCCAAAATCATCCCCTCTTGTTGTGGTTAGGATTTCTGGAAAAAAAAAAAGAGAGTTTAGAGAGATGAGAGAGAAGAAAAAAAAACTACGTCACTACTTACTTCTTTTTCATCTTATCTTTTTTTGCTTAGATTCTACTATTGGATATAATACATCGGTTAGTAATTACAGTATCATATTTGGTACTATAAAATTTAATTAAATCACGTTCTTTTAAAATGTAATTTTATATTTGTGTTTACACCGGCCCAAAAAGGGTGCTGAGTCAGGAGTTTCAAGTGGGCTTACAAGGGTGTCAGGCCCAAAAGAAAGCCTTTTTATTATTGCCTTTTCTGTTTTATTAGGAGTTTGTAGCTCATTAGGAGTGATTTTCTTTTAAGAGTCTTAGTCCTAGTTAAATTAGGAATCTTGATTATGAGGAGCTATATATAGCTCAGAGCTTCATTATTTTTGTATCAACAAATCAATCAATCAAAAACCAAGCCCAGTGCTTTTTATCTCGCAATCTCCGGATTGTTTTAATTTAGGAGTAGTTTTCGGTATTAATCTCGTCTGAGTTCATAACTCCCAGATTATTACTCTTTAGATCACGTGGTTAAGTGTTTTTAACCAAACAAGCCCTGCGAGTATCTACGTAGGTTCGTTAAAGCATCAAACCTCAAACCGATCCCGATTATAAATTCAAAGATTCGAGTCCGGAATATTTCCAGGCGAACATCTTTTGGCGACTCCACTGGGGACCAGTTTATGGTTAGCACAAAAACGGACTTTAAGGACGATTCCAGGCACGCTCGGTCCATACGCCGACAACAACGGAAGGAAGGTGACATAGTAGACGAATCGGATTCGGATAGATCAGAAACCATGGCCAAGGACAAACAGGTGAACCAATCAAACAAGGTGCCGAATACAACGGATACCGAGGGGAACCTGCCTAAGGACAAGAACGACGACGCGACCGATGATATGATAGACTACTCACGACAGCTTCCTCCCTCTCGCCCTTCTTTATCACAGGCCGATTTCTCGGCCATGAGGGGCGAGATAGTGCAGGAGAACAAGCAGATGTTCGACGGTGCTATGCATCAGATGTCCGAAGTAATGAGGAACATCATGGCCGACCAAACGTCGGTCCAAAGGCAGATCCAAGGGAACTTGGACGGCCTCAACAAGGCAATGGAAAACCTGGGGCGATTATTTTCTGGGCAATCCACCACCGATCAGGGGTACAGAAGGGCCGAACAGAACCAAACACCGAGCCGTTTTGGTCAACCAGGTGGTTCGGCCGAACAACAACCCAACAAGATGGGATATACATATGGTTCCGTTAAGCTCTTGACGAGTAACGAGGCCGAATTCTCAGGAAGGGCCGATCACCCGGGGGCAAGCTCGTCAAACCCACAAGGCGAAGCTAGACCACAAGGGGGAGCTACTGGAGCCAACACCCAGGAGCCCAACGTGGGCGAACGATCATGCTCTGAGGGAGGCGATCCAAATATATACAATTAAGGGCAACTCGTGGACATGCTAGAGAGGCTCGGGGTGGACCTGCGACCTATGCCTCGCCCATCGTACATGAAACCATATCCAGACTGGATCGACAAGTTATATCCTTTCCCAAGGGGGTATAAAGTGCCGGAGTTTAGTCTATTTTCAGGCGAGGAGAAGGGGCAATCTACGGTTGAACATGTCGCCCGGTTCTCGGCCCAATGCGGCGAAGCAGCTGCTCACGATTTCTGGAAGCTCCGGCTTTTCGCCAGCTCCTTGACAAAAATGGCGTTTACATGGTACTCTAGATTGTCGCCCAATTCGGTGGACACGTGGAAGGACCTCGAAATCCTCTTCCATGAGGAATTTTACAGGGCACCACCTGATGTCACCCTGGCCGACCTCGCCCGAATCTCGCAGCTACCGAGCGAATCGGCAGAAAAGTATATCGGCCGATTTAGGAACCTCAGGACTAGATGCTCCACCAAAATGTCCGAGGCCGATTGCGTACCGATGGTAGTAAGATGGATGAGTTTCTCCATGAGGGAGCATTTCGAGGGCCATAGGTTTCGTGACTTGTTCGAGCTAACGAACAGGGTGACGAGCTACGAAAGACTCCTCCAGAAGAAAGAACAGAGGAGAGGCGCATCTAAGGGGACCTATTATAAAGAACAGCTTGATGTGGCCGTGGTTTCCGACAGTGAGGATAGCGGTTCCGAAGATGAAGTCAACATGGCCGAATTTTTGGGAACGAAACCCCTGGAATGTTCGGCCTTGCGAAAGCCTGGCTTTGTTAAGAAAAATAAAACTGCGGTGGTACAAAAGGAGTATTCGTTCGATCTGACCAAAGCTGACGATATATTTGATGCCTTGTTGAAGGACGGACAGATCGCCTTAAGCGAAGGTCATACAATTCCACCGTCGGAGGAGCTGGTCGGTAAAGATTATTGCAAGTACCACAATTCCTGGAGGCACAGCACGAACAATTGCGTAAATTTCAGAAACGTGATCCAGAAGGCGATTAACGAAGGAAAACTTCTGTTCCCAACGAAGAAAGAGGCCGATGCTAAATACGTGTCTATTAACACCGTTCGGCCCCACTTTGATAGCTACCTAGAGCAAGGGCAGATACAAAGCAAGTGGAACCCTAGAAGGCCCAAGCCGAGAGTAGAGACCGATGGTTCAAAGTGGCGAGGAGAAAAAGGACGACCTCAGCAACAGAAGAGGAAGCGATACAGCTCGCCCACTGCAGATATGACTTGCCCATCATGCAGTACGTGTTTTAAGGTCAAGGGAGGCGAGAACACGAGGAAGCATCCCAAGACCTTTAAACCGAAATCGCCCACAGAGCAGTGGCAGAGGCATGAGCCACAGCGGAGGCCTACCACTAACGTATTCAAGAGGATATTTCGGCCAACGGAGGAGACCCCTCGTATGACGAAAACCCAGAAGAGGCGAATGCAAAGGCTGCGACAAGAGTCGCGGGCGAAACACGGGGCAGAATCGGCTCCCAGAGAGCAGCGCGGAAATAGGCCAATAGTCGAGAGATTGGGGGCAAGAAACCAGGCCGATATGGATACCAAATCGCCTGATAGGCGAAATGCCAAGGTAAGGAAGGTATGGATGCCAAAAGGCGAGAAACAAGTGACCGATGTGGCCGTCACGGCAGTAGTTCACGAGGAGGACGAAGATTCCAGCGGCCGATCGTCCTATAAGGACGTACTCGTATCTCATCAGGGTGGCCAGCTTAAAGCAAGATTGCCCAAAGACCGCGAGGTCGTCGTCTCGCACAAGAAGGGAGTGTTGAAAGCTTGGGTCCCGGTGGTGAGGGACGAATACGGAGTAAAGGTGGTCACGCTCCCCAACTCATACAGAAGTAAGCCAGGGCAGAAGGCGACATTGGAAGGCGATGTAATCGTGCCGGAAGGAGATAGCGCCGACAGTACCGCGGTAGTATCTCTTAGCAAGCCTCCAACAAGGATGACTAGGCACATTCGGCCACTGTACATCAAGGCCGATTTGAACGGGGTATCGATTAACAGAGTCCTTATTGATAACGGGGCTGGCGTTAACATACTACCGGCGAAAATGCTCAAAAAACTGGGCATAACGCGGGATCAGCTTGACCCGACCGATGTTTACATGACTGACTTCGCGGGAGGCGAGACGCCGGCTGAAGGGTACATCACCCTCCGAATCAAGGTAGGGCGAGTAGAAACCGAAGAAGGGTTTTTCGTGGTCAACGCCCGGAGCAACTACAACATTTTGCTCGGCCGCGATTGGATACACTCCAACATGTGTATACCGTCGACTATGCATCAAATGCTCTTCATATGGCGAGATGACGGCGAGGCCGAAGTTGTTCAGGGCGACCCCAACCCCTTCGGCGAAGACCACAATGTGCTTGAAGCACGTTTGTATGATGAGGAAGTGCGAAACATACAATCCCTCAGTTCAAAAGGAGAGACGAGCGTCCCTCGTCTGCTTGTTAACTCAGATCGGCCAGTATCAGTGACTCTCGGGGGCAAAGGCCGATCCACCATCCTCAGAGATTCACAATGATGGCACGACATAAAGAATTGAGGGAGAAAATTAGACAACTGACCTCGCTATATGATATTACATCGGCCGAATGCATCTACGAGGACCAAGATCAAGACCCGACAGGATCATTGCGAATTGAGGACATACGGCTGGCAACCGGGAAACTAGAAGATGATCCCGCCCAAGTACAAGACGACTTCTTTGAGGTGAATCTGGGGACAGATGATTCGCCGAAGCCGATATATATCAACGCAGGACTAGACGAGGGATTCAGAGAACAACTGGTCGCTCTACTCGTGGAGTTCCGCGACTGTTTTGCCTGGTCGTATGATGAGATGCCGGGCCTTGACCCTGATATCGCCGAGCATAAACTTCCATTAAAAAGTGGGTTTCGGCCATTTCGGCAACCTCCCCGGCGAATGTCCAGGGAAGTGGATACTCTCATCCAGGATGAGATTAAGCGGCTGGAAGATGCCAAGTTTATTAGGGAAGCCCAGTACACCGAATGGCTCTCTAACATCGTACCAGTGATGAAGAAAAACGGGAAGCTAAGAGTATGCGTAGATTTTCGAAACCTCAACCTGGCCACACCCAAGGACGAATACCCGATGCCGGTGGCCGATATGCTAATTGACAGGGCAGCTGGACACACGATACTCTGTTTCCTCGATGCGCACTCTGGATACAACCAAGTTCCAATCAGCAAGGAGGACATCTCCAAAACGGCTTTTAGATGCCCCGGGCCGATCGGAGCGTACGAATGGGTAGTGATGCCTTTCGGCTTGAAAAACGCGGGGGCAACATACCAGAGGGCGATGAACAAAATGTTCAGGGGTCTTGACTGCCTTGAGGTTTACATCGACGATGTCGTAATCAAATCAAATACCGGCGAAATCCATCTGGCCGACCTCCGGAAAGGTTTCGAACGTATACGACGCAATGGGTTAAAGATGAATCCTCTGAAATGCGCATTCGGCGTTTCGGCTGGAAACTTCTTGGGTTTCTTGGTTCACCAGCGGGGAGTAGAAATAGACAAGAACAAAGTCAAGGCGATTATCAATGCTGAACCACCCAAAACCAAGAAGCAGCTCCAGAGGCTCATCGGTCAAATCAATTTCTTAAGAAGATTCATAGCGAACACAGCGGGCCGGCTTCGCAGCTGGAGTGTTTTGCTGAGAGGAAAAGAGACCGATGAGTGGATATGGACGGACGAGCAACAGAGGGTGTTCGACGATTTAAAAGGCTACTTGGCAAAACCTCCGGTTATGACCCCTCCAAAGCCGAATAAGCCGTTGTTACTATATCTATCGGCTGCACGCGAATCCCTAGGATGTATGCTCGCCCAAGAGGACGATGGGGTCGAGAGAGCAGTCTACTATTTGAGCCGAGGACTTACGGACACAGAAATTCGTTATACCGACATAGAAAAAATGTGTCTATGCCTGTACTTCACGTGCTGCAAACTACGATACTATATGTTGCCGGTCGTAGTGTACGTTTTGTCCCAGACCGATATCATTAAGTATATCTTATCAAAACCATACCTTAGGAATCGGATTGGAAAATGGGCGATTGCAATGTCCGAATTCACATTGGTGTATGTTCCCCAAAGAGCAGTAAAAGGACAATTGTTGGCAGACTTCTTGGCCGATCACCCTGGTATTACCCTCAAGGAAGAAACAGTCACGTTCTTCGACATCGCCGTATGGAAGATGTGGCTCGACGGATCCAGGACAAGCCAGGGGGCAGGCGCGGGAGTACACATCGTCACACCCTTGGGGGCATC
Organism: Mercurialis annua; assembly: GCF_937616625.2. Classification (NCBI taxonomy): domain Eukaryota; kingdom Viridiplantae; phylum Streptophyta; class Magnoliopsida; order Malpighiales; family Euphorbiaceae; genus Mercurialis; species Mercurialis annua. The sequence continues at coordinate 15,278,044 of NC_065574.1, forward strand.
CTACCAGTTGTCATTCAGACTCCAGTTTGAATGCACCAACAATCAGGCAGAATATGAGGCCCTCATATTCGGTTTCGAGATTTTAGCCGAGCTAGGGGCGAAGGCGATCAGTGTAAAAGGAGATTCTTTGCTAGTCATTAAACAAGTGACAGGAGAATTCAAATGCGAGTCCGAGCTATTGGTAAGATATTGCAACGAGGCGAAACACTTGATCGAAGGCTTTCAGGATACGAGGATAGAATACACAGAGAGGGCTGATAACAGCGTTGCAAACGACCTAGCTCAGCACGGTAGTGGTTACAAGGTAAACCGAGAGTTCGACGCTATAGAGAGGGAAACGCCGAATCTCCACACCGGGGGCATCACGATCGACGAAAGACAATTCTCGGTTTACCAGCTGGACGTCACCCAAGATTGGAGGGACGAGCTCCTGAAGTGGTTCGAAAAACCAGACTCCACGAATAGGAGGTTGAGGACTTTAGCCCTGAATTACGTGGTGTTAGCCGGCGAATTATATAAGAAGGGCTTTGAAGGGCTACTCTTCAGATGCATCGGTCCAAAAGAGGCAATGCTTGCTATGGCCGAGGTACACGAAGGGATAGCGGGCGCTCACCAGGCGGGCCCCAGAATGAGGTGGCTTATCCATAAATACGGCTTTTATTGGCCGAAAATGGAACAAGACTGCATAAGATATGCCAAAGGTTGCGAAGCTTGTCAGAAATTCGGCCCAATACAACACGTCCCGGCCGAAGACCTGCACTCCATCATCAAGCCATGGCCATTCAGAGGATGGGCGGTCGACCTGATAGGGAAAGTATACCCCGGCTCGTCAGACGATCACACTTTTGTGATTATCGCCACTTGCTACTTCACCAAGTGGGTCGAAGCTAAACCTTTGAAGTCGCCGACACAAGAAGCGGTGATCAAGTTCTTCAAAGAATACATCGTCCACCGACACGGCTTGCCCGAGTCCATAACCACAGATCAAGGGACTATGTTCACAGGAGGCGATATAAGTTGGTGGGCTTCCCAAATGAAGATAAAAATGTTACATTCAACACCGTACTACGCTCAAGCCAACGGACAGGCCGAAGCCACCAACAAAGCTATCAAGCTTATAGTTCAAAAGATGATTGAAGAGAATCCAAGACAATGGCATGTGCTTTTATCGGAAGCCGTTTGGGCGAATAGAACCAGTCAGAAGTCGGCTACTAGGACCTCGCCGTTCCGATTGGTATATGGGTATGATGCAATGCTGCCAATGGAGCTGACAGTCATGTCGACTCGTCGCCGATACCAGAGCCGACTGTCCAAGGACGACTACTTCGATAAAATGGTGATAGACGCTTTAGATCTTGACGAGGAACGATTAGCAGCGTTGGATCACCTTGAAGCCCAGAAAAGAAGGGTCGAGAGGGCATACAACAAACGTGTAAAACGAAAAACATTTACGGTGGGCGACATAGTATGGAAGGCAGTCTTGCCTATCGGTCATAAAGATAATCGGCTTGGCAAATGGAGCCCGAATTGGGAAGGCCCCATTATTGTAGTCAACAAGTTAGAGGGCGGTGCTTACTTACTGGCGAACGTTGACGGAGAGGAGCATGACAGGGCAATCAACGGTCAGTTCCTAAAAAAGTATGTTCCTAGTTGCTGGGATGGCATCGACCGACGGCTGTTTGGGGCCGACGAAGAATAGACGCGGCTGCAAATTCTCACCAAACACCGAGTCAGGAGAAATGCTCGTTTTGTTTTTCCGGCGGCGCTTTTATATATTGCTTCTAGCCGATTATGCGAGATACTTCGGCTGTTTATTGTTACAGTTGAATTTTTTCAACGGACGCTCAGTTTTTTATATCGACCAACGGCTGTTGGGAGCCGACGAAGAATAGACGTAGCTGTAAATTCTCGCCGAAACGCCCTGAGCGGTTTAAACGCTCTTCCTATTACCGGCGGTGTTTTTATATGTTGTTTTTAGCCGATTATGCGAGACAATAGTGCATACTTCGGCAGTTTACTGTTTTAGTTGAGTTTTTCAACGGGCGCTCCGTTTTCTCAACATTTATATGTAAAAATTAGTTATGAAATGAATTATTGCATATCGGACCAATTACGGACCGATTATATAATAACAAAGCATATAAAAACAGTTCGAAATAAATTCATAAAAATCCAAAGAAATATTTGGCCACCCGGCCGAGCTGCATAAATGCTCAAAACACAGAGATACGGCCCCTTGGCCGATCAATAAAGTGTAATTATGCGTGGGTTACAAACAAAAACAAAACGAGAGAATTGTAAATTGAAAAAGTTTGGAAATTATCAAAAATGGGAAAAACAAAGCCCCAATTCGCTCCTTATAGTGCTAAATTCCTTGCGAGCCCCATCCACCTTCGGTGCCAGCTTTGAGATACTCCCCTTCAAAATGCTCCGGCACTTTTTGACATCGATGCCTTCGACCATGTCTTTGTCCATGCAGCTTTCAAGGTCTTTAATACCTTGCTCTTCGGCATCTAACTCAACCTTCATAGAGGCGATCTTATCCTGCAATTCTTTGGCCCGGGAGCGCCGATTCGTCAAGCTCGTGACGGCCGTTTTCACATTTGTCTTCAGGGTTTCGAGCTTCTCTTTAGCTTCGGTTTCCGGGGCGAGAAGCTTTTCATATTCGGCTTGTGTAGCCAGCGAATCGTTGTATATCTTCTGAAAAGCTTCAAGAGATGCCGATAACCTCGTCACAGCATCTCGGGCCTCCTTGTTGGGCTAAAACCCAACTCGTAATACTCGGTAAATACGAGGTCGAACCCACAAGGAGTGAAATAGGAGTGGTTGACGAGAATGAAATTTAGTTATGATCCAATTCGTTTAGCAAAACAAAAGTGGTTGAAGTTTTAAGTATCCAATTACTAATTAAGAATTCTACTAAGCACGAAATTGCAATTAACAACTAAAGAAACACTAATTATCAAAGATGTAATTCAATAGAAGGGAAACGTCAAGGGATTGGTAGTCCCACCTAGGTTATGCATTTCATGGTTGGTCAAATTGGAAGTTGCTACGGACCGAGCGAGGTCTAAAACATCATTCCCGCTCTCTCGAGCCTCAAAGAATGACAAAACCGCTATCTAATCATCTAATCAATACCAAGCTCACTCTCGTGTTACACGGCAAAACCAAATCATTAACTAGCGATTAATCAATCCACTCTAGGGCCACCTAGGTTCAAACCCACTCTCGTGGTGCTCTAAAATCTAGGTTTTCAATCCTATTAGTCAATCTAATCAACCACCTCTCGGTGTATCAATCAAACTCTAAACATGATTAAGGTAGCTAATCCTAATCAAGCAATAAGCAATAGGAGTGAAACATAAGCATACAACACTAAGAACCAACCAATCAATAAAACCCTAGGTTATCATACCAACCCCCTAACAAGGGGGGGTTTAGCCTCTCATACTTAAAGCAACACAAGCAATCAATGAATAAGAGTAATAAAGCATTATAAAGTAAAGATGGGTTACCTTAAGTAAATGAGTAGAGCAATCAATCACAAGAGATAATGAAAATTCAATAATAGATAAGCTTGCAATAATAATGAAGACCTTGTTCATACGAAGTAAATAAAAGCTTCAAGAGCTTCAACAATGGAGGAAGCTATGGAGTTCTTAATTCTAAAGAGATTCTATACTATGAAAAGTAATAGTAAAAGGGAATAATTTTCTAGAGTAAAGTTATGACCTAAAATTAGAGCTAATGTTGTTTTTATAGTACCCACAAAAGAGGAAAGGAAAACATTCATTACACATGTGTTGGGCCCAAAATGGCAATTGAATAAGGCCTTGTGATGTTTGGAATCAGAAATCCCCCCTCTTTTTAGCCTTAGCTCGAATCGAGCTCACTTTGGCCAAGTGAGGAGCTCGATTCGAGCTCAGCCATTCTGAGTTCAGCCTCATGTGGCTCGAATCGAGCTCCATTCTGAACTAGGTGAGCTCGATTCGAGCTGCCTTTTGCTGCTCCGGATTGCGATCTTCAAACCTTCATAAATCGGTGTAGAAATGTCTGATTGAGTCGATTCTTGAACCGTTGGAAAGCTTAGGACGTCTACTTTAACTTTAATGAAGAACACAAATTCATTTGAGGCTTCTAGCTGGTCCCAATTTGCCAATTAGTGCAGCGGGGTCGGCTTTTCAGACTTGCAAATGAGCTTTCGCCTCTTTTCCGTCGACTTTTCCATCTTTTGTACCAAAATGCTTCCGCAAAGCTCCCAAGTACCTGAAATACTAAAACATGTAATAAGGCACTAGGAATACTATAAAACCGTGACAAATAATAACAAAAGCATGCGGAAACGGCACCCTAAATAGGAGTAAAATACTCCTATCACTCCTCGCCGAGAACCTCTGAAGGGGCGTCAGATAAGGCCGCAGCAGTTTTCTTCAGCTTGGCAATCTCTTCAGGCAATTTGAATAAAGAAACGCCGAGGGTTTTATCTGGGACATGACATCGAAATGGTCACCCCAATTTTCAGAGGGGTTGCTCGCCTCCTGAATAGTCGACCCATCTTCTGGGGGAATCGGCAGCTCGTTGTCACTATCAGAGTTCAGAAAGGCAGCCGCCTTCGCCGTCACATCGTCTTCCAGGGCAGGATCGGCGATCGGAATCTGCCATGATTGACCACAATAAAAAATCAACTGCCAGGAAATGTAAAGATTATGAGCAAAAGCAGAAAAGTACCTTAGTAGCTGATTTCTTGGCCAGATTCTCGGACAGATTCAGCAACTCTGGGGCAAGGGGCGACAGCTTTTTAGGAACCTCCATGCTCGCCAAAATCTGAGCCGCAGTGGGAGTGCGTTGGGAGTTAGTCTCTGCCGAAGTCTGCGTACATTCTGCTTCTTCGGCATGGAAACCTTCTGCTGTTTTCGTCTCGCCCTTGGAAGACGATTGAGCGCTGACGGATGGAGTTGCCCGTTTGGAAGAATCTGAATTCTTGGGCGAAGGATCAAACAGGCGAGATCCTCTCGGCTCCACTTTCTGTTTCTTTGCCTTGGCTTCTTTAGGTGGCTTTTGTTTCGCTGGGCGTTTGGCTCTCGACCGTTTAGCTTCAGGTTCGTCGTCTCCATCAGTGTCGAATTTGTCATCCTTGTGCCATTTCGGCACGCCAACTGCAGAATTCATCCAAGTTGTAAGTACAATAAAAAAGCGGTTTTAAAGACAGAAAAGAATGGATTACCTGGGATTCTGGTATAACCGACTCGGACCAATTCGGCTATAGCCTCGGCATCAGAGGGACATCTAATACCGGTATAAGAAACTCCCTCACTATTAATGATCGGCTCGGATTTCTTGGTTTTCTTTTTACGTTTTTTAATGGGAATGTTCGTGGACATGTTGCATTTTGGAACCGGTGGGCTCTTATATTTAAATTTAGGACGAATATGAGCTAGGAAAAACTCGTATGAGTACTTATGTTGGTATTTTTCTTCCCAGAGTTTTATCATTTTGTTTTCAAAATTACGTTTAGCTATTCGCCTATGTTTTTGCATTAAAAGGTTCATGCCTGGACGATCTAAGGGATCATACTTAAACTTGTAAAAACGTTCGAATTTAGCTATTTCGTAAAGGTGAAAAGTAATACCTTCATACTGGGGACGTTTCGGGGCCTGCAAAAGAAAGAGATCGGCATGAGTAGGAGTTCTTGACAAAGGAGGTAAAGAAAAATCGTGAAGAGAAAGGATTTCTTTCGGCGAAAGATCAAAGAAGGACTCTGTGACCGAAGCCCACCAGCTCTCATATTCAGGGGTAGTTTTAGGTTTAGATGAAGGACGAGACAGGTCTGGAATGGGGGGAAGATAAGCCTTATTAAGACGAATTATAAACTGGAGATCGGCATAGTTTTCTAAGGAAGCTTTATGGGTCCCGCGGTTATTGACGGAGATCAATAAAGGACAGGGAATGCCTTGGTTAAAACCGAATTGGCGAGACACATAGTTGGGGCAATACAACTCAATGCCACTCTGCTTATACTCCAGACCAGCGATCAAATTCCTGGCCTTTAGGGCACTTCCCTAGTACTGGCCACCTAGCCGAGTAGTTGGATGGGTTTGGATTTCTTCAGTGTCCTCGCTATCCCAACTGATCAGAAGCCATGATGGTGGGTACTTCATGGATAGGATTGGGCAGAACAACTCTGACGCCCTCACCGAGTTGTTAAAAACTTCAAGAACATCCAAAACATGGCCGAGGCGAGTGCCAGAAGATATGAGAGAAAAACCATTTAGCTCGGCTTTTATTGAGGGAACACTCTCAAATAGCTCTGGAAAATACATTGCTAGCCAAAGTTGGGTGACCCATAACGAACCTCCAGGGCATTTGAATATCCTTTTTTCAGCATGCGGGGCGATGTCGTTGAGAGAACGGTATAAATGGGCGAGCAGGAATTCACCCAGGTTACATCTTCGACCTTCGGCCCAAGCTGCGGCGAGGACAAAGCTGTCTTGAGTTACCCTGAACGAAGCCGGGCATAAGATAAACTTATAGATAAAGAAAGCCAAGAATGCTACGTGTTCTCGATCGTCGGGAACAGTATCCGTATCGCCCTGAAAAATGTTGATGTAAGGACCGTAACTTCGTTGGGGCTTGGTTAACTTGAAGTTTGGTTCATCGGCTGAGAGGTTGGGCGAGATCCTTTCGCCAACTATTGAGATGTTTAGCATTACTGCCAAATCCAGAAGTGTGATGGTCATGGCGCCGAATTTAAAACAGAAGCAGTTCACCGCGCTGGACCAAAAAAGAGATGCACCCATTATGTAGTGCTTGGCTATTGGGCGACTCGCCTTACAAAGACTAATCATGTCATATATTCCGACCTCGGTCCATATGTGTCCAAAGTGGGGTTTCAGTCTGTTTACCCAGGCTTGGTATCCTTTGTGTTCGACTGGCCAGTTTCGGAAAGTTGTGTTGAACCAAATGGACGACTGATGTGGGAGAGAGAAGCGTGGTGGGACTTCGTCATGATAGGGAGTAGCGATATCGCACAGGTGGCTGGGCGAGGTAAGAATAGGACCCACGCAGAGTTGGTTGTCCCCTGCGTCTACAATTACCTGGAATTCGGTATTCGGGGCAGCAGCACGGGTCTCGGCGATCTTGTCAACAACTTGAGTGGCAATAGTTTCTTGAGGAGCAGCCATGATAACTGCAGAGAATGAGAATACCTTAGTTAGGCGATCGCTAAAAAAGGGGCGAGTCAGAATTAAAAGACGAAGAGCGAACACTTACCAGAGAAGACAGTAGATTGTTTGAACTTGCTGAAGAGAGAGAGAGAGAGCTTGATAAATGCAGAGAGAGTAGGTAAGTGAAGAAATGAGGTGATATTTTTCTTAAAAAACAAAATTAGAGGTATCCGAGAGGTCGTGGGGCCAAGATGTGACATCGTGGGTGACAGCTGGTGACGACGTGGCATGAAGGGGGTACCGAAAGGTCAATAGATGCGCACCCCTTTGAAAGAAAAGCGTGCAGACGGTTGGGCTTTAAAATTGGGCCAGGAGATTGAAAAGGAACAAGCCCGAAAATGAATGTTTCAAACTTGTTGGGGGCATTGTTTACACCGGCCCAAAAAGGGTGCTGAGTCAGGAGTTTCAAGTGGGCTTACAAGGGTGTCAGGCCCAAAAGAAAGCCTTTTTATTATTGCCTTTTCTGTTTTATTAGGAGTTTGTAGCTCATTAGGAGTGATTTTCTTTTAAGAGTCTTAGTCCTAGTTAAATTAGGAATCTTGATTATGAGGATCTATATATAGCTCAGAGCTTCATTATTTTTGTATCAACAAATCAATCAATCAAAAACCAAGCCCAGTGCTTTTTATCTCGCAATCTCCGGATTGTTTTAATTTAGGAGTAGTTTTCGGTATTAATCTCGCCTGAGTTCATAACTCCCAGATTATTACTCTTTAGATCACGTGGTTAAGTGTTTTTAACCAAACAAGCCCTGCGAGTATCTACGTAGGTTCGTTAAAGCATCAAACCTCAAACCGATCCCGATTATAAATTCAAAGATTCGAGTCCGGAATATTTCCAGGCGAACAATTTGGTATGATAAAAATTAATTACGGAATTCATTCCAACCGAATTAGAATGAATTGAACATCGTATTTGATTTAATTATTTTATCAATGTCGTTATTTTTTCTCTAACATTTCAAATAATCTTTAAAGAGTTATTAATTAAAATTATTAATTACTTCTAGATTCATTACTTTTTCTAAGATTATGGAATTTTCATATTAATTTGTATTTATAGTATTTATTAATCTTTTATTAAAAAGTTTTTCTTGTTAAATAAAAAAATTCTAATTTTTTATCTCTAGAATATTCTCTCTTTAGAATATATAAATTTTTCTCTGTAAAATTTTGTTCTTTAAAAATTTCTCGCTAAAGTTTATAAATGTTCCCTCTCTAAAATTTCGATCTTTTCTCTCCGAAATTTATGAATTTTTTCGAATTTAAAAAAAAATCTAACAATACATAGATTTCTCTATTTTCAAAAATTTATGCACTTATTTTCAAAAAAAAAGTTATGAACTTTCTGTCTAAGAGCATCCTAATGGTGTTCTTTATAATAAAGACTGTCTTCCCGTAAATAAAGAGCATCTTAAGTTTAAAGTTTTTTTTTAATTTTATTTCAGTAGACTCTCTAATTTTAACTCTTTATTTTTTTCTTTTTAAAACAAATATTAGTTAATTAATTTTTTTATTATTTTTATTTTATATTAGTAAAAATTATGTTAAAATGAATATATATTTAATTTAATTTAACAATTAAATATAATTCATGAAATATGAAATAGAGAGTGACAATTGGCTCTCTAAATGTAGAGAGAAAAACTCACTCTCTTCTCTAAATATACATAATAGCTAGTTCATTGGATTTGTATTTTATTGTTGCACTCTTTAATTTAAAGAGTTTAACTCTTTTAGATAGTTCATTGGGGATGCTCTAACATATTATATTTCTAAACCAGTGACAAAAGATTGTACCGAACCGACTAATTGAATTAATCGAACCAAAAATAGACCAACTATTTGGTCCAACTAACCTAATGAATCAAAATTCTATTCCAACCAAATTGAACAAGTTGAATTGGGCTGAATATGTCATGATCCAAATTTATGAGCTGAAATCGGCGCTAGGGAATGGGAGTGTTAGATTTGAAACCCGTAGCCAGTTTAAAAATTCTTATAAATTTTTCGCGCTTCATAAAGCGTGTTTCATATATAAAATAGTATCAAAACCTTCCTCTTGAGGAGTCACTAAGCTGTTGTTCTCAACACTTTTCTCTTCCCCAACCGGAGTTTTCTCAACCCCTTCCTCTTCAACCACTGGAGTCTTCTTAACCCTTTCTCTTCAACCACCTAGTTTTTCTCCACATGATCTTCTTTACTTTTTATAGGTTCTTCAGGAATATTGTCCACCATTTGAACTGCTTCTTTGTCTGTCCCTTTTGCTATCCAAATCTATCTTTTCTCACAATTCCTATGCCCTAATTTGTTGCAGACTTCATAGAGGATGGGCTTCCACTCATACTCTAAAAAATGGCTACCCTCTTCATCTTCGATAACCACCATATCTGGAAAAGTTCCCTTCAACTTAAGGTCTATTAAAACTCTAGTATAAGCTAGTCTACTTCTCTCCCTTGTACATCTGTCTGCAAATAAGGTTCTCCCCAATGTGCTTGCTATAGAACTCGACGAGTTAGGGCTTCAGAACTCCCATTTCAACATAGGAAGCTTAACCCAAATAGGTTGTAATACCCCAAAATGTTTAATTATCTAATTGGACCACGTGTCCAGTTTTGTTTTGCCAGAGTGGCGACATCAGAAGAATTTCTGAAAATATAAAGTAAATAAGTTTTAAGTAGGTCGTTTTGAGAAATTAAAGTTATATTTCAATTCTAAAGTTAGAATTGAAATTAAAAAAAAGGAAAAATGTCCAAAATAAGGTATAGGGACCAAAGTGGTAATTTAGCCACTTTGTGTCGAAAATAGAAATATTGGATTTTGACGGGAAAGTGTTAATATCGAGTTTCGTATTATTTATCGGGTAAAAATAATACGTATAAGTCGTAATAAAAGAGGTTATTGATTTAGCTATGGACTAAATCGTATGAAAGAAAAGTTTAAAAGATAAATGATAACAAACAAAAAAGAACAAGGACCAAAGTGGTATTTTAGCCAAAATATAAGAAGAAGAAGAATTGAATTAGAGAGCAGAAGAACCATCGAGAGAAATTGAGAGAATTATCGCCGATCGATCGTTTCGCCGCCGTTTCTCCGTTCGACGTTTGATTCAAGCGATTCAAGCGGCGATTTCTTCAGAATCGAAAGCTCTATCATCTCCGGCCATTAAGTTAAGGTAAGAGGTCGGTTTTTGGCATGAAAATGATGGGTTTTCTGGCTGTTTTTAAAGGGAATGAGTTTTAGTATTGAAATTGATGTTTATGGATCGTTAATAGCGTATTGGTGAAAACGGAGTTGTGGGTATTGATTGTGGGTGTGTGAAGCACGTCGGAATGGTGGTAAAACCCCGGAAATCGCATTTCCGGGGCTGTGCACGTGGTGCACGACCGTGCACCACGGGTGCACGAACGTGTACTGGAAGTACACGAACGTGCACCTAACAAGGTACACGAACGTGCACCTAGCAAGGTGCACGAACGTGTACCTGAAGTACACGAACGTGCACTCTTCATAGTGCACGAACGTGTACTAGAAGTACGCGAACGTGCACTAGTGAGGTGCACGAACGTGCACTTGGTTGCACGATCGTGTACCCACCGAAGGGCACGCCCGTGCACCCCGACTCGCCCCCACGCGTATGCAAAATGTAATTGATCTAGGTATTTGACGTTTTGAGTAATTTGACTCTAAAGGACGGGTTTCGGACTTTGAGAATCGTTAATCTCGAGATTAGCTCGACGTTTTAGATAATTAATAATAATGGAAAACGTCAAGGACGTTAAACGATTTTCAATTATAAGAAATAGTACTCGCTAAGTCGTCTATACGACTAAAGATATCAAATACGTAAATAGGTATAAGATGAAACCAAACCCTCAAAACTTAGAAGTATTATACGTATAAACACTTGATTTACGTCTGACTATTAAACGTTAATTAATATGTATCAGACGTGCGACCGAGCAGTGAGGGCACTAGAGGTGTACTAGTACGAGCATATTACCACATCGATCTTGTTGTAGAGTGGATAGCGGTCACTGTGAGTTGCAATTTACTTTCATGTATTATATATATAAAGTTATTTTATATAGATATACACTGTTTATACGCATCGCATGTTATATGATTTGATCAAATATTATATGTTTCTATCAAATGTATATACGAGAACTAGTATGCGATCCGAAGAAACTAGCTACCTATTGGGTGTCAATAGGCTGTGTGATCACCAGTATTGAGTCAGTCTAGTGTGTTTGCATTAAGAAATGATTGGATACGTATGATATGATATGAATTCGATACGAGAGAGAACTCGGCTACGGTGTAGTCTGGAAGTTCCCGTATCTAGTGGCTGGGCCACCGGTGAGTTGGACTCACAGCTTGAAATTTACGATTGGGTTGAATGATATATGATTATTCGAGAAATGTGTCGCATGCTAGGATATTAGTTTCGTACGGATCAAATACATGTTTATATGTTTTACGTTATTGTTTTCTTGAGATGCGATGCTATATTCTATATTAATACTGTTAGTAAATGTCAACTCACTCAATATTTCCCCAAATACTGACCCCTCACCTTTGATGTCTTTCAGGTGCTTAGTTTGTGGACTTAGCTAGAAGCCAAATTTTGAAGTCTAGAAGTCAGCTGTATATGTTAGTTTCTGACTTCTGTGAATGCTGCAGTAGTGGTCCTGTGTCGATAGAGTAGTAGCCTAGACAGCAATTCATTTTGATTGTACATATTAACTGCTGTCATTGTTTTATATGCTTTTTGATAGGCTACGTGTTTTGTATATGATCCACGGCCCCAGATGCCGGTGAGATGTTTGAAACATTAACTGATGTATAGCGTACCGCGAGGCCAGTTCGTACAGGGTACGGTAACTAGAGCCTGCGAGGTTTAATAGTTAATGTAAATATTTGGTTATTTGTTATATATGTAATTGCTTCCGTTGTTGGATATTATTTGTTTATTATTGCGAAAAATTATTAGCGGTTTAAGGCTTGCTACGGGTTCCGGAGCTACCACTCCCGTTCCCTAGCGCCGGTTGCGGCTCAACAATTTGGGTCGTGACAATGTTGGTATCAGAGCAGTTTGGTCCAGTTACCACTGCTAGATTTGTCTGATTACCTGTTTGACTGGAAGTATTGTGTCAGTAAGTATACCTAGGAACTACTGCAGCAAGAGTCAGACCGTAGTTGTCTGTAATTGTGTGATATATGCATTAGTAATAGGTAGTATTGCGAGTATGAATCAGAGCTACTAAGCTAGTGAAGGATTAGTATCCGTATATACAAACGATTGGGATGATTAAGTGTTTATTACTTGCGCTGAGAATATTAAATGGTTATCTGCTTGCGAACTTCGTGCGGGTGGATTAAATGCTAAATGTTTACAGCATTGATAAGTTGATACTGGAATTGCGTGTGAAAAGGAACTCAGATGGTCGCTTATGTTTGAAATTATTTTTTTTCAGCATGTCTGGGCAAAACGGAGCTCAGTCGCATACTGAGGAAGAACGGGAGGAAGCGCCTCCTATATTTCAAAACGGGTTTCATAATGAAGTAGGCGAACCATCTGGGGTCCATCAGAATGGATTCCACGCAAATACTAGCGCATCGCCAAAGATATATCAGAATTGTTTTATGTCTGTGTCGGAGATAGGTAGTTCTTCTGGAAACAGAGCCAGAGTACATTCGCCGGAGATAGAATATAGCGAAGAAGATGAAAAGGAACCGGAGGAAGATCCGGAGGAGGATCCTGAAGAAGACCCTGAGGAGGATCCTGAGGAGGATCCAGAAGAAGAATTAGAAGAGGAGGCAGAAGAGGAAGATCCTCAGGAGGAAGCGTATGAAGAAGAAGAACAGTTAGATGAATTAGACGTTGAAGAGTACAGAGGCGACTATTTCTGGTCTAGTGTGTGGAGATACCGCAATTTGAGAGAAGATGCAGACATAGCCAACGGTCAGGCGCAGATAGCCCTAAACCAGGTTAGGAGGCAGATGCGTTCTTTTTCTAGAGGAATGTTAACTGTAGGAGCGTACTCCTGCTGATTTTCTGCGGATGGCTGAAGGAGTCCCTGATCTGAACGAAGACAATAGAACCATTAATCGTAGGTATGTCAGGGGTTTAGGACCTCAGTTTGACGAGCTGTACGAGCACGTGGACGAACATTTTAGCACACTTACTACGACCCGTAGGATTGAAACAGAGCATGAATGGGCGGGCGATCCGGTACGACACTTTTACTTTAGACGTGAGTACCACCCAGACTACGTTAGTACGTCCTCCAGAATCAGAACCAACCCTTATTTTGTACAAAGAGGCGGAACAAACTCTGGTAGAACAGTTAGGGACCGTCGTACAGGCGTAGTTATTAGGGAACCTAGCGTTCCGCATCAGGCACCTCCAGGTATTAGCAATTTATGTGCTTAATAAAAGAATATATAAACATAACTTACAAAAACAACAATATAATATATATATAATACATAATACATTTGTAGTGAACGTAATTCCTATATTACGTTCTAGAAGTTGTAAAGGAAAAGATAGATTATTAAAAAAGGGAATTGATGTGGAATATCGGCACCTACGTTTATATCTGACGTGGTACAGAGTGTCGGAGAAGTGGATATGATGATTACAGTGGTAGAAAATTTTGAATTTAATTGAGTTGTCAGAGATGTGGAGAGAGAAGAGATGTGACAGAAGAACAGTCTGTAAATGACAGAAAATGACAGCAATACAAAAATTTAACAGCAGTACAAAAATTTGAAATATATCTAATAAATATAAAGAAAGCCGTTAATAGTCGCAGAGCGTATAATCTAGAGTAAGACTTACGATTTTATGAAAATGTTGAAAATTTTTATGATTTTTCAAGGTACAATTGTGCTCAGACATCGCATATGACATTGCATAATCACGATAGGAATGCATAAGAAACTGATTTTCAAAATGTAGATCATACATCATATCTTTACAATGATAAAGAAAATGCGATTTTGAGCAACTCTTTGGTGATGAGAGGTATCATCACTCTGAGCTACAATTGTACTAATGATTTCAAACGATTTATGAAAAGTAATTTAAAAAGAGCTGCGCAGCCAAAAAGAAAAGTTTTTAAAAAAAAATCGTTTTGTTCAGTAAGTAAACTCAGATATAAAGCCCTGCGACGAATAGTAAAAGATTCTTAATAAATAAAAATAAGAATTGTAAAAGAAATTCCAATAATAGAATAAAGCCATGTTAAAATTTATTGCAACGAAGCTAGTGGAGCTAAAGAAGAATGTGAATAAGGAAGTATCACCGGAGAGCATACGCAGCTAAGCTGCGATGCACTGGCAATACTAAAGAATACAATATTCATCCTTATAATGGAATAAAGGATGAAATAACAGAGAGTCGTGTTAGACGAAAGAAATGTAATGATTATTCTTATGTTGAGATAAGCGACGTAACGATCGGAAGAAAAAAAATTAAAAGTATAAAGGACGAGAAGACGGTAATATGGATAAAGAACATCAAGTAACATTTAAAGGATATACAACCTTATCAATACCAGTGTTCGAAGATACAGAAGTAGAAGGAAAAGAGATACAAAACGACGAAACAGATGATTTTGCAATAAGTGAAGATTTAAGGTTAGACAGATCAAGAGAGATAATGACACTAATTGACTTATATTAAGTAAAGTTACTAATATCAGCATTAAGAGTTATAAGTTGCGTTAATAGAAATGAGAAAAATTAAGATGTAAAATTCTAATATAATGGGAAAGGCACATGTATAGGCAAACGTGTCAGTAAATGTAAGAATGGTGAGTAACAGGAAAGAAAAAGTAATGAGAACACTCATATACCCTTGGGATTTAGTAAGATGATTAAAGAATGCGAAGTTCTAGAGATACGTCAGAAGGATTATCAGAATAGAACAGCAATAAAGGAGCTATTATAAACGAAGGAAAGACGTAGTGAATACAATAAGTAAAGAATAAAGTGATACTTTATTGTTATTGAACAAATAGAAGTGAATTGTAGCTAAAAAGCCACTATGTGATGAGAACAAGAAATGATACCTTGAAAAATGAGAATAAAGTTATGAAGCTAGTCGAAAGTAAGAGGAAGAAGTTAAGATGAGAGAAGAAGTTGATTATATAGTAAGAAAGAGTAACGGCTTAGGAAATAAATAAGTTATTAAGGACTTACTGAATTTATTAAGGATAAAAATTAAAGATAAAGATGAAGTTAAACAAAGGTTAATTAACGAGAAGGATTCTCGAAACAGTTAGACGTTAAAGAAACATATGAGATTCTTATAAGGTTATTATAAATAAGGAATTATGACATAAAAAAAACAGTTTTAACTGATAAATCAATAAAAGATTTGAGGCGAACCTCAAAGGAGTAACAAGAGAAAAGGTGAAAAAGATAGGAAAATGAGAATACGAATAGTATCGGTCAAGGAAGACGACTGTACAAGTCATATGGCTAAAAGTAACGTGAAATGAAACATTAAGGCGATGGTAAGGAATGAAAAAATTACGACCGACAGAACGACGGGGAGTTTACGAAGATTAAAGAAGCAAAGGAAAGAGAAATTGAAGATGGTAAAGAGTGTATCAGGGTCAACTATGTGAAGAATAGTAAGTGTATTAGACAAAGTGCAGTTCAAGAAAGATTGGTTAGTGAGAAATGAGGTGTCAGACAATGACAGAAAGGAGTAAGAAATGACAAGAACCAGTAAGAAAGGAAAGTGATAATTACAGATGATAGTAAAGATCATAACTGCAAGTTATGATTACAAGAGAGAATATTCGCAGGAATATGCATAAGGTAAGTACATCATTAAGATGAAATTAACACGCCGTGACTATTCACGTATAAAGAAAACTAGTAACAACCTATGGCTACTAAGAATGAAATGACAAAACAAGAAAACATTAGATTGAGATTAACGACAACCAGGTAGCAATGACGCAAGGACTACGATATCAAGAATACGTCTAAAGACCATTCTATCTCGGAGAAGATAATAGATAAGACGAAGGTACCAGAAAGAGAAGTAAAAGTTAAAGTACAAGAAAAGATACAACTAATATGTATTAATGGGCGCCAAGGAGACTATAAGGATAAGTTAAGATCCCAACAAGATTTATGAAAATTCGAGGACGAATTTTTATAAGGGGGAAAGAATGTAATACCCCAAAATGTTTAATTATCTAATTGGACCACGTGTCCAGTTTTGTTTCGCCAGAGTGGCGATATCAGAAGAATTTCTGAAAATATAAAGTAAATAAGTTTTAAGTAGGTCGGTTTTGAGAAATTAGTTATAAGAAAATTAAAGTTATATTTCAATTCTAAAGTTAGATTGGAATTAAAAAAAAGGAAAAATGTCCAAAATAAGGTATAGGGACCAAAGTGGTAATTTAGCCACTTTGTGTCGAAAATAGAAATATTGAATTTTGACGGGAAAGTGTTAATATCGAGTTTCGTATTATTTATCGGGTAAAAATAATACGTATAAGTCGTAATAAAAGAGGTTATTGATTTAGCTATGGACTAAATCGTAAGAAAGAAAAGTTTAAAAGATAAATGATTAGGGGTGAGCATGGTTCGGTTCGGTTCGGTTTGGTTTAGTAAATTCCAAAACCAAACCATATTTCAAGGGAAAATATAAAAACCAAACCACGCCAAATATTTATGTAAAATTTCGGTTCGGTTAACCAAACTTTAGCATCGGTTTCGGTTCGGTTTGGTTCGGTTTGGTTAATATAGATTTATATAAAAATTATATATAATTATACGTAATAATTAAAATTATGCATAATAATTTTTACTTATATATGTGTATTAGTTTATATGTTTTATTTTCATATATGTATCTATACACACATATTATATTTTTATATAAATATTTCAATAAATAAATTTTATATTTATTTAAACATATATAAATATTAATAAAAATAATATTATTGTAAACTTCGGTTTTTCGGTCAGTTCGGTTAACCACTAGTTGAAACCAAACCAAAACCAAAAACCATATTTTTTTATAATTTGAAACCAAACCAATCCATTTTAACCATTTTAACCAAACCAAAATTAATTTCGGATTGGTTTGGATCGGATTAATGGTTTGGTTCGGTTTTTGCTCACCCCTATAAATGATAACAAACAAAAAAGAACAAGGATCAAAGTGGCATTTTAGCCAAAATATAAGAAGAAGAAGAATTGAATTAGAGAGCAGAAGAACCATCGAGAGAAATTGAGAGAATTATCGCCGATCGATCGTTTCGCCGCCGTTTCTCCGTTCGACGTCCGATTCAAGCGATTCAAGCGGCGATTTCTTCAGAATCAAAAGATCTATCATCTCCGGCCATTAAGTTAAGGTAAGAGGTCGGTTTTTGGCATGAAAATGATGGGTTTGCTGGATGTTTTTAAAGGGAATGAGTTTTAGTATTGAAATTGATGTTTATGGATCGTTAATAGCGTATTGGTGAAAACAGAGTTGTGGGTATTGATTGTGGGTGTGTGAAGCACGTCGGAATGGTGGTAAAACCCCGGAAATCGCATTTCCAGGGCTGTGCACGTGGTGCACGACCGTGCACCACGGGTGCACGAACGTGTACTGGAAGTACACGAACGTGCACCTAGCAAGGTGCACGAACGTGTACCTGAAGTACACGAACGTGCACTCTTCATGGTGCACGAACGTGGACTAGAAGTACACGAACATGCACCAGTGAGGTGCACGAACGTGCACTTGGTTGCACGATCGTGTACCCACCGAAGGGCACGCCCGTGCACCCCGACTCGCCCCCACGCGTATGCAAAATGTAATTGACCTAGGTATTTGACGTTTTGAGTAATTTGACTCTAAAGGACGGGTTTCGGACTTTGAGAATCGTTAATCTCGAGATTAGCTCGACGTTTTAGATAATTAATAATAATGGAAAACGTCAAGGACGTTAAACGATTTTCAATTATAAGAAATAGTACTCGCTAAGTCGTCTATACGACTAAAGATATCAACTACGTAAATAAGTATAAGATGAAACCAAACCCTAAAACTTAGAAGTATTATACGTATAAACACTTGATTTACGTCTGACTATTAAACGTTAATTAATATGTATCAGACGTGCGACCGAGCAGTGAGGGCACTAGAGGTGTACTAGTACGAGCATATTACCACATCGATCTTGTTGTAGAGTGGATAGCGGTCACTGTGAGTTGCAATTTACTTTCATGTATTATATATATAAAGTTATTTTATATAGATATACATTGTTTATACACATCGCATGTTATATGATTTGATCAAATATTATATGTTTCTATCAAATGTATATACGAGAACTAGTATGCGATCCGAAGAAACTAGCTACCTATTGGGTGTCAATAGGCTGTGTGATCACCAATATTGAGTCGGTCTAGTGTGTTTGCATTGAGAAATGATTGGATACGTATGATATGATATGAATTCGATACGAGAGAGAACTCGGCTACGGTAGTTCCCGTATCTAGTGGCTGGGCCACCAGTGAGTCGGACTCACAGCTTGAAATTTACGATTGGGTTGAATGATATATGATTATTCGAGAAATATGTCGCATGCTAGGATATTAGTTTCGTGCGGATCAAATACATGTTTATATGTTTTACGTTATTGTTTTCTTGAGATCTGATGCTATATTCTATATTAATACTGTTAGTAAATGTCAACTCACTCAGTATTTCCCCAAATACTGACCCCTTACCTTTGATGTCTTTCAGGTGCTTAGTTTGTGGACTTAGCTAGAAGCCAAATTTTGAAGTCCAATAATCAGCTGTATATGTTAGTTTCTGACTTCTGTGAATGCTGCAGTAGTGGTCCTGTGTCGAAAGAGTAGTAGCCTAGATAGCAATTCATTTTGATTGTACATATTAACTGCTGTCATTGTTTTATATGCTTTTTGATAGGCTACGTGTTTTGTATATGATCCACGGCCCCAGATGCCGGTGAGATGTTTGAAACATTAACTGATGTATAGCGTACCGCGAGGCCAGTTCGTACAGGGTACGGTAACTAGAGCCCGCGAGGTTTAATAGTTAATGTAAATATTTGGTTATTTGTTATATATGTAATTGCTTCCGTTGTTGGATATTATTTGTTTATTATTGCGAAAAATTATTAGCGGTTTAAGGCTTGCTATGGGTTCCGGAGCTACCACTCCCGTTCCCTAGCGCCGGTTGCGGCTCAACAATTTGGGTCGTGACATAGGTACTGATGGTGATGTTGAAAGACATGTTCCTCCTCCATTCCTCAAAAATCAGGGGGTGTTTGTCAAAAGTAATTGAGCCATCTGTCATGGCTTTCTGTTTCCCTTCCTCCGAATCAAACACAAAAGTATACAGATTAGGTTTAATCTGATGGAAGTCGATCATTCCAATTTTTTCCCATCTATTCTTTATGAAGTTCTGAAGTTTGTGGAATCTAGGTGTAACCCATACACACTCCCTAATATTGCATATTTCCATCTTTCTTCCTCTTCAAGGATATCCCCATTTTCAATCTTTGCTATTATGATTCCACTGTTAACTACCGGAGGGATATACTTCAATGAGCTTGCTGGTCTTTTAGACGGTTTGTCTTTAACAGATCTACCCACTTCTTCCCTTATCAGTATTTTCCTTTTTATCATCTCTCTTTTCCTCTATCGACTCCTCAATACCTCATATTGTTCAATTATTTCAATCTTTTCTTCAACTCTTTATACTTCAGTTTTCTTCCCTATCGATTCCTTTTCATCTCCCGTATTCAGATTAGCTTTCCGACACTGTTTTTTCGACCTTGGAGACAGCGTGTGTTAGCTAAAGCTAGCGTGCGCCGAGAGAAAAATTAGGAGAAAGAAAAGCCATTAATTAGTCACCCCACTTATAGTTTAATAGTTTTGAAACTACTATAAACTAACAATGTCATGATCACATTACATTTCATTTTTAAAAGTAAACTAGTTTTTTGATGTGCTTATACTTTTTTAATTCGTCATTGATTTATATATAAGATTATTAAACTTAATTTTTAATTATATATATATCATGTATATTTAAAATTGTTGTATATGTTTTTTTTATATTTATCATCATTTTTATTTTATATTATAGAAATAAAAAACTCAAAATATAAAATTAAATTAATTATATAAATAAACTAATCCATATGACCATAGTAAAACATAAAACATATTAATTGTATATAATTTTTTTAGATCTACTTTTTATAACCTCAAAATTTATGCTTTATATGCTCATGAATCTATTTGTTGCAATTCATTTAAAATTATATTCTTAATTTATCTACTTTTATTTTAGAGGTGATACACATGATTAAATAATATAATAACGTGATCCGTTAATATATTATTTACAATGATAAATCTGAAAAAGTAAAATTTTTATTTTATATGATAAATTATATATAGATATATTAATTTATTAATTAATAATTTACTATTTATATTTGAAATTGTTGACCTTGATTTTTTAACTTTAAATGGTTGATTAAATTAGTAAGGATTTCTAATCGTTAAAATTGAGAAGACGTACATAAAATTTTATATCTATAGTATGTGTTAGTGCCTAGTGGTTGATTAGGATTGGAAGAAATATATAAAATTTAAGACTATAAGCTATGGAAAGAATATTCTGGTCTATGAATGGTAGTGTTTTCACCGCAATATACTTTTATATAAATTTGATTATTTTTGTTTCTGATTATCCAATTTTTTATTTTCATTTTCTAACATAAAGAATATGTAAACTAAAATTAATTAATTAGTTAATTACTTTTACTTTATAATTATAGAAAAAAATTATAAATTTAAGAGTCCACTAAAACTTAAAATTAGAAATTTCATTCTTTACATATAAAACATTCTTTATTATAAAGGATCATTAGAAAAGCTCTTATGAAGTAATAAAATTAGATCGTAAAGTAAAGAATTTATGAGGAAAAATTATATCAATGATTTGTTTCTTTTAGCATTATAACTTTTAATAAATATACCAAATAAATATTTTAATCATCTTTCGGTATGCAATAATGCTTAAAAGACAAAAAAATCATATTTCCTTAAATTTTGCTCTTTTATTAGAAAGAACGATGATAGTATGTATAAATTATAATTATAAATTTACTGGCAAATTATACGAGTAATTTTTGATCTTTAACTTCGGTGATCGAAAATGATTAAAAGCATTAATTTTGATATTCTTTCTAAAAATTAAGACACAAAAGAAGAAGAATCCATATATTTTTACAGCCTAAAGAAAATATTCAAGCACCTCATGATACAAGAATTTCACAAATACTAGCAAGTTGGTATGAAAAAGGTTAAAAGTTTTTTAATTTAATAAATGTAATGTAATGTAAATTATAAGTAGGAGTTGACTAGGAGTAGAAGTAAATGCATGTTGTGATAAGAAGAAGAAGCAGAACATTCAAGTAAATTAGTAAAAGCAGAGATTGCTTGAAGGGCAACACAATTTCCAAAAATGCCGAGTTATTTTATTTCCAAAAAGAGGAGATTTCTTGAAGGCAGGCATAGTTTTCCATATCTGAACACAAACCCTTTATCTATATTTGAACTCCTCTCATTCTCAGACACTTTAAAGGATAAAAGATTGACATTCACTACTCACTGTTACAGTGTGACTCTCAGATAACATTTCTTTTCCATTACTGCTTTTTCTCAGATAATATCACTAACATTTTCTCTCTCTCCAAACAAAACCCAAGCTGACATAAAGAGAATATTATTATTGTTTTATGAGAAAAGTGAAGCAATAGTGATTATGAGTAGTAGAAACTTTTAAAGCCTATTGGGATTGGACTTATGAATTCTGACACACTGCCTTTTTTTCTTTCCGACTGCATTTCCTGGATATACAAATGATGTCTCCCAACAGGATAAATACAAATTTTTTGATTCATCTCAATGTGTGCATAATCTCATATATTCTGCATGTTGATTTTAATTTGAAGCCCAGTAATTTGAAATTTTGGACTCAAATCTCACCTTAATCATTAGTCCGTTTCCAATAAAGTTTGGCTCAAAAATGGTGTAAATCGTACGCTTTCAACTTTGGAAAAAATATGAAAATGCTTTTAATTATGCCACTTTGCGCTCCATTTTTTCCGTAAAATCTAACCCCACATCTGCGACCGCATCAGAATGTTGGTAAGTCGTTGACGTTTGGATTTGTTTTTGCATTGGACCTTAAATATAAGTGTTTAATCCAATTCCACGTAGAACCTTAACAGC
Organism: Mercurialis annua; assembly: GCF_937616625.2. Taxonomy (NCBI): domain Eukaryota; kingdom Viridiplantae; phylum Streptophyta; class Magnoliopsida; order Malpighiales; family Euphorbiaceae; genus Mercurialis; species Mercurialis annua. The sequence goes on from NC_065574.1 coordinate 15,300,581, forward strand.
TCCAAGTAGAACATTAATCTTTCCAACTGGAACCGAAAGGGAGTTGCTTGTTTCAATAGGTTTCATATAGTATGTTTTTTGTGTGTTATACGCATTAAAGCAATGAAACACGTATTTAACAACATATTTTGAGCTTATCAAAAAGAAAAAACATCATTTTTGAAAAGTTTTTACATTTTAAAAAAATTATTTTCAATTGGAATTTATAGAACAAATTTAGACAAATTAATTTTTAATTTTTAACTTTGATCAGTTTAGCATATATAACCCACAAATTAATTTGGTACGGTAATAGGGAGAATTGAGACAATTGTATTGAAGTCCCAAATAGTATCCATTTTCCGAATTTATTTTTATAAATTTTGATTATTGAATAATTACTTTACACAATTGATAATTTAACAGTTGAATCGGTAAAAAAATCTATTTGTTAATAAAATCCAAAAAATTATAAATATATAATAACAGCTGATTGAATTGTTCTGATCAACTAATTAAATTTACAATGATGATCTATCTTGGTTCGGAAGGTTAATTTTTTATTTTTTTAAAAAATAAATGTCTATAAATAATTTAAATCAAAAACAAAAAGCATCAAATATCGATATAAAAGAATTATTATCCTCACTCATGTTTTAAAAAAAATGTCAACTCTAGATTAGAGTAACCATAATGGCTATGGGAGTTGACTGGCTACTGATCACCGTTAAATCAAATCACTCATTGTTTTACTTTAATAAAATCAACTAAAAGCAAACATCAATTAAAGAGGAGAAAGAGGTTTTGCATGCATCTTTTTGATCATTAGAAATTCTTAAAATTCAGAATCCTCAAAAGTAATGATGTGGATTAGTTATTTTAAGAAATTTGAGTTCCAACAACTAACAAGCTGTTAGGGAATAGAAAGTTGTGGTGATGATAAACAAAATGAAAGGCTATAGAGCAAAATAAAAAATTGTGAGATGGTGTGCGGTAATTATAGAGCAAAATAAAAAATTTACAAAATTATTGATGATGGAAGGCTATATATCCGAAGATAGAAGACCGACGACTACGAAACTAAGAGCGAAATATAATTGTTAAGTTGTGGTAAGTCGTAAACTTTTAGATTTTTTTTTACCTTAGACTTTAAATATAAGTGTTTAATCCAATTCCACGTAGAACATTAACAGCTCCAAGTAGAACATTATTCTTTCTAGCTTGAAGAGTTGCTTGTTGCTATAAGTTTCATATAGTATGTTTTTTGTGTGTTATACGCATTAATGCAACGAAACACGTACTTAACAACATATTTTGAGCTTATAAAAAAAACAACATTTTTTAAAAGTTTTTACATTTTAAAAAAGGCCTAATGTCTTAAAAAAACTCTGACCTTTCATCCCCTTTTAAATCCTATCTGACGTTGCAAATCAGTCAATTTTACCCTATTTTGTATTTTTTTTCATTTTAATTGTATCCTAATGCATAAAATTGACCTTTTTTATTTGGCAATAATTCTCTAAATTTATCCTTTTTACATTAGATTAACTTTTTATATTAAATTGACCATTTTTGAAGAATTTTTTTGAACTTTTGTCAAGTAAATAAAGGTCAATTTTATACTTCAGGGTATTTGAAATGAAAAAAATACAAAATAGGGTAAATAGATAAATTTTCAACGTCAGGATAGGATTGAAAAGGGAATGAAAGGTCGGGGTTTTTTAAGGCATTAAACTTTTAAAAAATTATTTTCAATTGGAATATATAGAACAAATTTAGACAAAATATTTTTTAATTTATACCTTTGATCAGTTTAGCATATATAACCCACAAATTAATTTGAATTTTTTTGGTTCGGTACTAGGGAGAATTGAGACAATTGTATTGAAGTCCCAAATAGTATCCATTTTCCGAATTTCTTTTATAAATTTTGAGTATTGAATAATTACTTTACAAAATTGATCTTTTAAAAGTTGAATCGGTAAAAAAATCTATTTGTTAATAAAATTCAAAAAAATTATAAATATAATAACAGCTGATTGAACCAATGAGTTATAGCTCAAATGGTATAAGCGATAGGCATCAAACTGCTAGGTCGTGGGTTTGATTCCTCCCATAAGCGCTCCTCCCTTTCAAATTATCAAAAAAAAAAACAACTGATTGAATTGTTCTGATTAACTAAATTTACAACAATGATCTATCTTGATTCGGAAGGTTAATTTAAAAAAAAAAGAATTAAGTGTCTATAAATAATTTAAATCAAAAACAAAAAGCATCAAATATCGATATAAAAGAATTATTATCCTCACTCATGTTTTAAAAAAAATGTCAACTCTAGATTAGAGTAACCATAATGGCTATGGAAGTTGACCGGCTACTGATCACCGTTAAATCAAATCACTCATTGTTTTACTTTAATAAAATCAACTAAAAGCAAACATCAATTAAAGAGGAGAAAGGGGTTTTGCATGCATCTTTTTTATCATTAGAAAATCTTAAAATTCAGTATCCTCAAAAGTAACGATCTGGATTAGTTATTTTAAGAAATTTGAGTTCCAACAACTTACAAGCCGTAAGGGAATAGAAAGTTGTGTTGTGGAGATGATAGACCAAAATGAAAAAACATTAAAAATCATGATATATTTAGCAGAAATACAAAAATTTTGAATAGACAAATTTAGGATTAAATATTTTTTATGCCAGCGAACTATAGTGTTTTTATTAATCGGTTATCGAATTATAAAAAAATTATAAATTGTTATTGAATTATAACTTTTTTACGAAACAGTTACCGAAGTATAAAAAATTACAAAACGGTTATTGGGGTATTTTTTTTAGAAATGGGTGCCATATTGATGATATGAACAAGAAAAATATATATAGTAAGATAATTTTTTAAATAAAAAACAACAGTTCGTTAATTGTTTTGTAAAAGTAATTATAGTTTGGTAACCATTTTGCAACTTTTTATAGTTCGATAACCTTTTGTAATAATACTATAGTTTGATAACCATTTTGTAAATTTTTATAACTCGGTAACCGTTTATTATAAATTCTATAGGTCGGTGATCTGAAAAATATTTAACCCCGACTAATTTATATTACCAATTTTATATTGAATTGTAATATTTCTAACTGTAGACCATATCTCGACACACACAATTAGGGCTGAGCAAGAACTGAACCAGACCGAAAAACCGAACAGAACCGAACCGAACTTTGTTGTTTGGTTCGGTTTTTCGGTGAAACGGTTTGGTTCGGTTCCTACTTTACGTAAAGTTCGGAGTTCGGTGTTCGGTTCGGTTTAGGTGTTTTGAAAACCGAAAAACAAAAAAAAACCGAATGAACCGAAGTTTAATATAAAATATATAACTTTTTTAAAAATAATATACATATTGTTTACGCCAAAATTAAAAATATGACCCGAAGGCCATAAAGCCCATATTCTATTAAAAAGATACAAAAAGCTACGAGGAGAAATTAATTTCAAGAGATTTGACTTTGGAGAAAATAATTTCAAGAGATTTGACTTTTCCAAGAGATTTTCAAGAGATTTGACTTTTTCAAGAGATTTCCAAGAGATTTGACTTTTCCAAGAGATTTCCAAGAGATTCGATTGTAAAAGTTAATTACAAGAGATTTGATTGTCAGAAGTTAATTCCAAGAGATTTGACTGTCAGAAGTTAATTCCAAGAGATTTGATTTTCATAATCCCAAGAGATTTGACATTGAGAAGTTAATCTCAGAGGTTTGTTTTTGACCTTAACCTGATCTTGGAGTAAAAGAGAATTTCAGAATCAAAAGGCCAGAAGTCCGTTAGAAGAAGAAGCTCAGAAGTTTAATTGGCCAAGGTCCAGGAAGTCACGTGCTTTTTGTAAAGCAATGTTTCAGGAGCAGTTTTTAGAAGTGGGAAGCGTTGTGAAAACGTGGGCAGTTAAAGAGGCAGTTATCACCCGGCAGTTTTCACAGACGCTATAAAAGGGAGAAGAAGACGACGATTTGAACCCCAGCCAAATTCAACAAAAACTCAATACTCTCAGGAGATTATCAACACCAAAAGTTTTTATTTTATGCAATCCTTTGTAAACGCTTTACAGCTTTCGCAATTTCAATCTTTTGTTTTTAAACATTATTTCAGCAGCAGTTCATTTACAGTGTTGAATTTTAGATTTTAATTGCAGAAGTTTATTCTTGTTTTCAAAGTTTCTCTAGGAGTTTTTCTTTACGAACGTTTAGATTTTTTACGTCCTTTGAAAATCTGTCACAATCGCTTGATCAATTTTTAATTTCAATTTGAGGTCCAACCTCTGGCACGCCCGCACACACTTCAAAGGCACCAACCGTTTTCTTAAAAAACAGGGAAACACATATATACTCATATTTATATGTTTTTTGTCTTTATATCTTTATTATTGTTGATATATGAATTAATAATTGCTATTTAAACATATATGAAAGTATATTAGACTCTAATTATTTAATATTTGAATTAATTTTAATAAAAAATTAAAAAAATAGAAAAAGTAATTAAATTCGATTTTAACCGAACCGAACCGAACCGAACCGAAATATTTCGGTTTGGTTCGGTTCGATTTTTTTACTTCCAAACTAAAAGTTCGGTTCGGGAAATTTCCAAGCCGAAAAAACCGAAAAAACCGAAAAATTTTCCAACGAACCGAACCGACCAATGCTTACACACAATTATTTGATTATTTATTTCCTTAACAAGTACATGGTGTTTGTTTTGTTATTTTGTTTTGTCCCACTCCAAAATGCGAGTAATTGGATTTGGTGCATCTAGTTGAAGTGAGGTTAGATAGTGAAAATATAGTTTAAATATAAATAAGTGGTGGCTAGTAGCACAATTATATTTCATCCTCTGCACAACCTTCCTCGGCCTTGACAAGAAAACACTGAACTGATGGATAGAACCATCAAAATCATCACTGCCAAACACAATTTAAAGTTATACTTTTTTCCTATATAAACCCACAAAACCTTATTCACACACAAATTACTTCTACTTTTCTCTTGTCCTTTTACCGTAACTTATTAAACTTCACAAAACCTAACCAGCTGATTGCTACTACTCCCTGGTGCAGCTTAGCATTCCATAAACAAACTTTTGGTTCTTTCCATTTTAGTTTCCTTTTTCTTGCTCTAATTTTCACACACAACTTTCAAACCAAAAACTTGTAATATGGAGGCTTTTAATGCTCCAATTTCCATACCTTTTGCCTACACTTTTACTGCTACTACTAGTAGTAGTAGTAGTAATCATAGAACCAGTGGCGGAACCAGGAATTTTTTCCAGCCCGGGCTAATGTAATTAATAAATATATAAATTTATTTGTATAAAATTTATATTACCGAGAAAAAATTTTCTAACCATTTTATGTAAGAAGTTAAAGAGTTTTAAACCCGAAACGAATTTTTTCTAGCAATATTTTGTAAAAACAAAAACTAAATATCATAATAGACTTTTACATTAGTTTCAATCACGGCGAGACAATTGTATTTTTCTCATCTATATAATTTAAAAGTGTTGTAGAATTGACTCGTTATCAATGTTAACAAAAATCTGTTTCTCCCGAAGTTGTGCTCAAATTAGCTACTTTATTACAAAAATTTACATTTTTTTAGTGTTTTAATAATAACGTTATCGATAATCTAAATTAAATTAGTTTAATTGTTTTTCATCAAGTTATTTTTTAAAACATTCACAAAAATATCTAAATAATAAAATTCACCAATTTTTTATCAACAAAATAAAATAAAATATCAATAATTAAAATGCATACTTATTATAGCCTAATCACTTTTTTGATTTATCATGAATAAATTAAGTGAAAAAAACTAAAAAAATCAAGTCAATTTAGTTATTCCATAAAATTACAAATATATAAATAAAATTTATTCATATAAATCAAAAACAATTACAATGACTTATTTTAAAATAGAGATGTTTCGATTTTGAAAAACAAATTAGAATTAGAGAAATTAGATTGAATTTTTTAAAAAATGAGTATATAATTTAGTTTAGAAGTTTAGGGAGTAAATAAAAATTTAATGGTTTTAATGGAGAATTTCATGAAATAAACTAAGGGTTTAATTAAGTAAAGAGTTTGATTAGTTGGTGGTATAGTGGGATTAATGAAGATAATTTTTAATTCCTCAAGCAGCTGAAACGGGACAACAACGGTACATTTAGCGCTATTCTTTATGTTTATTAAGGCCAAAATATTTGGAAAAGAAAAGGACTGAACGATGTCGTTCGGTCCTTTTGAAAACCTAAAAACAAAAAGACGCTTAACGGAAGAAACGTTTCTGGCAGGATTTTCCAATGTCTCTCTCCTCCCTAAACCCTAACCCTAACCCTAGACCAAACACCACCAAAAACCACCATACTCCGGCCAGTTTTCAACCCTCCCCACCTCACCAGGCGTTTTCTCAACCCTCCACGGTCTTCTACTTCGAGAATTTTCCGGATGATTGGACATATATACACCTTCAGCAAGCTTTCCTGAAATTTGGTGTAGCAGGGCGAGTAACACTAGCTAGGAAAAGGAATGTCAGGAATCGAAGATTTGGGTTCTTTCGACCTAATCCCGAGGAAGATTTGTCCACAGTCAGGAGACGCCTTAATAGCGTTAACATAGGTTACTATCGCATTAAGGCTTTCGAGTCACGATACCCTCAGAGTCACCGTATTCCTCCTGGGCAAGCTGTGCATTCTGCGTCTACGTCTAGAAATCAGAAGGAAATCCTCCACCCGGCTTTCAGAGATAATCGATCGTACGCACAGGCTGTGCGCGTTGCACCTTTTTCATTCTGCCCTTCATTGGATTCCTTATCTGCTTTAACGGATTCTGTAATAGTTTCTGTTAGGAATATTCAATCTATTCTACGGGCAGCAGCTTTCTTGGGAGATAAGGGGATTGCCTTCAGCTCTATTTCTTTTATGGGAGGGATGGATTTGTTGATCAAATTTGAATCTAAAGTTGCCAAAGAAGTCTTTGAGTCAATCTCTTTCCCTTCTTTATTGGACTTCTTTTCTTCAATCAAACAAACGGATGCTTCAACAGTCAGCTCTTCTCGATTTGTTTGGCTAAACATTGTGGGAATTCCTCTATGCGCATGGGAAGAGAAGTTTTTCATGCAGGTGGGTAATCGTTTTGGAGATGCGATAACAGTTCACCCATTGGTTTTTTCTAGAGAAAGGCTCGATACAGGTTCTGTTTTGATCTCCACGTCCAAAACCTTCATCCAGGAGTCTATGACTATTCAAATTGCAGGTTCAGAATTTTCAATTCATATCTCGGAATCAGACATTCCAATCATGTTGGATGACGCTAGCGATACTTATTCGAACTCAAATTCTTCCGACGAATCTATGGGCAGTCCCTCAGTCCGTGATTTTGATGTCAAAGATCATAAACAGAATTTTGAGGGAGCTACGAGGAACCATTAACAGTTGAATCGGTAAAAAAATCTATTTGTTAGTAAAATCCAAAAAATTACAAATATGTAATAACAACTGATTGAATTGTTCTGATCAACTAAATTTACAACGATGATCTATCTTTGTTCGGAAGGTTAATTTTTTTTTAAAAAAATTAAGTGTCTATAAATAATTTAAATCAAAAACAAAAAGCATCAAATATCGATATAAAAGAATTATGGGTTTACTATTCGCCGCCTCAAATTACTGGCTACCGCCCCAAAAATTATCATTTTACCCTTATTGTAAAAAAAAAAATTCTGAACCAAAAAAAAAAAATGTGTTCTCTCAAATGATAGTAGTCCACATTTACTAATTCGATTAAAATGACGGATAACGCTCGTAATTCGTCGGGAAACGAATATCCACCATCCGAAACTAGCGTATCCGGATTTGCCGAGGTATTTTATCTATTTTATGTTCGTTTTAAATTTTTTTAATTTTTTTTAAATATTTTTAAATGGTCCATCGCCCAACAATGGCCCATGGCCGCATGGGCCATCGCCCAACGATGGCCCATGGCCGCATGGGCCATCGCCATCTTTGGGCGATGGCCCATATGGTCCATCGCCATCTTTCGGCGATGGACCATTGGGCCATCACCCAATGATGGCGATGAGCCATGCGGCCATGGGCCATCGTTGGGCGATGGCCCAATGGATCAATTGTCCCTCGGGGACGATTCCGTCCCGGAGGGACAATATTTTTCATTTTTTTTAATTTAAATAAAAAAATAAAAAAATTTAATTAATGAATTTAATTAATGAAATAAATAATTAAATGTCTTTAAATTAATTAATTTTTATTAGTTAGAGATCAATTAAATTCTATTAGTTATAATATAAGTTTAGTGTTTTAATTAAATTTTATGTGGACTACTATTTATTTGTTAGTGTTTTTAATTAGAGTGTCAATTAAATTTAACTTTTTTTGTTAGCGAATTTTTGTATTCATGTGTTTAATGTTATTTTATAATTGTGATTTTATTTAACTAGTGTAATTTTAATTTATTTTTCTGAAAATTGTTACAATTATTTTCGTTTTGCAGGTTCATTTAGAAGATTATGGCAGTGACGGTATCGATTACAGTGAACGGTTTTTTTTATGAAAACGGGTTTGAAAGTGATACCGAAGCAATAAATTGGGCAAAGGGAATTGCTATACGGATTGGGTTTGAGCTGGTTATTTCGTCTCACAAGAAAGGGGGGTTGGTAAAACTTTTGAGATGTTGTCGGGGTGAGAGATATAGAGGGTCGCACACAGATTTAGATTCTTTTGCACGAAAGAATACGAAGACGAAGGCCTGCCAATGCCCTTTCAGGATTGTGGTGAAATTTATTAATGGCACATGGACTGTTCTTGCGAAGTCTGGGATTTCAAGTATGCACAATCATGCGTTAGCTGTGTATCCTGAGGGACACCGTCAGATGAGCGGACTGAGCGCTGCGGCCAAAATGATTGTGCGGGATATGAGTGCGGCACAAGCTAAGCCGTGTGCTATTTTAGCGGCTGTTCAAGAAAAATTTCCATCTGACAACCCTACAAGAAGACAAGTTTATAATTACAGAGATAATTTGAGAAAGTCCAGCTTTGAGGATAGAGATATGGTAGGTCAGTTTTTTCATTTGGCTCTGACGCACAACTATTTACACTGGACGCTTTCTGAGGAGAGCACAGGTGTGTTGACCCATCTTTTCATGTCGCATCCTGACTCCGTGCGGTTAGTCCGAACTTACCCCTGGGTGATCGGTATGGACTCCACGTATAAGACCCAAATACCACATGCCTTTCTTTGAGATTATCGGTATGACTCCTTCTAACAAGAACTTCTTAATTGCATATGCAATTATGAAGGATGAGACTGAGGGGAGTTACAGATGGGTGTTGAAAAGGTTGAGGTTTTTGATTGGCGACCACCTACAACCAACTTGTATTTTTACTGATCGAGAGTTGGGGCTGCTTAAACCAGTGAAAGAGATATTTCCACATACCCCTCATCTTCTTTGTACGTGGCACATAAATAAGGATGTAGAAGACAAAGTGTTCAAACTGTGTGGGAGAGACACCGCAATAACTGATACTTTCATGAATGGGTCGTGGAAGAAACTTATTAAGGCTCAAACAGAGGAACAATACGTAGCAGCTTTGACCACTGTGAAAATGCGGACTAGAGCGTTTCCAGCTGTGATGCAATATCTTGACCGTACTTGGTTGGGGCACAAAGAGAAGTTTGTATCATGTTGGACAAACAAAGTCTTACATTTTGGAAACACCACTACGTGTAGAGTGGAGAGTGCACATGCTCAGCTAAAGCAGTGGCTCAACTCTAGTACCGGTGCTCTAGACACAGTTTGGACGAAGGTGGACTGCGTTATACAGTCCCAGTTGACTGATATTAGGTATGTTTTTGTAATAATTAATATTTTCTTAATAATAAAAAATAACATTGACATTATCATTAATTTAGTGTGTTGTCTATATTGGCAGGAAAACACTCGAGGGCTCCAGACAGACTATAGGCGTCCATCGACGAGGTTATCCATACGACCATGTCTCCTACAAAGTGTCCCACTACTGTCTTGATTTAGTGGCGAAGGAACTAAGGCGTATGAGAGAGTTGAGTTGCGATGTTCTAGTTCGTTGTGGTTGTGTGCTGAGGACAACACATCAGATTCCGTGTGCATGTGAGCTGAAAGCGGTGATTGATGCAGGTACAATGCAATACTTTTTATTTCGATAGTAATGTTCTTATTGAAAGCTAATATAAGTGTCGTATATAATATTGTCAGGTGTTCCGATTAGTCTGGACAGTATCCATTCATTTTGGAAGACGCTTGTTATCGGTGACGGGGTTGAAACATCAGAACAAGCCGATTATGCCGCTTTTCAGTCAGAGGATCATCGGTACTTTTGCGGGGTTGTGGAGGAGGTGATGTCTCAAGATCCCTCTATTGTGCGCGACATATCTCATATTATCAACGAGCGACTTCATCCCAAAGAATCTGCTTATCTTGAACCAGAAGTAAAGAGCACGGTGAGAGGTAGACCGAAGGGGAGCACATCCACCAAGCGGAACCCGAGTGTTTGGGAGTACAGTCGTGGTCGTGGCCGTGCCAAGTCATCACAAGGTCGGGGCTACAGTGCTCCTACATCAGGTAAATATATTTTTTATAACAATAATGCAGCGAAGTTAATATATTGTGTATAACAATAATGTCAATATATGTTTTATGCAGATTTTATCCCGAATTCAGAGCTTATTCCTGGAATCATATTGCCATTTGTCACGAAATATGTGGACGTGGATGGCGACGGGAACTGTGGGTTTCGCGTTGTCGCAGATTACATATACGGTGATCAAAACAAGTGGGGTTTTATAAGAAGAAGCATTGCAAATGAACTAGCCGGCAACCCTGGCCTATATGACGGTCTTTGCAGTGATGGGATCCAAGCGGCCATTTCACGTATTAGGTGGGAAGGGGAGGCATGTGGGCGCGAACACTGGATGCAGGTTATAGATGACTTGTTCCCCATTGCCACTCTCTTCAATGTAGCTGTCATTTTCATAAATGGCGCGACGAACTCACAGCGGGGTTTTGGTACGTGTACAATTCTGCCTTTACATTCATCTGATATCGACTCACGACCACTGAGAGAGATAGTGATACTATTTTTGGGTAGATACGCTCATTTTGTTCGTCTAGATTTATGTGATAATTTTCCAGTCCCTCCTATTGCCTCCTTGTGGTTCACAAACAGGGATGCTACCGTTGAGTATTTGGAGGGATTGTACGTTCTCAGGAGAGCGCAATGGCAGAGATTGTTAGATGCTTCTGTTTGAGGCCGTGTCACTTGTTTTACTTAGTAATACATTTGGTTGGTGTTGTTGGCAAATATATATATGTATTTTTGTTTTACAGGAAGTCCCTGAAAATGGGTGATGCTACTATTATAGAGGAAATGCTGCCGAATTTTTGTTAGAATTTGTTGCTAAAAATACTCTGTAAATATAATATGTGTTTTTTGGTTGGTGTTGTTGGCAAATATATATGTATTTGTGTTTTACAGGAAGTCCCTGAAAATGGGTGATGCTACTATTATAGAGGAAATGCTGCCGAATTTTTGTTAGAATTTGTTGCTAAAAATTATATTTTTCAAAATAATGTGTTTTTAGGTTGGGATTGATGCTATATATGTATTACGCTAGTAGTATAGAGGAAGTGCTGCCAAATGTTTAGATATAAATTGTTGCAAAAAAAAACAAAAAAAAAAACATAACATAATAGAGTACTAAAAAACATCACTTAATATGTAGTACAACAAACAAAATAAAAAAAACCATAATATAATAGAGTACTAAAAACAATAATCTCAATCTGCCAGCCGCCAGTCTGCAATGAGTCGCTCCAAGTCAGTGGTCGACTCAGATATGCTATGATCTATCTCCGGAATGGCAAACGGCGCACTAGCCGCAGTGATACGCGTGAGATTTCTCTGGCTCAGGGAACTGAAACGATTTACCCACTACAAAAGGAAAGTAAATTAAGATCAGTTAAACAATTAAATATATATATATATATTAATTACTAAGTTAATAAAGACTTACATAATCAATGTTGGAGCGAGAAGGACGGCCTCGTGAAGCTGTAACGTCAGAGCTAAGGACCTGCGGGTGGGAAAATCGTGCGTACCACTCCAAGTACGCGGGATGGCAAGCTCCAGCAAGAACAGTGGCTGGCTCGAGCAACGTCAAAGGAAGCATGCAAGTCATAGGAAAACCCTGCCAGCCGTCGACCGCACCAATCTGAGCCATCTCCACATTGTACAACTTTGAATCCACGCCCTAACGGCCTTTTCCGGCCGAAGAATAGGCGACGGTATTGCTCTGCACATACCCCAGCTGACGTACAAATCTGGCGGACATGTACGGCTCAACAATGTCCCTGTACACTATCCAACCCATGTAAGCAGTCCGCTGAAGGACTGCAGCAGGGTCACCACCAAAGGGAAGCCACGACACCTGCCCAAAATATATAAAATTATTAAAAAATAACATGTTAATTTAATTCAACTAAATATAGAAAATTGAACTATACAATTAAATTCAACATACCTCGTCGGCAGTCAAACTGTGTATGCGGGCACGCAATTACTGAAGCCGGATCTCTGTGCACTCTGTCCCGGATACACTCCAACTACACGCTCGAGGAGTGCCAATCTCTGTAATCAGCCTATCTCGCTGGGGTCTGAAACATGGAAAATACTCGTATATCCAAGCCTGGAGAAGTGTCAGACACCCAGACAAACCGTGACAGTCGCCTCTGGAGGCGATTCCTAACTGACGAAATAAATAGGCCAGTGTAGCAGAACCCCAAGAATAATCCTTCGTGTCTGCGACTCCATCCCTAACCTCCCAAAGACAGGCTGGTTTAACCCGGTGGCCAGTCTTTTCGACGAAAAGAGTGCAACCTAGCGTCAGCCACATCCACGCTATTGCCTCAACCTCAGCACTCAAACCCCGTCCACAATTCCTAAAAATGGACTCAATCAGAACCCCTCCATTTTCATAATGCTTCGTCGAATTAGCTAACAAGTCATCCATAGAGATCCCTAAAATCTCTACACAGGAGGCAAGCAACAACTGTTTCCCGGGCTTATCTGAAAACATATTCCAGCCATGTATTATTTTAAGGAATACAAAATAAATTATTAAAATGAATATGTAATTTAAACAAAAATATAGTAAAATTTACCTGAAACCACTTTTCCGTCCACAGGAATACGGAGAATAATCCACACGTCATGCAGTGTAATGGTCATCTCCCCGAATGGCAGGTGAAAAGAGTTAGTATCAGGCTGCCATCGCTCCACAAATGCAGAAAGGAGCGGAATATCCAAGTGACTGAACATAATATCAGGGAGATGCCCCAAACCACTCTCGGCTATCAGGTGTTTGACCTCGTCTGAGGCGTCATGATGCCATGCTGACAGCCTCTTACAAACTGCATGTCTACTCTGACACTTCAGAGTGCCTCACTCCTCCTTCCCTGTCCATATTCCATAAGCGACATGTCCAAGGAAACTGGGAATAATACTCCCGTCCTCAGGTCCACCTGGCACTGGATCACTAACAGTCCAAGCAGGTATTTCAGTCCTGGCTCTTCTACTCGTCACTGAAATTACAATTACAATAATTAACATAAATTTAATATCTTTTAACTATTATTATTAAATTAATGAAATAATTAAATTTTATTTACCTGATGACGTTTCAGCAATAAACCGTCCATCTTTCCCCTTTTTCCGTCGAATGTTCACGATTGGTCCTGAACTCTCGTCCTCAGAAGTCTCAAAATCAGCATCGTCTATCCGGCGGTCTTCCATGTCATCATCCTCCATCCGATCATCCTGTATCTGATCATCGATTGGCGTCTCACTAGCTCCCTCAATAGCAGGAGCCCCCTTCTTGTGTCGTCGGACTGAGGCACTCACACCACGCTTTCGAACATTTCGCTGTCCCGACTCCTCAAAATCAGCTTCAGCTATAATAGGCTTACTCTTTCCCCTGCCACCATTACCGGGTCCTTCTTTCTGCAATTATCAATTTTACAAACAATAATATTAATTAAATTATACTATTAAACTTAAGCAAATAAAAATATATTAATAAAATTCTAAATTGTAAATACCTAAATTTATTTAGTCCGTAAAATTAAAGATTATTTCTTAAAACCTAAAATAATATCACTATCAAAATTAAATTTAATTAAATCTATATAATAAAATTTAATTAAATAAAAAATTATATTATACAACCTAAAATTGTACTACTAAAATTTAATTTAACTACACCTATAACTAATAAAATTTAATTTAATTACACCTATAACTAATAAAATTTAATTGTATTTTTCAATTAATTTTTTTTTAATTAATTATTAGGTTATTTCATTATTTATTAAATCGATTAATTTTAATTTTTTAAATTAAAAAATATATATAAAAATAATTTAAATCGATTTACGGCCCTCGGACGGCGGCGGCGGCCTGGCCATCCGGCGGGTCCTGGCCATCGCCGGCGACGGCCTGCACCATCGCCAGGCGACGGCCTGCACCATCGCCCGGCGATGGCGAAGGTCTGGCAGACCATCGCTGGGCGATGGCGATGGTCTGCTGGACCATCGCCATCGCCCAGCGATGGCGTGCACCATCGTCGGCCGATGGCGATGGTGCAGCAGACCATCGCCATCGCCCAGCGATGGTCTGCTGCACCATCGCCATCGGCCGGCGATGGTGCAACCGGTCATCGCCATCGCCGGACGATGACCGGTTCCCGTAAAAAAAAATTAAAAAAATTTAAAACTGAAATTAAATTACTTACCGGAGGTCCCCGTCTTTTATCTTTCGTCAATTCCGGCATAAATCGGCTCCGATTATTGCTTGAGATTTTGTAATGGATTTTAGAGAATTTTGGTTTGAGAGGAAGTTGAGAGGATGGTTTTTTTGTTTTTTGAGTTGAAAAAGGATTAGGGGTAGTTTGGTCAAAATTGGGGCGGTGGGTAGTAATTTGGGGCGGTAAATAGTAGTCCACAAGAATTATTATCCTCACCCATGTTTTAAAAAACAAATGTCAACTCTAGATTAGAGTAACCATAATGGCTATGGAAGTTGACTGGCTACTGATCACCGTTAAATCAAATCACTCATTGTTTTACTTTAATAAAATCAACTAAAAGCAAACATCAATTAAAGAGGAGAAAGAGGTTTTGCATGCATCTTTTTTATCATTAGAAAATCTTAAAATTCAGAATCCTCAAAAGTAATGATCTGGATTAGTTATTTTAAGAAATTTGAGTACCAACAACTTACAAGCTGCTAAGGGAATAGAAAGTTGTGTTGTGGAGATGATAGACCAAAATGAAAAAACATTAAAAATCATGATATATTTAGCAGAAATACAAAAATTTTGAATAGACAAATTTAGGATTAAATATTTTTTATGTCAGCGAACTATAGTGTTTTTATTAATCGGTTATCGAATTATAAAAAAATTATAAATTGTTATTGAATTATAACTTTTTTACGAAACAGTTACCGAAGTATAAAAAATTACAAAACGGTTATTGGGGTATTTTTTTTTAGAAATGGGTACCATATTGATGATATGAACAAGGAAAATATATATAGTAAGATAATTTTTTAAATAAAAAACAACAGTTCGTTAATTGTTTTGTAAAAGTAATTATAGTTTGGTAACCATTTTGCAACTTTTTATAGTTCGATAACCTTTTGTAATAATACTATAGTTTGATAACCATTTTGTAAATTTTTATAACTCGGTAACCGTTTATTATAAATTCTATAGGTCGGTGATCTGAAAAATATTTAACCCCGACTAATTTATATTACCAATTTTATATTGAATTGTAATATTTCTAACTGTAGACCATATCTCGACACACACAATTAGGGCTGAGCAAGAACTGAACCAGACCGAAAAACCGAACCGAACCGAACCGAACTTTGTTGTTTGGTTCGGTTTTTCGGTGAAACGGTTTGGTTCGGTTCCTACTTTACGTAAAGTTCGGAGTTCGGTGTTCGGTTCGGTTTAGGTGTTTTGAAAACCGAAAAACCAAAAAAAACCGAATGAACCGAAGTTTAATATAAAATATATAACTTTTTTAAAAATAATATACATATTGTTTACGCCAAAATTAAAAATATGACCCGAAGGTCATAAAGCCCATATTCTATTAAAAAGATACAAAAAGCTACGTGGAGAAATTAATTTCAAGAGATTTGACTTTGGAGAAAATAATTTCAAGAGATTTGACTTTTCCAAGAGATTTTCAAGAGATTTGACTTTTTCAAGAGATTTCCAAGAGATTTGACTTTTCCAAGAGATTTCCAAGAGATTCGACTGTAAAAGTTAATTACAAGAGATTTGACTGTCAGAAGTTAATTCCAAGAGATTTGACTGTCAGAAGTTAATTCCAAGAGATTTGATTTTCATAATCCCAAGAGATTTGACATTGAGAAGTTAATCTCAGAGGTTTGTTTTTGACCTTAACCTGATCTTGGAGTAAAAGAGAATTTCAGAATCAAAAGGCCAGAAGTCCGTTAGAAGAAGAAGCTCAGAAGTTTAATTGGCCAAGGTCCAGGAAGTCACGTGCTTTTTGTAAAGCAATGTTTCAGGAGCATTTTTTAGAAGTGGGAAGCGTTGTGAAAACGTGGGCAGTTAAAGAGGCAGTTATCACCCGGCAGTTTCCACAGACGCTATAAAAGGGAGAAGAAGACGACGATTTGAACCCCAGCCAAATTCAACAAAAACTCAATACTCTCAGGAGATTATCAACACCAAAAGTTTTTATTTTATGCAATCCTTTGTAAACGCTTTACAGCTTTCGCAATTTCAATCTTTTGTTTTTAAACATTATTTCAGCAGCAGTTCATTTACAGTGTTGAATTTTAGATTTTAATTGCAGAAGTTTATTCTTGTTTTCAAAGTTTCTCTAGGAGTTTTTCTTTACGAACGTTTAGATTTTTTACGTCCTTTGAAAATCTGTCACAATCGCTTGATCAATTTTTAATTTCAATTTGAGGTCCAACCTCTGGCACGCCCGCACACACTTCAAAGGCACCAACCGTTTTCTTAAAAAACAGGGAAACACATATATACTCATATTTATATGTTTTTTGTCTTTATATCTTTATTATTGTTGATATATGAATTAATAATTGCTATTTAAACATATATGAAAGTATATTAGACTCTAATTATTTAATATTTGAATTAATTTTAATAAAAAATTAAAAAAATAGAAAAAGTAATTAAATTCGATTTTAACCGAACCGAACCGAACCGAAATATTTCGGTTTGGTTCGGTTCGATTTTTTTACTTCCAAACTAAAAGTTCGGTTCGGGAAATTTCCAAGCCGAAAAAACCGAAAAAACCGAAAAATTTTCCAACGAACCGAACCGACCAATGCTTACACACAATTATTTGATTATTTATTTCCTTAACAAGTACATGGTGTTTGTTTTGTTATTTTGTTTTGTCCCACTCCAAAATGCGAGTAATTGGATTTGGTGCATCTAGTTGAAGTGAGGTTAGATAGTGAAAATATAGTTTAAATATAAATAAGTGGTGGCTAGTAGCACAATTATATTTCATCCTCTGCACAACCTTCCTCGGCCTTGACAAGAAAACACTGAACTGATGGATAGAACCATCAAAATCATCACTGCCAAACACAATTTAAAGTTATACTTTTTTCCTATATAAACCCACAAAACCTTATTCACACACAAATTACTTCTACTTTTCTCTTGTCCTTTTACCGTAACTTATTAAACTTCACAAAACCTAACCAGCTGATTGCTACTACTCCCTGGTGCAGCTTAGCATTCCATAAACAAACTTTTGGTTCTTTCCATTTTAGTTTCCTTTTTCTTGCTCTAATTTTCACACACAACTTTCAAACCAAAAACTTGTAATATGGAGGCTTTTAATGCTCCAATTTCCATACCTTTTGCCTACACTTTTACTGCTACTACTAGTAGTAGTAGTAGTAATCATAGAAATGCTTCAACTAGCAGACTCACCAGTTCTTGGATGGACACTCGAATATGGAGCAAACTCCCGCTGAGACTTGTTGATCGTGTCATTGCTTTTCTTCCACCTCCGGCCTTCTTTCGAGCTCGATCCGTTTGCAAAAGATGGTATGCTCTCTTGTTTTCAAACTCCTTTCTTGAACTCTATATCCAAGTGTCCCCTCGTCGCCACTGGTTTCTCTTCTTCAAGCATAAAACCCTTAACAACAGCCATATTTACACTAACAGCTGTTCCAGACCTGCTGTTAATAATGGCCAGAGTAGAACCATTTCTGAAGGGTTCCTCTTTGACCCGTATGAAACTGCATGGTATAGAATTTCCTTCGGTCTCATTCCTAATGGGCTGTCTCCGGCTGCTTCTTCCGGTGGCTTGATATGTTGGGTTTCAGATGAAGCTGGAACCAAGAGTCTGATTCTTTGTAATCCGCTTGTCGGGTCTTTTTCTCAGTTGCCACCCACTTTAAGACCGCGTCTCTTTCCTTCAATTGGCTTAACAGTCGGCCTATCCTCCATTGATGTAGCTGTTGCAGGAGATGACCTGATTTCTCCATATGCAGTCAAGAATCTGTCGACTGAAAGCTTTCATATTGACGCAAATGGATTTTACTCACTCTGGGGTACTACTTCTGCTCTACCAAGACTGTGTAGTCTTGAGTCAGGTCAAATGATATTCGCTGCCAACAAATTCTACTGCATGAACTATAATCCATTCAGTGTTTTAGCTTATGACATAACAGCAAACAACTGGATTAAGATTCAAGCTCCGATGCGAAGATTTCTACGCTCGCCGAGCTTAGTTGAGAGCAGAGGGAAGCTAATAATGGTGGCAGCAGTGGAGAAAAGTAAACTAAATGTCCCCAAAAGCTTGAGGCTATGGAGTTTGCAGCCTTGTGGAGCAACATGGGTAGAGATTGAAAGAATGCCTCAGCAACTTTATGTTCAGTTTTCAGATCTTGAAGGAGGCCGTGGATTTAACTGTGTTGGACATGGCGAGTTCATTGCGATTATGATCAGAGGATCGGACAAGTCTTTGCTGTTTGACATTTGCAGGAAAATGTGGCAATGGATTCCTCCATGTCCTTATGTAATGAGTAGTAGTGGAGACGATGATGGTGAACTGCATGGTTTTGCTTATGAGCCTAAGCTGGCTGTTCCAGTTACTGCACTTCTTCATCAGTTAACACTTCCATTTCAGTCCTTTAGTGGCTAGTATAGGACTCAGTTTGGCTAGCTAGGGTTTAGTATTTCCAGGAGTTTATGGAGTATATGATCATGAGATTGTGTTTGTTGTGTGGATTAATTGCTAGTGTTCATATGTTTAATGTAGTTTTGTATGATCAAAATCTAGTTTATCTTATGCTTCTAGCTAACTAATTATTAATTTCACTGTTGAACTTTAATTTTCACAAGACTGGCAGGATCATGTTTTTGCAAGATAATCAACTATATCTGCTGAGCAATTATGGGTCATATATTTTGTTTTAGTTTATTTCTATTTAGACACTCGACATTAACTTTTGTTTCTCATCATGACAATCACTTTCTGTCTAAATTGTATTGATTATGATATCTGAGATACAATATTTTTTTCACATCACTTCATTTACATTAAAGGTAAAAAAAATTTATGATATAAAAATTAGTTCAATGAATTAATTTTGAGTTGATGTCTAGCTTTTTCTTTCCAAATACAAAAGGCTTTTACTGAAACAATTTTTTTTCTTCGAAGACTAAAGCTTCCATAATGTTAATAAAAATTACAAATATGAACGGTTTCTCAACAAATTCAAAGAACTATTCTAAGATAATGATGAGAGCTGTTAATACAGTTATCGAATATGGCTTTTTCAACTATCAAAATGTTACCTAAATTCATATATGATTCCAATATTGAAAATACGATTTTAAAACCGCTTAATCTTGAATCTTCAAACTTTTTAAGTCTCGTCTTTCATATAGATCCTAGTACGATCCGTTTGATACATTGAATCCTAACTCTCTGATCTTCATCTTTAATATATCTTACAAAAATATAGATTAAATACATCTAAAAAAAACTTCATTCAAACACAAAAAAAAAAATCTAAATAGAGCGATTTTTTTAAGGAAAAAAATATAAAATAGAGATAAGTATAGCTTGGGCGGAGAGAAGACGATTAAGATCAGAAATCATCTTCTCCCACCCTTTAAAAAATTAAGATGAGACGAAGGTTTTTAGAGAGAAGAATGAGGTTTTTTTTCTAGAGAAAACAAGTTTTTTAACATCATAGAAAAAAAAGTTATAATTCTCGGGTTAAGTATTTTTGGAGTTATCGGACTGTAGTTTTTTACAAAATGGATATTAGATTATAAAAAATTATAATATTAGTATCAAACTATAGTTTTTTTTATAAAACAATTATTGAGTTATAAAAAAATATTAATTGGTTATCGAAATATAATTTTTCTAAAAAAAGGTTGTCGAAATTTAAAATGTTACAAAATGGTTACTGGAACATGATTGTCGGCTTGCTGAGTGGACACCATCCTACCGATGCGGACGCAGTAAAATGTACAGTCGGGCATCAAATTGATAATTGTTTTGCAAGACATCTAACAATATGATAATCGTTTTGTGACCTTTTATAACTCGATAACCGTTTTATAAAAAGTTATAGTTTGAAAATCGTTTTTGTAATTTTTTATAATTCGATAACTGTTTATAAAAAAACTGAAGTTTAGTAATCACAAAAATAATTAATCCAATTGGTTTTTGAGTTCGCGAAAAACTAATACATACATGATAAGTCTAACTTACAATTTGAAGAAAAAAAAATTAAAATCCAGAACATATCTTTAAAAAGTAATATGAATATTTTGTTCCATTAATTTTATATGTTGGGATAATATATCTAATTCTCAAGTTAAATCTGTTTTCGAGCATATAATTTTCGTTTTAACCCACATGTCTTGTTTAACAGAGAAGGGAGCCTTTGACTCTAGGCTTATTTTCACCCGTCGTCTCCACTGACGTTCCTAACCTTTATTCTTGGCCTGTAACCCCTTGAATTTTGACTTAACGCTACACTAAACTCTTTTCGTCCAGTTTTTGGTTGACGTCGTTAATTTTGATGATTTGGCACCTGAAAAAAATACAATCCACATCATATGACACATCATCAAAAGACCCCAAAAATTAAAAAAAAATACCTAAATGTCCCTGAATCGCTATAACGAAACTCAAACTATTTACCTAATTTCCATCATCCCTAACCTCACTCACCTTTAAGCCTTGTCGCCGTTGCTAGCGACCTCCACCCGGACTCCCTGTATATTTTTAAATTTGAAACAATATCAAAGTGTGTGCCTTTACATGGCAACTTTTAAAGGTCATGATTAAAATGAAACTCCGTGTAAAGTTCATGATTTTTTTAGAAATTAACCCTTTAATTAATTTAATTGTCAAAAATTTAAATTTTAGGGTAGAGTTGAAAACGAAAAATCAAAAAAAGGGTGCAAATGAACTTTTTCTTACGTGAGGGTATAAACGAAAAAATGTTACAAGGTGGGAGTTTTATAAGTAATTAGGCCTAATGAAAATTACAAATAATAAACGGTTTCTCAACAAATTCAAAGAACTATTATAAGATAATGATGTGAGCTGTTAATACAGTCATCGCATAGGGCTTTTTCAACCATCTAAATGTTACCTAAATACATATATGATTTAAATATTAAAGATACGATTTTAAATCCGCTTAAATCTTGAATTTTCAAACTTTTCAAATCTCGTCTTCTACATAGATCCTAGTACGATCCGCTTAATCCATTGAATCCTAACTTTCCGATCTTCATCTTTAATAGATCTTAAAAAAATAGATCAAATACATCTAAAAAAAATTCATTCAAACACAAAAAAAATCTAGATAGCGAAATTTAGTTAAGAAAAAAAATAGGGTTAATTACATATAAAATCACCACCTTTACACAAAATTGCAAAAATAACACGACCTTTAAAACGTGGCAATTCAAGACACCACCTTTCATTTCTTTTCAAAAACAACACGGGCATATTTTTAGTGGCGTTTTTGCTGACGTGGCATGACATGTGGCACTTGTATTGGGTGTCCACGTCAGCAAAATTTTATTTAAAAACGTGCCCATGTTGTTTTTGAGAATAAATGAAAGGTGATGCCCTGAATTGACACGTTTTGAAGGTCGTGTTATTTTTGAGAAATCGTGTAAAGGTGGTGATTTTATATGTAATTAACCCAAAAAAAAATAGAGATAAGCATAGCTTGGGCGGAGAGAAGATAATTTTCCAATTAAGGTTGGTAATCATCTTCTCCCGCCCTTTAAAAGATTATGAGTGGAAGGTTTTTAGAGAGAAAAAGGAGGTTTTTTCTAGAGAGAGAATGAGTTTTTTAACATCATAAAAAAAGTTGTAATTTTTGGGTTAAGTATTCACTACTAAACTGTGTTTTACCGACGAATTTTAGCTACGGATTCAAAATCCGTCGCTAAATCTTTTTTACCGACGGATTTAGTGATGAATTTTAAATCCGTTATGAAATTGTCATTTAAATTGGCGGGAGTGTTCCCGCCAAATTTAGCGACGGAAAATCTGTCGCTAAAGTTGGCGGGAACACTCCCGCCAATTATTTTTGATGGATTTAGCGATGGATTTCATATCCGTCGCTAAATCCGTCTTTGAGTAGCGACAGATTGAAATCCGTCGCTAAATCCGTTTTTAGCGACGGACTTTGGCGACGTATTTAAATCCATCGATATTTCTGTCTTTAGCGATAGACTTTAACGACAGATATTAAATCCATCGGCAAAGGTTACTTTTAGCGACAGATTTTTAATCCGTCGCTAAAATCCGTCTTTGGCGACAGCTTTTAGCGACAGATTCAAAATCCGTCGTTAAAAGTCCGTTTCAAAAAAATAATAATAAAAAAATTAATTAGGAATAATTATTAAGAAAATTAAATATGATAATTATAAAAAATAATTATCTTAAAATGTCGGAGGAAGTATTTGTTATCTTTTAGTTACATTTAAATATAAACACACACATACATATACATATATATATATATATATATATATATATATATATATATATATATATATATATATATATATATATATATATGAAGCTGAGTTGGTTCACGTGGAGCTACGCGCGGGAGAACTTCAAAGTCAAAAAACAATGAGTGGGAGCAATAGGAAGGATGAGTGACCTACTGGGAGGTTTGTAAAAATTGCGAGTGGGTGACGGGTGGGTGACGGAGGGCGACGCGTGTGTGACCGATTAAGCAATAATAATTTATTTTTACGATTTAATTTTTTTAATTTTTTTAAATTAGTGACGGATTTAACTCTGTCGCTAAAATCTATCGGTAATTAGCGACGGATTCAAATCCGTCGGCAATTTCTGATAAATCCGTCGCCAATTTCGGGAAACGTTTTGCCGACGGATTTCGGGAAACGTTTTTCCGACGGATTTCATGCTTTTAGCGACGGAAAATTTTTTCGCTAAAAGCAAGCATTTTAGTAGTGATTTTTGGAGTTATCGGACTGTAGTTTTTTTTACAAAATGGTTATTAGATTATAAAAAATTATAATATTAATATCAGACTATAGTTTTTTTATAAAACCGTTATTGAGTTATGAAAAATTATTAATTGGTTATCGATATATTATTTTTCTAGAAAAAGATTGTCGAAATATAAAACATTACAAAATAATTATTGAAACATGATTATCGGCTTGTTGAGTGGACACCATCCTGCTGATGCGGACGCGGTAAAATGTGCAGTCGGACATCAAGTTGATAATTGTTTTGCAAAACATCTAACAATATGATAATCGTTTTGTGACCTTTTATAATTCGATAAGCTTTTTATAAAAAGTTATATATAGTTTGAAAATCGTTTTTATAATTTTTTATAATTCGATAACCGTTTATAAAAAAACTAATGTTTAGTAACCACAAAAATAATTAATCCAATTGGTTTTTGAATTCGCAAAAAACTAAAACATACATGATAAGTCTGATAGGAGTAGAAATACTCCTATATTTTATGTGTTTTATAGGTCATATATGTGCATTTGACGTTAGTTTTGAGCTTCTTTGTACTCATTTTTGTGTATGAGCATTTCAGGCATAATGTGGGAGTTTTTCATGATATTCAAGCCATTTGTAAGCCATTGTGATCGTAGTTGAAGCTTTGAGGAAAGTTGTGCGACGATCCGATGAAAATAGGCCCCGACAGCACAAGTTTCTACTTGTGGAATTGACCCCTCTTTATTGATTGAAGATTTTGGAATACTTAGAGACTTTAATCGACTTTATGTTCTTCCCAAGAAATAAAGTAGACATCCTAAGCTTTCCATAATAATCAAGAATCGACTCATTCCGACGTTTCTACGCCGATTTATGACCTTTTGAAGTTGACAGTTGTGCAGCAGAAAAAGTGCACGAACGTGTACTTTGGCCGAAGGGAAATTGAAGGCGAAACTGAAAAAAAAAGTGAAAAATTGGCTAAGTGTTAGGGTGCACGAACGTGTACCTATGGATCACGAACGTGCACCCCCAGAATCAATAAAATGTGCACGAACGTGCACCAAAGTGCATGAACGTGCACTTGAGGGTTCCTGCGACCTGTTTTGGAAAAAAAATGCCCCGAAACATTGCCAAACACCACAAAACTCAAGGGCACTTCTGGATTTTCACTTAAACTCGACCTAAAGTCATACTCTGAGCAAAAAGACATATAAATACCGCATTAAGACATTGAAGGAAGGGTTAGCTTAGTTCGCCACATTAAACATTAGTTATTACATTAATTTAGCTTAGTTTTTGATATCCGTTCATCGTTTTAACTTGTATTCTGGATTTTCTACATTATTGTTTTGGGATTATTGTCGATCAAGGTACGATAACTATTAAGAGATTAATTTTATTGTTTCTTATTCAGCCATGAATTCTTACTACTTTATTGTTGAATTATCTTTAAATATGTGTAGGTAAACCTTTCATTAGGGATTATTAACGGGATTTATGTTTGTTTAAACGAATTGGATTTGTGGGTTTTTGTTATTATTATGTTTTAATTATTATTCTTAACGCTTGAATTTATTTGGCCAATTTATTCATTGTCCTGTGTTTTGATTTTAGCTCGAGAGAGTAAAACTGGAATAGGCCAACATAATTAAGAACGTAAGAGTTAATTGCGCGAGAGTGAATTGACGAGTACGTGTTCTTAGGGTTTACTTCATAAACATTAATTGATTAGTAATTTAGGTTAATCATTGTGCGAGAGTGAGTAGTTAGCCTGTTACTAGTTTGTTATCTGTTTTTGTCTGCAATTGCTCGAGAGAGAATTTTAGGTGCTTACGATTAGCCTGAACCTTAGTAGAACAACCAAATCCATATTCCAATCTGATTAAACAGCATAATGAAAGTTAATAATCCTTGTTCTTCCCATCATTGTTAAAACCTTATTTTCATTACAGCTTTAGTTAA
This sequence comes from Mercurialis annua, assembly GCF_937616625.2. Taxonomy (NCBI): domain Eukaryota; kingdom Viridiplantae; phylum Streptophyta; class Magnoliopsida; order Malpighiales; family Euphorbiaceae; genus Mercurialis; species Mercurialis annua. The sequence continues at coordinate 15,326,189 of NC_065574.1, forward strand.
TTTTTATCCATAATTGTTATTTCAGTTTATTTAGTTTAATAACAACATTCAAATATCTTTTTGGCTATTCAAATTGAGTTTCCTAACTGGTTGTTTTTAGAAGCTTTCTCTGTGGGTACGATATCCGGACTTTGCAGTCTGTATTACAAGTTGGCATATGTACGCTTGCGTATTTGAACCAACAAGTTTTTGGCGCCGTTGCCGGGGAAAGCATATCTTTAATATCTAAGTTGGGATAACTCGGCTTGATTTAGTTTTTTATTTTCTTGTTTTACGCCGTGGGTATTTGTCGATTTATCTTCAGGTACCTTTTCCATGGTGTACTGTTTTTAAAGAAGTGTAATGGTTTGGAATCAGAATTGCGTTGTTTGTGGGAGTTTCTATCACACTGAGGCCGAATGTCCAATACTTTATCCAGCTTCAAATGAAGATGTAACCTTTGTGGGTGGTCAATGTCAAGCTAGTGATCCCTATTCCAACACGTATAATCTGGGGTGGGACAACCATCAAAATTATGGGTGGAACAACAATTGGGGGAACTTCCAAACATATCAAGACCAATGGAACTCTAATTTTAACTTTGGCGATGAACTGCAGTATTCATATGAGACTGAACAACAGAGAGAGCAGGAAGAGTCTCTCCATAGAAAGTTTGATAAAATGATGGAGATGATGATGAAGAATGATGCTGAGACGCAACAAACATTGAGGAATCATGCTGCCACTATCCACAATCTTGAGTTGCAAAATCAGCAGATGGCCCAAGCACTGCAGACTCGAAATCAAGGAAGTTTACCATCCACTACTGAGGTAAATCCAAAAGAACAAGTCATGGACATGGAGTTGGAGTTGGAGTTGGAGTTGGAAAGTGACAAGGCATTAGTTGAACGTCATTCCACAAAAGTGTCTGCAGAGGACGAGAAAGAACAATGTGAGGGTAGTAAATTTGAGGCCTAATGTCTTAAAAAACCCCGACCTTTTAGCCCCTTTTCAATCATACTCTGACGTTGAAAATTTGTCAATTTTACCCTATTTTGCATTTTTGTGTTTTAATTGTACCCTGAAAAATTAAATTAACGTCTTTTGCGTTTGGAAATTTGTTTAAAACATTCTCCATGTCTCGCATATATTAATTGTATATTTTTAAAATTTATTTAAATTTAGTTAAATTAATTAAGAATTTAAATTAGTGTTAATTTGATTATGGTTTTTAGTTAGTTTTTAAAAAGGGAAAAGGTGCAAAAATGACCTTCATGTGTACCTCATGTATCTTATTGGCACTTCATGTATTTCGGATCTCAAATATGACCTTAACGTTGCGAAAAAGTATCAAAAAAACACAAAACATGGACGACGTTAAACATAAATGTGTACGGCCTTAAACGGAAATGTTAACGGAAGGGTCATTTTTGACACTTTTTCAAGACGTTAGGGTCCTTTTTGAGATCCGAAATACATGAGGTGCCAACATGAGACACGGGCTATACATTAGGGTCATTTTTGCCCCTTTTCCCTTTTAAAAATAAAGGACTTATTTGTACTTTTTTGAATAAAAAAGAATTTAATTTCATGTTTAGACTTAATTAATTGAATGATTTCATCATTTAAGTAAAAAAATTAACAAAAATTAAAATATTGGGGTACAATTGAAAACGGAAAATTCAAAATTGGGTAAAATTGACAAATTTTCATCGTCGGGGTGGAATTGAAAAAAAGTTTAAAGGTGAGGGGTTTTTGAGTGATTAAGCCTAAATTTGAGGCTTTAGTTCCTGACCCACTTACTTTTTCCATGAACTTCAATGAGGAAAGTGGGGAGGAATTTGGTATTACAGTACTCTATAAGGAAATCAACAAAACCTTTGACTATAGGGATCCATTCTTAGAAGGGTTTGATTCCGAGTATGACGGAAATAATATCAAACATATGAATATGCTTAACACTCCTCCTGTTCTTTATTACAGGGACAATGGTTACTCTGTATTATCTGATCTATGTTTGAAGGAGCCAACAAAGGAAAGGAGGGAGAAGATGCTACCAAGACGGCTTCCTCATGTTAGGTTGAATTTTTAACAACCTTACGCGAAGAGTCTACCTTTGGACTCTAACTAAAGCGCGCTTGGGAGGCAATCCCAAGGGTATCTTTCCTTTCACCCTTTACACTTTTATGTTTCAGTTATGCTTTATTTTTTTTATTTCATTGCATTGAGGACAATGCATGAACTAGTGTGAGGGTGGGAAAAACATTATGTTTTATGTTTTTAGCTTAGTTTTTGTTTTTGGTTTTCGTTTTTTGTTCATGTTTGGTATGTAGGATGATTTGTGGCGAACCTCTTTATAGATGTTTTTGTATGTCTTTTACTTAGCATGTCATGCCTTGCTTGTTTGGTTTGTCCTCTATATCATGCCTATGCCGTATTTCTTGCCAATGTCAGAATTTTAAAATTTTATTGTTTTTGTTCCCCCTATTTAATGAGTTAGTTAGGTTGTGTTTTTGTGATTGAACAACATGTTTAGAATGACAGTCAAATAACTGTGTCTTTTAGCCGACATGATCTAATAGGATTGAGATGTACTTCACAATTGTATAATTTATGTTGAAAGTCATTTTTGGGGCATATGAACTTGGCAAGAACATTGTTGAAAAACTGAATTTCTGAGCTTTTAAACAGGATGTATAGCAAATCGTAGAGTATTAACCCAATTTGTGAGAGGTTTTGAGCCATATCGAGCATATTATTTTTATGTCTCATTTGTTGTGGTGTGAGTCAATGCATGTTAATACTCTAGAATTTGCCATGTGTCCGTAGTAAAATTGCATGGTTGGTTGAATAGATTGAAAAATGATAAATGGCACCTAGGATTACCCATTTCTTTTGACCATTTTAAATAGCCTACCCAATTTCCCCTAGATAACCCAAGTTGAGCCTTAGCCTTATCTTTTGTTACACATGTGTTTACACATTTGCCTTTTCTCATTTATCTCTTTCTACCCATTGACTTGTCAAATTGAATAAATATTAAAAGAACTAGTGTGAGGATGGTAAACATCCAAAGCTCGTGTTGTTAGTTGATTATCTCTTGTGCTATATGATTAGTATGCCTCGTGAAGTTAAGAAAAATAAAGCGAAGAAAAAAGGTGAATAAGAAAATTGAGCTTAAAAGATAAAAATTCTGGAAAAAAAAAGTGTAAAGCTTGAGGCATGAAAAGTAAAGAAAAAGAGATTTAAAGTTTGTTTTTGAGTTAAGCGTTTAAATGTAGTTCGTTTTGATATTTGTTTAGTTTGTCAAGTCACATTACTCATGTTTGTTTATCCGTATCACACCTTAGCCCAATCCCCGTCACAACCCATGACAAGTCCATTTTGATTCTTTTGATTTGATTTAATTAGTAGTGGAATTGTGGACTATTGGCAAACTTATGGTAGAATTGCATGTTTTGGCATGAGAGTTTTATTCATTACCCTTAAACACTTGTGTGTGAGAGAGTACCTTGTGAGACACATACTTCTTAGTTGCTTTACATGTTGTTTTTCCGCTCAGAGTTTGTTGTTCATCGTTGTTTTGAGATTGTTTAGACCACCCTATAGATTGAATCGATTTTTGAGTTATGTAGAAGTGAGTACATTTGAGTATTTTCGGTGTTATTATTTCATGTGTGAGCATTGGACATCGTCATTTGTTGTTTTTCTCTTTATGTTGTTTGTCTCAAAAACACGATTTGATTGATTCATTATTTAGGGGGTGTGAAAATTCTTTAGTTTCATGAATTCTGGCATGGTTTGATAATTGGTAGTGTGGCATTGTTCTATATTTGCTTGAGGACAAGCAAAAGGTAAGTGTGAGGATATTTGATAGGAGTAGAAATACTCCTATATTTTTATGTGTTTTATAGGTCATATATGTGCATTTGACGTTAGTTTTAAGCTTCTTTGTACTCATTTTTGTGTATGAGCATTTCAGGCAAAATGTGGGAGTTTTTCATGATATTCAAGCCATTTGTAAGCCATTATGATCGTAGTTGAAGCTTTGAGGAAAGTTATGCGACGATCCGATGAAAATAGGCCCCGAGAGCACAAGTTTCTACTTGTGAAATTGACCCCTCTTTATTGATTGAAGATTTTGGAATACTTAGAGACTTTAATCGACTTTATGTTCTTCCCAAGAAATAAAGTAGACATCCTAAGATTTCCATAATAATCAAGAATCGACTCATTCCGACGTTTCTACGCCGAATTATGACCTTTTGAAGTTGACAGTTGTGCAGCAGAAAAAGTGCACGAACGTGTAACCTAAAGTGCACGAACATGTACTTTGTCCGAAGGGAAATTGAAGGCGAAACTGAAGAAAAAAGTGAAAAATTGGCTAAGTGTTAGGGTGCACGAACGTGTACCTATGGATCACGAACGTGCACCCCCAGAATCAACAAAATGTGCACGAACGTGCACCAAAGTGCATGAACGTGCACTTGAGGGTTCCTGCGACCTGTTTTGGAAAAAAATGCCCCGAAACATTGCCAAACACCACCAAACTCGAGGACACTTCTGGGTTTTCACTTAAACTCGACCTAAAGTCATTCTCTGAGCAAAAAGACATATAAATACCGCATTAAGACATTGAAGGAAGGGTTAGCTTAGTTCGCCACATAGACATTAGTTATTATATTAGTTTAGCTTAGTTTTTGATATCCGTTCATCGTTTTAGCTTGTATTCTGGATTTCTACATTATTGTTTTGGGATTATTGTCGATCAAGGTACGATAACTATTAAGAGATTAATTTTATTGTTTCTTATTCAGCCATGAATTCTTACTACTTTATTGTTGAATTATCTTTGAATATGTGTAGGTAAACCTTTCATTCGGAATTATTAATGAGATTTATGTCTGTTTAAACGAATTGGATTTGTGGGTTTTTGTTATTATTATGTTTTAATTATTGTTCTTAACGCTTGAATTTATTTGGCCAATTTATTCATTGTCCTGTGTTTTGGTTTTAGCTCGAGAGAGTAAAACTGGAATAGACCAACATAATTAAGAACGTAAGAGTTAATTGCGCGAGAGTGAACTGACGAGTACGTGTTCTTAGGGTTTACTTCATAAACATTAATTGATTAGTAATATAGGTTAATCATTGTGCGAGAGTGAGTAATTAGCCTGTTACTAGTTTGTTATCTGTTTTTGCCTGCAATTGCTCGAGAGAGAATTTTAGGTGCTTACGATTAGCTTGAACCTGAGTAGAACAACCAAATTCATATTCCAATCTGATTAAAGAGTATAATGAAAGTTAATAATCCTTGTTCTTCCCATCATTGTTAAAACCTTATTTTCATTACAGCTTTAGTTAATTTTTATCCATAATTGTTATTTCAGTTTATTTAGTTTAATAACAACATTCAAATATCTTTTTGGCTATTCAAATTGAGTTTCCTAACTGGTTGTTTTTAGAAGCTTTCTCTGTGGGTACGATATCCGGACTTCGCAGTCTGTATTACAAGTTGGCATACGTACGCTTGCGTATTTGAACCAACAAAGTCTAACTTACAAACTGAAAAAAAAAAATTAAAATCCGAAACATATGTTTAAAAAGTAATATGAATATTTTGATCCATTAATTTTATAAGTTGAAATAATATATCTAATTATCGGGTTGAATCTATTTTCGAGCACATGTCTTGTTCAAAATAGAAGGGATCCCTTAACTCTAGGCTTATTTTCACCCGTCATCTCCATTGACGTCCCTAACCTTCATTTTTAGCCGATAAACCCCCTGAATTTTAGTTTAGCGCTAAACTAAACTCTTTCCGTCCAGTTTTTGATTGACGCCGTTAATTTTGATGACTTAGCACTTGAAAATTAAAAAAAGTTTAAATACATTCCACATCATATGACCCGCCATCAAAAGACCCCAAAAATAAAAATACCTAAATGTCCCTAAATCCCTATAACTATAACTCAAACTATTCACCTATTTTCCCTCATCCCTAACCTCACTCACCTTTAAGCCTTGTCGCCGCCCCTGGCAACCTCCACTCCAACTCCCTATATATTGACTTATGCATTGGATTGTTTATCGGACAACCAACGTCTTATCATCCTTTTAACCTTTGTTTTCCTTGTCAACCTATAACGAAGGTAGACTCCATCAATTGGCGTCGTCTTTGTGGGAAAACTTGTAAAAACTTTGAATCAAAGAAGCTTTTTACAAACCAAACAAATCTCATTGAAAGGATGAACTCTAACTAGAATAATCCAAAAAAACAACAAACGGTGGGTCCGAAAGAAATAGGCTTGATTCCACCGCTTACACTAAAGGACAATGAAGCAGCTCTCATGGTGGATTTGCTGAAAATCTACTGTCAGGCCTTAATAAAAATGCTGGAACAATTCTAGTCCAATATAGATATGATAGTTGAAGAAACCATGAGTGCAATAATTCTTGGCGATTCCTATTAAGTTTGAGAAGGATGTTGGTTTATTTATCAACATCTTGTCAATGAGTTGCCTAAATCTGGTTCCTTCTCTGAGAGCCTCGGTCGCAATATCGACATTGAGTTTGTCAATTTTCATAACCTCTTTGTTGAATCTTTCTATGCAGTTTCATAGAGTTTCTCCCTCCTCTTGAATACACGCTCTTAATATGCTTATAGTGGTCTTGGGAGGTATATTGATCAGATACTTATTTAGAAAATCATTTGACAATGCAGTGTAGTTTTTGATGGAACGAGGTTTCAGCCTATTGAACCATCTTTGGGCAGTTCCTGTGAATGTTGTGGGGAAGACTCGAAACATGATAGTGTCGGTTACGTTGAGTAATCACGTTATTTCATAATAGCTTGAATGTTAGCAGAGTCGATATTTTCATGTTGTGGGAAATCATTTCTTCCATTATCTTGGCTGATAAGGGTGAGCCTTTTAGCCTCAAGTTGTCTAGGTCGAGTTTTTCCGCCTTTAGCTTTTTTAGTGCCTTCGCTATCTTATCCTCTATTTGACCTTGTGAGCGGAGCAGGGTTCGCTTAGGCTTATGGCTGACTTCAGATCTGGAAAGGTTTTGAAAAATGGAGCTGCCACCTAGTTCAACTAGGAAATGCCTTTTATATCGACGAGACAACCTTACTCGCTTACGGGTAAGATTATCGTGCATCTGACCAAAAGACAGGATTCATGGACCTCCCCAAGACTCGTGTGCCTGGCTTCAGTGGCGGATCCAGAGATTTTATATGGTGGGATCCATATATAATTAAAATAAAATTATTTTTTAATTATTTTATATTAAAATATAATATTTTTATAATTATCTTTGACAATTTTTTTTTCTTATATATTAGATTGTTAAATCGTCATTCATATATTAAATATAGCATTTTGATGTATATTAATAAATTATCATTCAGTAGTTAATCACTCATTTACTTCATAAATTATTATCCATTAATTTTATTCATGACTTTTTTAATAAGAAATATTCATATATCGAGTTAAATAATTAAAAAATTGATAAAAAAAAATAGATTCGGCTATATTTTTTTTATGACATGTCATAGCAATTTACGAAAATATATATATATATATATATATATATATATATATATAAATGAAATTAGGAATAGTTCTATAAAAGTAAAAAGGAAAATTAAATAAATATAAAAGAAAAATTGAATAAATATACACTATAAAATAAATTTGTGTAAGTTTTTAATGTATATTTTTAGTTTATAAATATAAAATCATGTATGTACTTTAATGAATTTCTTTCTAATTATTTATAATTTTAATTTGGTGTAACAATTTTTTATTTCTTAATTTACAGTTGCATTCATTTTTTTATTTAAATGTTTCTAGAACAACCTTAGACTTTTAAATGAAATTGGATTTTTTATACGTCAAAATAAATAATAAAATTGGCTAGAAGATTTAATTATTTAAAGGCTAAAACTGATGAAATTGTAAAAGATTTTACTTAAGTATTCTCTTATTGAACTTTATGGTCAATATATTTAACAAAAAATAATATATAGTAGTAAATTATTTTTAATGAAAAAAAGGTGGGGTCCATGGACCCCATCCTTGACAAGGTGTATCCGCCTCTGCCTGGCTTATCAGTTACTGATTTATTTAGTGGACATATTAGGTTATTTTATCTGGAAAAAATAGCAATCCACATGATATAATTAGGGGTGATCATGGTTCGGTTTGGTTTGGTTTGGTTTAGTAAACTCTAAAACTAAACCATATTTTAAGGGAAAATATAAAAACCAAATCACGCCAAATATTTATGTAAAATTTCGGTTCGGTTAACCAAACTTTAGTATCGGTTTCGATTCGGTTTGATTCGGTTTGGTTAATATAGATTTAGATAAAAATTATATATAGTTATACGTAATAATTAAAATTATGCATAATAATTTTTACTTATATGTGTGTATTAGTTTATATGTCTTATTTTCATATATGTATTTATACACACATATTATATTTTTATATAAATATTTCAATAAATAAATTTTAATTTATTTAAACATATATAAATATTAATAAAAATAATATTATTGTAAACTTCGGTTTTTCGGTCGGTTCGATTAACCACTAGTTGAAACCAAACCAAAACCAAAAACCATACTTTTTTATAATTTGAAACCAAACCAATCCATTTTAACTATTTTAACCAAACCAAAATTAATTTCGGGTTGGTTTGGATCAGATTAATGATTTGGTTCGGTTTTTGCTCACCCCTAGATATAATGTTGGAAAGTAAACATATTCGGAAAAGCAGCAAACAAGTAGGCTCGCATATGATTCAATCTGTACTGGCATTTGAAGCAAAAAAAACTTACCCTATGCATACATATAAACCTAGTTGTTTTTATTAAGTAGTCAAGTAATGGTTGGTCTAGGTATTAAACATGCACAAAGCGGTGAGAAAGAGAAGATGGAAAGGGAAAATAAGATTTTAGGGTTGAATGAAGTTTGATAAAACGGTGTAGTTTTAATATTTCAGAAATTTGGTTAAATCAGACGGTTTTTCATCCAAATAGAACCGAATCAAAAAATTCAAAACAATTACTTATAAAAACCGAAAAACCAAACCGAATTATCAAAATCAGTTCAGTTCGGTTTAGAAATTTGATTTCGGTCGGTTTTTGCACACCCCTAATTCTTATAAGTCATTCATAAACCTAAAATGAAGCAATCCAGCTTCAACATTATACCTAACCCTTTTAAATGGAACTTAAACCCCTACATCATTATTGATACAGGTCGATCTTTAAAGGGTCGCCCGTACTGTTTTTCCTGCACAAGTAACAAATATAAGCTCAAAGGACCTCAGGCTTGCTCAGCCTGAAAGCCACTCCGATGCTTAAGTCAGAGAGGGTTTTTTGGTAGGTAAATGAATGTAAGAGTATTTAAGTCTGATTTTGCTTACCCTTCTCAGCATTCGGTGGCTTCCTTTTATAATGAGTTTAAGGCGGTGGTTATCTGGTAAATCGTGGGTTTGTCCCACGATTATTGATAATGGTGAAGGCACGTTCCCGATTATCCCGGGTAGTGGGTGTCAGGGGACAGAGTGGATGAGGTCGCCTAGATGGCAGACCTGGATGAGTCCGCCCGAGACAGACATGTGCGATGGGAGATTTGGAGATTCGTTGGGCGAGCCTAGCATTTTAGGCGATGCCTGGAGTTCTGATATTATTAGGGCGGTATCAGATGTCCCCCCCTTATAATCTTGCTAAGTCAAAGACTTGAAGCGCCAATTTTCAAAATTCGAATTTCCGAAATTTTCGAAACAATTTGAATTTCAAACGTTTCCTTCAACGGTTACGAATCTGAAGCGTTTTTTGACTATAAAAGAACGCGACTTTTGGTTTTCCATTGATTATTTCGAGGAGTTTCCTGCTGTCAGGCATTCGAGTGTATTATCTTGGCGTATAAAAGAGGTACTTATTCTTTGATTAAAAGTTTTTACTCTTGATTTTTCTCTCTGATTCTCTATTAATTTTTCTCTCTGATTCTTTATTTCTGTTGACGTATTTCTCCAACCAGGTTTTCTTCGAGTTACATAGCACCAGACTTTCTCTTTTAATCAGTAAGTGGCTTAGCTATTTTTGTTTGTCTTCTTGTTTCCTTCTTCTTGTTTGCCTTCAGATAGTATATTTTTAGGATGTCTACATTAAGGATTTCAATGTCTTCCCCTTCTTCTTCCTCTTCTTCTGAGAGTTCTGCCAGTGACCCTACTTACCCTGCTCCTCTTGCCACCCTCGTTGAGTTGTCATCTGACGAGGAAGGGTTGTCTCAGAAGGTGATCCCTGATAGTGAGGAGGGTGTTGATGACAGAGGTCCAGAGGGCGAGGCTCCCCTTGAGGATGCTGGTGGAGATGAGGGCAGAGATGGTGAACTGGGTGATGACGAAGGAGACGAGGAGGATTTTGTTTTTAAAAGACGTAAAGTCTCCTCTGGGACATCTTCCAGTAAGAAAAAACCCTTGTCTGAGTGGACTATCGATCTGGGTCAAGAAGCCCTTGTATGGATTAGGGCGAGGTACGAAATTCCTCCCTTCATTGGCCTTCGGATTCCATCTGAGGGTTCGGCTGTTAGCCAGGTCTTAAAGGATGATGAACAGTTGCTCTTTGTTGAAGATTTGGAGGCGGGTTTAAGGCTACCACTCGATCTCTTCACCCAAGAAGTGTTCGATAATTTTAAGATCCCCCTAGGTCAACTCCATCCTAACGCCCACCGTCACTTGACAGGAGTTTTTATTCGTGGACTCCAACTGAAGAGACAGGTGGGCTACGAGATTGTTAGGGCGATCTATTCTTTGGGGAGGAAGAAAAGCGATGAGTTCTTCTACTTGCAACCCGGAAGATCTCCCTTCACTGGCCTTCCCAATTCTTTGAAGCGGTGGAAGGGTTCCTTTGTCATCACCAAGAAGGAAGGGGGTTGGGGTTCCATTCCGAATGTTTTTGTGGAAGGGCCCCTAAAGCTGGAAAAGGCGAACCTGAGCGAGGTTGATAAAGAGACGTTGCGTCTGCTTCGAGGTGGCGCTAAGGTGCACGTAGTGAATCTGATAGATTCCTACTTTGGCTGGGACCAAAGTGTTGCCTCCAAGAGAAATAAGAGAGTGCAGGGTGGAAAAAGGGGGAAGAGGAAGAAGAGTGAGGATAGGAGGGAGACATCGCCTGATAATGGAGACGAGTTCCCTGACATGGGCGAACCACTTCTTTCTTCCCCTCTTAATATTTCTTCTATGCCTCTTAGTCCTTCTGGTACCTTGTTTGTACCATGAAGCTTTTATTTCCTTTAATTTTTGTGAAGCGTTTTCTGAATCTTGTTTACTTTGATTTTTCAGTGCCAAACTTCAAGGAGCTTCAGCAGAAGGTCATGGAGGACAGGAAAGCTCGCCGGGAGGCTCGAGAGAGGGAGGCCCTTCCCCAAGCTATTCCTAAGCCGACTTCTGAGGCTAAGAAGGCGCCTACCAAGAAAGGAGGCGATGTCTCTTCCTCGGCTGGAGGCAAACCACCTTCTTCTCAGAAGGGTGATGAATCAGCTCCCACTCCTAGGGTGGTGCTTCCAGGCTTCCTGATAAAGGAACCTGTCACAAGCCCTCCTCCTCCTGCTGTTCCCTCTTACACCGGTAAGGGGAAGGATAAGATGGAGGTTCCTGCGAAGGAGAAGCTTCCCCGACCCCTTCCTCTGGCTCCCCAAACTGCCCCGGCTGCTTCGACCGGCAGCAAAAGGCGAGCTCCTTCTTCAGGGGGCGAAGATACTGAGGGGGAGGGACCTTCGATGAAAAGGCCTAAGAGGGATGTGATGGTGACTCAGGTTGACCTGCTCCTTCAAAAGTATGGGGCTGATGCCACTGTACGTTGTCCTGCCGTTGCCCACGACATCTTCCGGGGTTCCTGCTGCCCTTCGGACGTTGACTACTATTTGAAGAGGCCGGACCACGTACTGATGGACGATTGTTTTTCCAACCTGGCAAAGGTGATTATTTTCTAACTTTATCATTTTGCTTTTTTCTTCCTGTTATGGTTATTCTCTAACTCAGCTTTATTTTATGTTTAGGTTGCATATGCCATCCGTCAATACCGCTCCAACCGTCTTAACGACGAAGAGATGCAGGTGAAGGTAAAGACGGAGTACAAGCTGCTGAAGGGAAAGTATGACTCCCTCCGCAGCGAACATGGCGGGTGCACTCAGAAGCTGGACTCTCTTCGTGCTGATGTGGATAGGTTATCCAGAGAGAGGGAGAGTGCTGTGAAGCAGCAGCGTGTGCTATCTGAGGAGGTCGCCCGCCTTAAGAAGGAGAACAAAAATCTGGCGGCAGAGGTGGTGTTGAAGAGTACTGATTACGACGATCTCAAGAAGGAGTTCGACACCACCGTCACGGCCCTTAATGATAAAGTCTCTGTTGCTGAGAAGAGGCTTTATTTGAAGCGGGGCAGGCTGATTCGTGAGAAGGAGAGGCGTCGCCGTAACACCGCCCAGCTAGCCAATGATCTGACTGACTTCACTGAAGCCATCGTGGGTACCTACTTGGAGCGTCATCCTGATGGGGACGTTGAATTTTTATATGGCTTTCCCGAGGGGGTTAACAGTGAGAGTGAGCCAGATTCTCCCCAAGACTTGTTTGTCTCCATCAAGTCTGAAAATGGTGGAGGTGCTGCTGAGGTTGCCGAACAGTCTGCCCAAGGGGTCCAGGAACCTGCCAAGGCTAGCGAGAAGCCTCTTGTTCCTGGTTTGGGAGGTAGTCCTGAGGAGAAGGACTTCGGCTTGCTTATATCTTCGGAGCGGCCTTTTGCTGCTTTGGACTTATTGGATCGGCCTTCTGATCTGGAGTCTATCCTTCCAGGGTCCGATCCTCTTAGTCTTGCCGATGTCCCTTCTCCCACTCGTTCTGGCAACATTCATGTTGATGCTTCTTCTTCAGCCAGGCGGGGTTCGCAGGAGGGGCTATCTGTCCCAAATATTTTGGAGGGGAACAAAGAGGCTGCCCCGGAGAAGGTCGAGCCAGAGATCAAGCTTTAGATTCCTCTTTCTCCCTTTAGTTTTTGTATAGGAAGAATTTTCCCCCTTTTTTTTTTTTTTTATGTACTTTGTACATTTGTATCTTTTCTTTTGTTAGGAATTTTACTTTCCTTTGTAATTTTTGTGGGGCATTTGCCCTCTTTTTAATATATATCTTTTTTGCCTTCTTTATTTTTGAGACAGTTAGCTTCTATGTTCTCTTTATTTTAGGCGATATATATATTTTGACTGTGTATTTTCCTTTTTTGGGAATGAACTCGTCAGTTCTCCTCTTTGGAAATATTTTAAGTAATCAGTAACTATGGTAAAGAGACGATATCTGTGGAAATTCCTTGTCCGAGCAAGGGTAAATTAAAATACTTGCATAAATTCAAATACAATAATGTGATGAAATATCACTTGTAGAAATTGAAACACAATGCTGTGATTAAACATCACTTGGAGGAATTGAAATACAATATTGAAACTAAACACCGCTTGACTAATTATGCTACTTCTTAAGGAATAACTAATCATGTCTGATGGCGACCCATTGTGACTAAATTTTTCTCAAGTTGTTGGCGTTCCATGTCCTTGGTATGATTCTTCCCATGGAGTTGGTGAGTTTAAATGTTCCTTCTTTAATGACCTCGCTGATGGTGTAAGGTCCTTCCCAGTTTGGCTGCAGTTTTCCACTTCCTGCTTCTCCTTTTTTGACTTCGGTTTTTCGCATGACTAGGTCGCCTAGTTTGAATTTTCTTTTCTTTACATGGCTGTTGAAATGTTTGGCCATCTTTTGTCTGTAGGCTTCCATCCTGATGTCTGATCTGTTGATTTTTTCAACCAGGAGATCCAGATTGTTCCTGAGCTCTTCTTCGTTTTCTTCTAGGTTTAGCTGGTTGTCTTCTGTCCTTGGCGTGGGTGCGCCGATCTCTACAGGAATTACAGCCTCCGTTCCATAGGCTAGGGCGAATGGAGTTTCGCCCGTTGATTCTCTAGGGGTGGTACGGTAGTTCCATAGGACGCTGTAGAGTTCTTCTACCCATCTTCCTTTGCACTCGTCTAGTCTTCTTTTTAGTCCGGCCAGTAGGATTCTGTTGGCCACTTCGGTTTGCCCATTCGATTGTGGATGGTAAACCAAAGTGAACCTTAGGTCAATCTGATACTCGGCACAAAACTTTCTAAACTTTGCTGAGTCGAACTGCTTTCCGTTGTCTGTGATCAGCACCTTCGGTATTCCAAACCTGCACAAGATAGATCTAAAGAAAAAGTTAGTTATGCGTTGTTGGGTGATTTTTGCCAGTGGTTCTGCCTCTATCCACTTGGTGAAGTGGTCGATTGCCACTACCAGGAACTTCCGTTGTCCTGTGGCCAAAGGGAGAGGTCCCAGGATGTCCATACCCCACTGGGCGAACGGCCATGCACTGCCGATGGGTTTCATTTCTGAAGCTTGCTTTCTTGGTACCAAGGCATGTTGCTGGCAAGGCCAGCATCCCCTTACTAGCGTTGTAGCTTGTTCTTTCATCGTGGGCCAATAATAGCCTTGTAGCAGTGCTTTCCTGACCAGTGTTGATGCTCCGTCATGTGCTCCGCAGGTCCCCTCATGTAATTCTTTCATGATGTACTCTCCTTCTTCTTTGTTCACACATCTTAGCCAGGGATGGGTGAATGACCGTTTGTACAGCTGGCCGTTGTATATTCCGAACTTTGATGAGAGTATCACTATCCTTTTGGCTTCCTTCTTATCCTCGGGGAGTATTCCATTAGCCAGGTATGCTGTGAGGGGGGACATCCAGGTTTCTTCCCCTTCTACCATCAGTACTTCGCCTTCCTCAATTTCTTCTTGAAAGCTAGGCTGTCGTTTGATTTCATGAGGAATGTTTCTCATTGAGTCGTAATTCTTTGTTGCTGCCCACTTTGCCAATTCGTCTGATCTTCCATTCATTGCTCTGGGTATTTGCTGTAGCGACCAGGATCGCCCATTATCGGCAAAGAAGGTTTTGGCCTGCTTGGCGTACTTCTTCAACGTAGCTTCTTTTACTTCGAAGTTCCCCGAGACTTGGTTCACAACCAGTTGTGAATCACTGTAGATCTGGACTTCGGAGATGTTGAGCTCTTCGCATAATTGCAACCCTGTTATCAGCGCCTCATATTCCGCAACATTGTTGGAAGCTGGAAATTCGAGTCTTGCTGAGTATTCCATTTGGATTCTTCCTGGTCCTTTGAGCACGACTCCGATGCCTGCTCCTTCTCCGCAAACTGCTCCATCGACGTGCATCTCCCAGGGAGTCGTTTTGTCCTCCATGGGTTCTTTGAATGTTAATTCAGCGAAGAAGTCGGCTAGTGCTTGAGCTTTCAGTGCTTTCCGAGCTTCATAGATAACGCCCAGACTTCCTATTTTGACGGCCCATTCTGCTATGCGTCCACTTGTCTCTGCCTTCTGGAGGATTTTTCGTAATGGTTGGTCGGTCCGTACAATGACTTGGTGCCCTTCGAAGTAATGTCGGAGCTTGATGGTGGCGGTGTATACGCACAGCGCCAGCTTCTCCAACTTCGGGTATCTCAGCTCCGCATCTCTGAGTACTTTGCTAATGTAGTAGATCGGGTATTGTTCGCCTCCTTTTTCCGACACCAATACTCCTGCTATTGTTTCGTCAGAGCAAGAGATGTATAAATATAACACGTCGCCCGGATCCGGTCTCGCCAACAGTGGGGGCGAGGATAGGAAGCTTTTCAATTCTTCAAACGCCTGCTGGCATTCTGCGGTCCATGTGAAGTTCTTGATCTGTTTCAGGGTTTTGAAGAAAGGCAGGCATCGTTTTGCCGAGCAGGACATGAACCGACCTAGAGCCGTGATCCGGCCGTTGAGCTTCTGGACTTCATGTATGCTCCGTGGCGGTGTCATTTTTAAGACCGATTCGATTTTATCTGGGTTAGCCTCGATACCCCTCTGAGAGACCATGTATCCCAAGAACTTGCCTGCCGGTACTCCGAATACGCACTTTTCCGGATTGAGTTTTAGCTGGTATCTCTTTAGCGTCTCCAGGACTATCTTCACATCTGTTGGGTGGTCTTCAGCTCGGATGCTCTTGATAATCATGTCATCCACATAAACTTCCATGTGTTTTCCTATCTGATCTCTGAATATTGAGTTCACCAGCCGCTGATATGTGGCTCCTGCGTTCTTCAGACCGAAGGGCATCATCTTGTAACAAAATAATCCCTGGTCCGTTATGAAGGCCGTCTTCTCCTGATCTTCAGGTGCCATGGGTATCTGGTGATATCCCGCCTTGGCATCTAGGAATGTATAGAGGGCGTGACCTGCTGTGGAGTCTACTAACTGATCAATGTGTGGAAGTGGGAAACTATCTTTGGGACATGCTTTATTCAGATCTGTGAAGTCCACGCACATTCGGTAAGTGCCATTGGACTTTTTTACCATCACCACATTTGCTACCCACTTGGGGTAATAGGCGTCTTTGATCACGTTTGCTGCTTTTAACCGGGCGACCTCTTCTGCGATGGCGAGTTGTTTTTCGGGCGAGTGCCTTCTCTTCTTTTGTATCACTGCCTTCGCGTCGGTCGCTATGTTTAACCGATGACATATGACGTCCGGGTCTACTCCGATCAATTCGTCTGTTGTCCAGGCAAAGGAGTCTCCAAGCGATCTGAGGTTTTCGGTCAGAGATCGTTTGATTTCTTCTTCTAGCTCATCTCCCACTTCTATCTCCTTTCCTGGGGATAATTCGATTTTCTCAGTTCGCCCATAATGCTCCGCCCTTTCCTTCTTCTCTGGAGGTTCCATTGTTAGTACTGGCAAGGTTATATGTACTTTCCTGAGAGCTGTAAAGTATGCTTCTCTGGCTGACTTTTGGCATCCTCTGACTTCGGCATCGCCTTCTCTGGTTGGGATTTTCATCAGTAGGTACCTCATGCAAATGGATGCGCACGTATCGTGCAAGAGTGGCCTTCCGAGAATTGCGTTGTATGCGAAATCCATATTGACCACCATGAATTCTGCTCGGATCTCTTTGTAGATCTCTCCATCCCCCAGTTGGATGTTTATCTCCAGTGATCCTTCCACCTGTACAGATTTGCCTCCTAGTCCCACTAGTGGAGTAGAGACATGTGTCAAATTTTCTTTCTTGAGTCCAATTCTGCCGAACACCTCCATCGTGATCATGTTTACCGAACTTCCCGTGTCTACGAGCATCCGAGATACCTCGAAATTGTTGAGTCGCCCCTTGACAACTAGGGCGTCCTCATGGGGGACTGATAAGCCATGACTATCGACCTCCGAAAAAGATACGCTTCTGAATTTCTTAGCATTCGGTGCACCTGGGCTAACCGAGTAGACTGTTCTTGCAGCTTTCTTTCTTGTAGTATTGCTGTCTCCTCCGGTCGATCTGCCCATTATTACGTTAACCACGCCTGCTGGCTCTGGTCTGGGTCTTCTGGCGATTTCTTCTTTCCGCTCTTTCTTTCTTTCTGATTCCGTCTCTCTGGCTTCGGTGTCCCTTTTTACGAACTGGGAAAGGGATCCCCTTTCTATCAGCTTCTCTATCTCCTCCTTCAGGTGCCAGCATTCATCTGTGGTGTGGCCGTTGTCTCTGTGAAATTCACAGTATTTGCTATTGTCTCTTTTGCTGGCTGATGCAGCGTTCATCTTCCTTGGCCATCTGACCTTCTCTCGGCTGTCTTTTACCCAAAACAGTACGTTGGTTCTGGTTGTGTTCAGGGGCGTATATCGCCTATCTTCGTCTTTTTTCCTTTTATTTCTGAAATGGTCGTTGCCTTTTTCTCCGAACCTCTTTCCTATGGGCGATCTGTCCCCATTTCTTCTTTCTGCAAACGTTCGTTCTTCTACCCGTCCGAGGCGATTCTCTATCTCTCTCTGGCCATCATCCACTCTGATCTGTGTATGTGCGATGGTCATCAGTGTGGTAAATGATTTTGGTGATTTAGCCAACAATTCCTTTCGTAGGTCGGAGTTGGTAGTTCCATTGAGTAATGCTGTGTAGGCGATCTCCTGGCTCAGGTCTTCTATCTGCATCGCCTCCTTATTGAATCTTTCTACATACTTCCTGAGTGTCTCTCCTTCCCATTGCATGATGGCCAGCAGATCTGTGGATAGCTTCTTTTGAGGGATGCATGCTACGAATCTAGCCTGGAAAAGTCCTGAGAATTGTTTGAACGTCAGCACTGATCCTGGCTTTAAACTCTGGTACCATTCCTGCGCCAGACCTTTTAAGGTAGTAGGAAAAAGTTTGCATAGTACGTGATCCAAGTTTGTCTGAACATTGATCACCGCTTGGAATTTGTGAATATGGCTCTTGGGACAGCCTGTTCCATCGTATGACTCCAAATTTGGGGGGTACCTGAACTTTGTAGGGAACTCGTGAGAGATGATGAAATCTGCGAGTGGTGAGTCACTTCGAAGAGAGATGTCCACGTCTTCACATCTTATTCCAAGCCTGCTCATGACTTGGCGGACTTTTTCCTCCAGATGCTCTTCTCCGCCTTTGAGGGTGTGTTGTTCATCCATCCAACGTTCTTCGTCTGGAATTACGATGGGGGCATTTTGTTTCCTTGCGGAATTTTCAGGGGCATCTTCCTCTCGCATCGGTTCTTTTCCCTTGTCCATGGTTGACGTTGACTTCTGTACTGGTGATTTCGCTGATCCCTGCTCTGGCAATTTTAACGAGATACTCTGTTTGATGTCTTTGAGTAGACTGGTGATTTCTAGGAAAGCCTTGAACATTGCTTGGTTGTTGATTGGCTCTTCATCAGGTGCTATGGCTATCGGAGGTATCGTCTGTCTTATCGCCAGGGGGTCGCTGGTTTCTCCTTCTTCGCTGGTTGGGGGAAACAGATTTAGGGCCGGTGGTTCTGTTTCCCTGTCTTCTCGGTTGGTAGCTGGTAGAGTATTATCTCGTGGGGGATCCATTCTTGAAAAAGCAAATTCTGAAAAGTATCTAAAAGGAACGACGAAACTAATAAGTTCCACGCTCACCGCACCAAATGATACAGGTCGATCTTTAAAGGGTCGCCCGTACTGTTTTTCCTGCACAAGTAACAAATATAAGCTCAAAGGACCTCAGGCTTGCTCAGCCTGAAAGCCACTCCGATGCTTAAGTCAGAGAGGGTTTTTTGGTAGGTAAATGAATGTAAGAGTATTTAAGTCTGATTTTGCTTACCCTTCTCAGCATTCGGTGGCTTCCTTTTATAATGAGTTTAAGGCGGTGGTTATCTGGTAAATCGTGGGTTTGTCCCACGATTATTGATAATGGTGAAGGCACGTTCCCGATTATCCCGGGTAGTGGGTGTCAGGGGACAGAGTGGATGAGGTCGCCTAGATGGCAGACCTGGATGAGTCCGCCCGAGACAGACATGGGCGATGGGAGATTTGGAGATTCGTTGGGCGAGCCTAGCATTTTAGGCGATGCCTGGAGTTCTGATATTATTAGGGCGGTATCAATTATCATTATGATTATCATTATCATTATCATCTTTTAAGGCCTCATCATCATTATTTAAACTTTCATTCTCACTACTTTCTCTAATCTCACTATTTTCCCCACTTTCACTACTTTCTCTAATCTTATTATTTTTCCTATTGAAACTAATGTCCTCTGAACTTCCTTCATTTTTCCACCTATCCCCCTTGTTTCTCTATCATTAATGACATTATCAGGTGTACCTTTGTCATCCAATACAACTATCTCTGGGCTGTTAGTTACCGGATAATCAATCATCAAAAGAGTTGCGTTGTTTGCATACACAAGAGTGTTAACATCATAAACATCGATCTGAGCAACCCAAGAATACCTCACGATGTAGTTTAATACCACTCGTGTACCTTTCTTATACCCTTATCATCCTCTAACACAAATAACTCATCACTCAATGATTTTATTAATTCATATATGAAGATTGAGGCCACATTTTCAAGCTTTAAATCCTTTTTATACAACTTCTTTACAGTCGTATGATTTAAAAATTCAGAATCAAAATCCGTATATATTTCTACTTCATCACCTGATAGGAGTAAAATACTCCTATATTACGAGTCACTTTTGCGTTGCTTTGTATACTTTTATCGCATGTTTCGAGTGATTATATCGCTTATTACGTGTGTTAGTGTTTTAGGATAAACGAAGCATATGTGAAGGGTTTTTAGCCCAAAAGAGCAAAGAATCGATGATATGTGGAAGTCGGGAGATGGATTGAAGCAAAGAGCGAAGTGAAGATCGAAAGAATTCTTCCCCCGCATGGTCTCGATCGAGAAGCGGAATTACTCCTTGCTTCTCGATCGAGAAGAAGAGCCAATTTTGGCAGATTTTTGGGAATTCTTGCTTCTCGATTGAGAAGCTGACTTTAATGAAGCTTCTCGATCGAGAAGCCCCAGATTTCAGCATTTCAAATCCTTTTGGGTTCTTGTGTTCTCTTGGCCCATTTCCACTTTTGGCCAAACAAGCTTGTAATAGGATGTTTTTTATTTCCTTTTTGGGCTTTACTATTTAAAGGCACCTTATGTCACATTTTAGGTTAAGCCTCTTTTTGTAGCAACAATTATTACTCTAGCAATTATTCTCTTAGTTGGTGTGACTTGTTCTTGGAGATTCCTCCATTGTTAAGGATTTCAAGCTTTTATTTCCAGATTTTCGGTTTTGAATTCATCTTTAATACAAGCTTAGTTATTTAATCTTCATTATCTTGTTCATGCTTTATTGTTCTTCATTGTTATTTTAGGTAAGCTTTCTCACTTTTATTATGTTGATTTACTATTGCTTAGTTGTTGTTTTAACTTTAATCATGAGTAGCTAAACTCCTAGTCTAGGGGTTGTTTATGATTGCTATATATGATTGCTAGATGATTGGTTAGGGTTGTATGGGCTAGGGTTTTGTTGTGTTCAATGATCTTAATGCTTAGATTAAGTTAGCTTCTTAATTTATGATTTGTGTTTGATTAGTGAGGGCGAGAGTTAAGCTAATCGAATAGACCTAGTTGAGTATAAGCTTAAGACCTAAATGCACGAGAGTGATTTAAGGATTTAGCAGTTGTTTGAGTTTGCGGATTAATCGGGTTGATTGTTGTAGTCGACATCCAATTGCGCGAGAGTGAGTTGGGTTTCGACTCATTAATCAATTGTCGGTTCTTCAACTTCCGGCTCAAGAGAGCGGATTTAGATACCTTAGAATGGCTCGACCCGAACCAATACTCGTATACCCGACCTATTACCTAGGAGTCTCGTTGGCATGATTAGCAACCCTTAGGCGCTTTTAATTATTGTTTTTAATCCTTTAATCAATTAGTTGTTTAATTCGTAATTGCTTCTTAGTCTAATTAGTGATTGCTTAATTTTAGTTTCGTTGTTATTAATCAAAAAATCCAATCACTCTTTGCTTTCCGAATTGAAAATCAAAGTCGATTTCATTCACTTTAAACCCCTTGTCTCCGTGGGATCGACACTCGACTTGTCGAGTTACTACAAGTTGGGTTAATTCTCAACAAGTTTTTGGCGCCGTTGCCGGGGACTAGGTTGCATTTAATTGATTGAAAGTATTTTGAAATTCGGTCGAGTTAGCGTTATTTTCTGTTTTTACTTTTATTGTTCGTTCTTACGTTTTCGTGATTTACGCTTGGTTCTCTTGTCTTTGTTTGTGTAGGAATCTACCCTTCGTGCATGCATAATACACGACGTGCTAACCTTCCACTAGAACCTTTCCAAGAGGATCTCGGTAGTTACGAAAGAGGCGTGAGAAGAAGAGCCCGAATTCCGTTAATTATGGAGGGTGACGGGCATGATTATGAGGTAGAAGAAGGATCTAATCCTCTAGTGGATGAAGGGGAACAACAATATCCACCCCCTCCTCCACTTGAGAATGTGAATCAACAAAGGCAACAAGAGCGACCAAGGGATGTTCGCCCTCGAGTGCAACCGCAAGTGCAAAATCAACCGAGGCAAACTTTGGGCGAGTTTTTCTTGCCGGATGTGGATAACGCCACGTTCGGATGTTTCGCTATGCCGGTTCAAGCGGCGACTTTTGAAATCAAGCCTAGTACTATCCAACTCTTGGAGAACCGTTGTGCTTTCTATGGGTTGAAGCATGAGGATCCAAATGCCCACATAGCCAAGTTCTTGGGTGTTCTTAACACATTCAAACTTCATGGGATAATCGCGGACCAAATCAAGCTTCGGATGTTCCCTTTCTCCTTGAGGGATAAAGCTAGTTTGTGGCTCCAATCTCTACCTAATGAATCAATCCATACTTGGAGGGAGTTAGCTCAAGCTTTTCTTAACAAGTACTTTCCACATGGCAAGACAATAAAGCTAACCAAGGACATTCTTGAGTTTGTGCAATTCGACGGGGAGTCACTCTATGAAGCTTGGGAGCGTTTTAAGGATTTACAAAGAAGCGTCCCCCATCATAAGCTTAACAAGGAGCATGTGATTCAAATTTTTTATGGTGCAACGAATGTCACCACTAGAGCTACTATTGATGCGGCTTCGGGGGGGTCTTTGATGCAAAAGACGTATGAAGAGGCTCTTGAGTTGGTAGAAAAGTTGGTCATGGTTAGTAGCACATGGGGGCCCACGGATAGAAGGGCACCGGCTAGTCAAAATTCGGTAATGAAACTTGACCAAGTTAGAGAGATGGAGGCTATCAAGGAAAAAAATGCTTCACTCCAAGCACAATTGGATGCTTTGAAAAAACAAGTTGCGCCTAGAAATGCTCCGGTAGCTTATGTTCAAGTCGGGTGTGAGTTTTGTGGTGATTTCAACCATTCGGGGGGAGAATGCCTAGTTATGGGGCAAGCTTTAAGTGAGCAAGTAAACTATGTCGGGGGTCAAAGGCAAGTAAATGATCCTTATTCCAACACCTACAATCCCGGATGGAGGAATCATCCAAACTTCGGATGGCGGAATCAAGAGGGGCAAGGCAATGCTCAAGGATCTAATCAAGCGGGTTCAAACTTTCAAAGTCACAATAGACCTCCACAACAACAAGGTCACTACCAAGGAAACTCAAACCATGGGAACAATTATGGTGGTAGACCGCAACACCCTCCCGGTTTTCAACAACCACGGAACACGGATGAGGGAAATGTGCTTGCCAAGGTACTTGAGAAATTGGAAAAAATGGAGCAAAGGGAGAAGAACCAAGCTTCCACCATTCATCATTTGGAAACTCAAATTTCTCAAATGGCTATCTCACTTCAAGGTAGACCTCAAGGGGGATTGCCCTCTACTACGGAAAACAACCCAAGGGAGCATCTCAAGGCGGTAGAGCTTCGAAGCGGAAGGAACCTTGAGAAAGCCAATGGGAAGAAGCATGTTATTGAGGAGGATGAGCCTCAAGTGGTGATTGACATAGCAAGCTCAAGTCAAGATCCACCTAATGTTTGTGAGGAGGTGACTATTGATGTTGAAGAGCCATATGTTAGACCACCACCACCTCCACCATTTGTACCACCGGTCCCGTTCCCAAGCCGGTTGAGAAAAGCTCAAGGGAACGAAAAGTTTCATAAGTTCCTTGAGATCTTCAAGAAATTGCAAATCAACCTTAGCTTGGCGGATGCGCTTCGGGAGATGCCACAATATGCCAAGTTCTTGAAGGACATCATTACCAACAAAAGAAGTTGGGATAGTGGCGCCACGGTTCCCATTCCGGAAGTGTGTAGCTCCATTATTTTGAATGATTTACCGGCTAAGTTAAAGGATCCAGAGAGTTTCTCTATACCTTGTACTATAGGAAACATGAGTTCAATAAATTGCTTATGTGATCTTGGTGCTAGCATTAATCTTATGCCTCTAACTCTTTTCAGGACTTTATGCGGCGATCAAACCGTGAAGAGCACCTCGATGGTACTCCAATTGGCGGATCATTCATTGAAGAGGCCGTATGGAATTGTTGAGGATGTGCTTGTGAAAGTGGATAAGTTCATATTCCCGGTTGATTTTGTTATCTTGGATTATGCGGTGGATAAGGATTGCCCGATGATCTTAGGGCGGCCCTTTATGAACACCGGGAGAGCTTTGATTGATGTGCATGGTGGAAAATTGACTTTGCGAATTGATGAGGAAACGGTTGAGTTCGATATGAAGAAAGCAATGAGGGGTACCATCAAGGAAGAAGAGTGTATGAGAGTTGACATGGTGGATGAAGTTGTGAAGGATCAAATCGAGGAAAATGTGGAAGCATTCAACCGGGGAACATTGGAAAAATTTGACAATTTCACCTATGATCAGGAGCTTCTCGATCGAGAAGCAGAATTACTCCTTACTTCTCGATCGAGAAGAAGAGGTGAAAATAGCAGATTTTTCCAAAAAAGAGCTTCTCGATCGAGAAGCAATTCCCAAACCACTTCTCGATCGAGAAGCAAAGAAAAGGGGGAAATTTCGCAAGTTTCTAAGGTTGTCTTCCATTCCGATGATCCTAATGATGAATATACCGAAGATAATGAACCTAAGCCGAATAATTTGAACAAGAACAATGGTGTGACTCCGCCATCTTCCGAGTTGCCACCAAACGTCGAGATGAAGCCACTTCCGTCTCATCTCCGGTACACCTTTGTTGGAGAAAATGAGACTTTGCCGATAATCATCTCCAACAAGATTTCTAAGGAACAAGAGAAGAGGGTTGTGCAAGTAGTGAAAGAGCATGTGTTAGCCATGGGGTGGCAAATCTCCGACATTCGAGGCATAAGTCCTCAAGTGGTGATGCACAAGATCCACCTTGAGGATGAAGCCAAGAAGTGTACTCAAAGGCAAAGAAGATTGAACCCTAACATAAAGGAGGTTGTGCACAAGGAAATAGTGAAGCTTCTAGATGCCGAGATTATTTATCCGATCTCCGATAGTGGTTGGGTTAGTCCGGTTCAATGCGTACCTAAGAAAGGAGGAATGACGGTAGTGGAGAACGAGAAAGGGGAACAAATCTCTACAAGAACGGTTACCGGGTGGAGAGTTTGTATTGACTATCGAAGGTTGAACGCGGAGACTAGGAAGGACCACTACCCGCTACCATTCATTGATCAAATGCTTGAAAGGGTGGCGAGTCACAAGTACTATTGCTTTCTCGATGGATATTCCGGCTACAACCAAATCTTGATCTTTCCGGATGACCAAGAGAAAACAACGTTCACTTGCCCTTATGGTACCTTTGCATACCGACGAATGCCTTTTGGTCTATGCAACGCACCCGCCACATTTCAACGATGCATGACCTCGATATTCAATGACATGGTGGAGGATATAATGGAGTTATTTATGGACGACTTTTCTGTTTTTGGTGATTCGTTTGATGGTTGTTTGGCAAATCTTGAGCGTGTTCTAGCACGGTGTGAGGAGACCAACTTGGTGCTTAATTGGGAGAAATGCCATTTCATGGTAGAAGAGGGAATTGTGCTCGGGCATAGAATCTCGGAAGCGGGTATTGAGGTAGATAGGGCGAAGACGGAGGTTATTGAGAAGTTAGTGGCTCCGGTTACGGTTAAAGGAGTCCGGGCGTTTTTGGGCCATGCAGGTTTCTATCGCCGGTTCATCAAGGACTTCTCATCCATCGCTAGGCCATTACCGAGTTTGCTAGTGAAGGATGCCCCGTTTGAGTTTACCAAGGAGTGTCAAGAAGCTTTTGAGAAATTGAAGGAGGCCCTTGTGACCGCTCCTATTATCTCATCTCCGGATTGGAGCTTGCCTTTTGAGCTTATGTGCGATGCAAGCGATCAAGCCTTGGGATGTGTATTGGGTCAACGGAAGGACAAAAAAGTGCATGTGATCTATTATGCAAGCCGGACAATGGCGGGGGCCCAACTCAACTACACCACTACCGAAAAGGAAATGTTGGCGGTAGTCTTCGCTTTGGATAAATTTCGGCAATACTTGCTTGGGTCCAAGTGTATCATCTACACCGACCATGCCGCTTTGAAATACCTCTTTACCAAGCAAGATGCCAAGCCAAGACTCATTCGATGGATCCTCCTAATGCAAGAATTCGATATTGAGATTCGGGATAAGAAGGGCACGGAAAACGTGGTGGCAGACCATTTGTCAAGATTCGAGAATCCGGAGCCAATTCCTATCGGTATGGAAATCAATGAGTGGTTTCCGGACGAAACGCTTATGGTGATACGGGAAATGGAAACTCCTTGGTATGCCGATATTGCTAACTTCCTTTCGTCTAAGGTAATGCCCCCGGATTTGACGCACCATCAAAGAAAGAAATTCCTCTCCGATGCCAAGAGGTTTCTTTGGGATGAGCCGTATTTGTTTAAGGAATGTGGAGACGGAATGTTGAGGCGATGTGTTGCTTTGAAGGAAATGATGCCCATCTTGGAGGCTTGTCATACATCTGATTATGCCGGTCATTATGGAGTGGCGAGGACCGCCGCCAAGGTGTTGGAGAGCGGATTCTTTTGGCCTACCTTATTCCGTGATGCTAAGGACTTTGTGAGCCATTGTGATAGGTGCCAACGGGTTGGGAACATTTCAAAAAGGGATGAGATGCCATTGACTTCCATGCAAGAGGTAGAGATCTTCGATGTTTGGGGGATTGACTTCATGGGTCCTTTTCCGATGTCGCATGGGAACCTATATATTTTAGTGGGCGTATGTTATGTATCGAAATGGGTGGAAGCAGAAGCTCTACCTACCAATGACGCCAAGGTGGTTTTTGAAGTTCCTCAAAAGGTTGATGAATAGGTTCGGTACCCCACGGGTTATTATTAGCGACAGTGGATCTCATTTTTGCAATCGGCAATTCGATGCATTAATGAAAAAGTACAATGTGTATCACCGGGTTGCTACCCCCTATCATCCGCAAACAAGTGGGCAAGTTGAGGTCTCTAACCGGGAGTTGAAGCGGATATTGGAGAAGACGGTGAATGGCACTCGCAAGGATTGGAGCTTGAAGCTTGATGATGCATTATGGGCATATCGCACGGCATTCAAAACGCCATTAGGTATGACCCCTTATCGCATAGTGTATGGGAAAGCATGTCATCTACCCTTGGAATTAGAGCACCGGGCTTATTGGGCGATTAAAAAGTTGAACTTTGATCTAAAAGCGGCGGGGGAAAAACGCTTGTTGCAATTGAATGAATTGGAAGAATTCCGGTTCTTGGCATATGAGAATGCGAAGCTTTACAAGGAGAAGACCAAGCGGTGGCATGATGCCCACATTTCCCCTAAAACTTTCGAAGTTGGAACGTATGTATTGGTGTATAATTCGAGGTTAAGATTGTTTCCGGGAAAGCTTAAGTCCCGATGGAGTGGGCCATTTAAGATTCGGAGTGTGGCGAATCATGGTGCCATTGAGTTGGAGAATCAAGGAGGCGAAACGTTTAAGGTCAACAGACACCGTTGCAAGCCTTACTTGGGACCTTTAACGGATCAAATTGGGGAGCAATGTTATCTCGACCCCGCCTCTTGAACTCCACAAGCAAGAACGGTCGAGCTTTTGACTTAAAACAAGCGCACTTGGGAGGCATTCTCAAGCGGTTTGATGTTCTTTCTTTTTACTTATTTCTTTTGTTTTAGTCATTTACATTGAGAAATTTTCATTTTGAAGTAGTTTAGTTTTGTTTATATCTTTTGTTCTCTTTAATGCCGGGGTGTTTTGTGTTTTTGGTTGCGTAGGAAGTGAAAAAGTGATGGATAAAGTTGGAGAAGCGATTGGCAATTTTTGCTCGTTTTGAGAAAAACTTGGTGTTAAAACCAAGCTTCTCGATCGAGAAGCCAAAAATGCCTTGGCTTCTCGATCGAGAAGAACCCTCAAAAACGGCAGAAAATTGCCGATTCAAGCTTCTCGATCGAGAAGCACAATTCTCAGGTTCTTCTCGATCGAGAAGTACATTTAAAAATTTGAAGAAGCTTTTGTCATTTCCAAGACTCTTCAAGTGCACATGGGGGATGATGAGGTGGCTTAATCTTAGCCATATACAAGAAACACAACTCACAAGGATTGATGAGTTGTCACCATCTCATATTCAAAATTCAAAAAGAGTGTTTATTTTCCTTAAAAAGGTCACCCCAGCCTCTTTGACAAGAAGGTATGAGGCTCCTTTTGAAATACGTTCCGAAGAAGAAGGAGAGCGTTTCCTCAAGATTAAGGCACGTAAGTTTGCCATCCCTTTTCAAATTAATTGGCAAGAAATGGCAAGTTTGCAATTGGTGGAGAAATTGGAGAAATATTTGGAGAGTTTGGGGGTATTGGCGCTTGCAAAACATCCGGGAATCGGATATAAGGAGTTAACTTGGGAGTTTTTCACGACTCTCCGACCGGCGGTGGAATATAACATGGTGCTCTACTTTCGTTTGTTCAATGTGGAGTATGAGATGACCGGTGCTATACTCAATAGGTTTCACTCGATGACACGTTCCGGCTTAATGACCAATCCGAAGGATTTTGATTACAAGGCGGTTTGGGAGGAAGTCTCGGATTTAGGGGGTTATCAAGCGAAAACGGCAAAAGTAAATGATATTAAGGACACCGCTCTTGTAGTAGCGGTAAAGTGGCTCGGCCACACATTTGGTGGGCGCCATGAGTATACCAAGGTGGGCGAAATGATAGGAGTAGAATACTCCTAGTATTTAGATAGTTTTTGCATCACTTTATTACGTTTTGACATGTGTTTTTAGGTGTTTCGATACCTTATTTATGTGTGTTGGCGTTTCAGGTGATTTGGAGTGTTTGCGGAACTATTTGGGCTAAAAAGAGTGAAGAATTAAAGAAATATCAAAGTCGGAAGCTAAAGCAAAGAGTTAAAGAGAAATCAAGTTCTTAAAGCATGTCTTGGAAGAGAAGTTCATGAGCGAAAGAGAAGCTGAGAAGCAAAAGAAACATGTGTAATTTAACACATGTCTCGACCAAGACATTAGCTTCTCGACCAAGACATGAAGGACCATTTTGCACGAAGGGTCATCAAAGGAGCTTCTCGATCGAGAAGCTCAACTTAAATGAGCTTCTCGACCAAGACATGGGTAAAAAGCTGAAGACGAAATTTGTTTGAAGAAAGAGTTTTAAGTGGCCCACTTCCCTTTTTAGCCCAACAACTCTTGTACTAGGATGTTATTATTTCCTTTTTTATCCAGACTATATAAGACACTTTATATTTTTAGGTCAAGGATTCATTCACTTTTGTAGACAACAATTTTGAATCAATCAATTTTTCATTCCTTTTGCTCTCTATTTTAGGATAGAATCTATATAGTTCTTGGTGTTCTTCAATTATTTTCCAGATTTTGCTATATTGGAAAACTTATTAAATACAAGTATTGATCTTTTAATTCAAGCTTCATTATCTTGTTCATGTGTTTAAAGTTCATTTATTACTCCAAGGTATTTATTCTTTACTCTATGCCTAATCTTTACTATTGCTTAATTAGTTATGCCATGATGATGATTAGTAGCTAAACCCCTTGTTTGGGGGTTGTTATGATTGCCATGATTAATTAGATAGGTGATTAGGGTGAGGGTTTATGGGTGATGTTGGTTGTTGTGCTTCTTGAGCTTAATGCTTAGAATAGGTTGACCTCTTATTCTTTGCTATGTGGTTTAATTAGGAGGACGAGAGTTAACTAATTAGACTATACCTAGGGGAGTACATGCTTTAGACCTAGATGCATTAGCATGATCTAGGGCTATTTTGGTTGTGGAGTTTGCTTGACTAGTTGGCTTTATTAACTCTCTTGAAATCTATGAGCACGAGAGTGGATTAGATTTCGGGATTGTTAATCAAGTTTCGACTCTTTCAATTCCGGCTCGAGAGAGCGGAATTGGTTCCGTAGAATAGCTTGACCCGACCTAAGTTCCCATCACCTTAACCCAAACTACTTAGATATGACTTTGGCATGACTAGCAACCTCTAAACGCTTTACCCTAATTGTTTAAATCGCGTGTTAATTAGTTGATTGTTGATTAATTGTTTTAGTTAAGTAGCGTGTTTAGGTAATAGTTGTTTGCAAGTTATTTTACGTGAAAATTCAACCATTTGTGTTTTCGCTAGACGAATTGAATCATAACCAAATTTCATTCTCATCAATCGCTCTAGATTCACTCCTCGTGGGATCGATTCCGACTTCCGGATTTCTACAAGTTGGGTTAATTCTCAACAAGTTTTTGGCGCCGTTGCCGGGGAGTGACGAGTGTTTATTGATTGATTGAAATTAGTTATTGTTCAGTCGAGTTAGCTTTATTTTCTGTTTTTATCACTTTTGTTGTTTTTGCTTCTTTCCGGATTTACGCGTGGTTTGCTTGTTGTTGTTTGTGTAGGAGATCAACTATAGTGTATGCACAATACACGAAGGGCCAATATTCCGCTAGAACCATTTCAAGACAACCTCGGGAGATTTGAAAGAAGTGTGAGAAGGGAGAATCGTATACCCGTTATCATGGAACATGGGGATGATAACTATGAGGAGGAGCATTATCACCCTCAAGACGATGGAGTGAGGCAACATCCGCCTCCTCCACTCGATGAGAGAAATCGGCAAGAGCAACAAGGGGACAATCACCCTCAAGTTCAAGGCCATCAAGCACAAAGGCAAACTTTGGGGGATTTCTTCCTCCCGGATGTGGATAATGCTACCTATGGGTGCTTTGCAAGACCGGTCACCGCGGCTACTTTTGAGATCAAGCCTAGCACGATTCAACTCCTAGAGAATCGGTGCCAATTCTTTGGGTTACCAAGTGAGGATCCGAATGAACACATAGCCAAGTTCTTGGGAGTGTTGGACACATTCAAGCTCCATAATGTCACCTCCGATCAAATCAAGCTTCGGATGTTTCCGTTCTCACTAAGAGATAAGGCTAGCTTGTGGCTTCGATCACTACCTAATGCATCAATCCACAATTGGCGGGATCTTGCTCAAGCTTTCCTTCACAAGTACTTTCTGATGGGAGAACCGCGAAGTTGACAAAGGACATCATTGATTATTACCAATATGAGGGGGAATCTCTCTATAAAACTTGGGAGAGGTTCAAGGATCTCCAAAGGCACGTACCACATCATAGACTTGTAAGGGAGCATGTGCTTCAAATATTCTATAATGGTTTGGGTGAGATCACAAGATCTACTATTGATTCGGCCGCGGGAGGTTCTTTGATGCAAAAGACGCTTGATGAGGCTAATGAGTTGATTGAAAAAATTGGCTATGGTGAGTAGCACTTGGTCCTCGGAAAGGAGAAGACCACCGGCTCAAAAGGCATTGATGACACTTGACCAATCGAAGGAGTTTGAAGCGATGAAAGCCATGAATGCCTCTTTACAAAGTCAAGTTGATGCCTTGAAGAAGCAAGTGGGTCCACGGAATGCTCCGGTTGCATATGTCCAAGTAGGTTGTGAGCATTGTGGAGATTTCAATCATGGAAGTAATGAGTGCTATGCCACGGGTCAAACTTGGAGCGAACAAGTGAATTATGTGGGAGGTCAACGCCAAGGGAATGATCCTTACTCGAATACCTATAATCCGGGGTGGAGAAACCATCCTAACTTCGGATGGAGGAATCAAGAGGGCCAAGGCAATGTGCAAGCAAATCAACAAGCGGGTCCTAGTTTTCAAGGAGGAAATAGGCCCCAACAACAAGGTCCTTATCAAGGCCCTTATCATAACCATCAAGGGCAAGGAAACAACTATGGTGGTAGACCTCAACACCCTCCGGGATTCCAACCACAAAAGAATACGGATGAGGGAAATGTGCTCTCCAAAGTGCTAGAGAAGTTAGAAAAAATGGAGCAAAGGGAGAAGAATCAAGCTTCTACTATCCATCATTTGGAAACTCAAATTTCTCAAATGGCGATTTCGCTTCAAGGAAGACCTCGAGGAGGGTTGCCATCCACTACGGAAAACAACCCTAGAGAGCAAGTTAAGGCGGTAGAGCTCCGAAGCGGGAGAAATCTTGAGAAAGCCAATGGGAAGAAGCATGTCGTTGAGGAGGATGAGCCTCAAGTGATTGTTGATGTAGCAAGCTCAAGCCAAGAACTACCAATGGAATGTGAGGAAGTGGTCATCGAGGTTGAAGAGCCCTATGTGAGGCCACCACCACCGCCACCGTTTGTGCCACCGGTTCCATTCCCAAGCCGGCTAAGGAAAGCTCAAGGGAACGAAAAATTTCACAAGTTCCTTGAGATTTTTAAGAAATTGCAAATCAATCTAAGCTTGGCGGATGCACTTCGGGAGATGCCCCAATATGCAAAATTCTTGAAAGACATAATTATGAACAAGCGTAGTTGGGAGCAAGGTGGGACAATACCGCTCACGGAGCATTGTAGTTCCATAATCCAAAGCAACTTACCGATAAAGCTTAAGGATCCAGGGAGTTTTTCTATACCTTGCACTATAGGAAATATGAATGCTATAAATTGCTTGTGTGATCTTGGGGCAAGTATTAACTTGATGCCATTGTTTCTTTTTAGGTCTTTGTTTGGTGATCAACCGGTAAAGCGCACCTCGATGGTATTGCAACTTGCCGATCACTCTCTCAAAAAGCCGTATGGGATAGTGGAAGACGTACTCGTTAAAGTGGATAAATTCATCTTTCCGGTGGATTTTGTGATCTTAGACTATGCGGTAGATAAAGAATGTCCTATGATTCTTGGTCGCCCTTTTATGAACACCGGGCGTGCTCTCATTGATGTTCATGCCGGCAAGCTCACCTTGAGAATTGATGAGGAAAGTGCGGAGTTTGATATGAAGAGAGTGATGCGGAATACCATCGAGGAGGAGGATTGTATGAGGGTGGATTTCGTGGATAATCTTGTGAATGATCAACTTGAAGCAAATGTGGAAGCAATGAATAGGGGAAATGTGCGAAAAATTGATAATTTTGAGCTCCCAGACTCATGTCTTGGTCGAGAAGCCAGAGACAGTGCATGTCTTGGTCGAGAAGCAAGGTTTGAAATTGCTTCGTGCAAAAATGACCTTCATGTCTCGACCAAGACATCCTCTTCTCGATCAAGACAAGGCAAAAATTTGCCATGTCTTGATCGAGAAGCTCATGTCTTGACCAAGACATGCTCTGTTGAGCCCAAAGTTGATTTTTCAACCGTTTCTAAGGTCACTTTCGATTCTAAAGAGCTTGATGATGAATACACGGAGGAGGATGAACCTAAGCCGGAGAATTTGAACAAGAGTAATGGTGTGACTCCACCATCTTCCGAGCTACCGCCAAATGTGCAAATGAAACCACTTCCGTCTCATCTCCGGTATACTTTTGTTGGGGAGAATGAGACCTTGCCGATAATCATCTCGAACAAGCTCTCCAAGGAGCAAGAAAGGAGGGTTGTGCAAGTGGTAAAAGAACATGTGTTAGCCATGGGGTGGCAAATCTCCGACATTCGAGGAATAAGTCCTCAAATTGTGATGCATAAGATTAATCTCGAAGACGAGTCAAAGAAGTCGGCTCAAAGGCAACGAAGATTGAATCCGAATATGAAGGAGGTAGTGCACAAAGAGATCGTCAAGCTCCTCGACGCCGGAATAATTTATCCGATTTCGGATAGTGAATGGGTTAGTCCCATACAATGTGTGCCTAAAAAGGGAGGTATGACAATGGTGGAGAATGAAAAAGGAGAGCAAATCTCCACAAGAACGATAACCGGTTGGCGAGTATGCATCGATTATCGGAAGCTCAACGAGGTAACCCGAAAAGATCACTTTCCGCTACCATTTATCGATCAAATGTTAGAAAGGGTAGCGGGACACAAGTTTTATTGTTTCCTTGATGGGTACTCGGGCTACAATCAAATATTAATCCTCCCGGAAGATCAAGAGAAGACGACCTTCACATGCCCCTACGGTACCTTTGCATACCGACGAATGCCCTTCGGACTATGCAACGCACCCCCCACATTTCAAAGATGTATGACCTCAATTTTCAACGACATGATTGAGGATATAATGGAGGTGTTCATGGATGATTTCTCCGTGTTTGGCGATTCGTTCGATGGTTGTTTAGCAAATTTAAGGCGGGTGTTAGCACGATGTGTCGAGACTAATTTAGTACTCAATTGGGAGAAATGCCATTTTATGGTGGATGAGGGCATTGTACTCGGGCATCGGATATCGGAAGCGGGAATCGAAGTGGATAGAGCAAAGACGTCGGTTATAGAGAAATTAGTCGCTCCGGCTACGGTTAAGGGAGTCCGGGCATTCTTGGGCCATGCGGGGTTTTATCAGCGTTTTATTAAGGATTTTTCATCTATTGCAAGGCCCCTAACGAGTTTGTTAGTAAAGGATGCTCCCTTTGATTTTACCAAGGAGTGTCATGAGGCCTTCGAGAAATTGAAAGAGGCTCTTGTGACCGCACCTATTATCTCATCTCCGGATTGGAGTTTGCCCTTTGAGCTTATGTGTGATGCAAGTGACCAAGCTTTGGGGTGCGTATTGGGTCAAAGAAAGGACAAGAAGGTGCATGTGATATACTATGCTAGCCGAACCATGGCAGGAGCTCAACTCAATTATACCACTACCGAGAAGGAGATGTTGGCGGTAGTCTTTGCTCTAGATAAGTTTCGGCAATACTTACTCGGCTCTAAGTGCATTATTTACACCGACCATGCCGCCTTGAAATACCTATTCACAAAGCAAGATGCCAAACCAAGACTCATCCGATGGATCCTTCTCATGCAAGAGTTTGACATAGAAATTCGGGATAAAAAGGGCACGGAAAATGTGGTGGCGGATCACCTATCGAGATTTGAAAATCCGGAGCCTATTCCTATTGGCATGGAGATTAATGAGTGGTTTCCGGACGAGACACTTATGGTGATTCGGGAGGTAGAAACACCGTGGTATGCCGATATAGCTAACTTTCTCTCCTCTAATGTCATGCCTCCGGATTTGACACACCATCAAAGGAAGAAATTCCTCTCCGATGCCAAGAGGTTTCTTTGGGATGAGCCGTATTTGTTTAAGGAATGTGGAGACGGAATGTTGAGGCGATGTGTCGCTTTGAAGGAGTTGATGCCCATTTTGGAGGCTTGTCACACATCCGATTATGCCGGTCACTACGGAGTGGCGAGAACCGCCGCTAAGGTTTTGGAGAGTGGATTCTTTTGGCCCACATTATTCCGCGATGCCAAAGACTTTGTGAGCCATTATGATAGGTGTCAACGGGTTGGCAATATTTCAAAGAGGGACGAGATGCCATTGACCTTCGTGCAAGAGGTAGAGATATTTGATGTATGGGGGATTGACTTCATGGGGCCGTTTCCAATGTCGCATGGGAACCTATATATCTTAGTCGGCGTGTGCTATGTTTCGAAGTGGGTAGAGGCGGAGGCCTTGCCTACAAATGACGCCAAAGTGGTTTTGAAGTTCCTTAAGCGTTTGATGAATAGGTTTGGCACCCCAAGGATTATCATTAGTGACGGTGGTTCACATTTTTGCAACCGGCAATTCGATGCTTTGATGAAGAAATACAATGTGTATCATCGGGTTGCTACCCCCTATCACCCACAAACGAGCGGGCAAGTTGAGGTCTCCAACCGAGAGTTGAAACGGATACTCGAGAAGACGGTGAATGGCACTCGTAAGGATTGGAGCTTGAAGCTTGATGATGCACTATGGGCATACCGCACGGCATTCAAAACACCTTTAGGGATGACCCCCTATCGCATTGTGTATGGTAAGGCGTGCCATTTGCCTTTGGAATTGGAGCACCGGGCTTATTGGGCGATTAAAAAGTTGAACTTTGACCTTAAGGCGGCGGGGGAAAAACGTTTGTTGCAATTAAATGAATTGGAGGAATTCCGGTTCTCGGCATATGAAAATGCAAAACTCTATAAGGAGAAGACCAAGCGTTGGCATGACGCCCATATTTCCCCCAAAAGCTTTGAGGTAGGAGCTTATGTTTTAGTGTATAATTCACGGTTGAGGCTATTTCCGGGCAAGCTTAAGTCCCGATGAAGTGGGCCATTCAAAATTCGGAGCGTGGCAAGTTACGGAGCCATCGAGTTAGAAAACCAAGGAGGTGAAACGTTTAAGGTCAACGGACACCGTTGCAAGCCTTACTTGGGGCCTTTGACGGATCAAATTGGGGAGCAATGTTACCTCGACCCACCCACTTGAGTTCGCCATGTGATAGTCGAGCTTTCGACTTTAAACAAGCGCACTCGGGAGGCAATCCCGAGAGGTTCGATTTCCTTTCTTGTTTATTTTTCATCTTGTTAGTATTTTAATTTTAGTGTTTTTATTTGAGTATTTATGTCTTTTTGTGCGAGATAACTCCGGGGTATTTGCATTGCTTGTGTTGTGTAGGATTTCATTTTTTGGAATTTTTGAGAAATGTCAGTTTTGTGCATGTCTTGATCGAGAAGCCCAACTTAAGTGAACTTCTCGATCGAGACATGAAGGGCAATCTTCGACGAAGCAATTTACACATTGCTTCTCGATCGAGAAGCACCACTTAAAGAGCTTCTCGATCGAGAAGCACACTGTTGAGCCAAAACTGAACTTTTTCTCACAAATTTCAAAATTCAAATGGGTCAAAGGCACATGGATTGATGACGTGGCAAGGATCCAAGCCATCCAAAAGAAACACAATTCACATGGATCACCAAATTAGGGGAATCTCAACCATCCAATAATTAAAAAAAAAAGAAACTTGCCATTTAAGAACACCCAACCTTTCATCTTCTTCCCCACTTTTACTCAAATTAGAAAATCAACTCCATAGCCTCTCCTCCCTCTCAAGAAATCCGGCCACCACTCTACCCACCCAAAAATCCTACCACTTTTCACAACAAAAATCATGAAGAAAGCCACCAAACCAAGCGGGTCTCACCAAGCCCCAAGTTCCGCTCAAGAACCACGACCACAACGTGCTTCACGCCGGAAAGCAGCCGCCGCCGGACCAAATTCCACCACGGCTTTAACTCGCCAATTTAATGCTCCCTTTGAAATCCGTAGTGCCGAAGAAGGGAAAAAGTATGAAGCTTTGAGGGATCGCGGTTTGGCAATTCCATTTGGAATTTGTTGGAACTCAATGAGGGAATTAGGATTGGAAGAAGAGGTGAAGCGTCATTTAGAGGTGTTGGGGTTACAATTCATGGCGGAACTCTCTCACGATGTCTTTGAAGAATTGGTGTATGAATTTTTCACCACCTTGGAACCCCACCATCAATGCCCGGGAGACATGCAATATCGATTGCGGAATGAGAGTTGGAGTCTTAGTAAGGGTGAATTGACTAGGTATTTCCGATTGCGGAATTCGGGTTTGAAAGCGACACCATCACGGTTTGATTGGGACGCGGCATGGCGTGAGTTATCCGATAAAGAGATGTTCCGGGCAAGGGTGTCGAAGGTAAACGACATAAAGGATGCGGCTTTGGTGGTGGTAATCAAGTGGTTAGGCCACACTTTTGGGGGGCGAACCGAATACAACAAGGTGGGCGAAAGCGAGTTGTTCATGTTAAACGCGATTATGCACCCCGAAGTGGAAGCATATCAAGTGGATTCGGCGGAAATGCTTTATCGGAAGTTGCAAGCGGTCCCGGACAATACCACACCTCTTGGGTTTGCTTCACTCGTGTATTTTTTGGCAAAACGCCAAGGGTTAACCGATACCTCCGACTACACCCACACGGCTCCGAGAATGATTAACACGGAAAATTGCCAATTAAAGCTTCTCGATCGAGAAGCACAATTCTCAGGTGCTTCTCGATCGAGAAGTACATTTAAAAATTTGAAGAAGCTTTTGTCATTTCCAAGACTCTTCAAGTGCACATGGGGGATGATGATGTGGCTTAATCTTAGCCATATACAAGAAACACAACTCACAAGGATTGATGAGTTGTCACCATCTCATATTCAAAATTCAAAAAGAGTGTTTCTTTTCCTTAAAAAGGTCACCCCGGCCTCTTTGACAAGAAGGTATGAGGCTCCTTCTGAAATACGTTCCGAAGAAGAAGGAGAGCGTTTCCTCAAGATTAAGGCACGTAAGTTTGCCATCCCTTTTCAAATTAATTGGCAAGAAATGGCAAGTTTGCAATTGGTGGAGAAATTGGAGAAATATTTGGAGAGTTTGGGGGTATTGGCGCTTGCAAAACATCCGGGAATCGGATATAAGGAGTTAACTTGGGAGTTTTTCACGACTCTCCGACCGGCGGTGGAATATAACATGGTGCTCTACTTTCGTTTGTTCAATGTGGAGTATGAGATGACCGGTGCTATACTCAATAGGTTTCACTCGATGACACGTTCCGGCTTAATGACCAATCCGAAGGATTTTGATTACAAGGCGGTTTGGGAGGAAGTCTCGGATTTAGGGGGTTATCAAGCGAAAACGGCAAAAGTAAATGATATTAAGGACACCGCTCTTGTAGTAGCGGTAAAGTGGCTCGGCCACACATTTGGTGGGCGCCATGAGTATACCAAGGTGGGCGAAATGATAGGAGTAGAATACTCCTAGTATTTAGATAGTTTTTGCATCACTTTATTACGTTTTGACATGTGTTTTTAGGTGTTTCGATACCTTATTTATGTGTGTTGGCGTTTCAGGTGATTTGGAGTGTTTGCGGAACTATTTGGGCTAAAAAGAGTGAAGAATTAAAGAAATATCAAAGTCGGAAGCTAAAGCAAAGAGTTAAAGAGAAATCAAGTTCTTAAAGCATGTCTTGGAAGAGAAGTTCATGAGCGAAAGAGAAGCTGAGAAGCAAAAGAAACATGTGTAATTTAACACATGTCTCGACCAAGACATTAGCTTCTCGACCAAGACATGAAGGACCATTTTGCACGAAGGGTCATCAAAGGAGCTTCTCGATCGAGAAGCTCAACTTAAATGAGCTTCTCGACCAAGACATGGGTAAAAAGCTGAAGACGAAATTTGTTTGAAGAAAGAGTTTTAAGTGGCCCACTTCCCTTTTTAGCCCAACAACTCTTGTACTAGGATGTTATTATTTCCTTTTTTATCCAGACTATATAAGACACTTTATATTTTTAGGTCAAGGATTCATTCACTTTTGTAGACAACAATTTTGAATCAATCAATTTTTCATTCCTTTTGCTCTCTATTTTAGGATAGAATCTATATAGTTCTTGGTGTTCTTCAATTATTTTCCAGATTTTGCTATATTGGAAAACTTATTAAATACAAGTATTGATCTTTTAATTCAAGCTTCATTATCTTGTTCATGTGTTTAAAGTTCATTTATTACTCCAAGGTATTTATTCTTTACTCTATGCCTAATCTTTACTATTGCTTAATTAGTTATGCCATGATGATGATTAGTAGCTAAACCCCTTGTTTGGGGGTTGTTATGATTGCCATGATTAATTAGATAGGTGATTAGGGTGAGGGTTTATGGGTGATGTTGGTTGTTGTGCTTCTTGAGCTTAATGCTTAGAATAGGTTGACCTCTTATTCTTTGCTATGTGGTTTAATTAGGAGGACGAGAGTTAACTAATTAGACTATACCTAGGGGAGTACATGCTTTAGACCTAGATGCATTAGCATGATCTAGGGCTATTTTGGTTGTGGAGTTTGCTTGACTAGTTGGCTTTATTAACTCTCTTGAAATCTATGAGCACGAGAGTGGATTAGATTTCGGGATTGTTAATCAAGTTTCGACTCTTTCAATTCCGGCTCGAGAGAGCGGAATTGGTTCCGTAGAATAGCTTGACCCGACCTAAGTTCCCATCACCTTAACCCAAACTACTTAGATATGACTTTGGCATGACTAGCAACCTCTAAACGCTTTACCCTAATTGTTTAAATCGCGTGTTAATTAGTTGATTGTTGATTAATTGTTTTAGTTAAGTAGCGTGTTTAGGTAATAGTTGTTTGCAAGTTATTTTACGTGAAAATTCAACCATTTGTGTTTTCGCTAGACGAATTGAATCATAACCAAATTTCATTCTCATCAATCGCTCTAGATTCACTCCTCGTGGGATCGATTCCGACTTCCGGATTTCTACAAGTTGGGTTAATTCTCAACACGAAACCGAGGTGTTCATGATGAATACAATGTTGCATCCGACGGTGTCAAAATACAAGATTAATTTGTCTTACCGTTTGCTTTGAACCTTGAGGGATATTCCGGAGGGAGATACTAAGATTGGCTTCGGGTGGATGATCACTCGTTTAGCTCGCAAGCTTGGCGTTCCCGATTCGGCTTTTGAAAGACTCACTCCCATTGCAACTCGATGGATAAACGAGAAACACTTGGACAAAGCCGGTTATGTGCAAAAGGGAGAAGTGGTGCCTTATTACAAGAGAACCTCATGGATCTCGGCTCACGGCGTGGAAGCGGCACGTCGTTTAGAATTTGGAGAAAATGCGGGTGCCCAAGAAGAGGAGCAACCGGCCCCTAGAAGAGAAAAAGAACCGGTGAGGCGTAGTGGGAAGGCACCGGTCGAATCAAGTGCTCAAGGTGCGGAAATTCCGGAAAATGTGCAATGGGAGCCACCGGCTCCGAGTACCTGTTGGCAAATAATCGCAAGTGTACGATATCGCACAAGTAATATAACTTGGAAGACCAAGTATCGATCCCCCAGAGACAATGGACTTAATCACTAATTTTAAATATTCTTTAATCGGCTAGCTAGAAAAATCAATAGGATTTTGTAATTTAATTAAACTAATATAAACTGAAAACAAATAATAAAATAGGGTTTAAAACAATAAGATTAAAAAGTTCAAGGATTGATAATCCCAAATAAATAAGCAAAATTATGGAATAGGATTTCTTAGTGATTTTATCGCGAATCGAGCTATTCTAAAGCACCGAATCCCGCCCTCTCAAGCCTCAAAGATCCGAATAAAATCACAACCTAATTAACTAACCAATTATTAACTCGCTCTCACGATATTAAAACTGAATTAAATAATCAAATTATAATTATGAAGCAAACTCAATGACTACCTAAATTCCAACCCGCTCTCACGGCGTTTTCCTCTAAGTTCTTAATTATCTATGTCTATTTAATTAACAATCTCTCAATTAGTTAACTAAACACAAACTCATGAATTAAGTAGCTAATTTAATCCAAGCAATAAGATTAATAATTAAGACACGAATTAATACTAATCCATCCAATCCAAATAATTACCAATTTATAAGTTCATATCAACCCTCGAACAATGGTTTTAGTTACTCATATTAAAACTGAAACAAAACAAGAAGGATGATGAAGAAGAAAGCATAATTAAACAATAAATACCGGAATTGTCAATTTCGGAAAGAATCGTCTTGATTAAACTTGAAATCTTCAACAATCGTCTTGCAGAAACTAATTATAAACTACTTATAAACTGCTGGAAAAAAAAACTAAACTAAAAGCTATTTAATGAAAACTAAATTATAACTAATGTAATCTAATGTCTAATTTATTGATTGATTTTCTAACTAATGCTATTACAATGCCTTTATATAGTGGAGGTAGTCCTGGAGTCTTCAAATTCGTTTTACAAATCAAATTTGTAATAGGAGTTTCGGTTGGAGTCGAAGTAGGAAAAATATCCAAATTCAACTCGGATACAGCCCTTTTTGCATGTCTCGTTCGAGAAAATGCATGTCTCGTTCGAGACATGCCTCAAACTGAAGTTTCGATGCTTTTTTCGTTCGAAAAACAACTCTCTGTGAGTAAATTTCGAAGGTCTCGTTCGAGACCTTAAATTCTCGTTCGAGACCCAATTCCAGCTGCACAACTGCTAACTTCAAAACTTCATAACTCGATGTAGAAAACTCCAAATGAGTCGGTTTTTGAACCGCTGGAAAGTTTAGGATGTCTACTTTATTTCTTATGAAGAACATAAAGTCATTTGAAGTCTTTAACTGCTCCAAAATTGTCAATGAATACGTCAGGGTCAGAGTTTCATGTGTGCAAATGTGCTTTCTTCATTCCCAAACTTCACGACTTCGATCTAATCCACGATTTATACTCTTTATTGCTCAAAACGCTCCATATTCACTAAATAATCCTTGAAACACTAACACACACCATTAAGCATAAAAACACTAAATAATGTATGAATAATACTATAAAAGCGATTAAAGATGCGTAGAAACGACTCAGAATATAGGAGTAATTTTACTCCTATCAGTACCTACACGGGGAGCGCCTTTGAGGAAGAAAAACGTCGGTTCATGGAGGAGCAAAGGCGAGTTTGGAAGGAAACGCAATATGAGATGAGAAGGCTTCGACATAGGCAAAGAAGAGAGGCGGAAAAATTACAAGCATATTTCAATGCTCAAGGAGGAGCCCGCTACCCATCACCTACTCCATCTCCCGAACCCCCGACGTTCGATTGAACCAAGATTTGCATTTCTCTAACTCAACTCATACAATTTTGTGTTTCTTTATTTCTCGCTTAGGGACTAAGCTTAGAAATAGTGTGAGGAGGGTTGGTGAATTGTATTTCGTTTTGTTAAGCTTTATCTTAGTGTTTGCTTTAGGTTTGTTCTATTTTATTTTAGAGTCTAGTTGTGTCAGGTTGTTTGAGTCGCCTCCACTAAACTCTTGTGCCAAGCTTGTGAAATGATCTTTGTGAAAAAGTTAGTGTTTTGGTAATGATTTGAATTGTATCAACATTCACTATCTCTTGTGCTTTAATGTCATTATGCATTTGTCTAGCTTAGACAATGATGTTCAATGCTTTCTTAATGAAATGAAAATTGATATGATATGTTGCAAAGGGATAGCGGTAAAATTGACCTTTAGTTGTTGATTATCGAATTCAATTGATTAGCCTAATACAGATGCATGATGTGTGACAAAGTTTGAAAAATTTGTGTTGACGCAATTTTGGGCATAAGTGGCATGAAAACATAGGAATTGAGCATTAGGCATAACACCACATATTTTTTTCGAGATTTTTCGAGCCTAATTGTTTGTTGTGAGTGTCAGTTGTCCGGAATTCCTAGAATTTGCTCGGTGTCCATTCAAAATTACATTGTTGAGTGGTTGATGATTAGATGAGTATGGCATTAGGTGTAACCAATTCTAGAGACCACTTTAAAAGCTCACCTTTTACCTCTAGATAGCCAAATTTGGACCTAGACCTTTGTTGAATATTTCCATAATCACATCATATTCCGTTCTTCAATTTCCACTTTTAATCACCCGAACTTGACTTGAGAACTAGTGTGAGGAGGAGAGGGTAATAGCTTGATGAAAATGAAGAAGTTTGAACTTGAGTTCCAAAGGCAAAAATCTACACCTAAGAAAGAAAAATTCAAAAAAAACAAGGAAAAATTGAAAAAGAAAAAGAAAAGAAAGAAAAACACAAAAATAGAAGTAAGAAAAAGAAATAAAGGTGTTAGAACGATAAGAGAAGTTCAATTATGCTAAAATTACCAAGCTAACCTAAAAAGCTCGATGTTAATGTAGTAACTAGTTTCAAGTCAAGTTGTAGCCTAAAAATATCAACTTCACCTACCCCGACCTTGGCCACGTTACAACCCGTACAAAGTCCATAGGATAATCGTCGATCACCGAGCTAAGTAGTGGAGTTTAGGACTATGAGCAAACCTATGGGAATTCCGTGTTTGTGTGCTTCATTTCTTTGCTTTAAACACTTGTGTGTTAGAGTGATACCTTGAGAGGATTTTAGTGCCTTTGCTCAATGCTTATGTTTGATTTTGCCATAACTTGCCCAATGTTCATGTTTGACCAAGCATTCGCATGTCCCGTAGATGATGGTAATAACTTGAGTATTCGAGATTGACCTTAGACTAATGCAATTGTTTTCTTTTTGTCTTCGCAATATGTCATTACAACTTGCATGGCTCATTTGTGTGCATTGTTCATCGTTGTTGATGTTAGACGTTTGCATTTGTGCATTTTTGATACTAGAGTATGATTGTTGATGCGTGTTCAATCTTGCCAAATTACTAGTTTTTGAGTTATGTGCAATGCATTTCTTGCTTGAGGACAAGCAAGGTTTAGTGTGAGGAGGTTTGATAGGAGTAAAATACTCCTATATTACGAGTCACTTTTGCATTGC
Source organism: Mercurialis annua (assembly GCF_937616625.2). Lineage (NCBI taxonomy): Eukaryota > Viridiplantae > Streptophyta > Magnoliopsida > Malpighiales > Euphorbiaceae > Mercurialis > Mercurialis annua. The sequence continues at coordinate 15,370,138 of NC_065574.1, forward strand.
TTTGTATACTTTTATCGCATGTTTCGAGTGATTATATCGCTTATTACGTGTGTTAGTGTTTCAGGATAAACGAAGCATATGTGAAGGGTTTTTAGCCCAAAAGAGCAAAGAAGCGAAGATATGTGGAAGTCGGGAGATGGATTGAAGCAAAGAGCGAAGTGAAGATCGAAAGAATTCTTCCCCTGCATGGTCTCGATCGAGAAGCAAAATTACTCCTTGCTTCTCGATCGAGAAGAAGAGCCAATTTTGGCAGATTTTTGGGAATTCTTGCTTCTCGATTGAGAAGCTGACTTTAATGAAGCTTCTCGATCGAGAAGCCCCAGATTTCAGCATTTCAAATCCTTTTGGGTTCTTGTGTTCTCTTGGCCCATTTCCACTTTTGGCCAAACAAACTTGTAATAGGATGTTTTTTATTTCCTTTTTGGGCTTTACTATTTAAAGGCACCTTATGTCACATTTTAGGTTAAGCCTCTTTTTATAGCAACAATTATTACTCTAACAATTATTCTCTTAGTTGGTGTGACTTGTTCTTGGAGATTCCTCCATTGTTAAGGATTTCAAGCTTTTATTTCCAGATTTTGGGTTTTGAATTCATCTTTAATACAAGCTTAGTTATTTAATCTTAATTATCTTGTTCATGCTTTATTGTTCTTCATTGTTATTTGAGGTAAGCTTTCTCACTTTTATTATGTTGATTTACTATTGCTTAGTTGTTGTTTTAACTTTAATCATGAGTAGCTAAACTCCTAGTCTAGGGGTTGTTTATGATTGTTATATATGATTGCTAGATGATTGGTTAGGGTTGTATGGGCTAGAGTTTTGTTGTGTTTAATGATCTTAATGCTTAGATTAAGTTAGCTTCTTAATTTATGATTTGTGTTTGATTAGTGAGGGCGAGAGTTAAACTAATCGAATAGACCTAGTTGAGCATAAGCTTAAGACCTAAATGCACGAGAGTGATTTAGGGATTTAGCGGTTGTTTGAGTTTGCGGATTAATCGGATTGATTGTTGTAGTCGACATCCAATTGCGCGAGAGTGAGTTGGATTTCGACTCATTAATCAATTGTCGGTTCTTCAACTTCCGGCTCGAGATAGCGGATTTAGATACCTTAGAATGGCTCGACCCGAACCAATACCCGACCTATTATCAAGGAGTCTCGTTGGCATGATTAGCAACCCTTAGGCGCTTTTAATTATTGTTTTTAATCCTTTAATCAATTAGTTGTTTAATTCGTAATTGCTTCTTAGTCTAATTAGTGATTGCTTAATTTTAGTTTCGTTGTTATTAATCAAAAAATCCAATCACTCTTTGCTTTCCGAATTGAAAATCAAAGTCGATTTCATTCACTTTAAACCCCTTATCTCCGTGGGATCGACACTCGACTTGTCGAGTTACTACAAGTTGGGTTAATTCTCAACATCACCCACATAGTCAAATTCAGGATTAAAAACACATGTACCCCCATATAATGAATGTGGACATCAATGTGACCTCCATCCATACTACAATAGTAATATACAATTCGTGTAACATACCCTAGTTTAATGCATATAACAAAAAGAAAAGAATTGTATTACATAAAAACAAACTAATAGTACCCACATGCATTTTAGATGCCTATAAAATGTTTGTTCTTTAATTGCCATGCTTTTGCCCTTTTTTCCATTATAAAATAACCAAAAACCAATTAAATTTATTTCTAAAGGTAATCAAACATCCAATTCAATAAACTAAAGAACGATTGTTAAAAGTCTTAGTTGTTTACTTGTTCTTCGCTTCACACGGCGCCTTAATCAATGACTCTTTCTACTGTTATCTTCCAAACCAAGTAGTATTTTCAATTTAGAGATGGATAAATAAAAGGATTGAACTTTTCGATTGGATTTCTCGAGTGGAATACAACATAAGAAAAATAGGAATTGCAAATAGAATTTGGAATATTTTGATAAATCATGTCATTTTTAGGATAGTGTTTTACGTGTTACGTGTTTCGACCTTTTTTTTAATAATATGTGTAAATGTATTTTCTATTTGCATGTTTGCTATGTCATAACTAAAAAGGCTTTATACGTAGGCAAAGAATAAACGAGTTGAGCGTTTTGTTAATGCTTTCAAAGCGACAAATTTGAGCGTCTTGATTTTAAAATGTGAAATGGATAAGCGAGATCAAAAATTCAAAGAACCTAATTGTTTTCCCGTATATACTATAGGGGCATATTTGCCCCTTTTTCCTTATATATATAGCACCCCAATAGTTGACGTGGCAAGTTGGTCTTGGGATTCATGAAATAAATAAATAAATGAAACGGAAATAGCACTACACCACCAGGCAAAATCATAAAAAAAACAAACAAACAAACAGAGATCAGAAAATAGAAGAAAAACCCTAATTTGAGCAGCTTGGTTCCCAGAAGCAGCAGAGAGAAGGGGGTATAATGGGAAAGAAGAAGAAGAAAGTAGCGTCAAAAGTTTGGTGTTATTATTGCGATCGGGAATTTGACGACGAGAAAATATTAGTACAGCACCAAAAAGCAAAGCACTTCAAGTGCCATGTCTGTCACAAGAAGCTTTCGACTGCCGGTGGTATGGCTATTCACGTCCTCCAGGTTCATAAAGAGAGCGTCACCAAGTAATAATTATAATCATTCACTTTATAAAATTTGATAATTTTGTTGTCTGTGGAATCTTGTTTATTGATTTTGTTTTGATTATTTTAGGGTTCCGAATGCGAAACCAGGAAGGGAATCAACTGATATTGAAATTTATGGAATGCAAGGTATTCCACCTGATGTATTGGCTTCCCATTATGGAGATGAAGGTAATCAATTGAAATTCTTTTGATTGTTTACACTTGGTCAATAATAATTTAGTTCGTATGCCAGATTCTTAGTACTTGAATTATATTTTGAATCCTATTATTGAGTGTAATATATTCGGTATAAGTGAGAATTTTAGATTGTAAACTAGTGGGTTTTCTCTTTTGATAAAAGCTTTATTTTGTGTGATATTTGGGTTTATGTTTTATTTGATTGAACATAAACACATGGAGCTGTTATTATTGGAAACATATGAAGATATGGACAATGTTATGTTATCTTGCTTTATACAAATAAAATATTAGAGTTAATTAATTATGTTTTTCATTAGGTTACTAGTTGCATTTTTGGAAAAGCTTAGAAATCCGTTATAGGATCAGATTCATGACTTTAGTGTTTATCTATGTGAACCCCCTTCCTATGTTTGTTGGCCTAGGAACAGCCTGGGTATGATCAAGGTTGCTCCACTGTCAATGTTAAAAGCCTTGTGGATTCTTTTTAGATTATCATGAAAATATATCTAGGTAGTTTGTTTGTTTGATATACACTTCTAATGGCTAATTTTATCACAACACTTTGCTGAAATGCATTTAACTTTAGGCCTGTGGTATGTTTTGACCTTTTTTTTGCAAGTAATAGGTGATTTGATGTTTGTCTTGTTCGTTTGTTAGTTTTTGTCTTCTTTAATCTTAATTAAAACTTTATGGGTTGTATGATATAGCCTTTCGTTGTTTACTCGTGTACCTCTAATCTTCCGATGGAGCAATAGTCTAGATGCATGTTGTTCGATATTTACATTGTCTGAAAATATATGAACACCTTATTGGCAAAAAAATTCCATTCTAATGATTTTGAACTCTTTAGCAGAAGATGATAACCCCTCAAAAGTTCCCAAAGTGGATTTTTCATCTACTCCACTTGGTGGTATAATGCCAGGAACATTGGGTGTTCGATATCCTCCACATACTTTGGGCGCCATGCAACCGATGTATGTATACTTTTTCGTTTCTTTGCTATGCCGACACTTAATTTTTGGTTTTTTTCCATATGCTAATGATGATGGAAAAATCATGCTCATTTGATCAAATCCACTAGCATTGGGCATGAATCATTTTGTACATGCAATATCTCTACTTTATGCAGAGTGATAATTGAATTTGATTGATGGATCATTCCTATATACCAATTCTGCGTTCTTACTTTCAATAGTGTGTTTTCATCTTTTCATGGCACATCACTTTATATTTGAATTTGTAGTCCCTCTCAATTGTGAAGACGTTAAGATTACTGTGCTTAGAAAAGAAAGGGAATAAATAGCATTTTTGCAATATGTAAGGGGAAAAAGTTGCATACAAATATGTGCCCGCCCTCCTTGTATTCCCGCAATAGCTATGGGAGCACTTTGTAGTTTGTACACCGGGTGAGCCCTATGATAAAATTTCAGCAGGAAAATTCTATAATACAAACATGTTTCTCTAAATTTCAATATTTCGTGTAATCGGATAGAACATTTATACATTGAATATGACTTTTGAATACAAGGGAAGAAATGTGGCATTTGAACGAAATTTTATACATTTAAATAATAATTTATTGTAAACATTGCTTAGTATAAATGAAGTCGTGAGGCTGGCGGAGTGCTGGTTCTCTTTGAATTTCCTTCTTGATCGAACTGGGTAGTAGGCTTTATCTTGGCTTTGTATAAATAGGGAAATTTTAACTGAGGCCTGAAGTTTTCGGACTTCTCTTCGATGAGAGGGTTGAACTCATGCTAAATTTGGAGACAAAGTTTTTCTATAGGAACAGGCATAAGTACAGGGATATTCATGGCAGATTATTGAGCAGAAATGTGTTATAAGAAACCCTCAATTCGAGAGCTTAAAACAACACCATCTCACATTTGCATTATTGTTCTAAGTTTACATAAACACATCGTTGTTTGTTTAACATGGCTGTGTATTTTGTTGAAATAATTGGGAGGCAATGGATAGTTTGTCGTGTTTCGTTATGAACATTTATTTTTCTTTTCGTCTGCAGCTATGGTTCTTCTGTGCCACTTCCTCCTGCGGGCTGGCCAGTTCCTCCGAGGCCACCATGGTTTACACAGTCTTCTGCTGTTCCAATCCCACCTGGACCTGGAGGATTTGGGCAGCAGCCATTGTTTCCAGTGCAAAATGCAAGGCCGCCTCTGCCTTCAGCTCCATCAGCTGCTCTCCAACTTTCAGTAGTTACTCCTCCAGGATTGCCGTCATCGACACCGCCTATTCCTGTATCACAGCCGTTATTTCCAGTCATAAGCAATAACCTGCCTCAAGGTTCACCATTTTCTTCTCATTTACCTTCAACTAATATTTCATCGAGCATCCCTGCAGAATTTAAAGGTTCTCTGGATGTGCTTTCAGGTGCTAACAATTCTCTGATACCTGGTTACTGTACTTCGAGTATTTTAGGTTTGACCACTAATTAATTGTTGCTGTAATTTAGAGAAATTTTCAATATAGACTTGCCATCTTTCAACATTATGGTTAAATTTTAAAAGAATCAAGTTTTAAATTTTGTCCTGGAATCTAATATTGGCGGAAAGTTAGCGTAAAAGACTTTCTTTCCTTGCATGGATACCCTGAAGTTGTATTTTCTTGCTATAGAATTGTACGCTGTTTGCTTCTACTTGCAATTCGGGGCAATTCCTGGCATTTTTTTTAATTCAAATGTGTTTACTGCAGGTGGGACATTAGCCAATTCACATTCTTATGCCTCTGGTCCAAATACAAGTGGTCCTTCTATTGGACCACCTCCTGTAATAGCAAACAAGGCTCCTGTGACCCAGCCAGCTGTTAACGAGGTCTATTTAGTCTGGGATGACGAAGCCATGTCTATGGTAAGTTGCTCCTGCACTAAGGATGTGTTCTGGTATTGTTGACCTTCTTGTAGTAAATGTGCTAAAATTTGATACATTTGTACAGGAGGAGAGAAGAATGTCCTTAGCAAAGTATCAGGTGCATGATGAAACTAGCCAGGTAAGTTATGACTATCTCTTAGATATTTGGAGTTGCGTTTGCATATCTAACCAGATGAGTAGATTTATGCTTTCACGTTTTCAGATACAGTTGTTTACTCATGTTACCTGTTTAGAGAGGTATTTTCTGTATGAATTTTTCATTTATCTATTTCTTTTCATCCAAAACCCCACAGCTAGTGAAAGATATGTTCCCCTAAGTATTTGATGGAAGTCCATCTTATCAGTTGATGGCATGCTCGTCTTTTTCTTCTTTTACTTTTTTACCCTGCATAAAAGGCACCTAATTTGTGGTTGAAGATTGAAGTAGGTAATTGTGTTATTTATGCTGCTAGTTAGTAATACATATTTGAGAAGCTTTGCTGGAATCAACTCAGAGGATTTCTCCATCCTAGCATCCTTCTCAGTTAAGGAGTGTATGTATTTACTGATAAAATTTGAATTAATTTATTATATACCTGCCCTATGCTTTGATTCCGAAGTGTGGGTGTTTGGGTGGAACAAGATGATACCCAACAGATTTTTGCTCATTACAATTTATTTTTATCATCGAATCGTGAATTCAGACTTGGCCCAGGTCAGCTTCTTTAAAGTTCGGTATCTTTTGCGTAGAACCAAGCTTCCATATATCTGGTTGTTGACTAGTTTGCGGTCACAATGCGATTTTTTGATGGTCTCCGTTGTCTTTATGTTTCAGATGAGTTCAATTGATGCGGCCATTGACAGAAGGATATTGGAAAGCAGGCTTGCTGGTCGAATGGCATTTTAGATCAAACAATGGCCATGAATTCAATACTAGATACTGCCTATTACTCGAGCTGCAATGCATCCTCTCTGTCATTGTTGTTTAACAAGAAAGCAAGGTAGACAAAATGCATTGTTGTTTAACAAGAAGGCGAGGTGGATGAAGCCATTGTTTATCAAAAAAGTGCGGCCAATGAAGCCATTGTGTAACGAGAAAGTGAGGTAGACAAAGCTATTCTTTAAACATGGAACAAACTTCACGACCAGTGCAAATCAGTTCTGCATGTGATTGTTTTCTTTTTTTCTTTTAGTTATTTATCACAAGCCTGTTAGTATATAGATTTTTTCCTTGAGAAGCAGATGCTTAATTTACTGACCTCTTTTCCTTAGGTGATTTTGAAACTTAATGTTGTAATGGTATGTATTTTTAAGTATATTTTTTCTTAAGTCAAAACATGCATTTTGACAGAATAATGTTACTTTGTGGTTTGTATTAAATATTATATTGTCAGTATTTCTACTTGCATTATGAGTGCCCTCTTGTCAAGAACACCAAATGAGGAGAGGTTCAAGAGAGTGGACAAACTAATATTTTTCAGCGGCAATAACGCACTTTAAGGCTTATTTCTAGCCCTTTCTTGTCACTTAATATTTACTATGTACTTGATTCATCAAACAATTATCAATATATTTCGTCATGTGCTGCGGTTCTTTTATATCTGTTGAGCAGCAATGCAATCTGATTGATTTCCCAATTTCTGCAGAAGGTGTTCTGATACTGCACCAACAGGGTATTATAGACGAGCAAACCTTTAATTTAGGTCAAATAATCGCTAACTGTACACTTCGTGACTTATTTGATCCCGAGACAAGTTTTGGGATTTAATTGACTAAAAAAATTAAAAGTGATTTATTTGATCTCGAAACAACAAAATTCAAGGGCTGGGTTTATCATTTTCTCAATTGTAAACCATTAAAGCTGGTATACTCTCACTCTTCTATTATGATCCTTTTATTAGATTTTAAACATTGATGACTCTGGCATCTCTATAGAGTTCCATACTTCCAGAAGTTGCGAAGCTGATTTTGTGAGTCGGGGTTTTTCAACAAGAGTGCTCGAGTATCTAGAATGTATAATAACTTTTACCAGTTTGGAAATTCAACAGTGAATCTACTAAAATCAGCCCTTCGTCGAACAAACTGTCTATGTACAGTATGCCATAGATTGATAATGGATTGGGAAGCATATCATTTCTTGGCTTTAAAACCCAGCCTCTCTAATCTAATAATGACATTAAGAAGAAATAAACAAAAATTCTAGTACTTCATTAGATTTGATCCAGCTTACAAAAGAACCTCAATCGGTTATGTCGAAACACAGCTTAGCCTCATCCCAAGGACCATTTATCTCGAACTTGTACTCCTGAATTTTAATGAGCCAATAAGGACACACAATGCTTACAAACACCAGCAAACACAAAAACAACACAAAAAGTAACCTGTGCAATGTATACACTAAGGCCAACGTAACCGACATCAATCCGAACGAAAACATAAGATACAGGCAAGAAGAGTATTTCTTAATGCAGTAAGTGACAAAAGGAGCAAATAGAAAGACTTGCAAGGAAAACAACATTATAGCGAAAACATGTAGCCTTGACGGAAGCAGCGACGCAACAAAAACAGAGGCAACGACAGACGCATTTAAAGAAACACAGCTGGTCAGATTTGGATTCTTTAAAGCCCCAGGTGCTGCTATAGTTGATCCCGAATAGTCATGCAGGAAAAGGTGAAGAATTATAAGCGAAACAGCGACCGCCCAAATAGAATCCGAGCTTATGGAGCGCGTGAGAGTGTGATAAATAGGAGCCAACACATATAAGCCGGTTGTGAAAAAAGAGACATTGATAATATAGTGGAATAGAAGATTGAGAGAAAGTATTTCCTTTGTTAATAGCAAAACAAGAAAACCCGATCCGAGAAGGAAGCCATCGAGAAGTAAAAGGGAAGTTTCATCAAGGACAAACTGCAATGTGTAAGTCCAAACTAAGCCGACAAGTGCAACAATGCACAAATACTGAGAAATGGAAACCGAGTCTTGCATTACCTTTAAGAGGTCACGTTTCACAACGTTAGCATTCATAACCATATCTTCAAGAAAAGAATCATCCGTGTGATTGTCATCAAACCCGGGTTGCATCCCTCCGTATGCGACTTTTCTCCACTTAGACTGAGGAGCGGTACTTTCGCTGATGTTAGTATCCATTGCCATTTAACGACTCTTGTGTGTTCAAGCAACACTTAAACTTGAAAATAATCAGTAAAAGGAACACTTGCGCTCCGTTGTTCGGAATCTAGTTTCTCTCTGAGGCTTTTCTGATCTGCCAAGTGATCCAGATGACAGTCATTAATTTCCAATACCCAGAAGTAATATAATTTTCAGTTATCCACATTATGAAAGTTGCAAGCTTCATAGCCAAAGTAGAAGTGAACGTTAATTAAAAATTCCTCCCACAGGCATTCAAATTCTCCAATGATTTGAAATAAAAATAAAAATTAATAAGCAGTATCCTCAATATGTTATAATTGCAGTTAGTAATTTAATTATTTATTTAGGAAATTTTTTTAACAAATAATCATTAGACTATACAACAAAAATCAACAAATTATATAAGAATCAAATTCTGAACTTATTAAATTAACAATTAGCACATTAACAAATTCAATTAAGAAACAATAGAGAACCTGGGCAGCAAGGGGCGGCGGCAGCAAGGGTCGGGGAGGTTGCGATGGGCGGCAGCAAGGGGCAGGGGAGTGTCGATCGGCGGCAGTTCGTACGGAAGCTTTCTCTCTATCAATTATTATTATTATTATTTTTGTTTTAGATGCAGGAAATGTAAAGGAAGATTTGTAGGAAATCTGGACTTTACCGACGGATTGGTGGTCTCTCTCTAATCCGTCGCTACAAAAGGAAAAGTTAAAAAGCAAAAATAAAATAAATATAAAATTGCAAACTTACTGATTTAAGTAAAATTAATTTTAAAATCAGATATTATAAAAATTATAACTTTTATAATAAAAAATTCCAAATAAAATAAATAATTACACAAATTAAAAATTAACAAAAACTAAAACTAAAACTGATCAATTAACAATAAACCAATTATTATACTAAATAATTTTTTGAATAAAAATAATTAAAAATTAAATAAATTAAATATTTTTTTATCCAGAGAAATATCATATATTTTAGTTTTTTGTAAACTCAAAGAATAATAATAGTATCTCATATATTAACTCAAATATAAAGACAAATGGTAAAAAAAATCCTCGTAGTTTTTATAAAAATACAAATCAGCCCTTTTATTTTTTTTGAAGTATAATTAAAACCTCTTTATTTTCAAATAGAACAAATAACCCCTTTAATTCAACATCATTAGAAACACTCGTTAATGGCTGATATGTCTCTCGTAATCATATAGGAAAAAAATTTAAAAATAATTTTAATATTTAAAATATTTACCAAAAATTTGAGGGAATAAGTGTCCCAAAAGTAAATTAAAAGGATTTATTTGTTCGATTTTAAAATAATAAGGGTTTAATTGTTCAATTTTAAAAACACGGGGGTTTAATTGTTCACAAAAAAAGTAAAAAGGCCGATTTGTACTTTTGAAAAAAAACTCGAAAGCTTTTTTATACCTTCTACCAAATATAAACAATTATATTTATCAAAAACTGACAACAATCTAAAATCTAGAGAAAGTCACAAAAATACCATACAATGACTCTTCCTTTTCACTCTTTACCAAAAATTTAAAATCTTTACATGGCCACCACCTTATTTTCATTACTACAATTGTGCTGACATCAGCGTGCATAATACATCAACATGATGCCACTGACATCAAGTGCACCAAATGACACACGCGGGTCTAGGGGTGTAAACGGGCCGAGCTGAGCCCGAGTTAGGCCAAGCTCGAGCTCGAGCTCGAGTATGTTTTACAGGCTCGAGCTCGAGCTCGAGCTCGAGCTCGAGCTCGACTGGGCTTTAATTTTGAAGCTCGAGCTCGAGCTCGAACAACATTCGAGCTACTCGAGCTCGAGCTCGAGCTCGAGTTGAATTTAATAAAAATAAAAATAATAATTAAAAAAATCAGATTTGATGTATTTTCATTATTGTTCACTATATATTATACAATTTAACCAATTTTTATGATGCATATCTAAATTTAGAGGTGTAAAAATTTAATATAATGATAATGAAATTATTATTGTTAATTTATAACAAGCTCGTTTAGGCCCGTTTAGGCTCGCGAGCCTCACGAGCCTTAGTAAATGGTACTCGAGCTCGGCTCGAGATGGAGCTACTCGAGCTCGAGCTCGAGCTCGACTCGAATTTTTCGAGCCGATCTCGAGCTTTTTTCGAGTCGATCTCGAGTAACTCACGAGTAGCCCAACTCGTTTACACCATTACGCGGGTCACACCTGTGATGTTATTTGTTTTTCCTTTTTCAATTGAACAAAAACTTGTATTACATATATATTTAACACTGAAATTGAATCTTGCAAATTTTTTTATAACATATTTATTTAAATTTTAATTTAAAATTTTAAAATATCAGTATTAATCTTAAATCTAAAAATATTAATATATTAAATTTTAAAAATATAAAAATACACAAATAATACAATTTTAAAATAATTAATTTTATGAATTATAAATATGTGATTGATACACGCCGAACACGGTTCTGATGTATAAATTATATATATTATGTATAAATTATATATCATAGATGATTTATTAAGTATATTAAAAATATATACATATATTATATATAAATTATATATTGAGGATGTATATATTTAAATACATTTAAAAATTCTATCTGTCATGTATAAGTTATGTATCACCGATATATCTATTAAGTACATTTAAAAAATGTATCTATCATGTATAAATTATGTATCTGCGATGTATCTAATAAGTAAATTTAAAAATATATCTATTGTGTATAATTATGCAGTAAAAAAGTATTTATCATATATAAATTATGTATGAAAGATATATCAAATATGTATTTAAAATTTTATAATAAAATTAAAAAAAGATGTAAAAAAATGTGTCTATTATGTACTATAAATTATGTATCAACTATGTATATATTAAGTACATTTTAAAATTGTGTCTATCATGTTTAATATTTTTTTTTAATAAATATCACGTATAAGTTATGTATCGGAGATATATTATATATGTATCAGACATGTATCAAATATGTATCGGATATGTATCAAACATTGTTTTTCAAATACCTTTTGTATATTTTGATTATTTCTTTATTTTTTTTACGTAAATTAAATTCATCGTGTGTATTTTTTTGAAAGGAAGATGAATATGTATCAAATATATACTTCATGGTATCGGAGATGTATCAAATATGTATCAGAGATGTATCTGTTATATAAAATTTGATGATGATCTATTTAAATATATATTTTCAAATGCCTTGTTTTATAATTATGATGTGGATATGATATGTTTCTTCTTTTCCTACTTAGGAATATATTAATTATTAAAAAATAATAGAGAAAAGATTGTGGAAAAAGAAAAGAAAATTCAATGTCAATATAAAATTATTAATAAAGTTGATTTGTACAACCCCAACCATTGCTCAAGTTTCTTTGTCACAAGTAATTCAACAGTTGACAGCAATAAATTGTCTCCTATCCTCTTATACAAAAATAATTTTTAAGTCATTGTATTTGTTTAACATTTGATGCACTCTTTTATTATTCTTTTCAGTTGTGTTCTAGTGCACAAACTCTTTTATCTTCACTGCTTAATTTTTTGCTTGCTAAAAATTTATCAATTCCTATATTTTTTCGAACCATGCACACCTCTAATATTAGTTATGACATTTATATTAGCATTGATTAATTAAATTATAATCGTTAGTGGAGATTATATATAAAAAATAAAATTATTAAAATCTAAATATTATGAATTAAAAAATATGTTAAATAGATTATAATTTTATGTACATTTAATTTTTAATATTTAATACACCGCAAAATATAAAAATCAAATAAAAATAAAACCAAGGGCCAAACGTACATCATAACATGTATTATTTAATTGATTGTCCAAAAAACATGGTGCAAAACAAAAGAACAACAATGAGCAACTAATGTAATTATTGTCGTTGCTCAGTTAAAATAAAAAAGCCCACTTATCTTTTTGAATAAAAAATAAAGAATTGTTAATATAAACATGGGAAAATAATAAAGGAAGAAGGTAATATAATGGGGTAGTTAAAGATATAAGGTGGGACACGTGTATGTTTGAGAGTAAGATGGTGTTGGATGAAAACAAATAGAGAATCTTGGTATTAAAGTTAAAATAGTGGTACAAATGTAAAGGCTATATATTTTCTTGTATTTGATGAAATATATAGCCTTTTTTCTTGTTTTCTTGTTATTTTCTCTAAAATCTATATACTATTTTAGAAAAGGGCTTTTGTTAGAGTTACTTTGTTTTTAAACAAAGAAACATACTTTGTTTTTTTACCCAATAAAAATCTTACATGTGGCAGGTTTCTTTTGAAAACAACTTGTTGACTTGTTTAGCAGGTTGTGTAGCGATTAAATATCTGATTTAGTCACTCAATTTTCATACAAGCTTTATATACACTACTAAATTTATTTTTAAATAATTAAAATGGTTATATAGGCTACCATAACTTAAAAATAAATTTGAAATTATATATATAATCTTATTAAAATTTGTATAACATCATGACTTAAAATTTAATTTTAATTATAATTGATGGAGTTTGCCTTCTGAACCGGTGAGTAAGACCTGCAAAACAGGGTAGAAGCTAACCGGACGGTGGTTGTCCGATTAACTCTCCGATGCTAAAGTCAGTTTAGAGCTTTGAGCAGCGTTTTGTGTATATGAATGTAATTGTGATTCTAGGCATACCTCGTGCTCCTTTTATAGTAGTCGAATATACCTAGTAGAGTCGTATTAGGCAGGTGAATCCTACTTTGCAGGGATTCGGCGATATCGTAGGGATTCTCCTGATTTGTCGTGATCTACCTTAATCTGATAAGAGTCCTATTTAGGAACGTCTTCCTAAATAGTCTTATCTTCCTAAAGTAGAGCTTATCCTTCCATATATAGTATTTGTGTCCGAATAGGACAATACTTCCATTCTTGGTCGATTGCCCGAATCCCGGACCTAACGCGCTTTGGGCGGATCATGTGGGATTCGGTCTTCAATGGCATATCACCGAATCTTAAGGGATTCGGCGTATCTTCCATATCTTCGGATCTTCAGGGAGAGTCCGGTATCATCTGAGAGTGGATCTCCTGTGACTCGGCTCCATTATATTTACTGTAGGATTCGGTATCCATCATTAGCCCCCCCCCCCCCCCCCCCCCCCCGCAAGTGAGCTGAAGTAATTGGTATTCATGCCTTAGTGGATTTTAGCTCTTTTGGAGCTGAGTCCTATTATACGGGCGAGTCGCTTTGTATTCTGGGCGAGTCGTTTCATATGTTTGTGGATGACGTTTCTTCTTTAGTAAGATTCTGTGTTGCCACGTGTCGTCTATCAGTAGAGGGTTGCGACTGGATGAAGGACAAGTGTCTTCGTGTGCTATTAGTTGGTCCTTATTCGTAATTATGGGATCTCGTCTTTTCAGTTTCTTCGGTTTAGGCTATATAATTGCTCATTTTCTTTCATTTTCCTTGTTTTTCTATCTTTGCTCTTTCTGCAACTGTCAAAAACAAATTTCTTCAAGCTTTCTGTGGGTTTACTTCTTCTGCTTTCAAGATTCCTCGTTTTCAAGTCGCTCCTTATCTTTCTTTCGATCCTGCGTATTTGCTTGCGAGGTATTTTACCTTTTCGCTAATTTGGTTTCTTGGTAGTTCTTTTGCAGTTTTGATTTTGTTCTTCTTGTTCTTCTTGTTCTTCGTCTTTTCTTTTCTTTTGATCTTTTAGAATTTTAATTTCACCATCACTCCGTGTTTCCCCCCCATTTTAAAATATTTAAAATGTCAGAAGTAACCGAGGGGGCGAAGGGTGCTCGTGACGAGCTAGAATATACCCGGAGCTCCTTGTCAAGAGAACAGATACTCGGTTATGCCGAGGAATTTAGTTTTCCTGGGTCATATGTTATTCTGAGGCCTGGAAAAATGTATCGGGCGAATCATAGCACCGATTCGCCTTCTAAGATAGTCATTTTTCATGAGAAACTTTTAGCGGGTCTTAGGTTTCCCTTAGAGTCTTTAATCGTAGAGGTCTGTCATAATTTAGGTGTTCCTTTGGGTCAACTTCATCCGAACGCGATTCGCCTTCTTTGTTCTTTTATGGAATCGTGTAGGGTTCGGATGCAGGAGCCTTCGCTTGCTCTTTTTAATTATTTTTATGTTTTCTCCCGCCGAAAGGGTGAGGAATTTATTTTTGCGGGTGGTCGACCGAATCGGTCTCTTTTTAGTCTTCCGTCTTCTTTGAAGGGTTGGACCCCCAAATTTTTCTTGGTTCAACATTCCTCTTTTTCTTCTTTTTCTCGGAGTTTTACTTCTAGTAAGGTTTCACTTACTGATGTACCTGATCTGACCGATGGGGAGAGGGACTTCGCCTTGTCTTTGTTGTCAGATTGTCGTTTTGATAAGCCCAAGTACAGCGTTCTTTTAGAACGATATTTAAGTCGCCGTGAAATACTTTTGGCGGGTCTTCCCTTAGAAGGTATTTTTCTAACTTTTGTTGTTATGTTTTGTTTTGTAGGATGTCGACTTCTCTTGAACATTTGCTTGACAATTTTCATGTCGATATGACTGTAGATATGGGCGAGGTCACCAGCGGCGTTCCTAATCCTCCTACGATCGTCGTGCCGAATCCGTCGCCTGATTCGGTGGGTCTTGATCCTGCTTCTGGCGATCAAGTTCCTGCTGCGACTTCTGAGTCGCCTCTGCTTCCTTCGAAGGAATCAGTTCCTTCTCTGAAGGAGTTGCCTGCCGCAGGCAAGAAGCATCCTGCTGAGGACCAAGCTGGAGCTTCTTCTAAGCGTCCCAAGAAGAAGAAATCTTCTGGGGTGTCTGTCGAGGAGGCACCTCGGTTTGCAGCTTGGGCGGACGCACAAGATCCGCCTCGACTTTCAAACGTCGCCATTCTTCATGCTTGCATGGAGAATATTATGATAAAAGAGGACATTGAGTCCATTGATCGCGAACATGGCGATAGTTTGGCTGAGTTCGCCTGTCTCGGCGGTTTTTCGGTATGCTTTTCTTCTTTTATTTTATATTATGATTTGCTTCTCCTTTTTTCTTATTTGTTGCTTTCTTTCGCAGGTGGTCCAGTCCATCGCTGTTTTGGAGCGCCGCCGAAGGGATGCGGTGGATCAATTGAAGAAGCTTCAGAAGGATTCCGAATCCTGGCTCTCCGAAAAACAAAAGATGGAGGAGGAGGCTGGCGAGGCGACTGGTCTGATCCAACAGCTGAGGTCCTCCGTATCTGCCAAGACTCGGGAGATTTCCGCTTTAGAGGCTCGGGTTCGAACTTTGTCCGAGGAAGTCGAGTCTCTACAGTCTTCTTCAGGTGCTCTCACTAAGGAGAGGGATGATCTGAAGAAAGAAGAGGGGCGTCTCCGCCGGCGTTTGGGTGACTCTGGGAGCTTTTATTCCCAAGTCATGACTCAATACCGGTTGGCGATCGGGGCAAAGCTGCGAGAGCAGAATCCTGGCGTCGATCTTTCTGGAGTCAATCAGTTGGATCCTGCTTCTTTGGCGAAGGAGGTGAAGGCGAAGCTTGATAAGCAGAAGCAAGATGCTCTGAAGAAGGCTTAATTTTTATTTTTTTCTTTTTGTATTTTTTGCTTTTTTGTATTTTTTGCTTTTGTTTATTTTTTGCTTTTGCCTTCTTTTTGTATTGGATCGTAGGCGGATCCTTTGTACTTTTGCTCTGTGAATATAATGATCTTTTGACCATTGTTTTTCTTTAGTTGTAGAGTTAATCTAAACTCGTTTGTTATTTTGAGAAGTTAATCTAAACTTCTGCTGGTGTAATTTATTTGTAGGTCCGAACGGATCCTTTTATTTATTTGACTCAGACGAGTCTAAATTATTTTTCAACTAAGATTCAAACGATTCTTGTTAAATTTGTATGTATTAGGTCTCGAGCGAGCCTATAAGATTTGCTTCTTATCGCCAAATCGCCTTTTTATTTCAAAAATGGGAATAAGTACATGCCATGAATTAATCTATTGATAATACTTTCTCAGGTGCTCTACATTCCAATATCTGGGTACCATGGATCCAGTTATTGTCTTTAGTTTATATGCGCCCTTGCCAGTAGCTTCTTCTACAATGTAGGGGCCTTCCCAATTAGCCTGCATTTTTTTCACTCCTCCGTTTCCTCTGCCAACTTCCGCGTTTCGTAAGACCAGATCGCCTTTTTGAAATTCTCTTGAATTCATTCTCTTGTTATGGTATCTTGCAGCTTGCTTCTTGTATGTGGCGGCTCGGATTGCCGCTTTATCCCTCCTTTCCTCTAGTAGGTCTAGACATAGCCTTGTTCTAGCCTCGTTAGTTTCTTCTTCTAGATAGTTTACTCTGATACTGGGTATGCCAATTTCTACCGGAATTACAGCTTCGGTGCCGTAGGCGAGCCTGAAGGGTGTTTCGCCCGTTCCTTTTCTAGGAGTTGTTCTGTATGCCCACAGAACGCTGTATAACTCTTCTGTCCAGTTCTCCTTATACTGAGAAAGCCTCTTT
Organism: Mercurialis annua; assembly: GCF_937616625.2. Taxonomy (NCBI): domain Eukaryota; kingdom Viridiplantae; phylum Streptophyta; class Magnoliopsida; order Malpighiales; family Euphorbiaceae; genus Mercurialis; species Mercurialis annua. The sequence continues at coordinate 15,387,494 of NC_065574.1, forward strand.
TTTATTCCTTGTGCTATGGTTCGGTTGGTGACTTCTGTCATTCTGTTTGTTTGAGGGTGCGCCACCGAAGTAAATTTCAAATTGATCATCAGTCCTTTGCAAAATGCCTTGAACCGCTTGCGGTTGAACTGTTTGCCGTTGTCTGCTATTACAGTGTGGGGTATGCCAAATCGGCATATTACTTCGTTCTTGAAGAATTCCTCTACTTTGGCTGCAGTGATGGTTGCGACTGGCGCTACCTCTACCCATTTTGTGAAGTGCTCTATTGCGACGATTAGGAATTTCAATTGATGTTTTCCCGTTTCAAACGGTCCGACTATATCAATCCCCCATGTGGCGAACGGCCAAGGGCTCTCCATTGATCCTTGAGGTACTGCTGGTACCCGACTGATGTTGTCGTGTCTTTGGCATTTATCACATTTCTTGACTAATGTTTTCGCGTCTTCTTTGATGGTCGGCCAGTAGTACCCTTGGAGTATTGTTTTTCTTGCTATGGTGACTGCTCCTTCGTGTGCTCCGCATATTCCTTCGTGGATTTCTTTTAAGATGGATTCTCCTGTCTGGGGCGAGACGCACCTAGACCATGGATGAGTCAAGGAGGTTCGGTAAAGAACTCCGTTGTGAAATGAGTAGTTGGCAGATTTCCTGATGGTGCGGATGGCTTCGACTTTGTCTGTCGGTAACTCGCCGTGGTTTAGATATTTGATCAATGGGGTCATCCAGGAGTCGGCCTCTTCGATTGCCATGACTTCTGTTTTTCTGGTGCTTGGTGATTCGAGAATTTCCTTTAACTGCATTTTAGTGAATAGATCTCCGAGTTCCGATGCTGATTTGGCGATGGCGTCGGCTTCGGTGTTTTCCTCTCTCGGGATTTGAATGATTTCCCATTGTCCTCCTTGTGCTTCCAGCTGTTGGAGCTGTGTTCTGACTTGTCCCAGATATTCGATCATCCCTGTTTCTTTGGCTTGATACTCTCCCTTGACTTGATTTACCACCAGCTGGGAGTCGCTATAGATCATTAGGATTTCCGTTCTTATTTCTAATGCGAGGCCGAGGCCTGCGATTAGGGCTTCGTACTCAGCTACATTGTTGCTGGCGGTGAATTGGATGTTTACTCCATATTCGATTCTGATTTTTCGAGTCCTTTGAGGATAGCTCCTGCTCCAGCTCCTTTTTCATTCGATGCTCCATCTACGTGAAGTTTCCATACCAAGGCTGGTTTGGGCTGGCCAGTCTCGGTTGGAGTTATTTCTGCTACAAAGTCTGCCAAAGCTTGTGCTTTTAGAGTCGGGCGAGGTTCGTATCTTATGTCGTGTTCGCTGAGTTGGATGGACCAGTGGACTAATCTTCCGGACGTTTCTGGTCGTTGGATTGCCTTTCGCAATGGTTGATTTGTTCTTACTACAACGTTGTGACTTTGGAAGTCGTATCTCAGCTTTTTGGCTGTGGTTAATACGGCCAGTGCCATTTTTTCGATCTCGGGGTATCGTGTCTCCGCGCCTTTTAGGACTCGACTAATGTAGTAGATTGGCTTCATTTCGTTGTCTTCTTCCCTCACCAGTACTGTTTCGATAGTCTCGTATGTGGTGCTGATGTATAGGTATAGCGTCTCCCCTTTCAGCGGTCTGCTGAGCAATGGGGGGGGGGGGTGACGAGGAACTTATTTATTTCTTCAAAAGCGTTCTCACAGTCTTCATTCCATTCAAATTTTTGTGTTCCTTTGAGGGCTTTGAAGAAAGGCAAGTATCTTTTTGCTGAGCAAGACATGAATCTACCGAGTGCTGTGATTCGCCCGTTGAGCTTTTGAACTTCGTTTATGTTTCTTGGTGCCTTCATGTCCATAATTGCTTTGATCTTCTCGGGGTTTGCCTCTATTCCTCTTTGAGATATCATGAATCCCAGGAATTTCCCGCCTTGTACACCGAACGTGCATTTGTCAGGGTTCAGCTTCATTCCGAACTTATTCAGTATGTTGAATGTTTCTTCAAGATCTTTGGCATGGGTTTCCTCATTCTCGCTTTTGATGATTAGGTCGTCTACATACACCTGGACTCGTTTTCCTATCTCGTCTTTGAACATGAAATTCATAAGCCTTTGGTACGTCGCTCCTGCGTTTTTCAAACCGAAAGGCATCGCCGTGTAGCAGTAAGTTCCTCCCTCCGTGATGAATGAAGTTTTTTCCTGGTCTTGCTCCTTCATCTGGATTTGGTGGTAGCCTTGGGCTGCGTCGGCCAGGCTATACATCGCGTGTCCAGCAGTAGAGTCCACGAGTTGATCGATGTCTGGGAGAGGGTAGCTATCTTTAGGACACGCTTTGTTTAGATCGGTGTAATCTACACACATTCTATTTTTTCCGTTGGCTTTCTTTACGATAACCACGTTAGCTACCCATTCGGGGTAGTGGACTTCTCGTATGAATCCCGCTTTCTCCAATTTTTCTACTTCTTCCGCGATTATTCTCTGTTTTTCTTCCGAGAACTTCCTTTTCTTTTGCTTCACAGGGTTCGCCGTTTCCGCTACATTTAGATCATGAGTAATGACTTGGGGATCTATTCCGACTATTTTTGACGCGTTAGCGGCGAAGGTTTTGACGTTCTTTTTCAGCATGGCCGTGATTTCGTTTTCGATCTTCGGGTTCATGGTTGCGCCGAGATTTACTCTTTTCTCCTTGTCGAGTTGGAGTTTCTTTGTTTCGCCTTCGGGTGCTGTTTCTTTTTCTTCGATGTCGTGATTAAGGATTTCTTCTATCGCCATTGTTTCGCCTGATTCCTTTATTGCTCGTTCATAGCACTTTTTCGCCTCGGCTCGGTTTCCTTGTATCGTGATAATTCCTTGTTTCGTTGGTATCTTCATGGTCAGTGCTTTTATGCTCGTCACGGCGGCTGAGTCGTGGAGGAAGGGTCTTCCCAGTATCGCGTTGTACGGCAAGTCGATTTCTACGACACTAAACCGTGTAGGTAATTCCTCGCTTTTCCTCGTTCTTCCTAGCTTGACATCGAGTGTAATTGTTCCATCTGGCTTAATTGGCGAGCCCCCAAATCCCACCACAGGTGTGGCATTTCTTTTCAGTTCTGCTGGTTCTCTTCCTAGGCTTTCGTAAGCCTTTCTTGTTATTAGGTTTATCGCGCTTCCTTCATCGATCAGAATTCTCTCAACGTTCCAGTGTTCGATGATCATGGCTACCACTAAAACTTCGTTATGTTCTTCAGCTATTCTCCCGAAATCTTCCCCGTCAAAAGTTACTGGAGGGGGAGTTGAGAATTCTGTTGCTTTCCGTTTTCTCTGTGACGTTTGTTTCTTCAGGTTTACTCTTTCAGAAGTCATCTTCTTCAATGAGATTTGTTTTTGAGTTCAGAAAAAGCTCCTTCTTTTGAAGTTTAGTTAAGCTTTTCCCACAGACGGCGCCAATTGATGGAGTCTGCCTTCTGAACCGGTGAGTAAGACCTGCAAAACAGGGTAGAAGCTAACCGGACGGTGGTTGTCCGATTAACTCTCCGATGCTAAAGTCAGTTTAGAGCTTTGAGCAGCGTTTTGTGTATATGAATGTAATTGTGATTCTAGGCATACCTCGTGCTCCTTTTATAGTAGTCGAATATACCTAGTAGAGTCGTATTAGGCAGGTGAATCCTACTTTGCAGGGATTCGGCGATATCGTAGGGATTCTCCTGATTTGTCGTGATCTACCTTAATCTGATAAGAGTCCTATTTAGGAACGTCTTCCTAAATAGTCTTATCTTCCTAAAGTAGAGCTTATCCTTCCATATATAGTATTTGTGTCCGAATAGGACAATACTTCCATTCTTGGTCGATTGCCCGAATCCCGGACCTAACGCGCTTTGGGCGGATCATGTGGGATTCGGTCTTCAATGGCATATCACCGAATCTTAAGGGATTCGGCGTATCTTCCATATCTTCGGATCTTCAGGGAGAGTCCGGTATCATCTGAGAGTGGATCTCCTGTGACTCGGCTCCATTATATTTACTGTAGGATTCGGTATCCATCAATAATGTAATAAAATTTATTTCTAATATTTGATTTAAATAAAAATTGTAAATCCAAAAAAAAAAGCATCTTAAATGATTTTTTTTATATATTTCAAACAACTATCGTGAACTAGTAGAAATATTAGTAAATAAATTTATTTTAACAATTTTTAATAAGTCAAACTGTTCTATACTAACCTCTTAGACTTCATAAACTAAATAGAAAATTTTAAAATTTATGTTAAAAGTGCCCAAATTTATGTGAAATATGTCTTAATTTACATGAATTATGCCTAATTTTACGTAAACTTGATTTTTTACTAAAAAAACTCACTCTCAAATAAAACATAAGAGATAGTTGAAATATTACAAAATAAACTCATTTTAAAAAATTTAAAAAAGTAAAAGTATTGAATAATAACATCTTGAACTCTGGATAACTAAATAAAAAAAATTAAAATATAAGTTAAAAGTGTTACTACAATTTACGCGAAATGTCATAATTTACGTGAATCATGTCCAATGTTACATGAAGTTAATTTTTCACTAAAAAAACTCACGCTCTCGAATAAAACACGGAAAATAGCGGAAATATTACAAAATAAACTCATTTTAACGATTTTTAAAAGTTAAAATATTCAATAATAATATCTTAGACTACGGGTAACTAAATAGGAAAATTTTAAATTTACGTGAAAGAACCCAATTAATGTGAAGTATGTGTTGGGTTTTCTAGGTTCATAACGCAGCGGAATTTCAAAAATTTATATAAAACCCAAACCAAGATCCATGTAATTCGACTTAATAGATTAATAACAGAATAAGTGCTTACTTGTATGTCGAATTCAACAGCAATGTAGGAAGGAAGGAGGTGGTTCACTTTGGTGATACCTGGCCTCGGATCAGAAACGCCTCCAAAAGAATGCGTCCTCTACGAGTATCCACACGGACAGACCTTAGCCAAAACTAGTGCTTGTGTGCTAGCACTATTGCTTCACAAGCAATTACGGATTTTAGTGATTTAGTGAATAATGAATTTCTTGTTATTCTCAAACCAATTGCTTAATGTGTATTTATAGTGATACAACAACACTAGGGTTTGAGACAAATTCAAATTTCAATCTCATTGCAATTCTACAAGTTTATGTTTATCAAAAACTCATTTTTGATAATCATCCATATATATTAATTACTATATTTATTATCTTCCAAAAAATAATAAATTAAGGAAAACACTTAATCACATTGGGCTTGTACAACCCATAACTGTTTTGGGCCTGTTCTTAGTGTGCGACCCTGTAGGTTCATATAACGTTGGCAGTAGGCCCGAAATTCCTATTTCAGCCCACAAGTCATAAGTGGCCTCTAGCAAGACATTATGACTACCCAAGTTATACGAATATCGACAATCCAATTTAACCATTTATAATAATATTTTAATCCCTTTGTCTCTCGATATCCAGATTGAATGTCATCCTTATAATATTCAATCATTAGTTTCTTGACTCTAAGTAGACTGAAAATGATAACTCTTTATCAATTCATTTAGGATGGCCATGCATTTCTTTCAGTTTATCTTCTTCAAGGGGCCCATAGATATCTTACTTAAATAAATGAGGGACAAATTCCTTCTCAGTCACTCACATTTCTCACATAGTTACTTTCATATCCAATGGCAATCTATTCCATTATCCTGTTAAAGATAATGTAAGACTGTATCAAAATATGAAATAGCTATGTAGAAATCCATGATGATTTCAAGGTCAAAGGATTATACTAATAGAACTGTAATGAGAATTACTTATGACAGTGATCTATGTAGTATTCTCACAGTGGGTCATCCAGTGCCTTATTTCTCAAATAGCACCTATGATTTGACTTGATATCTCATATACATGATTAGTAAAACATAATCATCAGTCAACATCATACTAGTCTCAATGTTCTATTAATACTAGGAATAGATGGTATATAATTCTTTTATTAAATCTAAGGGTTCTACTATCAAGTCACATACACTACAAGAAACTTGATTTTTGAAAACGTGAGTTGTCGTTGTGAAAACCTAAAATATGGTTGTTAAAAGTTTTTAACAACGACAAACGTGGTTGTGCGTGTTGGCGTAATGTAATGTTTTTTATAACGACTTTTTTTAAAAAATGGTCGTTGTTATAGGTTTTACAAAATATATAAGATTGGTTGTTAAAAGTTATTAGTAACTATAAAAAGTCGTTGTCAAAACATTATAATATTAATTATTATTTTAATATGTTATATAATTTGATAATTTTTATAATTTAAAATACAATTATTATTAAAATTTAATATTTTTTATTTTTTAATTGATATATTACAACAAAAGTAAAAATTATTTTTATAGTGAAGGGTGGGTTTCTTTTATAGTGAGAATGCATCATTCTCATTTCACTTATTTTCAATGTGGGATTTTAACTATTCCTTCTTTCTTTTAGCAACGAAATTATTTGTCGTTGTGAAATGATAATATTTAAAAACGACACATATTAAATCGTTGGTAAAGCAAATAATTTACAATGACATGATTAGTCGTTGTAAAATAATTATCTTTAAAAACGATATAAATTAAGTCGTTGCTAAAAGTATAACTTTTAATAATGATTTTATTAGGCGTTGTAAAATAATTGTATTTAAAAACGACATTAAAATAATCCTTATAAAAGGTATATATATTATAACGATTTTAATGGTCGTTATAATAGACCGTTGCTAAAATTCCTTTTCTTGTAGTGATACTTGATGACCTTAGAAAGAATTAACCATTCAAGTATTTTAATCATTAATATAAAATGATAAAAACTGCCAATCAATAAATAACAAAATGATAAAGTCAAAACATGGTCAAACATGATTGACCTAGTGCATATCACTAAAAGTATGTTCTAATTAATGCGAAATATGCCTCATTTTAGAATTTATTTTTTCTCTAAAAAAACTCACGGTCTCAAATATAATAGGAGAAATAAAGGGAAAATTACAAAAATGTGGTCATTGTAATTTTTGTATAGAGTTATATTATTTAAAAATGAAATTAAATTTTTTTCGGAAACAATTAGGACAAATTAAAGTTTACGCGAATTGTGCTCCATTTTACGTGAAATATGCCCCAATTTTACGTGACATATGCCATAATGTCCACGAAGTTGATTTATGAGCCAAAAATCACAAAGAATATAATCTTTTGAGAACATTTATAGGTTTTACTTATTTCAAACACATCGCGGAAAAAATTGCGGAAATATTTAAAAATTAGGTTATTGTAATGTTTTTATAGGGTTAAAGCATTAAAAAGTGAAATTTAAAAATTTAGCGGGAAAATAGGACAAATTCAAATTTACACGAAATGTGTCTCAATTTACATGAAATATGACATAATTTTCATGAAGTTGATTTATGAGTCAAAAATCACAAATAAACTAATGCTTTAAGAAAAAAATAATAATTTATGTGCTTTACTTGTATCAAACACATCACCAAAACAATTGCGGAAATATTTAAAAATTTGGTCATTGTAATGTTTTTTTTATAGACTTATATCATTTAAAAATAAAATTTAAAAGTTTGAGAAAAAATTATGAAAAATTCAAATTTACGCGAATTGTGCTTCATTTTATGTGAAATGTGCCCCATTTTTACGTGAAATATGCCATAATTTCCGTGAAGCTGATTTATGTGCCGAAAATAAGAAAAAGCCTAATGCTTTAAGAAAAAAATATTCATTTATGGGTTTTACTTATTTGAAACACATCACGGGGAAAAATGCGGGAATATTAAATTTTTTGGTCATTGTAATGTTTTTTATACAGTTGTATCATTTAAAAATAAAATTTAAAAGTTTGGGGAAAAATTAGGACAAATTCATTTATGCGAATTGTGCTCCATTTTACGTGAAATATGCCATAATTTCCGTGAAGTTGATTTATGAACCAAAAATCACAATAAATCTAATTCTTTAAGAAAAAATACAGGGCTTTTTACACAAACAACCAACTTTCTCTAATATTTTACTTTTATACAGGTCTAACTTTTGTATCTCTAAAATACGGTACACGGGTGAAATAATATCTTTTATACAGTTCACATATATACCCCTCCTCTCAAACAAACCCTCACAATTACAATTATTTTCTCTCTCCTCATATTTCTCTATCATCTCTCTCTCAACTCAAAATTTTACAAAGCTTCTACTTCTTCTTCTCCATAATCATCTTTGTTCATCTTTAGTGCAGTAGATCGGCATAGATCTGTTCTTTGCACTCCATCTCCGCCGTTCCACCTTTGCCGCTATCAAAGTCATTTTCTCCGCTCGTTTTTACTATCGCCATTTTTTTATTTTGATTTCATCAGATCTGAAGTTCATCGTTTCTATTCTTCTTCTTCGTTTTAGAGCTGCGATTTTTTTTTTACTTTTTTTTATAACAATAATTTTTCATCATTAAACATGTATAAATATTATCTTTTCATGTTATATAAAATGATTTTATGATTGTATGGAATAAAAATCTGTTATTTCTGCATTTTTACTGTGTTTGGTTGTATTTCTGCGTTTTTTAGTTCTGCAGTACGATTTGTTGATGATTTTTGATTGATGAATTATTGTAATGTTACAGTGTTGTTTATTTTATGTTGATATTGTGTTGATAATCTGTTGATATATTTTTTATTTTGACATTAACAAATAAGACAATATTGTTCGTGAAATAAACTAAAAATATAAAAATTAAACTGAAACTGGATAATTATAGGTTAACATTGAGGAAAAAGACAAATAATCATGTTGAATTATTGTAATGTTACAGTGTTGATATTGTGTTGATTTTCGGTTGATATTTTGTTGATTTTAGCGTTGGTGAAAAACCAATAATAATGTTAAATTATTGTAATGTTACAATGTTGATATCATGTTTATATCGTGTTGATGTTATGTTGATATTTAGTTGATTTTAGCATTAATAAAAAAACCACACTGTACGTGAAATAAAATAAAAAAATAAAAATTAAATTGAAAAAATGATGAAAAAATAAAAAATAAGTGTAAAAAAAGATTTAAAAAATTAAATTAGTTAGTTTATTAAATGTTGTTGATATTGTGTTGATTTTGTGTTGATATTAAAACTGACAAAAAATATCTAACAGTTAAAAAAAGTCAAAATTCAAAAAAAGTCAAAAAAATAAAAAAATAAAAAAATTTAAAATTTAAATATGTGATATATATTAAATGCAGGAATATAATGGTGAAAAAATAAATTAAAAATAATAAAAGAAAATATTAAAAAATAAGGATTAATATGGAAAGTAAAGTTTTTCAAAAAGTAGTATAAAAAAGAAAAGAAATTTGGTATGAAAAGTAAAGATTTAAAAAGGGTAGTAAAAAAGTAAATGATAGAGAAAAAACAGTATTTTATATAAAAAGCCCAAAAATATATTCATTTATTGGCTTTACTTATGTCAAACACATCACAAAAACAATTGCGAAAATACTAAAAAAAATTGTCATTATATTGTTTTTATAGACTTGTATCATTTAAAAATAAAATTTAAAACTTTGGGGAAAAATTAGGTCAAATTCAAATTTACGCGAATTGTGCTCTATTTTATGTGAAATATGCCATAATTTCCGTGAAGTTGATTTATGAGTCAAAAATCACAAAAGACCTAATTCTTTAAGAAAAAATATATTCATTTATGGGCTTTACTTATGTCAAACACATCACGGAAACAATTGCGGAAATACTAAAACATTTGGTCATTATAATGTTTTTTATAGACTTATATCATTTAAAAATAAAATTTAAAAGTTTGGGAAAAAATTAGGACAAATTCAAATTTACGCGGATTGTTCTCCATTTTACGTGTAATATGCTATAATTTCCACGAAGTTGATTTATGAGCCAAAAATCACAAAAAAACCTAATGCTTTAAGAACAAAATATTCATTTATGAGCTTTACTTGTGTCAAACACATCACGGAAACAATTGCGGAAATAGTAAAAAAATTAGTCATTGTAATGTTTTTATAGACTTATATCATTTAAAAATAAAATTTAAAAGTTTTGGGAAAAATTAGGAAAAATCAATTTACGCGAATTGTGCTCCCTTTTACGTGAAATGTGCCTAAATTTACGTGATATATGCCATAATTTCCGTGAAGTTGATTTATGAGCCAAAAATCACAAAGAAAAACTAATGCTTTAAAAAAAATTCATTTATGTGCTTTACTTGTATCAAACACATCACCAAAACAACTGCGGGAATATTAAAAAAATTAATCATTGTAATGTTTTTAATAGACTTATATTATTTACAAAATAAAAATTAAAAGTTTAGAAAAAAAATTATGAGAAATTCAAATTTACACGAATTATGCTTTATTTTACGTGAAATATGCCCCATTTTTACGTGAAATGTGCCATAATTTCCGTGAAGTTGATTTATGAGCCGAAAATCACAAAAAGTCTAATGCTTTACGAAAAAAATATATTCATTTATGGGTTTTACTTATTTCAAACACATCACGGGAAAAAATGCGGGAATATTAAATTTTTTGGTCATTGTAATGTTTTTTATACAGTTGTATCATTTAAAAATAAAATTTAAAAGGTTAGGGAAAAATTCATTTACGCGAATTGTGCTCCATTTTACGTGAAATATGCCATAATTTCCGTGAAGTTGATTTATGAGCCAAAAATCACAAAAAATCTAATTCTTTAAGAAAAAATATATTCATTTATGGGCTTTACTTATGTCAAACACATCACGGAAACTATTGCGGAAATACTAAAAAATTTGTCATTATATTGTTTTTTATAGACTTGTAACATTTAAAAATAAAATTTAAAAATTTGGGGGAAAATTAGGACAAATTTAAATTTACGCGAATTGCGCTCTATATTACGTGAAATATGCCATAATTTCCGTGAAGTTGATTTATGAGCCAAAAATCACAAAAAACCTAATTCTTTAAGAAAATATATATTCATTTATGGGCTTTATTTATGTCAAACACATCACGGAAACAATTGCGGAAATACTAAAACATTTGGTCATTATAATGTTTTTTTATAGACTTATATCATTTAAAAATAAAATTTAAAAGTTTGGGAAAAAATCAGGACAAATTCAAATTTACGCGGATTGTTCTCCATTTTACGTGTAATATGCTATGATTTCCATGAAGTTGATTTATCAGCCAAAAATCACAAAAAACCTAATGCTTTAAGAACAAAATATTCATTTATGAGTTTTACTTGTATCAAATACATCACGGGAACAATTGCGGAAATACTAAAAAATTTGGTCATTGTAATGTTTTTATAGACTTATATCATTTAAAAATAAAATTTAAAAGTTTGGAAAAAAATTAGGACAAATTCAAATTGACGCGGATTGTTCTCCATTTTACGTGTAATATGCTATAATTTCCATGAAGTTGATTTATCAGCCAAAAATCACAAAAACCTAATTCTTTAAGAACAAAATATTCATTTATGATCTTTACTTGTGTCAAATACATCACGGAAACAATTGCGGAAATACTAAAAAAATTTGTCATTGTAATGTTTTTATAGACTTATATCATTTAAAAATAAAATTTAAAAGTTTTGGGAAAAATTAGGAAAATTCAAATTTACGCGAATTGTGCTCCCTTTTACGTCAAATGTGCCTAAGTTTACGTGATATATGCCATAATTTCCGTGAAGTTGATTTATGAGCCAAAACTCACAAAGAAAAACTAATGCTTTAAAAAATATTTATTTATGTGCTTTACTTTGTATCAAACACATCACCAAAACAATTGCGGGAATATTAAAAAATTTAATCATTGTAATGTTTTTAATAGATTTATATTATTTACAAAATAAAAATTAAAAGTTTGGAAAAAAAATTATGACAAACAACATCCAAATAAAACAAGTATTCGTCAAAATTGATATAACAAAAAATAACATTTTAATAAATTTAAAAATTAAAAATATACACTATTTTTAGTTAACAAACGTTTTCAATGAAAAATATACATATTTAGTTCAAAATGAGTATATACCTTGAATGATGCCATATGCTCCATCTTTGTTTCAGAAGTTAATTCAACGACTTCGTTATCAATCATTGTTCTGCGCAATAAATATATTGATAATTAACTCAACAAAATTAATTAAATATTTGTAGAAATACTACACTTCCATCACCATATTACCAAAAAAAATAATATGTCATAATAATAAAGTTTTAAAAAAATAAATAATGAAAAGTCATAATATTATGGTTTAAAAAAGCTTAGTAGTATAATCTCAACAATAATTCTTTTATAAATCTAACTAACAAATAATACTATCATTATGGCATGACATTACACAAGAAGCACTATAAAGAGAAACCAACAAATGGGTATATAAGTTACTTTAAGAATAATTCTTTCTGGACAAGTTCAAAGTCGAGGTAAGTTTCTAATCTCGTCGAGTATTTAACCTTATAAGAGTTTAAACTACTAAATAAATGTTTCTACTCGAGGTAAGCAGTATATTCGACGAGTTTATTGCTTACCCCGAGTAAAAACAAAACTGCGGTAGTTTATACTCGGGGTAAGGTTACCAACTCGACGAGTATTGAACCTCACCCCGAGTAGAAGCATCTGCAGATATGTTCCTACTCGAGGTAACCAGTTTACTCGCAGAGTATACCAGTTACCTCGTGTAAAAACATATCTGTATAAGTTTTTACTCGCCATAAGGTTACATACTCGTCGAATATTACAACTTACCTCAAGTATAAACTTCTGCAAATAACTGAGAGACATTAAGATTTAACAAAATATAGTTGCGGCAATAATGTACTTTAATTGAAGACTAAATTTGCAATTTGTTTGATAAATTTCTGCAACTCTACAACATTGAATTTAAAAAAGAACACATTTTTTTTAAATTTTCAGCAATATGTTTTAAATTATAAAGAAACAAAACAACGAATAAAAGAATCAAATAAATTTACCTATGCATCAAATGGTGGAAAGAAAAATTATGATTATCCGTAGATATGAAAAAATGGCAGAAAAGGATAGCGGCAACAAAGCAAACGAATCAAATACTTAATCTGAGAATTAAGATTGATATAGAAACCCAATCAACAAAAGCAACGTTATCACTCAAAAGATTCCTAGAAGACCCGGTTGTTTGTAATTAAAAGCAGAATACCTGATGATTATATGAAACGTAGATCGATTACAAGTCAGGTTGCTGAGATTTGTAAGAAATAGCTGTTGAAATTTTTGTGAATGAAAAAGCTGAGTTGATTAAGAACGATATAGAGTTTTGATACCGTGATTAAATGGTTATTTAAATTACCAATTTAATAGGTAATAGGTCACCTTTTAATTTTTATTTTAATGGTGCAGATTAGATTTTTTAGATCAATGGCTAATATTAAAACCAAGTAAGATACTTTGTTTTTTTTTTGGCAAAATAGCAATTGTATTAATTTCGGTAAATAGAAGTACATAATGTTTGTGAGAACTAGATAACAGAGATTACAATAATAACTCCTAAAAAGGAGGCTTTAAGGACTTATTAGCCACTTCATGGGCCATCCAAGTACACATTCGCTTAACATATGCAAAGTAAGCGAACGGTATAAAATTATGACTTCTATTATTGATGGAATATCTTTCTCGACTTATTCCAGTGTCTTGACAACTTCGGATGATATAATTCCTGAAAGACAATGAGAACTATAATAAGTGATAAAATTCAAAATTTTCATACAAATCATACCAACGACTGTTACAATATTATAGCTGCATCAGAACTTATCTTGAACGTTGCAGACGGTAGAGGCCTTCATCAACGTACTTTAACCTCACAAGGAGTACAATATCCTCACAGGGAGTATGAAATCTCACAAGGAGTACTTTAACCTCACAAGGAGTACTTTAACTTCACAAATTGAAATGACAAATTTTACCTACTATATACTATATTTAAATATTTGTATAATTATATATTATTTTTTACTCTAGTTAGATCTCATATTTAGTAGGTAATTTCAACTAAGGATGGTTTTTTGTTCATTATATTCAAAATGAATAATTAGCCAAACAAAATTCATATTATAGATCATTTAAAATGATTTAAAAATATAATTATGGACAAATAAATTAAAAAATTTGAGTTAAAGAGAGAGAAGAATTGCGTACTTGGATCAATTAAACATACTTAAACATCCAATTAATTTGTTTGAAGTTAAAAACCAATATTTCCTTATAATGGATTAAACATTCAAGAAATTTGATTTTTTGTTAAGGGATGAATCATCCACTGTTGCCAGCAAGAATTAAAACAGTAAAAAAACACAATTCTTAATTTCATAATTAATTAACACATTTTTATATAAAAAAACAAAAAAGAACATGAAACTAGCATTTTGAATAGATGAGGAGAAAACAAAAGGATGAATCATACATTATTGAAAGAAGAAAAAGTTTACTTGTTTTTTTTTTGAAATAATTCCTATTATATTTATCAAACAATAACTGCCAATGTGTTTGTCAAACAATAACTGCCACTGTTCACATTTCTTAAATTCAAAATGTCTATTCGAATGGAATATATCCATTGAGCAAACAAATTATGAAGTTGGTGTTGTGAGCTTTTCAATGAATTACTATGAATGATGAAGATGGCTTGATGACAACGGTTACTTCTGAGAGAAAAAAATATATCGCATGATGATGACGGTGAATTCAGAGAGGATATGCTTGTATAACCATTTGTACAGTTGCAACTTTTTTTTTAAACACTTAAAAAATTGTTAACAGTAAAAAAGGACGAGGACATGTTGTTAAAGAATTCAAACAAACATACCTTGACGTTTATGGCCATCATCGATTAGAAGAATTAGTTTGATTCTTTTGATATATCACATATTCATAAAAAAAACAACAAATTATAGCAAATTGGAAGCGGTTATCATCATTTGGAAGCAGTTATCATCATCTCCATACCCATTTTAAGAACAGAGTTTTGGAATCCTACACTCACTACAGAGTTTGATACCCGGACTATGCAGAGAGTTTGGATTTTTTAAGGAATGAATAGAGAAACAAGAATAAATAATGAAGAAGAAAACAATTGAATACCAAGTGCATGATTTGACAAATCAGATTCTCTACTCTTATCTCCATCTCAACAGACAAACTCATTTCTCACAATTTTCAGATATGAGAAAAGAGTTATTTTATTTTTATCATTAAAATCAGAAATAATGCTTTATATTAAAATTCTAATCATGCAATTCTATATATTATTGCTATAATTGTAAACAGGACTATAAAATTCAGATTTTTTAAAAAGAGAAAAATTACTTATCTTTGTCATAGTTCTAAAAGATTTGAGGATTGAAAGTTGTTTAAGGCATTCGACATAATCGTCATCCTCGTACATGAACCATGTTTAAGTAAGATATTTTGCTAAAAAAACAAAGTATCTGTAAAAGGACCCAATATAAAAGATAACCTAAAAACACAACAGTGCTTTTGGGTTCAATCCTTCTTCCACCGCTTTATGTTTTTGGTTTTCCTTTTTCGTTAATTCCTCTTATGCCTCATACAAAAGCCCACCATTTTCTATTTAATTTCGATAAAACCAGTACAAATTTCACATTTTTGGGATTTTGTCTTTATATAAATACTGCATTGATTAAAAAGCCATCTTCTCAAATTTAATTTCAAAAAAAAAGCCTCTATATATTTACAAACTTCAGGGGTTGTTTTACTAAAATAGCATTATGCAAGAGAAGTTTGTGTTAGTAAATTTTTTTTTAAAGTACTGCCAGTTTTTATTGAATAATAAATTACAATGTAATAATATACCTATTTGTATAATATAATATATATAATAAAGAATTGGTTATCTTATATTTGTTCAATATATACTTCTAAAAAAATAAATATATATTTTCAACTACAATTTAATTTTGATTATAGATCTTAAAAATATATATATAAATAACAAATTTTAAAAAAGCTTAATTACTTAAAAAAAACCCACCTTAAACTTTTTTTCGTTTATACTCTGATCTTATAAAAAAATCATTTGTACCCAATTTTGAGTTTTTAGGTTTCATCTCTACCCAAAAGTACTAAACTTGCCTCTTTTCACTTATAAAAAAGTAAGATAATCCTTCAATTTATATTTATATACTAATTAGACGTATGATATAACCTTTTATTTAATTGTTTTTAATTTTTTCATCTTTTAATTCATTAAATTATCAATTATATTTTTTTATTGGGTATAAATGAAACCTAAAAACTCAAAATTGGGTACAAATGAATTTTTTACAAGATCAGGGTATAAATGAAAAAAAGTTTAAGGTGGGATCTTTTTAAGTAATTAGGCCTTTTAAAAATTTGTTTCATGTCAAAGTAATATTCTATTATATTTATACTAATTATTATTAATATTTATTTGTTATAATTAATATTCTTAAATTGACTGTCAGCATTATAGTTCAATAGAATTATAATTTGTTATTATTACAATATGAATTTTTTTATGATCCTTGAAATGCATGCATAGTAATTAGTTAATTAAGCCTATGTAGGGGTAAATATATACTAAATTTGAGAGTGGGGACCTAACAAAATAACTGAATTTCGCCACTGATATTTTGTAATTTATACGTAATCCTAGTTATGAAAATAATTTGCCAGAAACAACGCGAGGGTAACATCGAGAATAGTACTAGTATCATATAAACTAATATAATTCTCTTGAATACATTGAGAAATCAAAAGAACATGCAAAATCAATCATTTTTTAGTTTTGTTTTTATAATACCAGTAACTTCTTTAAAAAAGAAACAATTACATGAATAAGTGATAACATGGGGAGACGCAACATCGAGAATCATAAGTACGATTAGGTCCCATAAAATACTAAGTATATTTCTAAAATCGAATCAAAAACCGAACCGAAAATATCCGTTGAATATTGACATTTTCCGAATCGAAACTTACCGAAATTTTTATTAGCACGGTTCTGGATCTTAAATTGATAACCGTATCAAGAACCGTACCGAATCGTACCGAACCGAAAAACTGATTTTATAACCGAAAAATCGAAATTATATATGGGTGTTGTTAGCTAGCATATATCATCTTATAAGAATAGAGTATGGTATAGAACAACCAGTATATAATAAGGAGGTGGGCCTAATGTCTTGAGCCTTGAAATTTGAATTCTGAAAACCTCATTTTGTAGTGGTCACGATTGTGACCTCCTCTTTAAGTTGGAGTCACGATCGTGACATGCCTTCCTGGGGAGGGCTCTGATACGCATAATTTATATAGGGTTTTTCCAAGTATTTGATATAGTATTATTGCATATTTTTGAGGATATTATGCTTGGAAAGGTGTTTATTTTGTAGGTTTATGCATATGGAGTGAAGCGTAGCAATTTGGAGCAAATCGGAGAAAAGCTGGAAAAAGTGCCTAGTTCCTCGAAAGTGTCTAGTTCCCAGAAACCAAGCACTATTGAGGAACTGGCCCGTATTAATTTCTGCGAATCCTTTGTGGCCAATTCCTCAAAAGTGCTGAGTTCCTAGGAACCAGGCACTATTAAGGAACTGGCTCGGATTACCTACGAACCTAAAACGTGAAAATCCTTTTTCTATGCGGATTTGGACCCGATTTCAACTACAACTCTTGCAACACATCAAGGATTCTTCCACTATATAAAGACATCTCAAGATCATGTATTCTATCTATTTTTTCATTATTTTCTTTTCTACAAACAATTTGTAGAATGGTTAATTTCGTTTTAGTCCTTAGTTTTATTTTAAGACTTAAATCTTCGAAGCTTTGATTCAAAGGCTTGTGTTCCGAATAATTCCAGGTTTTTATGCAAGTATTTTTATTTCAATTTCTTGTTTTAATTATGTTTATTATTGATTGCTTAGTTAATTCAAATATGTCTAGCTAAATTTCTTGACTTGGAATATTGTGAGTAGTATGGATGCTAGATTTAAATTATGAAAACTAATTTCTATATCTTTCTTTGTTAATGCAATCCTTCGTTATTAAGAGTAATGCTTGCGATTAATTGGCCAATAATTACATGAACTTAGATTAAATTGTGAGGAGGGGACTTAAGCAATTTAATTGGAAAAGAGTAACCAAGGCATAATTACAAAATATGTGTCCGACCATCATGTTTGCGTTATGTGGTCTATGTGGATAACTAATCGATAATGCGTTGTTTATAAATTGCCGTTTATCTTCTATCGTTCTGTAAACCGTGACAGTAAGGGTGATTCGGGATAACGGGTTGTAACCAATAGGCTAGCAATAGTATAGGAATATTGAGCTAGTATCTTCGATCTATCCTCCATTGCATGTAACAATTAAAATTGATTAATATAAGTTAGATTTGTAAGGCATCGATAATCCATACGAAAGCAATATTCTGAGTTATTTGTCGTTATTGTTTAATCCTTAGATTATTATTTTCTGTTTTTATTAGTTTTAATTAAAATCACACAAACCTTATTTTTGTTAGTTCAAATAATTCTTAATTAACTATTTTGGTACTAAATTCAATTCCTCGTGGGTTCGACTTTTACTTATCATTATATTACTTGATTTATCGACATCGTAAACTTGCAATTTTGTGTATCAAGCTCGGTATAAATCTTTGTATTGGTCACGATCATGACCTTCCCCTGGCTGAGGGTCACGGTCGTGACATGCCTAAATTAGACATCTCCATCATTTCCTTGCTCCGAGACTTTGCCGCAAAGATTGTTTGACGATTTTTTCACTTTCTTAGGCCAAATACGCTCCAATACGCTCCAATGTCCTGAAAAGTTCAAGCACATAATAAGGGACACAAACACCTCAAAATGCAAGATAAATACAATAAAACGTAGTGAAACGACTCGAGTAAATATGAGTATTTTACTTCTATCAGGGCTCGTATCGGATGTCATGTTCACTTAGTTGGATGGACCAATGGATGAGCCGTCCAGAGGTTTCGGGTCTTTGTATCGCCTTCCGCAGGGGTTGGTTCGTCTTTACTATCACACTGTGGCTCTGGAAGTAGAATTTTAGTTTTTCGTCGTTGTTACAATGGCTAATGCCATTTTCTCTATCTCGGGATATCTGGTTTCAGCTCCTTTCAATATCCGGCTAATGTAGTAAATTGGCTTCAGTTCTCCCTCTTCTTCCCTTACCAGCAATGTTCCTATCATTTATTTTCTCGCGCAAATGTACAAGTAGAGCATTCTCCTTTCAGTGGTCGACTTAAAAGTGATGGCGAAATTAAAAAGTTTTTCAACTCTTCAAACGCTTATTGGCATTCTTCGTTCCAATTAAATTTTTGTGATCCTTTAAGAGCTTTGGAGAATGGCAGACATCTTTTTGTCGAGCAAGATATGAATCTTCCGAGGGCAGTTATTCGCCCATTAAGTTTTTGGATTTCGTGTATGTTCTTGGGCGGTTTCATGTCTATTATTGCTTTGATCTTCTCAGGGTTCGCCTCTATTCCACTTCAGGATATCATAAATCCCAAGAATTTTCTTTCTTGTACTCTGAATGTGCACTTGTCTGGGTTCAGCTTCATTCTGAATTTGTTTGAACGTTTCTTCCAAGTCTTTTGCATGATTTTTTGCTTTCTCGCTCTTGATGATTAGATCATCCACATATACTTGGACTCGCTTTTCGATCTTGTCTTTGAACATGAAGTTCATCAGCCTCTGATAAGTTTCTCCCGCGTTCTTCAATTCGAATGGTATTGTTGTATACCAGTAGGTTCCACCTTCCGTGATGAATAACGTTTGCTCTTGATCCTCTTGCTTCATCGGTATTTGGTGATAGCCCTGGGCGGCGTCTGCTAGGTTGTACATCGCGTGTCCCGCCGTTAAATCGACCAATTGATCTATATCGAGCAGAGGGTAACTATCGTTCGGGAAAACTTTGTTCAAGTTAGTGTAATCCACGCATATCACCACGTTGGCCACCCATTCAGGGTAGTGTACGTCTCTAATGAATCCGACCGTTTTGAGTTTCTCGACTTCGTCAGCTATTATTTTTTGCTTTTGTTCAGAGAATTTTCTTTTCTTTTTCCTTACGGGGTTCGACCTTTCGGCCACGTTCAACTCGTGGGCTATGATATGCAAATTTATCCTTACGAATTATGAGGCTTTTGAGGCGAACGTTCCAATGTTCCTTTTCAGCATTGCCACAATCTCCTCTTCATATTTGGGGTCTATGTCCACTCCCAAGTTCACCTTCTTCTCCTTGTTTAGTTCTATTTTTTTCATCTAGCCATTGGGGGCGCTTTCTTTTTCTTCTATGTCACGGTTCAGGATCTCTCTGATCGACATTGTTTCGAAGGAATCTCGTACAAACTTATCGTAACACTACTTTGCGCTGGTTTGGTTTCCTTGTATTGTGATGATCCCTTTTTTTGTGGGTATCTTCATCGTGAGGGATTTTATGCTCGTTATTGCGGCCGAGTCATGGATGAATGGTCTCCCCGGAATTGCATTATATGGTAGATCGATATCTACGATGCTGAATTGCGTAGGTAGTTCTTCGTCTCTTCTCTTCCTTCCCAATTTAACGTCTAGAATGATTGCTCCCATGGGTCTGATAGGGGATCCGCCGAATCCTGTTACTGGGATGGTGTTTCTTTTAAGTTATGCAGGAACTCTTCCGAGACTCTCGTATGCTTTTCTTGTCATTAGGTTAATTGCGCTCCCCTCATCAATTAGTATCCTCTCCACATTCCAGTGTTCGATTATCATATCTACAACCAGAGCCTCATTATGGGCTTGATTGATTCTCCCAAAATCCTCGTTGTCAAAGGTTACTGGCGGCAATATTCTGGGTTCCTGCATCTTTTGTTTTTTCTTCGGTGGATAGCGATGCGTACTGATCAGTTTACTCTGTAGGTTTGATCCATCAGAAGTCATTCCTTCAATAAAATATTTGTTTTTAAGTTCAGAAAAAGCTTCTTCTTATTCGAAGTATCATAACTTTTTTCCACAGACGGCGCCAATTGATGGAGTCTCCCTTCTGATCCGGTCGATAACATGCAAAACAGCATAGAAACTAACCGGACAGCTGTGGTCCGCTTAATTCTCTGTTGTTTAAGTCAGTTTAGACTTGAGCAACGTTTTGAGTATATGAATGTAATTGTGTTTTGAGACATACCTCAAACTCTTTATATAATAGTTGACTGAATACCTAGTAGACTTCAAATAGGAAAAAGATTCCTATTTAGTAGGATTTGAGATTGAATAGGAAAGAGATCCCTTATTCAAGTGAAAGTCTTATTCATGAATATCTTCCTGAACAAACTTATCTTCTTAAATAGGGTTTGTGCCCAAATAGGAAAGATATTGCGTAGATTCGGTTCTTAAGCGAATCCCTCAGGCGACGCGCTTTATCCTAGTCTTCAAGGATTCTAGCTCATCCTGGGGATTTAGATGATTCTTCTTTTGATCTTCGGGCAAATCGAATTCCATGAATTCGACTGCCGATATTGTTTGGCTCTTACCTTTTAGGCAGAGCTGATATTCTCTTGGAGAGTACATCTCATGCGATAGATTCGGTATCTATCACTAACTATTAAAATATTTATTGAATATTTATAAATTTATTTAGACTTTGCTTAAAAATAGTTATTTTATTACTAGTATGAAGATAAAAAAATTATTGATATTTATTAATATATAAAGATTATTAAGTTAATTTAATAAAAAATTTAAAGAAAGTTGTTATAAATAGCCTACTTGAATAATTTAACCTAAATATAATATGTGTTATCAATGGCGGAATAAGAAAGTTGATTAACATGGGGCAAAAATATTTTCTTAGTTGAACTATATACGTTGTTTAAATATTTTGCCAGACCGAATGACAAATTGTTAATATTTAGTTTTTTAATTGTTTTGGACCAAATGATAATTCGTTTGGCTCATTTTTTTTTTTCAGTTCTCTTAAAATAATCATCCGATGCTCATATAGTCGTCCCATTGTATTATTGAATACTACCGATACGAGATTTATATAATTCATTTTCATATAACTACTATTAATTTAAAAAATTTGACTGCATATTTATGAGTATTTTGATTCATATAAATTCGGATTAAATATATTTTTTGGATTAACTTTTCATAAAATAAGAAAGTAAAGAATGTGCAACTTATAAACTATAGTATGGGTTTATAAATTATTAGAATATCGAAAGAAAAAAAACTAATTGAATAAGTGAATGATGAATCATATTATATGTCATCTCAGTTGCTTCTGGGGACAAAAATCTGAGTAATAATTATCCCAATCTATCAATAGCCGCCTCCTATCCTTTTTGTTTTTAATTAAAAAATTAAATTTGGTCACCGCTAATTAATTTTATTGATCGAGGGTGGACCATCTTCTTTCGTTAATTTTTGTATATAATTTTTTGAACAAAAAATTTTATGCTGTCTAGACAGCAGAAAATTCCTACAACATGGCATGTGGCAGCCTCTTATAGGCTGATGAACATGCTGCACTCTCTTCCTATTAAAAGATCAAGAAATCAGTTTAGTGCTAGTTAATTAACTAATTTACCTATTACAATTTTAAAAACTGCCACATATCATTTATTGTCTATTTCTATTCCCAATTAATTAACTGGTTTAATATTAGTTTTTTCTTGAGAGAGTTTCATATCAGTTAATTAACTAGTTCAGTTTATGCATAAAAGATGATGAAAATAAATTTTTTTCATTGTAGCAATATTTACTTTTCAGTAAAATTGTTGCAACCTTTTTTACCAAATGAACCCTTGAAATTCAAAATGAAGCCAATAACATATCATTTCTTTTACACCAAGCCAAAATAGTTGCAACCATTTTTGCTAAAGGACCAACATAAATAAACCATAACCATTTGATGGTGGTTAATAATTAGCATATGCATAATACCAATAATCATAAAGAACACAAGTTGAAAAGACAGTAATCAGCTTTCTCTATAATTGTTTGACCTAATGATTATTCTTTAGGTATGCATAACCCAATTACTAATCCCTAAAAAATTAAACAAAATTGATGGCGGATGCTTTGAGTTTATGATAAGTTTGTAAATTAAAATTGTTTTTTTTAAGCTAGATAATGAAATTAAGTTATACTAATGTGGCATTCTAATGTGGCTTTGTTGGAAGTGCTTTAATTGGTTGTCCTCAAAATTAAGGGCAATTGCAGGTAAGAGAAGTGGAATAATTTTGTTTTTAACATGGTTGTCAAATCCGAACCGGACCGGCCGGTTCGACCAGAAAACCCTCGAACCGGCCATATCAACGGTTCGGGTTGCACTAAAAACTCTTATAATTACAAACCCGCGGTTTTTTAATCGAACCGGCCGGATAACCGCTGAATTGGACCAATTAACCGGTCAAGTAACCGGAAAACCCGGTCCGGTTCGGTCAATCACTTAAAAACCCAAGCCCTTATTAAAAAAAATAGGGAATTTAAATGTCATTGCTGGGATTTGAGCCTTGATTGTTTAATACTCCCTCCGTCCCATTTAAGAAGGGACATATTCCATTTTTATTTGTCCCACTTAAAAAGGTCATATCGTGTTTTTTGTGCCAATTTATATGAATTTTCCTTTTTTACCCCCTTTTCTCTTTCCATAATTAATGACTATTAGTCTATACACAAAATATAACACTATCATAAATAGGGGTAAAATAAGAAAACACTATAGTAATTAATGTTTTCTTAATATATGTGAAAAAGTCATTTGTCCCTTCTTAAACGGGATGGAGGGAGTATTTTTAGTGGAAGCATTCAATACCACCAAGCTAACTTATTATTTATGTCTATGTTTCTTATTATATAATATATATAATTATTAATAGTTATAATTTTTTATTTTATTATTTTTATAATACGGGTTTAATTCCGGTTGAACCCTTGACCCTCTAGTCTCACCGATTTTATCACCGGGCCGGGTTTGACAACCATGGTTTTTAAAGAACTTGTCAAAAAAAGCTATCGAACATAACAAAGGAAATATTGAGATGCGGATGTTTAATATTCGTCTAAAATTCTACTCCTTCCGTCTCAAAACAATAGTTCACTTTCTTTTTTTCACACAGTTTAAAAAACACAATCAGTGCCATGTTGCAGGAATTTCTTGCTGTTTAGACAGTAGGAAATTTTTGTTTTAATTTTTTTATTTAATAAGCACAGATTTTAAATCTATGTTGTTTCTTATTTTGGATTTTGAATATATTTTTTATATAACCGTTGATCGAATTGTACCCTTATATTTTTTATTAATAAAATATTCCTTTTAAAAAAAATCATATATCATCTTATCACATTGAGGTTCAAATATTTATATTATATCTATTTATGAAGCATCATTCTTTTTTACCAAAATGCCATTTCATATGCCCAAAAGGAGCAAAATCACCCTATAAATATTCTTTTTAAAATACATTAAAAAAAATTAAAATTGAATATATTTTCAGCGAATTAGTTAAATTGTGTCCGATTTACAACTTTTTGGATAGATTAAAAAAAATTAAAAAAATTTGGCCAAATTAGGCCAAATTAGGCCTTTTTTTCAAAACCTAAATGCCATATCATATGTACGAAATGAACAAATGCATCCTATAAATATCCTTCTTATGTGTCTCTAGTTTCACCACAGCAAAGATAATCAAACTACGTACAATCTTAGATCTAGTGTTTTTATTAATTACTTTTATTTTAAAAAGGATACATATCATGGCCGCAGTGACTCATGAAAAAGAGATTGCCACTGCAATCCCAGTAGCTAAAATGTTCAAGGTTTTTGTGCTTGAAGCTGCCACCATTATGTCTAAGATCGTGCCTCAGGTAATCAAGAACGTTGAGATTCTTGAAGGAAATGGAGGGCCAGGATCCATTATCAAGACTACATTTGTTGAAGGTAATACGTTCTATAATGGAGGCATGGAATATAAGTATATGAAGAATAAGATCGACGTGATAGATAGCGAGAATTTCGTATACTCATACACTACAATTGAGGGTGATCCATGGATGGAGTCACTCGACAGGGTCTCTTATGATGTCAAAATAGCGGCTTCTGCCGATGGAGGATCCATTTGCAAGAGCACCATCAGCTACTTCCCGAAGGGCGACGCAGTGATCGATGAGCGCCAAATCAACGACGATCAAGAAACGATGATGGCCATGGGCATGTTCAAAGCTGTTGAAGCCTATGTTTTGGCCTATCCAGATGCTTAAATCAACTCTATCACTATGTTTCTTGTATTCTGTCATGCATAAGTAACTACTTTTCTGTTGCTAATATATGTTGCAAATGGTGTGTCGGTTGTTATTGCTTAATTATTGTGTTTAAACGTTATATATAAAATGAAATAAATTGAATATTGTATTTGATGTGTTACTAGATAGTTTATTTTAGGATGAACCAAAAAAATATTAAAAAAAAATTGAGTATAGAAATGCATTTTTAGGTTTATTTATACTGCATTAATTAAAGATTAAATTTTTAGTAAATTTATGCTCTCGGTTAAAAATCAACACGTCAGGACATATCAATCTTGTAATGCATCAGATCGTTTCTACACCATGTCTTAGAACAATATGATATTTGCTCTTTATTAGAATTGTCGAAATAGGTCATAATACACTAACCCGATTGTCAAACACGTAAAATTGACCAATCAGTGTTTTTAACAGATTTGTGGCGAAGATCTATCAATCCGTTTATGATAGAAAATAAATAAGTCTTGTCATGGAATGATAAGCGTTATGCATCAAACTACTAGGTCGTGAATTCGAATTCTTTCATAAGCGCTCCTCCTCCTTAATTATATAAAAAACAAAAATCAAACCAAACTCTGCAGCAGACCAACTAAATGCCTTTCCAAATATCTGACTAAAACTAGTATATTTTGTGAACATCATGTGTATAATTTATAAAATTATCATGTATCTAAAGATATTTCTAATATATTTTAGTATTATTCTAAAGTGTATTTACAAATATATGAAGAATATATGTATACCATTTACTTATATCTGAAATGTAGTCATAGCATATTTCTAGTAAATTGTATGTGCTGCATTTATTTAAAAGGGATTATTACTGTTTATCCCTCATGATATTGGACTATAATTATTAGTTTCTCTATGAGTTTTAAAAAATCAACCGTTTATTCCTTGATTTTATTTAAATTAATTACTACTCTCCATACGTTAGTTATATGGTCCGTTTATTATAATTAAAAATTTAATTTTGCCCATAAACTTATTTTTCTTTCAAAAATTCATAGTCATAAAATAAAAACAATCCAAATTAGTTTTATTGTTTGTTTATAATGATTCGATAAATTGTAAAATATTTGTATAATTATTTTCCAACATGTTTAATAAAAAATTAAAATTAAATATGTTTAATAAAAATTTAAAATTAAAATATTTTTAATTTTTAGTTTAAAATGAATCATACATGATCTATTTTATTTAAATTGAATTTACAAATTTTAGAGTATAATTTGTTTATAATATAATTTGATGCTAGGGGGTAAATAATATTTATCCCTACTTAAAAATGAAGCCACCTCCAAAAATGAAGTGTTTAAAGTGTTGGATTAAAAAATAAATGTCAAAAATTGTGTGAGATAATATTTGTTTTTATTTCATATAAGAAATTATATCTCAAACAGTTTAGATGCATTTCAGACACATCTTAAAAACAATGCAGATAGAAACAATATGCTAGTTTCCTTTTACAATTAATACCATTAACTACAAAATAAAAAAAAGGAACAAAATATAGAATTCTACGAACAATAACATATTTATTGATATTATAGAATGCTTATAAGATCCACAAATGATATATCTCTAAGAAAATATTGACATGATTCTCAGATGCATAAAAATACATATATTGTACAAATTTAATAATTAAAATGTACAAAAACTAATATAATAATATGTTCAATTTTATAAAAAGATAAAAATGAATTTACAAAATTCAATAACACGCTTTTAAAATGTTGAAAACATTAAAGAATCTGAATTTTAAGAAATGATTTTAGATCAAATAAAAAAAATAGATAAGCACTATATAGAATTAGGAAAAATTATTGCACACAACCGTTGCGCCATGTCATTCGTGCAACAAACCAATTGTGCGTTAGCCATGTGGAAAATTGAATGATAACAAAAATAAGTAATATTAAAAGATTCCCTATCGCAAATGCTCATTGGCTTGATGTAAAAATGACGTGGCGTAACGGTTGCATGGGATAAACACTCTAGAATTAGTTCTTTTCCTAGCGTCTCTAACAAAAGGAGAAGTTGGAGCGAATAAAAGAAGCAAAAATAAATATGAAAAAGAGTAAGAAATGAGCAAAGAAAATATGGTGGCTTTTAAAATATTTCAAAATAATAAGTAGACATAAAAATAGAGGGATTTCCTAAACTACTCTATTTTCTTTTTATTTATAATTTTAAATTATTTCTTTTATCTTTATTTTTTTAGCTTTTTGTTTTTGAAAAATACTTTTTTTTTTAAATTTCACAAATACCTTTTTCCATTTTTAATAATTTATTCTCATTTTTTATAAAAAAATTTCTAATATTCTTTAGTGTAATTATGGTGTATTATAGTGAATCGATTGTATTTTTTTAGTGTAACTATGATGTTTTTATAATGTAATAATATATATACAATGTATTTATGGTATTTTTGTAGTGTTTTTATGGTGTATACCATAAAAATTTCAAATACACCATAAACACTGCAAATACACCATAAACACTGTAAGTGCATCATGGATATATTAAAAAAACGACAGAATTACACTAAAAAAACATGGATACACCGAAAAACACCAGAAATACATTATAAATACACCATATCGTAAATACATGATAAAAACACTGCAAATGCACCATTAATCAATTCCGTCTTTAGAAAATCAGTAGCATTAAAATAAATAAATAAATCTATAAATAAGAGAAAGACAAAATATTTATATGAATAATATAACAATTTTATAACCAAAAAAATCATATATCTACAATAATTTATTTGCAAAATGTTTAAATCATCAGAAAAAAAATCTAAATAGTTACAAAAATTCTAAAATCGATGTCGAGAGATCCAAGCGCGAATGGAAAAGACGAACGAAAAAAGCGTGAATGGAAGAGATGAACAAAATAATGATCGGAAAAGATAAAAAAAAATCATCAGGAGTAGACGAATAGAAGCGCGAACGGAAAAGCGAACGGAAGAGACGAATGAAAAAGCAATCAGAATAGACAAACAGAAAATCAAATGGAAAAAAAAGAGAATCTTAAGTGAATGAGAGAGAAGAGAGAGAAAAGAGAGTGCGGCTATGTATAATTTTAACCTAAAATGAAATAAGATTTATATATATAATATGCATTTTGTGAATATGTTTATTATTAATACACCGTGAAAAATTATGAAAAATGAACAAATTTATTAAATATTTTAAAAATAATCCCATGAAAATAGTATACTAATGAAAAGATATTTATATAACATATCATGGTGGGTCCAATAACTGAGGAAAAAAACCCCTAATCCCTATTCCATAATTATATCTCGTACTCGTAACTAACATAGTGTGACCGTGTGGACCTATCTATTGATATAATTATAGTCTAGTGCATATGTAGTCTGACGCACGCCACATCTTTTTTCATTAATAGCATATCAAAAGCAGCCAGTGAGAACTAGCCCAAGTGGCTAAGGCACTCCAATGCATCTTTGAGATTTTGGTTTTGAATCTCAGTAGGATCAGTATTTAAGGCCGAATTAAAAATGAAAGTTTAACTACTAACGTAACTAGATTCTACCACAGTCAAAAAAAAAAAACAGTAAAAAAAAATATTGGCAAATATATTTTGAGGTTTCTAAACTATACATTTTTAGTTCATTAAGTCTCTTACTTTTATTTGACTTCTTTGGTTCTTTAAACTTTCATTTTTTGGTTCATGAGGTTCTTCAACTTTTATTTGTCTTTCTCAAATCTCAAATTTTTTATTTTTTGCTTTATTGAGTCCTTAAATGGATCTTTATTTAAGGACCTAATGAACCAAAAAACAAAAGTTTAAGGACTTGAGAAAGTTAAAAAGAAGTTGAGGGACCTGATGAACCAAAAAATGAAAGTTTAAGAATTTGAAACAGCCAAATAAAAGTTGAAGGATTTGATGAACAAAACAATGGAAGTTTAAGGACTTTAATGGGTTTAGCTAAAAGTATTAGAAAAAAAATATTTGACACTGATGTATTTATAAAGGATGACGATCCTCTCAAACTAAGGGTGTAAACGAGTTGGGCTACTCGTGAGTTAATCGAGATCGACTCAAAAAAATTCGAGATCGAGTAGTTTCATCTCGAACCGAACTCGAGTATCAATTACTCAGGCTCGTGAGGCACGCGAGCCGAAACGGATCTAAACGAGCTTGTTATAAAATTACAATGATAATTTTATAATCATTATATTAAATTTTTACACCTTTAAATAAAATTGATTAAATTACTTAAAATATAATGAAAAATAATTGAAATACATCAAATTTGATTTTTTTTTAATTTTTACTAAATTCAACTCGAGCTCGAACTTAAAAATTTAAGCTCGTTCGAGCTTGAGCTCGAGCCTGTAAAACACACTCGAGCTCGAGTTCGAGCTTGGCCTAACTCGGGTTCAGCTTGGCCTGTTTGCACTCCTATCTCAAATTGATTAAACATGACCTATCATGTTCAATCAATCTACACTATTCATTATAAAATAAATGGTGAAGATTAATTTAACATATTTTACACTTTTTCAATCAACACTATTCATTTTGTAATGAATGGCGTAGATTGATTAAATATGATAGGTCATTTTTAATCAATTTGAGAGGATCTTGATCTATTTATAAAATATTTGAGTGCGTTCAATTAATTTGTATAATTTTTTCTTAATTTTATCAAATGGAAGGTGCAAAAATGACTCAACTGTCGCCACTTTATTTCAAAATTTTCGTAGTGATTTTGATAGAGATAATATAATTCTTAAGTTTACATCATTTATAGTCCTTGTGGAGTTTCTTGCACTTTTATGGATTCATATATGTAACTATACTTGCATTTGTTTTAAGTGGTAAATTGCTCGTAAATTGTTTTCTAGTTTATATTTTAAAAATATTTTCGTATTTATATTAGATTTATATAATAATGCCAAAAAATAGTTTTTTTTTTCAACTTTTAAAACATCCATTTAAACTTTTCAGAAGTTGGAAATCTTCACAATTTGTTCAATTAGCTGAAAGTCAATCAAATATTTCAAAATTGATTAAGTATTGCTTATGTGGCCAACATTTCATTAGAATGAGATTGTATAACAACCACACCACGTGGCATCCACCATGACATCTTAATCAAGATTTTACAAACTCGATACTCTAAATCTCTAACTATTATAAATTCCTAACACAACGATGTCGTTTCCTTTAATAAAATGTATACCTCACCTTCTTCATCGTCTTTCTTATCAAGAATCCCTTTTATTCAATTTTAACCGTCTTTAATTATTTAATTCCCGTTGTCATCACGACTCCCTGTCTTGTCCCTGCACTTTCTAGATCGCTATTAAAAATGGGACTCTATCAGTTTACTAAAAATGGATGTTGCATCTCTTTGTGAATCCTTTTTGTTATCTTACGATGATGATTTGGTGGTGTGTGATCTTTGAGAAAAGGGTAGAACAATTGGTGCAACTAAGATTGATAATTCTTTGGTGGGTAAGGTGATCTCAACTAAGAAAGTGAATAAGAAAGGGTTCATCTCACCGGTGAATTTTCTATAAAGGACAAAAAACCCGATGGTGGTGGAATCTTTTAGAAACAACATATTTGTTATCCACTTTGAAGAACATGAAAACATGAAAAGAGTCTTGAGTGGTGGCCCTTGGAAATTTCTGGAGGGTGTTATTGCCCTAGAAATTCCAGTGGGATTGGAAGATTATTAAGAAATGATTTTTAATAAAATGGATTTTTGGATTCAAATCCACAACCTCCCATTAATGTATCTAACTAGAGAAGATGGCATGTAACTAGGAGGACAAATATGCAAAGCTAAAGAACTTGATCCAGAGGAGATAATGATTTGTCTGGACAAGTACATCTGAGTCTGAGTTGTAATCGAAATTATAAAACCTTTGAAAAGAGGGTTGACGATTAGAATTGACGAAAAGTATACCATGATTATGGCAATGTTGAGATATGAACGATTGCTAGAGATATTTCTAAAGTGTGGAGTTATTGGGCACTCTGTTTTGAAATGCAACATCACAAGGAGTGATGAGAAACAATTCATATATACTGAACTTATAAAAGCTAGTCTTGCCTAACGCTTTATGAGGCGAAGTAAAAGGCAAAAGCCAAGAGAGTAAATTCTCGGGATTCATGATAGAAATGGAAGTTTCCATTGCCGTCAACCATTGCGACAATCTGATCAGATGGAAAAGAGGAGTGAGGGGGGGAAGATGAGCAAAATTAGTCGACCAAAATCAGGGACATCTAAGATATCAGCTACAATCATGGAAAGAAAGAAAAGCAATAAATTCCCTTGT
The DNA here is from genome assembly GCF_937616625.2 of Mercurialis annua. Classification (NCBI taxonomy): domain Eukaryota; kingdom Viridiplantae; phylum Streptophyta; class Magnoliopsida; order Malpighiales; family Euphorbiaceae; genus Mercurialis; species Mercurialis annua. The sequence goes on from NC_065574.1 coordinate 15,419,185, forward strand.
GAATTTCAAAAATCAGTTAGGGATGGTAAGGAGGATGAAAATCAGAAATTGATAGATATTACGTTAGATCAAGAAACATATTTGAAGGGGAATAGGTAAGTGGCGCGAAGAAGACGAGTTCAAAAAATGGGCCAAAGGATTCAACTGGGCTGAAATTAAAAACAGTCACTAAGAAGCCTATGGAAAAAGCTTGTATTAATAAGAATTAATTTAAAACAAGATAGTTTGGGAAAAACGTTGCCATTACTTGATAAATCAAACGTAATTGAGATTAATGGGGACAACAGAAGCAATAGAATGGAGAAAGGAGAGAACAGGGTGCCATAAACTTTATCTCTAGAAATAGACTATGCCAAAGACTAGAATGTACCAACAACCACATCAGTGGAGTCTACAGAGCATGCGCCACTTGCAATGATCATGTTAAGTTTGAATGTTCAAGGTTTAGGTCCCCTGCAAACATTATGTAATCTAAAGGGCCATGTAAGGAAGTTTAAGCCTAGTCTGGTCTTCTTGATGAAAACGAGAATGCAAAAGATGAAGATAGAAAAGCAAGAAAAAAGTTGGAGATGGAGAACTGCTTCTACAGTTGATTGCGAAGGCAAAAGTGGAAGACTAGCTTTATTCTGGGATAACTCATGTTCAATTTCTATTTTAAGTTCTTCAAAATTCTATATAGATTGTTGGGTTGAGGATGAGCTTTAGAATAGGTTCAGGTTCACAGGTTTTTATGGGAATTCCATTCAAATTCAAAGTGACTCTTGAACTTTGCTGCAGTGCTTGAGTAACATCTTTAATGGTCCCTGGATTTGGGGGGGGGGGGGGGGGGGTTTAATGAGATAGTCTTTGAAGATGAGAAGGAAAAGGGTGGTAGTAGGCTAGAGTTCTTACTTAGGAACTTTAGAAATGTTCTGTAACCTGTTTGATGTAGGAGGTATGGATAAGAAATTCACATAGTGGGTAAATAGGGGCAACAAAGTTATTAAAAATAGGTTGGATATGATTACCATCAATCTTGAACGACAACCAATATACCCTGACTATATGGTCCAAACCCTTGACCATTGAGGATTAGATCATATGCCAATTATAATGAGGAGAATATGGTGGACTAGGGTAGAAGAAATAGAGAGCGAAGAAGATTTCGATTTGAGGAGGTCTGGACACTGAATGAACTTTCAAGGATAAAGTTAAGATAGAGTGGAATGAGTCCTTTGATATTGGAAGTGTGGAGGATTTGCCTAGAAAGCTAAAAAGATGCACATGAGCCTTTTACAGATAGGAGAAACTATCCATGGGCAAACTAAAACAACAAATTGATAGAAAAAAGGAGTTACTGGTGCTCATCAACTCCACTGATCCTAATATACCATCCTAATATACCAGTGGAGAAGATTAGAGGAATATAAAGTGGGTCAGAAGATTTGTAGTTATAAGAGGAAGTAGTCTGGAAATAGAGATCTAGAATTGACTAGCATGCATAGGGTGACAGATACACCATATTCTTTCATATCAAGGCCTCCAAAAGAAGAGTCAGAAACAATATAAGGCGACTTAAAGATGAATTGAGTTTGTGGAAGGAGGAATCAGGGGAGTTGACAAGTATAATTCAAAGATATTTATCTTTACTTTTTGCAACAAAATAACCCTGAAGAAGTAGATATAGCTGCAATGATGGAATATGTCAAAGCGGGGATAAGTGAAGATATGAACAACATGCTATGCAAAAACTTCAAAGCAAAAGATGTGTTACAAGTCCTAAAACATATGCCTCCATCTAAGGCCCAAGGATGAGATGGTTTCCAAACTATACTTTTTCCAAAAATACTATAGCATAGTGGGGAAAGAAGTTACAGAGACATGCCTAAATTTTTTGAATGATTATGACGATATAAAGTGTGTTAATGAGATTGTTATTTATTCCTAAAGTAATGATTACTAATTCTATGAATAAGTTTAAACATACAAGCTTGTGTAATGTAGTCATAAAATAGTGTTTAAAACTCTAGTTAATAGATTTAGGCTTGTGTTCAATGATGTTATAGACCATGCTTAAAGTGCATTTGTCCCAGGTAGATAAATTATTGACAATGCACTGTTAGGGTTTGAATGTGTACATGTTATGAAAAGTCCAAGAGAAAATTGAATGCACCTATTACTTTGAAGCTCGATATGTCAAAGGCTTATGACAAGGTTTTTGGAGGTCATAATGGAAAAATTTTGCTTTTGTAGAACTTGGATTGATAAGATTATGACGTTCATCGCCACTGTGTAATTCTCCTCTCTCATGAATGGTTCAATAAAGAAAAGATTGTGGCTAAGAGAGGTTTGAGGCTGGGGGATCCTTTATCCCCTTACTTTTTCTTAATATGTGCTCAAGGGTTGTCCTACCTGACTAATGATGTTGGGGAGAGGAAGCTAGTCAAATGACTGAACTTTGGAGGGTATTGCAAGGTATCACACCTCTTATTTACAAATGGCAGCCTCTGGTTTGTAAATGCAAACCCAAATTGCTGCAGTTATATGTAGGGGTGAGCATCGGTCGGTTCGGTTCAGTTGGAATTTTTATGGTTTTTTTGGTTTAGAAAAATTTCAAACCAAACCGTTCTTTATTTTTAACCGAAAAACTTTGGTCGGTTCAGTTCGATCTCTAAATTTTTTATCGGTTTGGCCCATAATTTTTAATTAAAAAAATTAAAAGAAAACCCATAATTTTTAATAAAAATTTAAAGTAATATTCATAAAAAAAATAAGAAGTGTCATCAATGGCTCTAAGCATCGGAGGAAGAAGGAGCAACATATTTAATCCATTTTCACTCGAAATATGGGACCCATTCGAGGGTTTTCCTCTCTTCAATGGAGTAAATCCCCCATAACCTCAACGTGAAACCGCCGCGATCGCCGCCACGAGGGTGGATTGGAAAGAAACTTCAGAGGCTCACATATTCACGGCGGATCTTCCGGGTTTAAAAAAGGAGGAAGTGAAAGTCGAAATTGAAGATGATAAAGTACTTCAAATGAGTGGAGAAAGAACCAAATAACAAGAGGAGGAGAATGATAAGTGGCATCGAGTAAAGAGGAGCAGCGGGCGGTTCTTGAGGCGGATCCGGTTGCCAGAAAATGCAAAAATGGATGGAGTTAAAACTAATATGGAAAATGGTTTGCTTAAAATAGTTGTGCCTAAAGAGGGTCTGAAGAAACCTGAGGTTAAGTCTATTGAAACTATAAGAAAATTATTAAAAGTTTTAGTATTTTCGGTTGGTTCGGTTTTTCGGTGGTTCGGTTTATGAAAGCTACAAACCAAATCAAACACCAAACTCCATACTTTCACATATTTAACACCGATCCAAACCATTTTGACCGAAAAACCGCACTAAATAATAAATTTCGGTTCAGTTTGGTCCGATTTTATAGTTTGGTTTGGTTAGGTTCTTGCTCACCCTTAGTTATATGGAAAAGCCTCACGGCAAGTGATGAACCTTGAGAAATCTGCGTTGTGCCTTGGGAAAGGTACACTTGAGAATGTTAAAAAGGAGATTAAAGGAATCATTAATGTTCAAGTGGTCCAATGCCATGAACAATATGTTGGTCAGACTTCCGTAATAGGGTAATTAATTCTAGGCATCATTGAACTTTTCAGTTTTTTCATTTCAGTCACTAAACTATTTTTTTTCTTTTCGATCATTAGACTTTTTTTTTTTCATTTTAATATTTCCGGCCAAAAATGCTTAGGTGGCAGCCAGAAGTTGACATGAGGTAACCGGATTTTTCTAGTTTTACTTTGAAAATTTATTACATATACATAATTTCACTTTGAAAATGAGTCTTTAGGTTAAATTATGCATATATGGCAAGTTTTCAGGTAAAAAAAAAATTAATCCCATTTGCCACCTAAGCACTTTTGTCCGAACATTACCAAAATGAAAAAAAAATTGAAAGTTCAATGATAAAAAATAAAATAAAAATAGTTTAGTGATCTAGGCTTGCTTCCGTTCGGCCAATATTCTATCGGTAATTTGAAGGAGAAAAAGGACAACTTAAACGCTGTGAAAGAAAAAATTTGGCATAACCTTAAAAGTTGGAAGGGCTCCTTGTTCTCAAGAGGAGGAAAAAAAATTCTTATTAATATAATCATTCAAGCTATTCAAAACTATCATATGAACTGTTTTAAGTTCCCCAAAAGTTTGATAGAATAAATAGAAAGAATGTGCAACAAGTTTTGGTGGGGCAATAATGATGGGAGGAAGAAATTTTATTGCGCAAAATTGGATGTCCTCTATAAACCAAAGTGCAAAGGAGGGTTAGGTTTCAAATACCTAGAATGTGTCAATAAGAGCTTACTTGCAAAGCAAACTTGGAGAATCTTGATGCGGCCTGAAAACCTGTTAGCAAAGTATACAAATAAAGATACTTTAAGAAGTCATCTTTTATGAAGCCAGAAGCCCTATAACTAGATCTAATATTTGAAAGAGTATCTCAAAGGGGAAGAAGCATCATTGAGAAAGGAGTAAGACGGAGAACTGAAAATTAAGAAATCATCAGGATCATTAAAGATAACTGGTTGTCCTGGAGACAACTTTCATACCTGGAAATCTGGAATCTGAACATTTTGAAATGAGGATGTTTTGGTGAGTTAGAAAGACACTGGGATGTTTATCTGACCAATTGTTTTGGTGAGTTTTTGAAATTAAGAAAATGAAATGAAAAAAATATGTAGATCAAAATGATCTCCAGGAGGAATGGAGCGGCAACAACCACCAAGAATAAAAGATAGATTTAAAGATTTAGATTTAAAGATTTAAAATATTAAGCTCGTAGATTACTGATTGGGATGCTAAGTGACATAAATATCTCGTATGCCTGCTTGGCGTACCACAAACCGCTTAGCGCCCTAAAAGAAGGAAGTCTTGCTATTTTTGTACTGTTTTTTCTATGTTGAAAAATTAAATAGATATCTAATAAATTTACCAAATTATAATAGATTTATAACTTTTGAAAAATTTAGGTAAATTTTTGAAAAATAAAAAAAGATTACCTTTTTGATATTGTTAGGCCCATTTGTATAATAGAGCCTAATAAGTAGTTCAATATTTTTTTTAAAAAATTGTTTTTAAATAATAACAAGAATTGTAATAATCATAGCATTATAAAAGAAACTTAATTATACAAAACTAATTTCACAAAACCAAACAAGAATTAATAGTATAATAGAAGAAACTTAATTTAACAAAACTAATTTTACAAAACCATATTAGTTTTGATAGACCTAATATTTTTATTATGTATATACAGATCAGCTCGACTTACAATACATGTTAGATGTTAAATAGAAAGTTGCTAATAGAATATTGGCCGAACGGAAGCAAGCCTAGATCAACAATACTTAGAGTATTTTTAATTCATGGAATAGGTAAGAAATAAAACAGATTTTTCATATAAAATGATTATTCCTTGCTTGCTTGATGGAATAGTAATTCCATGTAATTATTCTATAATTTTGTGGAATAACTATTTCATTCCTAAGAAATAGCTATTCCATTCCACAAACCAAACATAACAATATACTAATTACTAAATCCTCCAACTGTTCCAATCTATGTTGCAAAATCAAAAAGTAATAAATTATATAACCAGAAGCTTTTGTGCCCTTGTTCTAAGAATGCAGTTTCCAAAACAAGAGTCTATAGCTTACATGTTAAAAGATAATTTACATCAAAGTCATTATCAGATATAGTGCTCCAAAATTTGCAACTCACAAAAGAATCAAAAATACATCATGATAGCTAATTTACCTTTCAATGATCAGATAAGTGGACTCTGTACTCCAAGTGCTTAGGTTTTGGCTATTCTACTCTTCTTTTTTAAGAGATTCTGTGGATTCTTCAGCTTTATTTGTTAACCGGCTCACACTGGCTTTCGCCTCCGCAACAAATTTAGGATCCGGCTCATGTTTATCTGAAGGTTCCTTCATTGCCATATAAATGTAGAATGCGATGACTATATTGACTGATATGACAGCAAGCAGTCCGCTCAACAACGTCAAGGAATGAGGAGATAAACGGGTTACACCTGTTCCAAAATTATATTATTTCAGGAAATGAACAGAATATAAAATATGAATTGCATTTGCATATGTGTACAACAATTGCTTCTCCCTTACTTTTTTCAATTATAACATAGTTTCATCAAAACGCGTTGCATGAAAAGAGTTTGTATGATAAACAACTTTCTGGTTAGCAGACTGAGGAAGATCATCTTATAACAACAGCTTGCCAATAATTGTTGTAATTCAGCTAACAGTTTGCTTTATAATAATATTTTATGAAATTTGTTTACAGTTTTCTTGTGTCTTTGGCTAGAATCGTATAAGATCACATAACACTTCAAAGCTAAATCTGATGAAATTAGAATGCTTAAGAGAAGAACCAATTTTGGAATTTCAGAACATTTAAGCAGCTGGTCTGAGGATGCGAGTATTAAATATAAATGCAATCTATATAAGGGGCTCATGTAGACAAATATATGCCTTTGAAACGTTTAAACAAGAAACTGAACAATTCAATTGATTTTGTAAGATTTTTAAGTTTTATTTGGAGATCATCTCACAAGCTCTAAAAGATTTTGTTTGGACCTTGCTTTCTCATTTATAAAAATCATAAGAATTCAGATAAAAACCATCTTAACAGACATTAGGAGACTAAAATAGCTACAAATATGCAATAGGAAGCAGCTTTAATATCTGACCTGGTGGTTAGCACCCTTTCAAGTTTCAACCTTCGAAAACTTAAAAATAACAGCAGTAATTTTCTCTAAACAAAGCCTATGTGCTATAGATGATAAGTTGCCTTCGACATCAGATGGAAGTTACTCTCTTTTCAGATTAGTAATTCACACTCATATTCTGAGGAAAGAGGTTCTTCAACAATCTCTCCTCTTACGATATCTCAATTCCTCAATGAAGTCCCTCTAAATCCTTCCTTAAGAAATCCTGGTCATTCTTTCCATATCTTTTACGAGAAGAAAGGTTGTAATGTCCTTGTCATGTAAAAGAAATGAATCAATGATCAACATGCTCTAACGGACTAGCTAGCAGAGCTAATATTGTAAACTCATGAGTCACCTACAGAAGCAAAAATTACTAACTCAATGTTCTAAAGAAAAGGAATTTTAGAGTCGTCTCCTATCCAACCAAAGCAAATAGCTTTACGAGTGAATGCCAGAAACATAACATCAATGTACTCACACTGAAAGGATAACAGAGAAAAAAAGGAAAACAAACTTATTCCTTTTTTGTACATAACAAAAATTTATATCCTATTCTTTTTTGTACATAACAAATATTGTAAACTCATGAGTTGCCTACAGATGAAATGTTGCAATTTAGCACCACCAAATTGTGCACAATTCTATCATCACACTAGCCCGCTGTAACATAGGTAAAGTTTTTGTTAATAAATGAAGCTCCCCATCCCAGCCTAATAATAACCATGTAACTGACCCTTATATTCTCTCCGCAGAAATGACATGCATAGCTAGCTTATTGGTTCTACATGGGGAAAACTTAGAAGTAACACTTGTTTGATGAAAAAAGAAAACGCATTTCCTGCATTTTGCTACCGTTGATTAATCATATTTGTTAGCACTTAACTAACCGTAGAATATTCATGTGCCACTACTACTTACAGTCTAGGCACAACCTTTTTCTTTTTCTACTTTAAAAATTTTCTTCAGTTTTATTTGAGCCCGAATTAAGTCATTCTTGGTCTTTTTTCAGTAGTTAAAAATCTTCTTGTTAATGATTAAATAATTTTAAAAAATTCCATATACTTTCTTGTTCTTTTTGGTGACATTTCTACATGTTTGTTTCTTCAGAAAGTTACATTTCTTGCGGATAACATTAGATATAGATGAGAGAATGTTACCGGGAAGCAAGTCATTGTTAAAAGCATAAAGGATCGCAACAGGAGCTATCCACATAAACATGGAGGTAATGAAGAACTTTTTGACCACTCCCGACATCGCCACCTTCTCTGGAAAAGAACAAGGAGAAGCAGCACAGCTCGACAGGCACAAAAGCAATTAGAAACATGTATTTACAATGCCTACAATGCTTTTACTACTGGATAATTTTTAGCAACCAGATAAAAAACAATTAGAACAAGTATTTCCCATAATTTTCTGTTTCTAACAGTAAACAGAGTTTATAATTTACATAGTATTCCAATGAAATTTCTTGTTCTGTTACAGGGAAACTTCATAATTTTACTCAAAATCATTCATCCTTATTTCTTAGCTAATTTCATAAATAAAAAATTCAATTGAAGCAACTACATTATTTTTGTTCTTCTATAAAACGAATCTGATTATACAAATTTAAAGCACATAATGATACAGACAGATCAGCTCATACCTCTTGGAGACAGATAGCACCGCCGCCACTTGTTTACGACGGAAAAGCAGGAGTTGCAGCTGTGTATGACGATGATTTTGATTTCCCAAATTAACACTGTAAGAGGACTAACGACGTCGTTTCGAAATATGGGAGAGATGAGTGAAACGACATCGTTTAAAAGACTGTTTGTTTCCTATGACACGTCTTATGCCACACACAAAGCCTTTGTTCTAGAACCGCCGCTCATTGACTCATACAAATCTCATGACACGATGCGTTGCGTTTTGCACTTGTTTTTATTTTAATTTTAATTTTTTAATCTCTCTCTCTTGTAGATTAGATTTCTAGTTTCTAGGGTTTGCGTTCAACAAAAAAATAAAATCCTCTCTCTCTCACCTCACTGGTGCTCTTCCCCAACTCTTTTCCCCGGCGATAGTCTCTTCGTCGTCAAATATCCGATCAGGTAATTTTTATTTTATTTTTCCTATTCAAATCTCACTCGTCTCTGTGTTTCAGTTGTTAGTTAGTTACTTTGTTTACCTGTTTCCAGTTTCCATGATTTTATAAATATTAGGGTTTTCTCTATTACTTCAATTTTTATTACTGTTATTGCTAATCAATTCAATTTTTCATACTGTTATTGCCAATTAATTCAATTTTTTAGAGTATTTATTATCAATCTGAAAATTTTCGGACTATTTTCTCATGACTTTACGACCTTATACAAATTTGCTATTTTTCGCATGTCAGGTGTGTGTTAAGAATAAAAAAAGATAAACTAAATCAAGAAATTAGTGTCGATGTGTTCATCTATGTACTTTTTATAAACATGGGAACACATATTTTTTTTACTAGTTGCTTAATTTTGTTGCAGTTGTCATGACTACATGATGTCGAACAATTTCATGTCACAACAGTTGCCAATACATAGCATTCAATTGGGTAAGGTGGAACCCATGTCAAACAAATTGGATCATTCGTCTGTGCAAATGGGAATAACGGGACAGGATAATAATGCCACTATGTCGGTGGAAAATATGCAAACGGGTATGTTGGGATCTGTTGCACTATCACAGCAGATACCAGCATCAGTCAACTCAGCTCAGACATTGGAATCTATGCCTAACAACCGTGTTTTGCAGAAACTGTCTGTAGCAAACATGCAAATGGGACAGATGGATCCGCGAGCAAATAATCTGATGCAGCAGCAGCAGTTCTTCTTTCATAGCAATATGGGAGCTCAGCAGCCTACAATGCTGACTAAGCGTAAGGCACCGATAGAATCTATATCTAACAGTCCTGGGTTGCAGAAGTTGATGATGCCTAACAAACGGATTGCGCAGGTGGAACATAGACCATGGCTGCAGCATGCATCTACACCAAATAAATTACCAGTCCAATATCAACCTAGTTCCAGCCCTTCTGGCTCGCAACGCTCACAAGCTCAGTTTAAGAGGTCAACATCCATCAAACCCGGGCTGCAGCAGTCATCAGCTCATAAAACCCAAAGTGGGCAGCCTTCTCCCAAGGTTCAAAGTGAGTCATCTGAATCTATGAGGTCAAGACTAAGGGAGTCGTTGGAAGCTGCTCTAGCTTTGGTTTCTCAAGAGCAGGATGCACCGGCTTGTAAAAACCCTGGGAATGAAGATGCTAGTGCTTCTGGAAAAATGCATGAAACTTCCCAACTTTCTGGGCAAGATTCAGGAACTGCTTATCCTGGTAATGATGTCTCCGAGGAGGCAAAGGGGTCTTTGCCTGCCAATGAGGATTCGTTAGCCTCAGGTCACAGTACTGCTCATGAAGTCTCCTCCAACAATTCTGGTAATTCCGCACAATCCTTGAAAAATGAGGAACAATCAACTATTAGCTTGCGCGATGAGGATAATTCATTTAGTGACTCTTTTTTTGTCAAAGATGAGCTTTTACAGGGAAATGGATTGTCATGGGTAATGGAATCTGACATAGGAGTCGCAGAACAAAACAACATTGAAACTCCTCTAAAACAGCAGGATCTAGAGATTTCTTGTGATATGAATCGATCATCAGCTTTTTCATCACCTGAAGTTGTAGCATCTGAAATTGAAAAAGAACTCTATAAGTTATTTGGTGGAGTAAATAAGAAGTATAAGGAGAAAGGAAGATCTCTTTTATTTAATCTAAAAGACCGTAATAATCCAGAATTGAGAGCAAGAGTTATGTCAGGAGACATACCCCCTGAGAAACTTTGCTCAATGACAGCAGAGGAGCTTGCATCTAAGGAGCTTTCTGAGTGGCGGATGGCAAAGGCCGAGGAACTTGCTCAGATGGTGGTATTGCCTGCTACAGATATTGATATGAGGCGATTGGTGAGGAAAACACACAAGGGTGAATTTCAAGTGGAGGTTGAGCCAGCAGATAGTGTCTATACAGAGGTTGCCATTGGGGAAAGTTCACTCACTCAGATGCGGCCAACACCGAAAGAGAAGGAAGTCTCTTCCCCCTCGAAACCTGATAAAATCAAAGAGAAGGGAAATTCTGGGAGTGAAAAGGGTACCTCAGATGATAACGAAGTTATCATGATTCCTTCTAATGAAGGGAATGACTTGATGCAAGGGCTCATGGTAGATGATGAATTGAAAGATGTGGAATTCCTTCCTCCAATTGTATCCCTTGATGAGTTCATGGAGTGTCTTAGTACAGAGCCACCATTTGAAAATTTGCCGGTTGATAGTGGAAAAACAACATCCATCTCTGATAAGGATAATTCGCAAGTCAGCTCGGTATCCAAATCTCCAGATGCAACTCTCAGAGATCCTGATGATACAACCACTGGTAAACCTGAAGCTACGGATGATAAACACAAAAATTTTGATACTGATGGAATTTCTACTGACAATCATGTGAAATCAGAAACATCGCCTCTTTTCTTCGTACCCAAGGGTGAACGTGTTTGGGAAGGCTTGCTTCAGCTGAATATCTCCGTGATGGCTTCTGTTATTTGCATTTTTAAAAGGTAAGTATACTGTAATTATGATAAAAGAAGTTGGGTGGTGCTAAGATTTTGCCACTATTTCCCTCATCTGTTTAACTGTAGCTAGATAGAGGATCTCTGTGCTTGTCTGGCTCATGTATTCTATTTGTTGAGTTTCTAGCAGTTAAACTAGGTTTAAATTGTATCATGTAGGCATATTGTTCAGTTGAAGTATTCGTACTGCATCTAAATTGTTTTTAAAAGAGAAGTGTTCGTACTGCATCTAAATTGTTTTTAAAAGAGATCTTCGTTGGTTAGGTTTTATTAGATGGATATATATGCAACTCTCATTACTTAATATGATCTGATATTTTTTTAATTAATTCTGCAGTGGTGAAAAAACATCCGGTAAAGACTGGCTTGGCCTTATCGAGATAAAGGGAAGAGTAAGACTAGATGCATTTGAGAAGTTCCTCCAAGAGCTTCCGATGTCCCGAAGTCGCGCTGTTATGGTATCTCAAGCTTCTTTTTGTTGTACTAAATTTCATTTATGCTACTACTGTCCAGACAAGAGGGGTAGCATATTATCCCTTTCTGTTGATCTTGGTTTGCTGTTGGTGCAGCCGTTCTCAGCCGTGGTCAATGACGTTTGTCTTAGGCTAATGAGAGTTTGTATAAACGCTGTGCAAGAGAAAAGTTCAAATTACTGTTCACTTCAATGGGGAATGATAATTATTTTAATTAGATTAATTATTCGTGCTTCTATTCTCTGGGAAATATATAAAATGAGAAGCAGGCTGATCTGGGATTTGCTGCACATTGTTTCAGCAAAAAACATTTTCTTGTTTGTAGTAAACACAAAAAGTAGGCTGTTAATGGAGAAAATCTATGAAATGGCTTATTTCTTGCCTTCTCAGATTGGCTGTGGTATCGTTTCTGCTGGGTGGAATGATGAAACTGTACTACATATTGCTTCCATACAAATTTAGATAATTGGTGGAAACTTTGATATAAAGACGATACAGATTGCCAATCAATCTGATCAGGAGTGTTTCTTTCAGAATCTCGAGATTAACCAATTGTAGGCCATTCGTGTATATTATAAAGTTAAATAAATCAATTTGTAAATATGTAATTACATACCGCTAGTGATGATAAACGTCATTGACCAGGTTTCGCAATTGATGGCCATTAAAGTATAACTGTAATGAGTGGGTCTGTTAACGTCCCACAAGTACTTTTTACTCTTTTTGTGTCTACTTGGGTGTAATTAATATTTAAATATATAATATTGTGTGTATAAGCTTTACAAATGGCAATTTTGACAAGGCATCTGACTTGACTTCTTTTGCAGGTTGTACACTTCATTTGCAAGGAGGGGTCCTCAAAGAGTGAGAGTACGGGTCTCAAAGAGGTAAGAAACGCAGCAACTTGACATTACATCATTCTGTAATTGATAGCCTGTCCTTCTGCTAATTGAAATGCGTTTTGCAGGCTGCTGATTCATATATTATGGATAGCAGAGTGGGTTTTGGTGAGCCTGCCCCAGGGGTTGAGCTTTATTTCTGCCCCCCTCATTCAAAGACCGTTGAAATGCTTGGCAAGGTCCTTCCGAAGGATCAAGTTGATGCCCTCAATGCCATTGATAACGGTCTAATTGGTGTTATTGTATGGAGAAAATCACCACCAGCTTCAACCGTGTCACCCAAGCACATTTCTAAAAAGCAACACTTGTCTTCTAGGAGAACCCGAGAAAAAGATGCTATTCCTAATGTCAATGTCTCGGCTAAGCAGCCATTACACCATTGCGGACGTCCTGCATCTACAAGTTCTAAACCCGATGTCAGCAATGATGACGACGATGATGATTTGCCTCCCGGGTTTGGACCACCAGCTACTCGGGAAGACGACGACCTGCCTGAGTTCAATTTTTCAAGTGGTCCTGTTACACCGAGATCCCAGTTGTCAAGCCAGGGTCAAGGAGTGCCTCATTTTCAGTCCCTGCCCCAGGCACCTGCTCGTCCTGTAGATCAAATGAGAGAGCTTGTACATAAATATGGACAACCTAAAACTAGTAGCTCATCAGGAAATTTGCAGGATAAACGAGGTGGTGTTGTGATGCAGCCATGGGATGACGACGACGACATGCCCGAGTGGCGTCCGGAAGATAACAAACCACAAGTTACACACCCGCACCCACATTCACATCCACACCTAGTGCATGGACAACAGCCGGGTTTACATACAAATATTGTACATGAAACTCAACATCAACAAATGGCACGCCCAGCCATGCCCATGTTACGCACCAATGTAGTGCAAGAAACTCTAAGACCAATAGCACAGGCAGCCATGCCTTTGCAGCCCCAAATGAATGTTATGCATGCCCCACAAAACCCATGGCAACAGGGACCATGGATGGTTCCCCAAAACACAGTTCCTTCATGGCAGCAGGGACCATGGATGGTTCCTAATCCTAACTCCGGTCCTCGCGCCCCTGCTGTCTATCCACCGAACGGTGGGCAGTATTATGGGGCTCCAGGACCGGAAGCTGGGCAGCCATGGCGTAGAGATGCTCCTACAAGTAGAGGTTTTTGAAATCTTGTATTAGCTTTTGAAATCCTTTGTAATGTTAGTGTTATAGTCTCTTTTATTTATTTTTCTAGTTTCATTTTACAAAGGCCTTCTCTATGGAATTAAATACAGTATAGAAAAGAGCTATAGATTTGAACTTAAAATCCATTTTCCTTAAACTCATCCTTGTTCTGATTAGCTAAGAAAATGAATTCTCTTATACTTTGGAGGCATGAAAGTGGCCTTTTTCCTTAACGGTGCGTGTTAGATTTGTATTAAGGTTTGCAAAAACTTTCTACTATTTTTGTTTTTTTTTTCCAATTATTTTTCAACACCACTAAATCATCTTTATTTTTAAATGATAAGCTTTTTTTTTTTGATACAAAATGAGAAGCTTTTTATGATAAGTAAAGTTATTACAAATTTTATTTATTTTAATCAATTTCTGAAAAGATATCACAATTATATTTGCTTGATTTAGTAGTGGTTTGGTGCCCTTTTTCTTTTTAATTCAGTGTATGTATAGAGTTTACAGATTGTTTTTTGTTTAAAACATATAAATTACATTTATTAAATTTATTTAAAAATTAAATTTATTATTGTTCATATATAATAATATTTACATTAAAAATAATTACTAATTATTTATAGTTTAAGAATTCTTTAGCACTATCTATTCATTTGAATTTTTTTTAATACTATCTATTCATTTGAGAGAGGACAAACTGTTTATTTTAAAATTGCAATTGATGTATAATTAATTTGAATTTTACAAAAAAAAAAAGGGTTTTTTACACAAATCCCTCAAAAGTGCTATAGTGTTTTACTTTTCCCTCACCATTTTGATTTTGGCAAAAATCTCCCAAAAAAAAAAAAAAGTTTTCAAGAATCCCTCATAACCAAAAATTAAAAGAAAAAAGACAATATTGTCCTCACTATTTGGCAACATCTCATTGGTCTATATTTTAGTCAATAAAATGTTGACACGTGGCAAATATGGGTTTGGTTAGACCAACCAACCAACCACAACCGACAACCGGTCAAATTCCGGCCCGACCGACCGGTCAACAGAGGTCAACGCCCGGTCAACGGAGGTCAACGCCCGGTCAACGGAGGTCAACGCCCGGTCAACGGCGGTCAACGCCAGGTCAACGGCGGTCAGCGGCGGTCAACGCCCGGTCAGCTCGGTCAGCGGCGGTCAACTCCCGGTCAGCGGCGGTCAACTGTAGTGGTGAGATTTTAAAAGAATTAATAAAATATAATTTTGCTCTTAGTAGGATTCGAACCCATGACCTCTCACTCTTTGTCCATGTGCCTAACCACCAAGGCAAGACATGCTTGTTGTCTTTATTTACTCTTTAATATTAATACATGTACTCTTTAATAATGTATAAAAAAGCATATAAACTAAATATAACCTACTAAAATGGTTGATTATAAATGATATATATTACAAAACACTAATAAAGTATTACTCTTGTCAAAATTTAAATTAAATTTACTCTAATTAAATTAATAGTAGTGTAAATTAAATATTAACTTAAAGTAAACTAAGTTAAATAGATTTTATATATTAATGTATTACAAACACAATTAATTTAATATCAACTCGACAAAAACTCAAAATAGATTATATAAGTTAATTGAGTTGATATTAAGTTAATTTTTAAAATTATAATAATTTATTAAAAATTTATCTTGCATTGACATGTAATTTACAATGAGTTGACATTGAGTTTACATTAGGTTGACATTGAGTCAGCGTTGAGTTACTAAGTTTATATTGAGTTGATATTAATTTACATTTCAAAATTAAAATAATTTTCTAAAAGATTACTTCAGATTGACAATAGGTTTACATTGAGTTAATATTATAATTATATTGAGTTGACATTAGGATTATATTGAATTGACGTTAGGTTTATATTGAGTCGTCATTAAGTAGACATTGAGTCGATCTTCAGTTGATATTAAGTTAATTTTTAAAAATATAATATTTTACTAAAAAAAATTACTTTGGATTGACATGTAGTTTATATCAAATTTACATTGAGTTGACATTGAGTGAACATTGGGTTTACATTGAGTTGACATTTAGTGAACATTAGGTTCACATTGAGTTGACATTGATTCAACGTTGAGTTATTAAGTTTATATTGAGTTGGCATTGAGTGAACATTAGGTTCACATTGAGTTGACATTGAGTTAACATTAGATTCACATTGAGTTGACATTGATTCAACGTTGAGTTATTAAGTTTGCATTAAGTTGATATTATAATTATATTGAATTGACATTAGGATTACATTGAGTCGTCATTAAGTAGACATTGAGTCGACCTTCAGTTGATATTAAGTTAATTTTTAAAATTATAATATTTTACTAAAAAAATTACTTTGAATTGACACGTAGTTTATATCAAGTTTACATTGAGTTGATATTGAGTAGACATTAGGTTCACATTCAGTCAACATTGATTTATTAAGTTTACATTGAGTTAATATTAGTTTACATTTTAAAATTAAAACAATTTACTAAAAAATTACTTCATATTGATATTAATTTTACATTGAATTGACATTAGGTTTATATGGAGTTGACATTAGGTTTATATTAAGTTGACATTAGGTTTACATTGAGTTGACATTAGGTTTACATTGAGATGATATTAGGTTTACATTGCGTTGACATTGAGTCGACGTTAAGTTAATGTTAAATTTACATTGCGCTGATATTAAGTTGACATTAAATTTATATTGAGTTCAAATTAAGTTTATATTGAATTCACATTAAGTTGATATTGAGTTGATATTCAGTTCACTTATTTTAAATTTACTTTTTGTTCATTTTAATAAAACCTTAGATAGTTTAATTCAAATTACTATTAATTTATCTCATTTCATAAATTATTTTTAGTAGTATAAATAATGAAGTTGACATTGAGTTGATATTGAGTTTACGCACACCACGACGGGTACCACTACCACGTATCCGACCATGACCACTTCGGTCCGACCACCGAACCACCATATTTATTAATTTTAACAAACAAAATATATTTTTCAATTTTAAGAAGTGAAAAATCTTACTAGTTTTACTCATGTATGAATAAAAAGTGAAATATAAATATTTTTATTTTTTTATTATGTAATTTTTTAATAAATAAATTAAATCAGACTAATTTAATATTATATTTATAGTAAATTTAATTTAATTAGATATTTATATTTTATTTAATTTGTATTGTAGAACTAATTTCATTTTAATAAATTAATTTAAATTTATAATCAGTTATATATATATCATATAGAGCAAACATTGACAACAATAAGGCCTTGTCTTGATGGCAAAGCACAAAGTCTTTCATTCAAGAGGGCAAGGGTTCAAATCCCCTTATCCACAAAATGGTGTTTTATTTAATTTTTAATTATCTAACCAACATTGGTTCAACCATTAAAAATGGTTAGACCACAAACCATTGTTGGTCCGACCAGCAATGGTCCGACCTGATGTCAACCGGCCGTTGACCGGCGTTGACCTCCGTTGACCGGCGTTGACCGGCCGTTGACTTCCGTTGACCGGCCGTTGACTTCCGTTAACCGGCCGTGACTCCCGTTGACCGGCCGTTGACCGGAAATGGTCCGGTCAATAATATTCCGACCAATGGTTTGATTTATAAAAAATGGGGAAATTATTGAGTGTAACAAAAACACAATAGGTAAAATACACTATAGGGATAAAATAGGAAGAGTAATTATAAAAAGGTAGGCATAGAAAGTTTTTTTAAAATTTGAGAGATTTTTGCAAAAAATGAAATCATGGGTCACTAACATAAACTTTTCAATTTTTGAGGGATTCCATGACATTTTCTCAAAAAAAAATTGACTTTATTTGTTTAGATATCATTTTTATAAAGGTCAATGCCATAAATATTCACTAACTTTACACATTTTTTTAATTTAATCACATTTTTAAAAACTTCTCGTAAAAATACACTAACTTTCATTTTTTTCTCAAATTCATACACGGTGCTGACATGTCACTCGTTCAGTGACGTACACTTCAGCAAATTTTCTTTTCCCATGCAAATTTAAGATGAAAATATTGAGCTGAGATGTTAACAAGAAGCAACAGTATTTAAAAATCTCGAGTTCGAACTCCACCGGAACAAGTGTGATTTGCTAAGCCCATTTGGCCAGCAAAGACATACAGCCAATGCCCAGAAGAAGTGATAGATGAGCACCCAGCTGCAACCTCAAATTGCTTTGCAATTTAGGGTTCATGAAATCTTCAGCAAGTAAATCAACAAGGGCCATATATATAAGGATCCCAGCTGAAGCAGAGTTGAATACTCCTTCCACAATCAGACTTGTCTGGGCATTGTCATTGTAACTGTGTGATATTCCTATGCCAACTGCTATGCCTATTGGTGTTGTTAATGAGAAAAATAACACCATTCCTGCTATTGCTCTTGACTTGAATTTTGCCTGCATACATAATTACAAATATTATTATTCCCCACTCTTTAGGCCATTTTTTATTTTGTGATTGATTATATTCGAACAATGCACGCCCTTGCTTTAGCTTTAGCACCTTACTGCAATAATATTTTAATAATAAGAGAACCAACTAAGAATTTAATATGAAAATTATTATCTACAATGGATTCTTTGTAGAAGTTTTCCATAAAATCTTAACTATTCGTATAATATGAAAGATTTACGATAAAATGTATCATGTATATCGTGCCACCTAAAAATAAGCATAAATATATTTGGTAACGATCGAAAATATGATAAACAAGAATAATAAAAATTTAAAATCGCAAAATATTTCAAAAACTGTAAGGTTTGTTTTAGAAAAGAAGGTACCTGAGAAATACAGCCACCAAGACCCAAGCCTTCAAAAAACTGATGAAATGTTAATGCAGCTATTAGTGGCTTTATTGCGTCTATATTTTGAGATGCTCCCAGAGATATCCCAATTATTACCGAATGGACTACGATTCCCAATTCCAACACCTGCACAATAACAAATTTATTACTAGTATGTTCCTGATCATAATTTAAATTTATTGGCGTTCTAACAACTTTAATATAATGTTTATTAAATGAATGTTAATCTATTAGTAATAATTTCAGTAAGAATACTGATATAAATGAATAAAAATAGTTTTAATAACTAAATAATATTAATTGTCCTTTTTTTTTATGAAAATCAGGGGTAAGAAACAGAGTGCTGCCAGTGAAATGTTCAATAAACAGTAGAGATTAGGAAAATAATTAATCACAAAACCAAAAACAAACAGAGAAAAAAATTATAAAAACCTGAGATACAATCCGATGCCTGAAAATCCCAGCAGATTCATCATCGCCATTCGATGCCAAAGCAGCAGAGCCATGAGAATGACCATGAGACGCATGAGTATGAACATGAACATGGCCTTCATGTTTCTCTTCACTTATCGGCAAAGCCTTATTAAAATGCGATCTTTTAAAGTAACCCGTCGCAAATGTATCGATCATCATCGTAATAACAGCCGAAACCATCGCCACGAAGCCCGAAAACGGAAACTCACCCCACGGCTTCTCCTTCAAACAAGGGCTCGTCAAGCTCTCGAATGCATCCGGCAGTATATGAACGAACCCAGTAGCCAGAATTACACCGGCTGCGAACGCTTTGATCAGAAAAAACACGTTGTTTTCTGGGTTCAAAGCCGGGATTTTCTTGCCGAAAATTGGTAGAGTGACACCCAAGGCACCCGCTATCAGTATAGAACAAATCGCCACTAGTTTAAATACTAGGGTTTTGGATTTATCATCAGCCTGTGTAGCTTCTTCATGGTCGCATGCACAGTCTGCCGAAGCTAAAATAGGAAGAAAACAAACGAGAAGAAGAAAACAGAAGATTTTTGTTGGGTTGTTCATGATTTTGAGAGAGAAAAAAGAGTGGCGATCGAAGTGATGGATTAACAGTTAAGAGAGGGTTTATATAAGGGTGAGTGTGGATTAATTAAGTTTGGTTGAATTAAAGCAGTATTAGGAGATGGCAGGGGAAAAGGTTTGAAATGGCGACATGTAAGTGCATGCAGAGTGGGTAGGATTGGTTCAAGAATGACAGATGTGTGATTTTCTACTTAAATGACGACATTATGTGTTAATCCTATGTAGTTTTTCTTTAGCTTATTTGCTTTTTGTCAATCAGACAGTTTTTTAATTTGCCTTTTTATTTTGTAAAATAATTATACTCAAATAATCACATAATTGTATAAATAAGAATTTACTATAATTTTTTTACTATATAAATTATTAACTTTTTTTAATAATTAAAAAGGAGAGCGTTTGTGGAAAAAATTGAATTCACAAACTAGCAATTTGCTGCTAAACACTTATACTATTTGAGGTATAGTTCATTAATATATATATAAATTATCATTTATTAGTCTATTAAACATATCTTTTCTTTTTTTTTAATTAGTATCACCATATAGTATAATATTTTGCGTTTTTTTTATTTAAGCCCCAACTAAAAAATGCTCATCCATTATCACAATTTTTTGCGTTTTTTTCGATTTAAGCATCAACTAATAAGTATCTAGTCCATTATCACAACCTTTCCAAACTTTTCATTCTATATCCTAGTATACATTTTATGCTTTATTTTTTGTTAAAATGACGTCGTTTTTGGTCGTATGTACGGCAAAAATGACATCGTTTTAGTCATTCATACTATATATATCATATAATGAAGGATTGTGTTATTAATTAGATATGTTTTATAATTTGTGCTTAAATCGAGAAAAACGGAAAAAGTTATGGGACAGGGTGACATTAACTCTTTTTTTATGTTTCAATTTAGATATCCTATTTATTTTTTAATAATTTAATTTACATTTTTTTTATTATTCTCATTCTGTTTTTTATAATAAATTACTAGACTATCATTTTGAATTACTAAATTATTTTATTATTTTATTAAATTTTACATTTTAAATTATAGATCACAATTTATATTTGATAAACAATTTAAAGATTAAATGTCCTATTTACACCCCATAAATATAATATCGTAATTATCAAATAAATTAATATCTCTATATTTCAACATAAAATGCTCTAGTAAAAAAATAATCAGTAATATACTATTCACATATCTAAAAATTATCAAAAATAAAACCGAAAAAACAAATAAAAAGTTAATTTTAATCAGATTAACTTTATTTTTTAATTTTATATTTATTCGAAACACCTATTATTTAAGATGGAGATAGCAATATTTTAAGTGCCATCAAAAATTTAGATTTTTGAATTAGAAGGTAAACTTTTTAAGTAAATAATTTTAAAACAAAATTTTACAATCCATCTGTTTGTAGCATTTTTCATTTGTTCTATGTTAATTTGTTTATTTAGTGGGTGTTTGGTTCATTTTTTCGGTGAAATTTTTAACTTTTATTTTTTAAAAAACTCCATTAAAACGTTTGATGAGAACTTTTTAAGAGTTTTTTAAACCTCCAATAACTGCTTTTGAAAAAAAAAGCTCCATTTTGGAGTTTTTTGCCAACAGCTGATAGTTGTTTCAATATTTTTAATTATTTAGACAAATTACCCTACTAAATATATTGTTTCTTTAATAAAAGATATTTTTAAATACTCTAATCATTTATAAATTATATAAAATTATTTTATTTATATGAAAACAATTATAATTTAATTATTTTTTAAAATAAATCATAAATTTATCAAAAAATATCTAAATAAATTTAAATTAAATGTTGTTTTTATAAAAAAAATAATTTTTAATATTTTTACTAAATATTCTATAATATATATATATATATATATATATATATATATATATAATTTAATAAATTAAAATTAAAATTATGTCTTTTATGGTCATTTTATATATAAACAAGGCTAATAATCACCCACGGACCCTGACTTTAGGGGTACCTTACGCTAAACCCTCTGATCTAAAAAAAACTTGCCGTAAACCCCCTAAACTTTACCCAATAATTAGCTAAACCCCTTTTCGCATGAATTGACCAAAATACCCTTCAAATCTGTAAATAAATGCAAACAAACCAGACAACTTCAATCTAACCACACTTAAAACCGATCCAATCAAATCAAACCAAACAAATCTAATCAAACCTAAGTTTATTTAAAAATTAAATAAAAAATTATTTTTAATTTAAATAAAAAATAAAAAATTTATTTCAATCCGGTGAGCAGACCCACCGACGTGGGTCTGCTCTGTGAAGCAGACCCACCGGCGTGGGTCTGCTCGGGTCTGCTCTTTGCAGCAGATCCACCGACGCCGGTGGATCTGCTGCAAAGAGTAGACCCACCGCGGGTCTGCTACGAAGAGCAGACCCACCACGGTGGGTTTAAATTAATTTTAAAAAAATTATTTTTTTATTTAAATTAAAAATAATTGTTTATTTATTTTTTAAAATTAAATGAGTTTTTATTTGGATAATTTTTTTTGCGGCAATGGACGGTGGTGGCCGGAAAAAACCGGCAGCGGCGGGTGGAAGTTTTCGGTTGGATGGTTTGATTTAATTGAGTTGATTGGTGATTTAAGTATGATTTGGATGGTTTATGTCTGATTTAATTAGATAATGACTTTAGATTTGGTTAGATTAGGTTGGTTTGGTTTTTGTTATTGACCTTAGGAGTAATTTAGGTATTTTTAGAAAATAAAGGGTTTGGGGCGGTTTTTTGGGGCGGTTTTAGGGTAAAAGGGGTTTAGCTGATCATTAGGTAAAGTTTTGGGGGTTTACGGCAGGTTTTTTTAGATCAGGGGGTTTAGCGTAAGATACCCCTAAAGTCAGGGTCCGTGGGTGATTAATTATTAGCCTATAAACAACAACATACAATCAAATCTCACCAAACACGTATAAATGAATATCAGTTATCAGTTACCAGCTAACAGTTATCAGCAACAGCTAACAGTTATTAGAAACAGCTGAACCAAACAGACCCTTAATGCAATAAGGAGAGATAAGAAAGATCAGTTAGATAGCATTATTTGAAAATTTAACAGATAATAAAATTCTAATATTACAAACTCTTTCATTTTAATAAATACTCCTTCCGTCTTTTTTAATTATCCATTCAGAAAAAATGTACATATCAATATAGTGTTTTTTTGTCTTAAATTATAAAGAAAGGCGCCAATATCGCACTATTAATTAATAAATGCTTTTTAAAGTAAAATATAGGGTCATTCATTAGGTATGAGTAAATTTGAAAGATAAAAATAAAAAATCACCTTAAATTTCTAAATAGATAACTATTTATAAATAAATAAAATTAGTTAAATGAATAATTAAAAAAATAGAAAAAATAATTATTTTTTAATTTTTATATCGTAAATAAAATTTAATTTATATTTTTTTCATGTTAGATCACTCCACCTTAAAGGTGTCAAATCAACTTTTAAAATGGAGGGAGCAATTCAATAGCTTTTCAAGTCTAAAAAGTGACCTTTTTTGTTTATGGTTTGAGAACAATCGTAGTCGGGACTGGGAGTAGAGTAGGGACAACATAACAAAACTACAAAATAAACGAAAGCGAATTTAAAGTTATAGTCAACAGAATGCGGCGGCGGACTAATTCAGTTCCAATTCCAACTTAAATTCAAAATTTCGTACTAATTTTAAGTAATTTAAAACATATTTTTTTCCGTTTTATTAATTATCATAGGAATTATTTTAAACTTATATCCTAATTTTAAAAAAGTAATGACTTTTTCCGTCTCAGTAGAACTGTTCATTTTTTAAAAAAAATTGTCATAAAACTCTTATCTATTTATAAAAATAACATCTTAATCGTAATCTTTTTATACTATCCCTATTTAAAATCCAAAAGCAACAACTAGTATTTACTTATATTTATGGGTAAGTTAAATGAATTCTACATTAAATAAGAGTAATGATGATAAAAAAAATTATAACAATCTATAATAATAATTATGCTTTTTAAACTGTGTGATAATGATAAAATAAACAAATCTATTAAAAAAAGTACAATAATTTTAGCTATGTTTGTTTAATTTTCCTTACTACCATATTTGGCAATATAATTTAAAAATGATCTTTCTCTTAATTAGGGCTTTTTCACATTTTTTTTTCTCTCACACAATTGCCTCCTCTCTCATTTTTTCCTCATCTTTTTTCTCAAATCTCTCTCTTCATCTCAAACCTACGAATACAAAAAGTCACTGCCTCTTAACTCTATGAGCACACTTTCATCATCGTCGTTTTTCCATTGATTTTGTCATCGTCGTTTTTCCTCCTTTGGTTTCATCGTTTTTGTTTTTCTTCCATTGGTCTCATCGTCGTCGTTTTTCTTCCGGTGGTTTCATCATCGCCATCTTTTTTTTATGGTTTCATTTGTCGTCTTTCTTTCCCCTTTTAGATTTTTTGTGAGTTTAGATTATTTTAGTTTTTTTTGTGATTATTTAAATAATTTGTACACATTTTATTTTAGATCTCTTGTTCATGTAATTATTCTCTTGTTTTCTTGTTTAAATAGTTGTTTTTTTGTTTTTGATGCTACTGATTTTGTACACAACAATTTGATTTATATTTTTATAGTATTTTTGTGGCGTTTTGATGCTACTGATTTCCTACATAAAAAATTGATTTATATTTTGTGGTGTTTTTTATAGTGTATTTACACTACAAACCCATAAAATATATCATAAATACTATAAAAAATACACTATAAAAATACCATGGAAAAACACCAAAAATACAATATCAGAACGATATAAAAAACATCAAAAATGAAAAAAAAATTGGATGAAAGAAATATATTAATTGTAAAAAAATTGGATGAAGAAATACGTTAAGTTTGTAACTGTCTCTTAATATTATTGATGATAATTCAGTTGCAAGAAAATTATAGCTTTTATATACTCCCTCCGTCCCATTTTATTTGTCCACTATTCTATATTTGTATGTCACAAAATGATTGTCACATTTGTATAATATACACATATGTTTCTGTTTTACCCTTAATATAAATGGATATAATTTATAGAATATTGTGTATCATAAATATATATGTTTGACTATCTTACATTTTTAATGCAAAAATTAATGACTACTTCTTTTCTAATATAGTAATTCTAAATTAACTCTAGAATCAAAAAGGGTACAAAGGGAAGAATTATTAGCAATTAAAGTTTTTTTAATATGTATGAAATTAGAAGTGGACAAATAAAATGGGACGGAGGGGGTACTAACTAGCACAATATCTACCAAACTAACAAACTAAATCTATATTCTCAAAAAAAAAAAAACCTTATTGAATAACAGAAATTACACGTTTGCAAGCATGCATTGTGTATGTTTTTAAAGGAAAAAAATTATCCTACAAACAGGACTAGCATTAACTTTTAGGGTTAATTCCTAAAAAAATCACGAAGTTTCATTTTAATCATGAGCTTTAAAAGTTGCCATTTAAAGACACGAATTTTCATATTGTTTCAAATTCATCATTTCAGTGTATTTGTATTGACTAAATTCTTCACTAAACCATTAATGAAAGACCCAAGTTATTAATCAACATCAAATCTTATTATCTTTCAATTATAGTATTTAGGATTAGGAAATTTTAGTCAGATAAAATACATCGAATTTTACTATGGTGATAAATTTGAAATAAAATGAAAGTTTGTGCTTTTAAATGACAACTTTTAAAGGTCATGCTTAAAATGAAACTTCGTGTAAAGTTTGTGATTTTTTTAGGAATTAACCCTAACTTTTAATATGCTTGAATGAGCATTATACAAGAAAAACTGCTTTTAGTGAGTTGGTAAGGCGCAGTTGACTTGGTAAGGCGCCCTCCTAGTTTAAGTGAGGTCGCGGATTCGAACCGTACTCATGTACGCAGCCGTTTAAAACTTGGGATCAGAGTTTTCCCTGCCGAAAGGGACCTACCCTGCTCGATTGGAGATTAGTCTGAATGTGGAAAGTTTAAAGGTGTCGTTTCAGAGTTAAAACCCGTTAAGGACACCTTATGGATTTACCAAAAAAACTGCTTTTAGTAACAAAAATTTATGATAAAAAAAATTTCGTCACACATTTGTGACAGATTATTGATAGAATTGTAACAAATTTTAAATTGAGATGGATTTTTAGATTCGTGACGGCTTTTAGATTCATAATGAAATTTTTCTTCACAAAATTATGTCACAAATCAATAACTAAATTTTTTGATGGAAAATTCCGTCACAAATTTGTGGCGGACGCTTTCGTCACAACATTTTAAAAGATATTAAATTTAAAAAAGTAAATATTTAAAAATTTAAATCTAAAAGAAGATTATTTTAAAAAAATATTTATTTTAAAAAAATAATTATTTTAAAAGTAAAAGATATTTTGTAAAAAGTAATTGTTATTTTTAGGCTTAAATGCACCAAAAATACCAACTTTCACGTGTTTTAGTATTTCACATACTCTTTTAATTTTGGCATATTTAACATGAACTTTCCAATTTTTTACAATTAAGACCACATGTGTTTTCTTTTGAAAAATAGTGTCATTTTACATACAAAACGGTGCCGTTTTAATCTAAAATAGTGTCGTTTTACATCCAAAACGGTGCCGGTATCCTTAATTGCAAAATTTGGAAAGTTCGTGTACTTTTTTGCTAAAATTAAAATATTATGTTAAATACCAAAAACACGTGAAAGTTGGTAATTTTTTTGGTGCATTTAAGCCTTATTTTTATATATGTATCTTTTATCTTTTTTGTTATAAGTAAATATATATATATATATATATATATATATATATATATATATATATATATATATATATATATCAATAATTTGAGTTGATAAAGAATGGAGTAGCGCGGGAGAAAACTTCACATTTAAACGAGACATGGATGAAGCAACTTCAGGATGAGTGACCTATTAGAAAGTTTACAAAAATCTCAAAATGGCGTACAAAAATCTCAAATTGGATATTAGATAATAGTTGAAATGAATAAATATTACGGTTTAATAAAATAATATATTTGTAAATTTAAATATTTTTAGAAATTTTGCGTCAAAAATTATTTTTGGCAGATTTGTGAAGGACAAAATCTGTCACAAATTGCATGACATATTTTTTTGTCATAAAAAAATTGTGATCATGAAATTAGTGATGAAAAAATCTGTCACAAATAAAATTTCTTTAGTATTGCATAATATTAAGAATTTCATTATGATTAGCATGTTTAAGACCATAGTTAGGACTTCTAGAGTTCCTAGACTTTAGTTGAATCATATGGATCAAATCCAAGAGCCAAAGTCATGTAAACTTCTTTATGAAGCTCACCATGAAGAAAAGAATTACTGATATCTAGTTGAAGCAAATGTTAATGATTAATAGCAACAAGAGCTAGTAAAATTCTAACAGTATCAAGGTTAGTGGCAAAGGAATAATGGTTAGGGAAAAGGTTATGATAAGATATAACATTTTGTTTAATATGTAGTAATGTTTGGAGAGAAAATGGCTAAGTACAATGACAGTCATTACGGTGCATAGACAAATGGTGAGCTTTGCTAGACATTTGAAGAATTATAAAGTCTGAAACAGTGACTAATGAGTTATAGCTCAAATGGTATAAACGCTAGGCAGCAAACTGCTAGGTCGTGGGTTCGATTCCTCCCACAAACGCTCTCCCTCTCAAATTATCAAAAAAAAAAAAAAGTCTGAAACAGTGAAGATAGAAGGAGGACCATATTATGATGAGGGATTGAGAGGAGATGAATTTCAGATCACATGCGGGGGAGTGAAGAGATGGTGGGATTGGATTGTGTAGGTAAATAGGGTGCATAATTAAACAAGTTACAATTTGATTGAAAAAATACAAGCCAATGGTTGGTTATTGGTAATAATATTTTTGGTGAAGAGGAATTTATGTTCTTAGAATTAAAATATTTATGTAAATAAAAATGCCATGAGTATAAATATCATAAAGATAAAACCTTTAGTGCATTTTGAATATCCCAAAAATAAGCATTTTTAGCACCAGCGTCAAATTTACTTCTATAAACATTTGAAGTAGTGGCATCACAAAGACAACTAAAGACTTTTAGAAATAATTTTTTTTTTGAATCTGTTATGTGTTTATATCTAGAATTCTAATTCCTATTTGTATTAGAACTCTATTGTGAAGTATTTGGATGGAGGATAACTTTGTTGTCATTGGGCAATTAGGAAGTATAAATCCAATTAGGATTAATACTCCTAATGCCATATAGATTATTCTTCACTATATATAGCCTACCTTATTCACCTTTTAGAATACACCAAAACCGAACACACAATGTAGACATTGATGTGTATAAGGGGAAAAGGGGGTGTGTGTGATGTGAGGAATATAAGTTAATTCTTACCCTTTTGGGTTACTTCTTGTAGAGAGAGAAACACTTTGTGGGTTTTTTCTTCTAAGGGCATATTTACTAGAGATGTTCTCTATTTGGTGATTCTCCACCAATTTTGTACTCCTTTTGATGATCAGTGGATGGCTCGAATCTTTCGCCCGTGGATGTACGCTTTAAAGCAGAACCACGTAAATCTCTTGTGTTATTTATTATTTTGCTATATTGTTTGTTGATCAAATTCATTATTAAATACCTACCGAATGGTTCCGATTCCACTGCGCATACCAATCCGCTCACGAACCGGTCACGACAATTGGTACCAAAGATTCAAGAATCGGTATCAATGTTACAACAATTGGTATCGGAGCCAATTTGGTTTTCATATTTATTATGGATTATGATTATTATGGCAAAATTATTATTTGGAGGATTTCGCAAGGCGCAATTACTTGACACAAAGAAGATGTTTTGGAGATAGAGAAGCCACCAATTTTTAAGTGCCAAAACTCGTTGAAGACAGACTTGGGTATTAAAATTCTTAAGGAGATTTTTGTGATGGAGATCAATATGCTACTTTAAACTACAAAGAAAAAAGGTATGACTTTTCTAAACACATAATTATTTGAGGATTTTATAGAGCCTTTGTAAGATGAATGATTGGGGTAATCTATTTATACTCTCATGAAATTCTATTAGTGATTTGAATCTAAAAATTGCTTTTAAGAGTTTATTGAATGAAGAGTTCGTTTGGGCATAGTCAGATTTTGATAAAATCATGACATTGCAAAAGAGATTTTGTTTTGATTAAGTAACAATCTTAGACACAAGATGGATTACAACGTTTGTAATTTGGAAAGGCGTCACTATTGGATCGCTCATAAGCCAATTTGTTTGGAGATAATTAGATGAAGACTGAATGCTAGCGGTTACAGGCGAATCAGGTTAGAGAACCAGTATACGCTTAAAATTGCAGCATAATCATTTTTTTTATCCAAAATTTATGCAGATTCAGGTTGTTCATATCACATTTGTGCCAATTTCGATTGGTTTTCCGTCTAGAACTGAGTTGATAGTGGAGTGTAGTTATGGGTAACAGTCAATACATGCAGAATTTTGGGATAGTGGTTCAGTTAAGGGCAAGATGCATAATGAGACAGTTAGAACAATAATGATTGTTCAACATGATTTTTATATGTACATGTCTGGTATCTCAATATATAAAACTACGAGTTTTATGGATTATTTGGCGATGAAGTGAGATTGGATGATGCACTTGTGATGTATGCTCATTGGGTTGGTTGACTTATGAAGATTAAGGGATATGCTACGACCTCAACATTTGTTTTTTGATTTAATCATTATAGGCTACTAATGACGTTTGTTTCTGGTATCAGTTTTAAGACCAACAAAATTCGAAGCTTCGTGAAATTTTGATTGATACACCCGAAGATAGTAAATCTTCAAGTCATTTTGGTTTTAGCAAGTTCAAGACGTTCTTGAAACTTGTATGGTCCTCCTCAAAGAATCTCTTTTGGAATAAGTTCAGTTTGGACTTAAATGGAGAAGGTGGAGCACAACAGTAATCACAGTTTATTGGACAATTCAAGTCAAGGTGGAGATTGTTGGAATATGCCTAAAATTCTAATTCCTATTTGCATTAGGACTCTATTGTGGAGTATTTGGGTGGAGGATAACTTTGTTGTCATTGGGCAATTAGAAAGTATAAATCCAATTAGGATTAATACTCCTAATGCCATATACTCCCTCCGGTCCATAATATTTGTCACATTTGAGAAATTTTTTTGGTCCATAATATTTGTCATGTTATAATATCAAAAGAGCATTAATTGCTCTTTTTCCATGTTTGCCCCCCATTAATTCATTGAAAGAATACAATAAACAAATGAAAATGGTAGTCATAAATGTAAATAAATTTCAATTTAGGGTTAACTTAGTAAAAATGTTTATAAATTAAGACATATTAATTATTTTCTTAATTCTTGTGTCAAAGCCAAATGCGACTAATATTATGGACCGGAGGGAGTAGATTGTTACTCACTATATATAGCCTACCTTATTCACTTTTTAGAATACACCAAAACCGAACACACAATGTAGACATTGATGTGGATAAGGAGAAAAGGGGGTGTGTGTGATGTGAGGAATATAAATTAATTCTTACCCTTTTGGGTTACTTCTTGTAGAAAGAGAAACACATTGTGGGTTTTTTCTTTTAAGGGCATATTTACTAGAGATGTTCTCTATTTGGTGATTCTCCACCAATTTTGTACTCCTTTTGATGATCAGTGGATGGCTCGAATCTTTCGCCCGTGGATGTACGCTTTAAAGCAGAACCACATAAATCTCTTGTGTTATTTATTATTTTGCTATATTGTTTGTTGATCAAATCCATTATTAAATACCTACCGAATGGTTTCGATTCCGCTGCGCATACCAATCCGCTCACGAACCGGTCACGATAATTGATATCAACGATTCAAAAATCGGTATCAATGTTACAACATTATGCAAAAAAGCATAAGGAGTTTTTTGATGTAAGAGTGGTGAAGGAACTCAATTACGATAGGATGCATGAGTACGCAATATTCCTAAAGATTATTAAGAGGCAAACTAGCTTGAAATTTAAAAGATCTAGCAACATTTATGAAATGTTGATACTTCCTTTCAATAATGCTATTTTATTTTTGGGTATAAATACAACTCTTTTGATGCCATGCATGTGCAAGGAGATTGATAAAAACAAGTAAAATCAAACTCGACTCAGTTGTCAGATCTGATTACTTTTCTTTGAAAATTAAGATTTAGCATTTATGCAAAATAATGACTTAATTTAGTTTCTGACTTCAGACTTGTATTTCAACAAGTAAATCTAGGTGTACCTTAAATAGTCATCCACCATAGAGAAACTAATTATATCCATGACTTGAAACTAGCTGAGTTGGTCCCTAAATGTCCATGTGCCCCAAGTCAAAAATTAGTGTACTAGTAGCTAGGAGTGTTCAAATTCAGTTTGGTTGGATTACGAGCTTATAACCATCCAAATTGAATTCCTAATATTATCTTGGATTATAATCCAAATAATTTGAGTTATGTTAGTTTGGTTATTCAAAAGTACCAACATGGGTTAGAGCATTTCTAATGGTATTTTTTAAAATAAAGAGCATCTTTTATAAAATAAAGAGCATCTTAAAGATAAAGAATGATATTTAAAATTTTACTCTAATGAACTCTTTAATATCAGCTTTTTATTGTATATAAGTTTAATAATTAATAATAAAATAAAAGTATTAAATATTAAAATAATTGCCTCTCTAATATTAAATTTTATTTTATTTTCATATAAAATATTAATAAAATATTAAATATTAATAAAATAATTTTTATTTATTTAATTTTTTATTCATTTATTTATTCAGTTTTTTAACTAAAAGTAAAAATATAATATTTAAAAGCAAAAATAGCCACCTTATTTTCTTAAATTTAAAATTTTACTATTTGAAAAATGAAGTACAAAGTGAAAATGGCTCTTTACATGTGGAGAGCCATTTTCACTCTCTACTCTAAATATAAAGAATAGAGAGTTCATTGAAATGCTAATTTATTGTCAAACTCTTTAATTTAAAGAGTTTGACAATTTTAGAGAGTATATTGGGGATGCTCTTATGGTTATTTAACTTACTTTTGTTTGCTTTTTATCACTTTAGATGAAAATTTAAAATCCAAATTTCAATCTTTTTTTTTTAAATAATAAAAAAATATATTTTTCCAGAAAAAAAATAATTTTATTTTCAGAAAAAAAAAATTTGATAAAAAAAATTTTAAAAAAATTTTAAAAAAAAAAATTCCCATAATTGTTTTTTTTAAAAAGAATATTGTTCCAAAAATATTTATTTCCAAAAAAAAATATTAAAAAAAATTATTTTTAAAAAAACTTGGCGAATCAATCAACAAATGCATATGCACTTTAAATAATATATAACCCAAACACATCCAAATAAACCAAGAAATTCTTTTAGTTGGGTTATAAAATTTCAAGAACCCAATGATTTATGATTAAAATGAATATAGTGATTTGAGTTGTTTTCACATGGTTGGTTTGGGTGGGTTTTGTAAATTTTGTACACCCCTACTAGTAGCCTATTAGAATTAGAGAGAAAAGCAACATTTATTGAAATTGAATAAGCTGAGTCAGCATATTCTATCGTAACAGAAGTTAACAGAAAACATGCAAGTTGCATGAGAAGCAGTATGAGCAACACGATGAGCATCATGTAGAGGAGTGAATCCAAGATATATCTTGATAGCTCCCCTCAAACTGGAGCATAATTGTTGATAATGCCCAGTTTGGATAATAACAAGGACAAGGCAGGGGCAGGCAAAGGCTTGGTTAAAAAATCTGCTAATTAAGCTTGAGTCCTCGCTGGTAGAAGATGAATAAGTCTTGCCTGAAGTTGTTGTCTAATAAAATGACAATCCAACTCTATGTGTTTAGTCCTTTCATGAAAGACATAATTCTCAGCAATTTGTATAGCAGACTAGCTATCACAGATGTAACAACCTAAATTTTTGTGGTATTACGTGAAGTGCCACGGGGAATACACTACTAGAAATACCTGAATTGGCGACGGAAATTAGCGACGGAACAAGTTTCCGTCGCTAATTTGGCTAATCACCGACTGATCTGGCGACAGATTGGTTATCAATCGCCAAAATTAAGAGAAAATGGTTACCGACGGAATTTTCGTCGGTAATCCGTCGTTGATTTTGGCGGGGTGAGGGAGGGAAGAATTGCCGCGTTTTTGTTTGCCAAAATTAGCGACGGATAGTAAAGTTCCGTCGCTAATTGCACAACTATATGAAACACACAGTTTCATTAAACTAAATAGCGACGGAAACTGATAATCGGTCGCTAATTAGTTTAATGAAACTCTGCGTTTCATTTATCTTGATTTTAGCGACGGAATTACTGTCCGTCGCTAAAAACAAGATAAATGAAACGCAGCAGCCAGTCTTCTTCCATTTCAGAAACCTAATTGAAAAAAAAACGCAGCCGCCGGTGTCTTCTTCCTTCTGCTGCCGCCGGTGTCTTCTTCCATCTGCTGCCGCCGGTGTCTTCTTCTATCTGCTGCCGCCGGTCTCCCTCCTCCGCTAGTCTCTTTCTTCCTCTGGTCTCCCTCCTCCGCTGCTCCTCCTCTTCCCTACTGCCGGAGCTAAACCGCTGCCGTCCTCCTCTCACCGGCCACCGCACATTTGTAAGTTTTGTTTTTTAATTAATGAATTGGTTAACTGAATTTAGGGTATTTTTAGGGTTTAATATTGTTTAATTAATTGAATTGTTAGGTTAGTTTAATTAGATTTTAATTAGATTAGGTTTAAATTAGATTAGGTTTTAATTTAATTTCTAGAATTAAATTATAAAAATTTCAGATTATTAGGTTTTAATTTAATTGAATTAGATTAGGTTTTAATTTAATTGAATTAGATTAGGTTTTAATTTAATTGAATTACATTAGGTTAGTATTTATTTTGATTTAATAGATTATTTTAATTAATCCTTAAGTTTATTTTAATTAGGTTAGTATTATTGGATTAGGTTAGGATATTTTGTTTTATTTTATTTTAGTTAAAAAAATAAAATAGTTTATTTAAATTTATTAGATTATTAATTAGTAAATTTTTATTAATTTTCTAAAAATAGTAATAAAATTAGGGTCATTTATAATTAGATTTTTATAGTTAATTATGATAATTTGAAATTAGTAGAGAATACTATTAGTTTGTTTAAGTTGATCTATACAATTAAAATTGCATTATATTATTATTATAATAAATAATAATATAATTAGATTATAATGATGTTCTTTAAAATTAGTTGAATAGAATAGTAGTAAAAATATTATTTAATACTTGTAAAATTATGTAAAAATTGACATAATTCATGATGGTTTAATGATATAATGAATTGATGGAATTGGTGTATTGAATATCTTTGAATATGTAATATTTTGCTTGCAGGATTTCCCTGAAAAATGGGTGATGCTCATTTTTAAGGGAAATGCTGCCGGATTTTCGTTAATAATTAGAAAAAAATTTAGTAGTACTCAAAGAGATATTTAATGTTAACTTGTAGTGCTCTAACAGACTTATTTGAAACTATTATTGTAGGTTTTGTCCTTATTACGGTTATTCCTATTGTCGTCCACCCACACCGTTTTTACCATCCACATTCTCTTCTCATTTGCGGTTCTGCTCTTCAACAAGTAAGTATTACTGCATTTTTGTATTTCATTTTAATTAGTTAGAGTAAATTGAATAACTGTGCAATTTAATTAACAAAGATTTTATTCACACCGAATAAAATCTTACCTAGCCGTAGAAACCCGTCCCGTGTGTTCAAGAGATTGAACGACACGGGATTGTACGTGTGTACAGTTCGTAAAACTGCTGTAGTCTGCGTAATTTGATCACGAAAAAACATATATGTATGGATATGGTATAAAAATATTCGGTAGTTTTCTGGCGTATGTTCTCCGGGTGGCTATTTAATATAGGCTGTGTAACGCTTATTCCTTACGGAATATATAATTACCGTTACACACCCTATATTATGTAATGCACCTGGGGAACGACGCCGAAAGGCTGCCGAATATTTTTTCCGTATTCATGCATATATCGTGATCGAATTATGGGGCGCCAGTTTTGCGAATGGGATGGGACCCTACCCTTTTAGCAGTCAATTACATTGACTTTGCTACTGAGCTTATGAACCAGTACCTAATTGTACGTCCTCCAGAAATGAATCCAGACCGCAGCTGGATGTATACGAGGCATGACAGAGGCTTCCTGCCGCCAGATTTTTTCCCTAATCTTGAAGAGTTCGTGAATTTTGCTGTGCAACATCCCGAGTGTATGAATGGAGAAGAGATAAAATGCCCCTGTTCTAGGACAAAATGTAGAAATACGAATTTTCGAGATGTCGAAGTTGTGAAACTACATGTCTTGCAGTCTGGGTTTGTTCCAGATTACTATGTCTGGATTCACCACGGTGAGGTGAATGTCCCTCCTGTTGTTCAGCAGCCGGTTAATGAATACGATTACTATAATGAGGGAGGGGGAGATTTAAACTCCGGTCAGAGAATGGTTATTGATGCTGCTGGTCCTGAAGTTTTTGAGGAAGAGACCCCGAATGAAGAAGCTCAGAAGTTTTTTGATATGATGAGTGCGGCAGAAGAAGAAATATGGCCCGGAAATAGCAGACACTCACCCCTGTCCGCATCTGTTGAAATTTTGGATATTAAGTGTCGACATCAGGGGTCGATATCTTTAATTGACGACACCTGCCGTTTATTACAAGAACTGCTTCCAGAGAACAACAAAATGCCGAATTTTTTTGCTAATATCAAGAAGCT
This sequence comes from Mercurialis annua, assembly GCF_937616625.2. NCBI lineage: Eukaryota > Viridiplantae > Streptophyta > Magnoliopsida > Malpighiales > Euphorbiaceae > Mercurialis > Mercurialis annua. The sequence continues at coordinate 15,454,925 of NC_065574.1, forward strand.
GGTGAAAGGTCTCGGGTTGCCGGTTGAGGTTATTGAGTGCTGTTTGCACAACTGTATGATTTACTGGGGGGCGGACGAGGATTTAACCCACTGCAAAGTTTGCACATTTCCTCGGTGGAAACCTGTTACGAAAAGCAATTCGGCCAAAAGAAGGGCTAACGTTCCTTATAAAAAAATGTTTTATTTCCCTTTAACTCCGAGGCTGCAAAGGTTGTACGCTTCCAAAGCCACGGCTAAACATATGACATGGCACGCTGAACATGAAATGGAAGACGAGAAGATGTGTCATCCTTCTGACTCTCCGGCGTGGAAACGGTTCAGTGAGTTGCATACAGATTTTGCTGATGAAACAAGAAATATCAGACTAGGCTTATGTACTGACGGGTTTCAACCATTTGGTAGTTTTGGAACACAATATTCTTCCTGGCCAGTCATTGTGACGCCGTATAATCTGCCTCCAGGCATGTGCATGAAGGATGAGTTTATGTTTTTGACAATACTTGTCCCGGGACCTGGAAATCCAAAAGACCAGATGGATATATTCCTGCAGCCGTTAATAGCGGAGTTGAATCAATTGTGGGAATCTAGAATTCGGACGTATGACGTTCAAAAGAGGCAGAATTTTCAAATGAGGGCGGCGCTTATGTGGACAATTAATGACTTTCCCGCTTATTCAATGTTGTCTGGGTGGAGCACATCAGGAAGACTGGCATGTCCGCATTGTATGGAAAATACCGAGGCATTCACGTTGCCCGATAGTGGTAAACAGTCCTGGTTTGATTGCCACAGAAATTTTTTACCTACGGGCCATCATTTTCGTCGGAATGTTACTGAATTTCGAAAAGGCAAACAAGTAAAGCACAAATTTGGAGGTGTGAGGACTGGAGATGAAGTATTAGCAGAGGTTGACGGTCTGGGGTTTAAGAGGGCTTATGAGACAGATGCTAAGGCTACGAATGCTGATCTATCTAAAGGCCGTGGTTGGAATCGAAAGAGTATCTTTTGGGATTTACCGTATTGGAAGACAAATGTAATCCGGCATAATCTCGATGTCATGCATATTGAGAAAAATGTATTTGACAACGTTTTTAATACCGTACTCAATGTACCTGGTAAGACGAAAGACACGGCAAAATCTAGGGCAGAGCTGAATAAGATTTGTGATCGTCCCGGTCTAGCACAAGATCAGGAAACCGGTAGATATCCAAAGGCTTTGTATGCTTTGGACAGGGATTTAAAAAAGATTTTGCTCGAATGGATTCAAAAGTTAAAGTTTCCGGACGGTTACGTGTCCAACTTGTCAAGGTGTGTTGATTTAAACAGTTTGAAGATGATGGGCATGAAAAGTCATGACTGTCATGTCTTCATGCAACGACTTTTGCCAATTGCTCTCCGGGAGCTTCTTCCGCCCGAAGTGTGGGAACCTTTAACAGAGCTAAGTATCTTCTTCAGAGAATTAACTGCCACATCGCTGAAAAAGGCAGATCTTGAGAGATTGGATCTTGATATCCCGAAGATACTGTGCAAGTTGGAACGTATTTTTCCACCGAGTTTTTTTAATTCGATGGAACATCTCCCGGTACACCTTCCATACGAAGCTATGATGGCAGGACCTGTTCAGTATCGTTGGATGTATCCGTTTGAAAGGTACTACATCTACAGTTCTATTTCATCGATCGAGTGGTTGGTACATGCATGAACTAATTATTTGATTATGCAGATACCTGAGAAAACTCAAAAATAAGGTCTCGAATAAAGGCAGAGTGGAAGGAAGCATCAGCAGCGGATATTTATTAGAGGAAACAGCGAAATTTGCATCTTTCTATTTCAAGGATGGTGATCCGATGCTACCATGTCGGATGCAAAGAAATGAAGTTTGCGAAATGGACGTTGATGATGATGTCGACAGATTATCCATTTTCAAACCGAAAGGGCGACCTATAGGTGCTTCTCGGAACAGATATCTGGATGATGCTGAATATAATGCTGCCCGAAGCTATATCCTTCTGAATTGCACTGAAATCGAACCTTTCAGAGAGTATGTCTTCATATCCACATTTAAGTTCAATATTGAAGAATTTTATACAATTTGTCTTAATTCGCTCGTATTCTTGTAAATAGAGTTTTTGAAGGCGAGTTGTATGAAATCAACCCCGAAATCACACAGACCGAAGTTGTAGTCAAGTTGGAGAGTGAATTCGCCTTTTGGTTCGAGCAATATGTAAGTATTTATGTTGTTTTATCGTCGTAGTTGTATATATTATCGTGTTGATCCGTATAAATAATTGTGCTACAGGTGAAAGACCAAACTGTCTGTACCAATCCCTATATTCTAAGTCTTGCAGAAGGACCGCTTAGATCGGTCAAAACATTCAAGGGGTATTGTGTGAACGGGTTTAAATTCAATACTGAAGAATATGGGGAGGATCGGGTTACAATGAATAGCGGAGTTTGTGTAAAAGGATCACTCTACGGTCCGGCTGAAAGCGACTTTTATGGAGTGTTGACTGACATTATCGAGTTAGAGTATCCAGCTCTACCGATAAAAAGGACGGTCTTATTTAAATGTAATTGGTTTGATCCTACGAAAAAAGTTGGTATGTTAGCCCATCCTCGGTATAACATAGTGGATGTTAATCACAGAAAGAGGTACAACAAATATGAACCCTTCATTTTAGCTGAACAGTCCGATCAAGTACATTACTTACCTTATCCTAGCAAAAGGCGAGACAAAAAAGACTGGTGGGCAGTATGCAAGATAAAAGCTCGCTCTGAGATAGACATGCCTGCAACAACTGTTCCAGCTTTCCAAGATGATAGTGCAGATCATCTGCTCGATGTCATAACAAATAAAGAACCGACAAATTTAGTTGATCCGAATGGCGAGGCGGACGAGGCTGCATTACCCAACCCTCCATTAGTGGAGACGGAAGATGATTATCCACCATCTTCATCAGACGATGAAGACATTGGAGCGGCAGATAATATAGAAATTGCATGATTCGTTTAAGTGTCATTTATGTAGAATTTTGACTTTTATTTACATTTGTTGATGTGGTAACTTTATTTTGTTAATAAATTATGTGTTATGGTTTTTATAATAGTTGTGTTTATTTTTTTCTTGTCGAATATTTTTTTGTAATCTTTTTTGCAGATATGAGAGGTTCAGGTGGTTCTTCTTCCGGCCGAGGCCGCGGTAGGGATACAGTTCAGGGACGCGGACGTGGACGCGGCGACCCAGAGCAGGATGCCCCTGAGGACTCGGATCCCGGGGCTGAGCAGCAGGTGCTAGCTGCTAGACCTGCGCCGCGGAGAGCGGCGAGACAGCCGCAACCACAGGGCCAGCCACCAGCGACGGACGAGACTGGGAGGGTTAGAGTTACACCAGATGCTGCAAGGTATGATTGACAACTTTTTTTAAAAAAATAATTTAATTTAAAAAATGTGAAAACTAAGTGTTTTTTGTAATGTGCAGAGAAAAATTACTGGATAGCAGGAACGACAGCGGGACAGCATCTAGGGCGATCTTGCCCATTTTCCGATCTAGATGGTTTGCTGAGGGTTCCTCGTGGAAGAAGATTACAGCAGAGCATAAGGGCTTCTACTTCGAGGAGTTCAAGGTTGTTAAATATTTAAAATTTTAAATATATGTTTAACTTTCTTTTTGATTTCTAATTATATTTATTTTTTAATGGTTTGCAGAAGGGTTTTTGCTGGGACCCGACCTACCCTGAGGATCTGATTAGAGGGGTCTTCTACCGACATGCGGGCAATCGGTATAAAGATACTCTCCACAACATGAAGCCGGATAAAAAAGAGGGCAGTGTTAGTGCTGATACTTGGGCGTCATGGAAGCGAGACTGGGATACTGCTGAGGCTAAGAAAAAGTCCGATATAGCACGAGCTAATCGGATGAGTGAGCCGTCCGGAGCTGGCACCGGACCTGTTCGACATACCGCAGGATCGCGATCGGCTACGAGGCATAAGACAGTTATGGTATGTTTTTAATATTAATAATCGTGTTAATTATTTTGTTTATCTATTAATTAATTTGTTCATTTCATATAATAGACTGAGGAGCTTGGTCGAGAGCCCACTTTGGCTGAGTTGCATGTACGGTTGCACCTGACCAAAGCAGATCGGACTGTCTTTGTTGACAAGAGATCAAAGGATAAAAATGTAAGTTTATTTTAACCTTAAGTAACTGTTTAATATGACTTATATATAACTTTAATTATATAGACGTTGTTTATAGGATGTTTACGTGTTTGTTGTGGGTGTTGTGATTGCTGTTACTTATAGTTGAACAGAGTGTCTGTAGTTTTTGCAGGATGTCCCTGAAAAATGGGTGATGATCAAATTATAGACAAAATGCTGCCCAATTTTAGTTAGAAATGTAGGTTTAACTAATTTAAAAATTTGTATTTTTTAAATCTCAGGACCGTTTTCAGGCAGAGCTTGCTGCAGCAACACAGTCTCAGGCAGCTGGAGAAGGGAGTTCGTCGACTCCAGAGCCGATCGACGAGAACGAGCTGTTTTTGTCTCTCGAGGCAATCAAGAAGCAGCGAGTCTACGGTATTGGATCGGCTTCAGCATCCTACATCGGCCAGAGCAGCGCTAGCCGATTGCGCCGCGGCGGATCATCCCAGCAGGGGAACGTTAGTACTGAGGACATAGAGCAGCGTATTGCTAGGGAGGTTGAGGAGCGGGTCGAGCAGCGAATTCGTACTGTGGAGGCGGGTTTCGAAGAGCGGGTCGAGCAGCGGATCCGTAGTGTGGAGGCGGGTTTCGACGAGCGGATCCGTACTGAGCTTGCGCGGCTGATGACTACACTCCCACCCGAGTTACGCCCGCAGTTCCCACCACCCCCACCCCCTCCTGCTGATGACACCACCAGTTTAGAGTAGGCTTGTGATACACTTGGACATATTTATGTTTTTTGTTCGTATACTTTAATATTAATGTTTTTTGTATGCTTTTTGACGTTTATATATATATATATATATATATATATATATATATATATATATATATATATATATATATATATATATATATATTACGGATTTGGTTATATATATTTATTGTTTCTTATGTATGTGAATGGTATATTTAACAGGTCTAACGAATAACAGAAAAAATATGAAAATAAGCCGTAAAAAAATAAAATTTTGCCAAAAATAGGTAATTTAGCGACTACCTGTTTTAACTTTAGCGACGGATTTTCCGTCGCTAATTAAAAATGACACGACTGTTTCTTGCAGTTGGCGACGGAATTTTCCGTCGCCAATTGAAAGAAACAGCGACGGAATTACCGACGGAATTTCCGTCGCCACGTTAGCGACGGAAATTCCGTCGGTAATTCCGTCGGAAAATTGGTCGGCTGGCCGACCAATTTACCGACCTTCTGCCTCCAACTTACCGACGGAATATTCCGTCGGTAAGTTGGCGACAGACAGTGTTTTGGGTCGCTATTACAATTAGCGACCCAAAATTTACCGACGGACGGAGTCCGTCGGTAATCCGTCGCTAATTGTAGTTAGCGACGGATCTCAGGTGTTTAGCGACGGATATTTCCGTTGCTAAACACCTGTTTTCTAGTAGTGATAATCGTAGAGATTAAGAATGAGACTATCAGATTAGGATTGGATAATAAAGACTTAGACCGAAACGGGTCTATTGGAATTATCGTAGAATAATAATTTAAATGGAAAATTATTATGCGAAAATTGGATTTAATCGAGACAAAAAGGGAATAAAATAAAATAAGTTGGAAAGCCAGAGTTAATAATATTCACGTCAAGGTTCGTGAAATATTATTAATAAATGATCGTCAAGTTTCGTAAGTATACGAAATCGTTTTAGAAGAAAGTTTGACGATTAGTTAAGAATAAGGGTTAAAGTGCAAATTAGCCACTTTAAGGACTAAAGTGGACTTTTAACCACAAACTTCCGGAGGAAGTTGTGTTTTACTCTATTTTCTCAAGATAAGAAAATAATATCGGTAAAGTTGTTATTGATAGTCATCAAAATGAAAATTGGACGAAAAAGTGAGAAAAAGTGCAAGTTAGCTCAAAATGGAAATTTGAGCGTTTTTGGCCAAAATTGCCAAAATAAATTATTGGAGGGTGATATTATAAGATATGATACTAATATTATTTATTTGGAAAATAAATAATACGGAACTCATCGAGAATCGAATGATTAAAGGAATAGTGGACTAAATCGGACAAAAGAAAAATTAGAAAATGAAGGTTAAGGAGGTGGCAACTTCAAGGACCTAAATGGACTTTTACCTCACTTATTATCATCATTTATGAATGAATATTCATTCATTTCAAGCCAAAATTTGCAGCAAGAAAGGATGAAACCCGTAGCCCTTCTTCTCCAATTTTCTCCAAAATTCAAATGATCACAACTTCTTCGTTTCTCAACGAAATTTAGCGATTCTTGCGGCCACGGAACGAGGAAACGATTATCTACAGATTTATGGTTTCAATTTGAGGTAAGAAAATCAAAATATGGTTGATATTTAAGCTGTGAATTTCGGAATTTTTAGGTTTAATGAAGTTAGTGTTTAATTGATGTTGTTAGGTGTTTATAAGCTTGAATTGGATGCAAATGATGATGGAGCTAAGGTTTTCAAGGTAAGAAAATCAATTTTAGGTTTCATGGTTAGTTTTCATGGATTGATGATAATAAAGATTAGAGTTTATGATGTGTAATTGGGGTTTGGTTTAATTGATTGATGCGAGGTGAAATTGAGCTTTAATGGAGGATTGTTGATGATGAATTGAAGCTTGGAAGCTTCGGCCATGGAGTATCTTTAAGGTAAGGGATTTTCTGAAGTTGGATGAGTTTGAATTGATGAAATTAAATGAGAAATGAGTAGAGTTTTGTGATGATTAGTGATGCTTGATGATTGAATTGTGTATAGGATTAGTTGTTGATTGAATTGTTGAATGAATTGATGGTGAGTTTGAGGATTGTGTTTGTGTATTGTTGACCTTAAGCCCTGGGTAGGCTCTGTCCAGCCCCTCTCATTCCCCGGATTGGCTTTCGTTTAGTAGTGTTAACGGGTATTAGTTCAACGGAAACTAGTTGGACGTTTTGTAGAATCTGTTCTTGCAGAACAGCCATCTTGTGTGAACCATAGCTCGAGTTTTATAACTCCAAATCAAGTTCCGTTTGTTGATACGGAAACTTTAGGATGTTAACTATAATTTTCTAGGTTTGCACTTTTTCTGAATCGGACTCTAAAATGGTCATCTGTGGCAGAACATTTTTGTGTGCGGTCTGAACTGTTATTCTGGACAGCTTGAGGTATTAATTTCCAAGCTTGTTTTCGACACCTTCGGGTGCGTTTCATGGTCCGAGACCTAAACGAAAGTCGTAGGAGACGTTCGAAACTTTAAGAATGTCAATTTTTTTTAGGGGTCGGACTATTTTAAGTAAGCAGTTTCGATAGCCGAAGTTGGCTAGAAACATAATTTTGGTTATGTTAATAATAGCTAGAATTTTATTAATTCTTGCTATTATTATATCTGCGTAGATCGGACGAGCGATTATCGACAAGATTTGAGGCAAATGGATCGAGATGTCGTCAAGCTTATTTGAAGAATTTGGATAGCAAGTGGTGAGTAAACTTTAAATTACTCGTCAATATTCATAAAACCGCGTATTTTCATACGAAAGGCTATATGAATGTTTATATATTTGAAATGTATGTTTGCAAATGTACTACGTATATATGTTTTGAAATACCTGTTTATCGTGTTATGTTATTTTTATAATAACATAAATAAATAAAGAGAATATACTTATTTAAATACCGGGGAAGGGTAAAGCTATACAATATGAAATCGAACATCGAATAAATTATAAGTATCGAATCAAATATGAATAAGGAAATATAGTACATTCCGATATGTACTATCAAACATAATAAATACCCATGCGTGCGTGTGTTATAGATGTATGCTTGTAGATTGTAATGTGCATGCCATGGTCCATAAAGGATCAATATAACAGAATGAAAAATGCAAAATCAACTAGTAAACGTGAAATGGGAATTGTACTATGGTACCCCCAATAATAAGAACTGAGATACAAGGTTGAACTTGGTAGAATTATCCCGGGATCTGTATCTCATCCATTCTCGATAATAGTCCTTGGGACTCATACGAAATAAAAAGTAAGTATACATCGAGAAATTGTACGAAACAAGATCGTGAAGCAATACGGAACAAATTTTCCTATTAAATGACTACATGAATTATATGAATCAATAGTTAAGTTTAAAAGACCTGCAGGGTGCAGAGTCCGGGTACAGACACGAGGTTAAACTCGGTTGAACTATCTCGGGACCCGTGTCTAAGGAGTAACTCGGTTGAATTATCTCGGGACTCCTATCGATCGTTTGGGATTGAGAAATGGTACAAGTAACTCGGTTGAATTATCTTGGAACCGTACCATATGGTTATGGGTAACTCGGTTGAACTATCTCGGGACCCAACCATAAGGATCAAGTCACAAGAGACTTGCCAATGATTTAGTTCGACTTAGAATCATGATAATATAAACTTAGATTTAAGATTCGGTCGAAAACTAATGCAACAAAACGAGAAAGAAAAATATCAATATCATAATAAGAAATCAAGGACGACAAATACTTATAAACTATAAGTTTATGAAATAAACAAAGAATTATGAAGGAAAGTAAAGAAGATACGCAATATGATGTCAAAAGATTATTTTTGATATATAGAATGGATTTTCAATGGATTTTAACCCTTTATGTGTTATTGCGTGTAATTTGGTGAACTCACTCAGTTTTATACTGACCCCGTTGCTACTCCCATTTTTCAGGGATAGTATGATATGATTTGAAGAGTCAAGCTTCCAAAGTTTTAATTCTCGGAAGTCATTTGTACAAGAAGAAAAAGAAGGTTTTCATTCTAGCAGTCTGCAGTAGTCTAGATATTTTAACTAGAATTTTGTATAACGCGTTTTAACTCTGATATTATTTGTAAATGGGGTCACATGTATTTTAATATATAAAATATGTTTTGATTTGCGAAAAATTTACACAGGATTTTAGGCTTGCTACGGGTTTCGGAGCTACCACTCCCATTCCCTAGCGCCGGTCGCGACTCATAAATTTGGGTCGTGACAACAGAAGACATTGACTAGATCAAGAGAGTGAATCCTAAGATCACTAAGAAGATAGAGAAACCATTGAGTCTCACAAGTGATTGAATCCAATGCCCTGTATTCAGCTTCGGAAGAAGATCAAGAAAATATTAGCTGGTTTTTTTATTTCCAAGAAACCAAAGCAAAACCAATGAAAGTACAATAATCAGTGATGGACCTGCGTGTGTGTGGACAAGAAGCCCAATCAGAATTACCGAATGCTTAAAGCTTGAGAGAGTTCGGTGATGGGAAAAATAAGCCTTGACTTGGAGAAGCCCAATCAAACACTTTTACTTTTACGCAAATGTCCTTAGTGATATTTTAATTATAATTAATTAAATACTTTAATGCTATTTTAATTATTATTAAACAATAATTATTCTATCTAAATATTAGTTAACTTAAACTATTTTTTATATAATTACAATACTGACCTACTTTATAGTGCACGGAGATAAAAGAAAATAACGGAGACAATACATTCAAATTTCTATTAAAAATCAGATTGGTTGATTCATGTTTCAATTTGTACAAAAAGCAAAGCCATTACATGACAAAGAATATGATGCTAACAAATATGCACAGTCTTGGTTCTTCCATGGCGGTTAACAATATATGGTTCTTTAAAAAAGCCTACCAAAACACTTTTTACTCTCCGTCATCAATTGGGAATACGTCTTTGACAAAAAAAATATCTTCAAGTCACTCAATCTTTCAATTCCTCCCTGTTTCCCTAATTACATGATATTTATTTTAATTTAAAGTTTTTTTAGGTTTAATCGATGTATACGTAAAGATTTGTGTTTAACATATGGAGATTTATCAAACATGGAAGAAAAATGTAAGATTTTTTAATCTTGATATGTCAAAAGAGAATTATATTAATGAAGCTAGTCGTAAACCCGTGCATTTGCACGGAATCTAATTAATAATAATATTTTTAAAATTAATCTATATAAATAATGACTTATAATATCTTATAAATTATAAAATAATATCTTGTGTTGGTCTTTCTTTTCGATTGAGGAAGTGGATTTAAATTAAAAAAAGTTTAACTTCTAAAAATAATTTTAAATTTAGGCAAAATTAAAATTGATGATTAACTAAATTTTCATAAGAGATAAACTAAAAGTGGAAGTCATGAATTCATAAAGAAAAAAAGAATCAAAGTCATGATAAAAATTCACAATTAAATAATTAAATTAAAATGAGTAGTTTAAATAAGATGGGAATTTGACAAAAAAAAAAAGCTGTAATCTTTGACAAAAAAAATGCTCTAATAAAAACTATTGAATAATAGTAATTTAAAAATAATAATTAGTATTTTATATTAATTGAAAACTAATGAGAATGCTCATTTGGTCCTCTCAATCAATTGTGTGGGATGAATGTAGTAAGATTGCTTAATTATTATGAATTGTCACATTCAATTTATTTTATATAAATTAAAAAACATTATATGTGACATAGTTTAAAATTGTGATGTTGTAAATAATATTATTATGTTATTTACATAATAATAAGAAAACATTATGAGATAATTTTTGATACAAAATACTAAATACAGTTTTACATATATTAAAATATAAAAATTAATTAAATTAAAATCTTTTAAAAAATTATTATATTTGGTTTTTATATAAATCAATCATAACAATTAGGGGTGAGCAAAAACCGAACCGAACCGATAAACCGCACCGAACCGAACCGAAAAAAATTATGGAGTGGTTAAAATGGTTAATACGGAGTGGTTTGGTCTAGAATTTTTACAAATATCGGTTTTCGGTTCTGGTTTGGATTTAGGGCTCGGTTAACCGAACCGAACCGAAAACCGAGAAACCTAAACCTACGTCGTTTTATATATGGGGTCTGAGAAAAGAGAGACCAAATGACACTTACTATAAAACCTATCTTTAAAATTCTAACCCTAATTTATCTATTTTCCAGCCGTCATATCTTCTCCACCTCTTCTTTCTAACCCAAACACTTTCCTTCTCCTCCATCAATTCTTTTCCACCCAAATATTTTCCTTCTCCACCTATTTTCTGCATAGATTAATAGATTTTATGTCAAAAACCTCCATTTTAATGATTATGTGTTCTATCAGAGGTGGTATTCTTCGGCTTTCCGGTCGCCGGAGTTCGAGTTGTCGTTGAAAAAAACTTATTTGGCGTTTTTATACAAGATGCCGTCCATCAAAAGCTTATTTTATAAGGTTTGTTTCATTCAAAAATCACATGCATTAAAATTGATTTCTTTTTCGTGGATCTATCTTTTATTTTATGATTTCTTGTTTGAGATCTTTGGTTAAATCTTGAAAAAATCTGTTTAACTCTTTAGATTTTTCAACATTTGTTTGCTATTTTTCATTTCAATGTCTAATTTAATTGAATTATTGTTTTCAACTTTTGCAGGACTATCAATTTTTTCAGTAGATCTATGAGTAAAGGAGCTAGAGAGAAAAACAACAATATTTTACATTTTCGATTTAGATTTGTTGAGAAAAATTGTAATATTTTGCATTTTAGTTTTAGATTTGTTAAGAAAAATGTTAATTATACTACATTCAGTTAATGTAATTAATCAAAATTATTTAATTTTTATATTTAGATCTCTGGTAATCGTTTTATGTTTTTTGAATTCGGTTAACCAACCGAACCAAACCGTAAAAAACCGATATTTCGGTTAACCGAACCGAACAAACCGTAGACCGTATTATTAAAATTTGGTTTTTATTTTATAGGGGTGGCTTGGTTTGGTTCCGAAGATTTGCGAACCGAACCAAACCGAACCGAACCGTGCTCACCCCTAATAATAATTGATCGAGTTTGTACACAATGATAATTCGCGAGAACTCTATGTTAATAATAACATTTTAAAAATGATAAATTAATTTTCTACAACATATATTAACTTGTTTGGCTTGGTATCAATTCAAGTACTTTATCTTACCTAAGCTGTAAGTATTTTAGAAATTAAGACATTAAATAAATTCACAACCATCCTAAAATTGGGTTGAATGATTATTATTGAAAGTTAATGAGACTCATCTCAGATTTTTGTTCCGTCATTATGATTTCCTAAAATATTTCATGAAAAAATTGATAAAGATAAAGATAACTAACATATTATCTCTTTTATCTTTTGACTCTTTTTTATCCCAAACTTTTGGTAAAAAATAAACGTAATTACATGTATAGTAGTTAGCTGTTTATAATTCGTTTTACCTTTAAAAAAAATTAGAGAATTATAAGACAAAGATTTTGCTCTTATGAATTATCTTTTAAATTAAAAATTAATTAAAATAAGTAGTTTTAAATAAATAGAAACTCATAAGAATGCTATATTTGATGAGAATCAATGAGAAGGCTCCGTTGGTCCTCTCAATTATATAATATATAGAAGATTTGTAACTAAAACAACTGATAATAAAACAGCCAGAGACAGTCAGGTGAGAGTTCCGGTAAGGAAGATGTGGACAGCTTTAGAGGAATCACGTCTGATGAATAATTAGGCACCTGAGATTAAGGATGCTCAAAATTAAATCAAGACTTTGTAGACTTCTTAAATAGTATTTACGGCTAGTCTTTCAGTTCTATTTTTTTTTTTTATAATTAGAAAGGGGGGAGCGCTTGTGGGAAAAATCGAACCCACGACCTAGTAATTTTCTTTTTCACTGAACGCAAATACATAAAAAATATTCTCATGCTCTCTTGAGGTAAGCGTTTTGGTCCTATTTGTTTTTCAGTATATAATTTTTGATTGAACAAAGGGTCAACGCACCCCCTGAATTTATGACACGGAGTCATCGAACCCAATTTATACTTTTTTGAGCAACTAACTCCAAAATTCTTCATTTTTAGGTCAAATAACCACATAATTTATATTTTTATTTCAAAAAATGGATTTAGGATAATTATATCGCAACAATTAGGGAAGTATCTAATTATTTTTTTGCATCCCTCACCTCCGATTTATGTTTTACGCGTTTTAAAAATACAATTGTGGGGTTATTTGACCCAAAAATGAAAGGTTTTGGGGTTAATTGCTCAAAAACATATAAATTGGATTAAATAATCCTGTGTCACAAGTTTAAGGGGCGTGTTGACCCTTTGTTCATTTTTAATTTGTTTGAGATTAGTCCTAAAAAGATTCAAATTTTGTTTGCTTTCATCTTGATTTATTTTAAATCACAATAGGATTATTGTAACAAATTTAATTAATATAATACTATACATACTACTATTCTAATTATTAATATAACTAATAAAGCAAATTATAAAATATTTTCTAATCCAATAGAAATTCTAATTAATTTAATTATATATAAATTATGCTTAGTATAATAAATTTAATTAAATTAATATAATAAATTTAAATAAATATTATTGACACTAATTTAATATTATAAATAAAATAAATTGCTATTAACTATAATTGAATTACTTACTATAAAAATTAACGAGTCACATTATGCGCCATAGCACGTAATGTGAAACTAATATAATTAAAAATAATCATAGCCACTATCACTACCACTATCACAAGGTAAAAATATTAATTAGGGACATATCATAAATACGGAATTAATTAAAATAAATTAATTCTGTTATTTTATTGCTTATTTCTTGTTCACTTTGGGAACTTATAGTTGTTTAATGCAATTTTGAGAAATTGAACCCCACTTTCTATATCTTCAACTTAAAGCCACAAGCAGGGACTAGTCAATACTTTATGGTCACAGAATATATCGATTTTGAATAAATTATAAAGTGAAAATCTTCAGTTTTGCTTCAATCAAAATGTCAAGCAACACAGAACCAATTATAGTGATGTTCGAACATCCACAAGATTCTTCATCTTTGCTCTTTCGTCAGAATTTAAATTAGTTCACTTAACAAATTCTTCATTTAAATTCCTTAATTACTTTAAATGGCTCGCTTTTCTTTTCTTGACCTTTAATTAATACCTTTTTTTGTTGACCTTCTCTTTTCTTTAATTCACTCGACTTTAGATTCATATTGTTCTTCTTTTTTAAGAATAAATTCATATTGTTTTTCTATTTCTTATATTGTTCTTCTATATCTTTGTTTCACTAAACAAAAAAGAACATAACTACTCTATGTTAACTTGAAGTTACGTACAACATTAGATTTTGAAAACTCACTTTCTACTCTTATTTACAATATAATTTCTCTCCCTACCCTTATTTAAAATATAATATCAAAATTATCTTATTATATATTAGGGCTTTATCTCATTTTAGATCATTTGATTATCATAGCCAACACGCCTATTTCTCTCTTCCTATCAAATTTCTCTCTTTTTTTTCACTTCACTCCCAATCAAAAAACTTCTTCCTCTTCTATTCTTTTACATCTTGTCATCGCACGTCTTCCGATAAATTTCTAGTCGTATTTTTTCACTATCGTGTTTTTCTGTGAATTTCTCATCGTCGTGATTCTTCCAATGATTTTCTCGTCGACGTGTTTCTTCCAATGGAATCCTTGATGTCATTTTTAGATATTTTGTAATTTTTTAGGTTTTTGTGATAAATTAGATTTTTTATAAAGAGATTTTTATAGATCTATTATTTTTATGTTTATAAATTATTTCTATTGTTCATATAATTATTTCTTCTTTATTTTGTTCATAGATTTGTTCTTTCATTTAGATGCTAATGATTTTGTAAAAATAAATTGATTTATGGTGTATTTATAGTTTTTATGGTGTATTTACGTTATGGTGTATTTCTGGTGTATTTATAATGTATTTCTGGTGTTTTTCTGGTGTATTTATATTTTTATGATGTATTTGCAGTGTTTTGTTTATAATCTATAAAAACACTACACAAACAACATAAATATACACTATAAATACACTATTATTACTATAAAACCACCATATTTACACTAAAAACACAATATATACACCATATTATACTAAAAACATGATAAAAAAATTAAAAAACACCCAAAAATATCTATAAAAAAGAGATAAATTATTAAAAAGTGAAAAAAGGTATTTTGCGAAAAAAAAAAGTATTTTTGTAAAAAAAATATAAAAAGTAAGAACAGAAAAAGCAATATAAAATTATAAATAAAATAAAAAATAATGTAGCGTAGGAAATTTTCTTTTGACTTTATTTAAAAAAATCTCTCTCTATATATATATTATTTGAAAAGAATATATTTTCATAATATTAACAAAAATAATAGTTTTTTTTTTCAATATGACCGCGGGTCAACAATTGTTTTTAGTATTTCTTTTTCTAATACGATTTTTCTTATTAAATATGGTGGAACAAAAGGAACAAAATTAATCACTCGTTTTCAAACCGTTGGTCACTGATTGTCTCAAATAATTTTTCTCACTAAACAGGATAGAATAAAAAGGATAAAGTTTGCTATTAGGAATAATGTGTAGAATTTAGTTGATTTAGAATTTTATTTTAAAATATTTGAAATTATAATAATTTATCATTATAAATTAATTAAAAAATATAATCCAATAAATTAATATTTTTGATCTCATGCTATATAATTTTTAAGGTATGCAGATGGTGGGTGCTTAAGATATGAGATATTCAAGTTATTCTTTTTTTTTAGTTATCATTTATAAAAAAAATAAACTAATTATGAATTTTTTTATTCTAAACATATATTTATTAAAAATATTTTTTATTTGGTAATTTTCACTAATTTTATACTCTTTTAATGATTGATAGATGACTCTATTATTTTGCTCATTGATTTAAGCTTAATTATCAAATCATGATCTTTATACGAATTTTCATGATATAAAAGTTGACATTTAGAGGCACATTCTTTTATTTTATTTTAAATTTATCACAAAAATAAAATTTAGTGTATTTTTTCTAATTAAAACTTACTAATCTTACATACTCTAACTGAAAGCTAATAATATGTGGTATATATTCATAATTTGGATTTTTTATTAATGATTTATCTGTCCCATAAATTTAAAAAAAGTAATACTTCCACAAGAATTAAAAAGTTAGTTATTATTAGTTAATCTGTGTTAATTTTTTTAAATTATCCTTTTATATTTTTGAAGTAAATTAATAATAAATGAATGATTTACAAAAACCAAAGCTACTATATAAATATTGTCCAATAAAATTTTATAAGTATAAAGTCATATATTGAAACAATAAATGAGTTAATATTGACATAAGAGTATTTTGATAAGTTTACATTTAAGTAACACTGCTTTTTTTTTAGATAAAAAAATAGCTACTTTTTCTATCTTTACAAACGGAGGGAGTACTAAAAAATTTAGTCAACAAAAATATATACTGAAATGATAGATTTGAAATTTAAATGTCGTGATTAATATTAAATTTTATATAAACACCGTCATTTTTTTATAAAATTAGCCTTACCTACTAATAACTACCTATTGAATAGTTTTGATTTTGCTGGGAACACCAATCTAGTAGAACTTAAAATCATTTCTCTATCCGCCATTCACCAATTGTCTCAAAGGTGGAACAAAATGAACAAAATTAACGGCTGTCTCTCAAAATTATTCTAACTATTTTTCTCATTATTACTATTGTTATTTTTACAGCTATTCGTTGTTTTTGTTTTCATGAGTTCGTCATTGATTGTATAATAATAAAAGAAAAGCAAAGGAATACCAATAACTAACGAGCATTGTCGACCTTCCAACATATTCAAATCATAAAGTTGCGTTTGAGCTTTTCAAGTGAAGCTATGGTTCTTGTCCTCTCTTTTCGTCTAAAGAAATACCAATTTGCTTTGTCGACAAATTCCTATATAAATTATTTATTCGTTTCTTTCATACATATAATCCAAGTTTTTTACGTAATTATACTAAGATCAATAACAGAAACAGTGAAATCCCAAATGCTACTTTAGACGGGAGTAAATAAGATGTTTTAAAATTTAAGAGGAGATTAAGAGATAGAGATTGACACAAGAGATATAGGCCTTGTTTAGTTGTGGAAAAAAAGGTGTGTTTTCCGGAAAATTACTCTAGGAAAACTAGAAAATAGAACTTATTGTTTGGTTGCAATATTTTCCTATTTAGAAAATTAAAAAATAATTTTCATGATTTTCCAAATTATAACTGGTAACTGTAAAACATCATTATGATGTTTTCTATTATTTCCTTTGTTAAAAAGTACCGTGTTTTCTAAAATAAAAACACGGTTTCCCATATAAAGTTCATTTAAATATTAGTTCTACTAAAACACTTAAACCTAAAAGAATTCAAGAGAAACAAATTATTATATATTAACTTAGCTTCGGCAGAGGCTTTGAATTCTACAACAGTGCATTAGTTCTATCAATTAAATTTCTCAGCCATAGAATATTAACAAACAAGCTTCAATAACAGGTATGTAATTGCGATTTATTATTAAATATGCTGCTTACATTTTATGTTGCTAATCGTAGTATTTTTATATTGCAAACTGTAAATTAGAACAATAACTGTGATTTTATTGGTTTGAGATTCAACTAGTGACAAACCCATCTTACTTTTGTTGTGTTATATATATGTTAATAGAGGATTTCATGGTGGAAACCTTTCTCGTGGAGAATTTTGCAGTATTGATGGCCACAAAAGCAAAGTTATATATATGATGGGGCCATCATGTTAATACTTATTTTCATTAAATACGATAACTTTGTTTAATTTTATTAAAATGAAAAATAAAATTTAAACTTTTTCTATTATACTTCTTTCTGGATATAAAGCACTACTATAATTATATATATTTTTTACATAATTTCTTGCTTTACTTTAGTTTTAATTTTATGATTAGTATTGAAAGTTATGTGTAAGATGTTTGTATGTAATTTTAGATGGGGGGAAAGCATACTGCTAGTGAAGATGCCAAAGATTGGCATGAAAAAAATGAAAATATATTTTTAGAAATTCTCTGTGAAAAAGTTAAGAAAGACCCGAATGGCACACCTGTGTTTAAATCTAGTGATTGGCAAGAAATAGACGATGAATTATTTTTAGTAACTGGAGAAAGATATGAAATGGAGAGACTCAAGGGAAAGTATAATAGACTTCGAATCAAGCATAGACATTTTTCTGAGCTACTAGATCACACTGGTGTTACTTATGATTCAAGTTCAAATGTTGTTTTTGCTGCAGAAGATGTTTGGCAAATGTTTAATCAGGTATGGATTAAATATTAAAAAATAATGCTTAATTTATCATTATTATGCGTATTATAACTAACTAACTTGTAACATATTTGATTTTCAGAAGAACAAGATCTTCAAAGTGTTTAAGAAAAATGGTTGCAAAAATTATGAGATACTTGGTCAGATTTTTAATAAATCGACAGCAACTGGACATTTACATCATGCTTCTACACAACTGCCTCCTACTTCAGATGATGAACGTCTAAATGAAGAAGAGTTTCTTAATAAAGGTGTTCATGTCCAAGATGGTGAAAAATCTAAAGGAAAACGCGCTGCAGATGATTTTCTTCCTGATTGTGTTCGTGTTAAGAAAGAGTCAAAGTTTGAGAAAATAGATTCATGTTTGGAGATGTGGGCATCTTCTTTAGATGCTAGAAAAGAAAGAGATTTAGCCAAAGCTGAAAGATATAAAGCACTATGCAACAACACAACAAATATATCGATGGACAACTATTCTATTGAAGCATGCATGGATATATTAGAAACAATGGAAAATGTGTCAGATGGTGCATATATCAAAGCACTCGAGAAACTCAAGGATGTGGATTGGAGAAAGATGTTTATAAAAATGTCAAATGATAGGAAAAAAGCATGGTTAAATAATTTAGAATAATTTTTTTTAAAATTTTATGTTGACTTATTTTTTATGCTTCCAGTTATTTATTGTTCAGACTTTAAGGATTCATATTTAAAATACTTATAATAATTTGATTTTATCTTTTTTTATGTTTTTATTAATTTTATTACTATTATGTAGGTAAAATGACGGAATATATGACAAATGATTCTTTATTGAATTCAACAAGCTCTGATTCAAGTGGTGATGATGATAGTAGTGACGATAGTATGGGGGACTTACTTATGGTAAGATATCTGATGGCTAATAAACGTTATTTTATCGATAAAATTCCTTGTAGGACTTCTATGCTCAGTGGAAAAGAATATATACTTGAGGTTTTAGTCGGAAATCCAACTAGATGTTATGAAGGTTTTCGTATGAAACCCCATGTATTTAAAAATTTATGTAATAGATTAAAGATGATGAATTTGTTGCATGATGCTAAAGATGTAAGTGTAGAAGAAGGTGTTGCAATGGGTTTATCAATTCTTTGTCATGGTACAAGGTAAAGAATTGTAGCTGAACGATTTCAACATTCTACTGCCACGGTGCATGAGTGGTTTAAAATGGTGTTAAGAGCATTGGCTACTCTAGGAGTTGATTTGATTAAACCAATGAATAGAGGAGATATACAACCCGAGATCGAAAGTAATCCAAAATGGTTTTCCTATTTCCAGGTGTGTTATAAAATTGCTCAACCATATGATACTTATAATTTATTCTACCTTTTGAATTGAGAATTGATTCCGAACTTTTGACAGAAATGCATTGGTGCTATTGATGGCAGCCATATAGCAGCTTGGGCTCCAGCTTCTAAGCAAAAAACTTTTCGTGGAAGAAAAGCCACACTTGTCACTCAGAATATCATGGCAGTATGTTCTCATGATATGATGTTTACTTTTGTATATGCCGGATGGGAAGGTACTGCAAATGATTCGCGTGTATTTATTGATGCATTAACAAGACAAACAAATGGATTTCCGTTTCCTACTAACGGTAAATTATTCAACTAGTAATTTTTTTAATCATTAATTTGATATATATTACATATAATCTTATTTATTTTCAGATAATTATTATGTCGTAGATGCCGGTTATCCTAATATTCCTGGATTTTTAGCTCCATATCGTGGTGAAAAATACCACTTGAATGATTTTCGTGGACATGGAAGAATCCGAAAAAAGTATGAACTTTTTAATTATAGGCATTCATCGCTTCGCAATATCATAGAAAGGGCTTTTGGAGTATTGAAGGCAAGATTTCCTATTCTGAAATCAATACCAAGTTATCCTTTACGTCGTCAAAAGTTGATCCCCATAGCATGCTGCACTTTACACAATTTTATTAGAAAAGAAGACAGAGCAGACAAACTTTTTACATTATATGGTAGAGAAGGATTAGAAGTTTATGAAGAAGATAATCTGAGAGTGGTACAAGAAGGCGTTCATATAGATATGTCTCAACAAAGTCAAATGAGTGCGATTAGAGATAATATAGCGGATCAACTATGGAATGATTACAATAATCATCGGAGATAAAAAAGAGGTAGAAGATATTTATAATTCACATATCAGTGGACTATGAATGAGGGTGATCCTTCTTATGGAACTGGTTTTATAGGTTTAGATGATCTAAGATATATTTTCACTATTTGTTTTATTTTAATCTTTGTAGGTTTACTATTTTACTTTTCTGCAAATTTTTTTATGTGGTACATTTTTAAGATTGTTCATTAATTTTAGTTCTATCTAATGACAATTACTATTATAAAGATCATTATATATTTTTAAACTTTAAGTACAGTTAAATAATTTGTTTATATCTATATAAAATATCTTTTAATTAATTTATATTTCATGATAATATTTTGTAATAATAAATTAATTTTTTAAAATAATAAATCAATTTTTGAAAACAGAAAATGAAAATAATACAAAAATTAGACAAAACAAACACGATTTGCAGTTTTCAGTTTTCTATTCAGAAAACAAAAAGCCTAAAAAACTAAGAAAATGAAAAGGAAACTAGAAAAGGAAAATAGAAATTCTTTTCTGTAACTAAACAAGGACATAGAGTTTCGGATTACAAGTCGATCCTACTCCCTGCTCAATAAAAGATTGAGATTTATATAATTTACTATAAATGTGTTTTAAAGCTAAATACTAACTAATACAAAGAGATTTTATAGAGCTAATCTCAAACTCACAAAGTGATTTTTTAAGGCTAATCACAAACCTACAAACACTTAATGATTAATCAAACAATTGATAATCAATAAAAAGAAAGGAAAGCAATCCATGTAAATTGATGCACAATATTAGAAATGAGAAATTTAATGCTTGTAATCTTTGATTGTTGATAAAGTGTCTAACCAAATAAATGTGGTAGACAAAGGATATTTATAACCCTAACAACCTCCCATGAATCTTCTAGATCAAAATACAAAAATGTGTTGAGAAAAGCCCCGTCGCGCCCGTGATACTCTGCATCGCGCTCGCGATATTCAAACATCAAGGATTATTCCAATGGATGCAAACCAAGTGTCAACCTTTGGTAGGGGTGCTCAGAAAGAACCGTTGGACCCCCAACGGTCACATTCATCGCGCCCGAGATGAGCGTGTAGCGCCCGTGATGAAAGTCAAAATCCTAAGGGGTTTTAGTCTGGCCATGACTCTCGCCCGTGATGGATAGGATAGCGCTCGACATGTGTGTATCACGCCCATGATGCTAAAGGCATCTCGGGCGCGACATGCTACTCTAACTTGTCGAAAATTGGATATTTTGATTCTCGCTAGAAAGCTCCGATTCGGCTCGGGATTGTCACGACCCAAAAATCTCGAGTCGAGACCGGCGCTAGGGAATGGGAGTGGTTGCTCCGAAACCCGTAGCAAGCCTGAAAAACACTATAATTTTTTTCGCTTTTAAAAAGAAATGTATGAAACATTTATTAAATAGCTGATGGGACAAAACATCAGAGTTTAAATGCACTTTAAAATATTTGTATACAATAAGACTATACTAATCTACTGCGGACAACTAGAACTTAAAACCTTCTTTACAGTCTTTTACCAAAATAGGCTTCCGAGAAATAAACATTCGAAAGCCTTCTTCAAAATCGGACCAGCTTTCCCTGAAAGTGTTGGGAGGAGAGGGTCAGTATAAAACTAAGTGAGTTCATGCTGTTACAAATAAATATTACATAAAGAGAAAACCGTTTTATATTTAAAATAACTTTATGTATTTTCGAAATCCTTTGAAAACGTTTTTAAAAACCATTGAAACTTGAACTCGCACATAACATATTTCGACAAGACTTCAATATCATTAAAAGTCAACCATACACGTTGACCTTTAAATTAAACCACATTTCTTAAATTCGTCCATCTACATTGATGGAAAAACTAACCAATATAACATATATGCACAATCTTATGGGACCGATAGCACAGGCAACCGATCAACCATATTCACCTGACATCGATAGCACAGCCAACCGATGTAACACACACAATCCTGACATCGATAGCACAGCCAACCGATGTAACACAAATCCTGACATCGATAGCACAGCCAACTGATGTATCACACACAATCCTGACATCGATAGCACACCCAACCGATGTAACACACACACACATAATCCCGACATCGATAGCACAGCCAACCGCTGTAACACACAATCCTGGCATCGATAGCACAACCAACCGATGTAACACACACACACAATCCTGACATCGATAGCACAGCCAACCGATGTAATAGCACAGCCAACCGATGTAACACACACACACAATCCTGACATCGATAGCACAACCAACCGATGTAACACACAATCCTAACATCGATAGCACAGCCAACCGATGTAACAGACACACACAATCCTGACATCGATAGCACAGCCAACCGATGTAACACACAATCCTGACATCGATAGCACAGCCAACCGATGTAACACACACACACAGTCCTGACATCGATAGCACAGCCAACCAATGTAACACACACACACACAATCCTGACATCGATAGCACAGCCAACCGATGTAACACACATTCAAGCATAAGAAAATGCATAATAATTCTCAAAACTATGTGTGTACCTTTGTATATCAAATAATATATACATATAGTATATACATAAAACATACATCAATACAAGGCATGTAAACATATAACACCGCAACACATATATCACACAGTATATTAAAATATGAGACTTTACGAATACCAAAATGTAAAAACATGTACTCACTGAAACCGTTTAACTACGGTATTACTCCGTCAATGCTCTTTTATACAACTCCGTTAATTTCCTTGGTCCTCCGACCCGATAGCTCGAAAACTTGTCGAATCTAGTTAGGATCAAAATATTAATTCTCTTAATTAATAAAATCCTAACTCTAGAATTAACTCTATACCATCTTAATTAGATTTAATTAATTAATTCTAGTCTTCAAATTATTTCTTATTTAATAAGTCCATATTTTTATTCATTTAAACTTTCTTTGTTTATCTCTTTTAACACGCAAACCATTTTTTATAGATATTCATTTAAATATTTCCCTTTTTATAAATATACTTTAATATATAAAATATATTTCTTTATATCAAATAATAATTTCCACTTTCGGTCAAAATACCGAATATCCTCAAACTTTTCAAAATTGACCATTTAGGTCCTTTTGTAAATCAATCGATTTTAAAATCGACAAAATTACTTAAAATATCCAAAATCATTTTACCTCAGATTATTAACAAATATAATCTGGAAACTTTGGCTAACATAACATGTAGTCCTTCAAATTTGGAAAAATACAATTTAACCCCAAAACTCTAGTTTTCAGCAAAAACATTCAAATCTTTCCAAAAATCATCAAAATTATTTAAAATCTTTAAAATCATTTTACATCAGATTATATACATCTATAATCTTGACTTTTGGTTAAAATACTGATTGGTCCTTTATTTTTATGAAAATTACACTTTAACCCTAAAACTTTAAATTTTGACAATCAAGTCCAAATCAATTGAAAATCACATCAATCAATCCTTTAAATAATCTAAGCTTACTCATCAACTCAATTTTATGATCTAACATTTAATTCATAGATATGCAACACAATTTAGATCAAAATCGTAACTTTTAATTTCTTAATTATTCATCAATTATGGAAAATCCAATCAAATTAACCAAAACATATTTATTTTAATTATCATACTAAAACAGCAGCCCCAAAATTAATATAAATTATTTTTCATAATTTTAAGAAATTTAAAACCGTATAAATCGCTAAAACCGAACCCGATTTTATCAACACTCAAAAAATCATCCATTAAATCTTTTAATTCCTTAAATATTTAACATATAATTTATTTAATAATATTTCTAACCCAGAAATTTAAAATAAATTATTTTCCATATTAAACACCCTTAAAAACCGAATAAACAATTTATAATCAAAACTGATTAGTAATCCGTCAAAACACCTCAATTAAATAATTAAATTCCATAAATAATCAACATATATATTTCATACATTTTTCATGAATAATTTCTGTCCAGAAATTAAAATGACAAAAATACCCTTTTTAAACAATTTTTACTGATTAAACAATTATAAAAAATTAAACCCGATTAACAAACCATTAAAAATTCACCATTAAATATTTATTCATCATCAACCCAACATTTAGATCAACCATGAACAAACTCATTTCCAGAAATTTAAAATCCATTTATTTATCCTTTTTAAGCGATTTTTTAAGTTTTAAAACCATTAAAAATCGAACTCCAAACCATTGAATTAATACCCGAATTATGTAACATTTTTAATCCATAAAAATTTCACTTTAAAGCATATATTAACCTCACCATTTAAATCAGCCCAGAAAATTAAAATAATTAATTTAATTTCACGGAAAAATTATTTTAAAACTGAAACCTATCAAACTAGCAACTAAAACCAACTAATCAACCATCAAACAACAAGTTTTAATCATCCTAAGTATGTATCTAAGGATCATTCAACATCAGCAAATAAAAGTTAAGATTTGATCTTTGAAATTCACCTTGATCCAACATGCAATTGTAGATTAGTATTCTACGGGAAAATTACAACGTTTTTTGTTAAGAAAATTTGGTGAGAAAAGTTAACAATCTAGGACTTGTGTTTTTTTTTTATTTGAGAGCTTTGGCACCCACACAACAATGGAGAATGAAATTATGCTAGAGAAATGAAGATGAAGAAGATGAGTAAGTTACTTGGGAACCAAGATATCTAGAGGAAATATCTAGATAATATTTCATGTTTCATTTATTTACAAATTTGCCGTTATGGCATTATTGTATTTCGAACTCTAGGGGCAAAATAAACTTAAGTTTCTCAAATATTCAAAAACATTAAATCATAACATATGGGCTGAATTAAAATATTTTTGGGCCTTTCAAAATATTTAAAATAATTATTTTGACGATTTTTTAGCGTAAAATCGCAAAATTCACATTTAACACATAAAATTGTCAAAAGTCAAACTTAAGGCAAAACACACTCCAAATCACATTTTCACACTTATAAATTCATCTCGTGAATTTACTAACTATTTTCGAGGTCCTACTTAATAAAAATTGGACACGCGCGAAAATAAATACTAGCAAATAATACGGGGTATTACAGGGATGGTTTCTACATGTTCCTACACATTAATAAACATATATAGACTCTTTAAATTTATTGTCAAACTCAAAAGTAGGATTCAAATGGGACTTGATCCAACAAACAGGTATAAATGGTTAAAAGAGACAATACTCTTGTTCTCGCTTATCAATCAAAAATACTTTTTATTTTTGGATTTGGATATAGAAAATAAACAATTTAATTTTAAATATGAATATAAAAAAATAATTTTATTTGTAAATTGGAAAATCATTTTTCCCACTTCTTTTACCGTACTAAATAATCTGTCAAAAAAAGAAAAGAAAAATAGTCTAACATGCCTAAAGGCTAAGATTTATCAATACATTTTAGTTGGCTTTTATATTACACAATATTTGTAAACCGGACCAGAGATCGAACCGCCTTCATCAGGAGTTCATGGTTATCAGCGATAATATTATCAGCATTGACTTCTTGGTGAGTTGGTTCCACATCAATGTCAATCAGAATCCCAAAAGGCCCTCACCTGGGCCGATACATCGTCGTCTTCTGAGATCGCCTTGTCATCAGGGATCTAATAAGTTTGGCGACAATAAAAGATTAGTTGATAATAGGAATTGATATGAGTCGAAGTTTTAGAGTTAATACCTTAGTGCCAAGAGCAGCGTTCCTGTCAAGAAAGTTGAGGAGCTGAGGAGCAAGCGGTGACAACACCTGGGGCAGAGGCGACTCATGTAAAATCTGTGATATGGCCACAGATGGTTTATGTTGAGACTCAGTGCGTTGATTGGAAGGTGAGTCAGGTACGTAATCTCCCTGCTGAGTATCGCCTCGAGATGACAAATGACAACTTTGTGAGGGAGTAGCCGACTTCATGTGTTGCTAAGAACCCGCAGACTGACCACTTGGGGTAGGATCGAATAGCTTTGACCCCACAAACTCCAGAGCCGTTATGTTTGCCTTCGGCTTCGACTTTGTCTTTTTGGCCGCTGTTTTAGTCTTTGCCTTCTTAGCAGGCCGATTTTCTTCCTCGTCGTCTAAATTGACTTCGAGGCCAGTGTTGGGGATGCCAACTGCCAAAGAAAGAAATGTCAGAGGGCGATAAGTGAATAGTAGTAATTGAAACTAGTCAGTTATGCATTACCTGGGATTTGATCAATATCCAATACCAATTAGTCCACTTATGGCTTCTAAGGATGCACACTTAAAGTCGGCATACGTGACCTCCGGAACATTGTGTTTTATATATGACTCAGCCAGATATAAGTTGTATTTTGGGACTGGAGGACTCTTAAATTTAAACTTAGGCCGAATATCATTTACAAAGAGAGAATAAAGGTATCGCCCACTATATTTTTCTCTCCACGCAAGTCTCATTTTCCTATTATGTTTTCGCTTAGCCTCGTTCCTAAACTGTTGCATTTTAAGATTCATGCCAGGGCGATCATAAGGGTCATATTTAAACTTGTAAAAACGCTCAAATTTTCTAATTTCATAGTTTATGAGTTTTATACTTGTGAATTTGGGGCGTTTAGGGGCTTGTAAAAGAAATAAATCGGCATGAGTAGGATTTTTGGATATAGGAGGAAAAGAAAAGTCATGAAGGGCGAGAATTTATTTTGGAGACTGTGTGAAGTAGGTATCCACGACCGAGGTCCACCAGCATTGGAATTCTAGGGTACAGCCAGGCAAGCTATTGGGGCGATCTATTTCTAAATCAGGTGGAAGATAAGATTTGTTTAGGCGAGTCAAGTATTGGAGGTCGCGAAAGAAGGCGAGCTTTGGATTATAGGTCCCGTGATTGTTGAAGGCGATCAACAAAGGACAGGGAATGCCCTGGCATAGGCCGAATTGGCGGGAAGTATAGTTTGGAGAATATACTTCTACACCACTGTTCTTATAGCTAAGCCTTAGGACGAGATTTTTGGATTTTAGGGAGCTTCCCCAGTACGGAGCACTCTTGATAAGCTCCTCATCGGCCAAGTTCTCCTTAGTGTGCTCTCCATCCCAACCAAAGAAGAGCCACTTTGGAAATTGAGAGAGTTTGGTAATGAGAAATTTTCTAATAAGGAAGAAAACTCGGGTAACCGAAGAATCTATGGGGTTAATGCTTGGCATCATGGGTTAATAGAATGACAGCTCCTGCTGATGTGGCGTCGAGGGGGTATTGAATAATTTATTGATGCGCTCAAGGGAGGCCAGACTTCAGAAGAAAATGCGCTTTCAAGGATCGAATGGAACAAGCCCAAAAATTATTTATTTCAGGCTTGTTGGGGGCATTGTTGTAATACCCCTAAATATTTAATTGATTTAATTGGACCACGTGTCCAGTTTTGAGTCGCAGAAGTGACGATATCGGAAAGTTTTCCGATAAATAAGTTTTAGCAGGTCGGTTTTAGAAAAGGTTATTATGGAGAAAATTTATATTATATTTTAATTCTAAAATTAGAACTGGAATTAAATAGAAAAATGACGAGAAAAGTCCAAAATAAGGTATAGGGACCAAAGTGGTAATTTAGCCACTTTGTGTCGAAAATGGAAATATTGGATTTTGACGGGAAAGTATTAATATCGAGCTTCGTATTATTTATCAGGGATAGATAATACGTATAAGTCTTAATAAAAGAGATTAACGATTTAGCTATGGACTAAATCGTATAATTGAAAAGTTTAAAGGATAAATGATAAGAAACAAAAAGAACAAGGACCAAAGTGAACCTTTGACCAAGAAATATAAGAAATCAAATTCAAAGAAAGAAGATCAGAGAAGGATCGAGAGAAAACAGAAGCTATCGCCGATTTCCGTCGTTTCGCCGTTCGACGTCCGATTCAAGCGATTTTTGCGGCCATCTCTCCGGAATTCAATCCTCTACTGATCTTGAGCTTTATTTCAAGGTAAATCTTCGGATTTTTGGTGCTAAAAGAAAGTTTATAGGCTGTTTTAATGAGATTGTGATTTTGGGTTGAATTTGACGTTTTCGAGATTAGTATAGCGTTTTTGAAGAAACCGTGATATGGGTATTGAGCGTGGGTATGCTTAGCACGTCGGGGTTGTGGCGAAACCCCGAAAAACTTGATTTTTGGGGCTGTGCACGTGGTACACGACCGTGTACCACGGGTGCACGAACGTGTACTTGAAGTACACGAACGTGCACCTAGCAAGGTACACGATCGTGTACTGATGTACACGAACGTGTACGTTTCATGGTACACGAACGTGTACAATAAGTACACGAACGTGTACCCCTGAGCTGCACGAACGTGTACTTGGTTGCACGATCGTGCACCCACCAAAACGCACACCCGTGCACCCCAACTCGCCTCCACACGTATGCAAACCGAAATTGACCTAGGCATTCGACGTTTTGAGTAATTTGACACTAAAGGACGGGTTTCGGACTTTGAGAATCATTAATCTCAAGATTAGCTCGACGTTTTAGATAAATAACAATAATGGAAAACGTCAAGGACGTTAAGCAATTCTCAATTATGAGAAATAGTATTCGCTAAATCGTTTATACGACTAAAGTTATTGAATACGTAAACAAGTATAAAATGAAACTAAATCATAAAACTTAAAAGTATTATACGTATAAGAATGCGAGAATCACGTCTAACTATTAACGATTTATCAGACGTGTCAGCGAGTAGTGGACTCAGTAGAGACGGACTAGCGAGAGCGTACTATCAGATCGATCATATCATTTCCTGGATTGCGGTCACTGTGAGTTGCATTTTACTTTCGTGTATTATCAATTGATACTATTTTGGTATTACTATCTATATGCTGTTGATATGCATCGCATTATATATATATTTGAATTACTGATATGTTATATATTTTGAATAAGTTTTTACGTACAAGAACCTAGTATACGATCCAACGAAACTAGCTACCTATTGGGTGTCAATAGGCTGTGTGATCACCAGTAATGTGTCAGTCTAGCGTGTCTAACTAAGAAGTACGATTTGATATGCATGGATGATATGATTATGAAAGTTAGAATATGAGTTTGATACGAGAGTGAACTCGGTTAAAATAACCTGAGCCCCACGAGAGTGAACTCGGTTAGAGTAACCTGAGCCCCGTATCTAGTGCCACTTTGGGATTAAGAGATATGTCCTGACTGACGTGGTTGAATGTGAACGCTCCCGGGTCAGACTATTGGAATCAGTATGATTTGAATAATAGTGAGTTACGTTATGTTTCAGGATTTTAGTTTCGAAAGGATCGAGTACTTGTTCATATGTATTTTTGTATTAATGTTGATTTAAAATGCGATGCTATATTTCTATAATAGTACCGTTAGTAAATGCACTCACTCAGTATTTCCCCAAATACTGACCCCTCACCTTTGATGTCTTTCAGGTGCTTAGTTTGTGGACTTAGCTAGAGGCCAAATTTTGAAGTCCAGAAGTCAGCTGTATATGTTAGATTCTGACTTCTGGAAATGCTGCAGTAATGGTCCTGTGTCGATAGTATAGTAGCCTAGACATCAGTTCATTTTGATTGTATATGTTAACTGTTGTTATTGTTTTATACGCATTTTGATAGGCTACGTGTTTAGTATATGATCCACGGCCCCAGATGCCGGTGAGATGTTTGAAACACTAATTGATGTATATAGTACCGCGAGGCTAGTTCGTATAGGGTATGGTAACTAGAGCCCGCGAGGTTTTGAAACAGTTAGTGTAAACGTTTTGATTATATGATATATATATATATGTATATTTGCTTCCGTTGTTTGATATTGTTTGTTTATATTATATTTGCGAAAAATGTAATAGTGATTTTAGGCTTGCTACGGGTTCCGGAGCTACCACTCCCGTTCCCTAGCGCCGGTTGCGGCTCAATATTTTGGGTCGTGACAATTGTTTACACCGGTCTAAAACGAATATGGGT
Source organism: Mercurialis annua (assembly GCF_937616625.2). Lineage (NCBI taxonomy): Eukaryota > Viridiplantae > Streptophyta > Magnoliopsida > Malpighiales > Euphorbiaceae > Mercurialis > Mercurialis annua. The sequence continues at coordinate 15,485,501 of NC_065574.1, forward strand.
CACAGTGTCGCGTGAGCTTATTTAGGGTTTCAGGCCCAATGAAATCTTTTAGATTAGTTTTCTGATTCTTAAATAAAAGTTTGAGGCTCATTAGGGTTGTTTTTTCTTAGGAATATTAGTTAGACTTAAATTAGCAGTCTTGATTTTTTAAAGCTATAAATAGTTTAGAGCGTTGATTATAAAATCATCAATCAATTGATCAAAAAATCAAGCCCAATGTTTTTTATCCCGCAATCCCCGAATTGTTTTAATTTAAGAGTAGTTTTGATATTAATCTTGTCCGAGTTTCTTAACTCCCAAATTAATCATGTTAGTTTATTTGGTTAACTTTTTAACTAAGGAAGCCCTGTGAATATCTTTTCGCAAGTTTTTTAAAACATCAGACCTCAAATTGATCCCACTAATAAATTCAAATATTCGAGTCAGGAATATTTTCGGGCAACAAAAATATTTATTAAAATATCCTACTATATATGCAAGGCTTATCTCCATTTTAGGTTAAAATTTCATTCCTATTCAGATTTTGCCGCACCACTCTTCTCTCTCTCTATTTCTCTTTCTCTCAATCTTCTTTTCGTTTGCTCTTGCGTTCATCTATTTCCGTCACTCATCACTTTGTCGTTCGCTCTTCCATCTCGTCGTCGCGCGTCTTTCGGCGGAGTACTCGTCGTTTTCTCGTTGTCGCATTTTTTCAGTTGATTTTTCGTCGCCGCGATTTTTATATTGGTTTTCTCGTCATCACGTTTCTTCCTGTGGATTACTCAACATCGTTTTTAATATTTTTTGAATTTTTTTATATTTTCTGAGATGATTTAGATATTTTGTAAATAGATTATTGTAGATATATGATTTTTTTGTTTATAAAATTCTTCTATTATTCATATGATTATTTGGGTAAATTACTTAAATCCTCTTATACTTTAATGAAATACACTACCTCTTGGCTTTTTTAATTCCACTGTGACACCCTCATGTTTAGATATATTATATGATTACACCTATTTATTAAATTTTTTCATTTGTCAACTTGGTCAGGGGTTATATTTGACTCTTGAATTTATTTTTTGTCCACTTTCATCCAAAATTATCAATTTATTTTTTAAAATATGAAATTAATTGTTTAATTTTCTAAAATAATAATAAATTTGATAAAAAAAATAAAAATATTATGTAAAATTTTAATTAACCTATATTAATATGTTTATAAAAATATTCTAAAATATTTGTAAGATTGCAACAAATAAACTATTAGCTAATCACTTTGTTGTTGAATTTTTTTTTTTTTGTGAGAATCATTCATATTGATATATATAAATTACTAAAATGTGAGAATTTATGAATCTAAAATTTATCTAATTAGCCAGGGTTAATGGGATTTATTGACAAACGATTTTAATAATTAAGTCTTTAAAATAAACTTTAATTTGTCAGAATTTTTTTATAAATTTTATGAATATATATTCTATCAAAATGTTACATAATATTTTAATTAAATTTATTGTTATTTTATAAAAATAAATAATCAATTAATTTTAATAATTTTTGGATGAAACTGCATAAAAAAATAAGTTTAAGAGTCAAATATAATCTTTTGACCAAGTTGACTGATGAATTTTTTTATAGATGAGTGTATTTATATAATATATCTAAACATGAGGGGTGTCATAGTGGATTTACAAAAATCAAGGGGTGAGTTAGTGTATTTCATTAAAACATAGGGAGGTTTAAGTAATTTATCCTAATTATTTTGTCTTTCTCTTATTCATAGATTTCTTTTTTTTTTATTTTGATACCAGTGATTTTTTAAAATTTGCAGTGTTTTTATAGTGTATTTATGTTATAATGATTCTGGTGTACTTGTTGTGTATTTCTGCTGTTTTTCTCGTGTATCTATTTTTTTATATCTTTGTCGTTTTTCTAGTATATATATAGTGTATTTAAAGTGTTTATGGTGCATTTGCAGTGTTTTTATGGTATACACCATAAAAACACTACAAAAACATCATAAATATACTATATATACAATATAGTTACACTATAAAAACATTATAGTTACATTGTATGTACACAATAGTTACACTGAAAAAACACAATATATACACTATAATTACACCATAATTACACTAAAAACGCGATAAAAAATTAAAAAAAAACAAAAAAATCTGTAGGAAAAAAAAAGAATAATTCGTTAAAAGTGAAAAAAAAAATTAAAAAATATATAAGCTATAAACATGTTTGAAAACAATGTAAAGTCGTAAATAAAATACAAAATAGTACTTTAAGAAAAAAAAAATTATTTGTATAATGAAAAGTTGATGACATTAATGGGGATTAGGCGGCTATTAATCATCCATGGTCCCTAACTTTTAAGGGTTCGTGCACAAAACCCCCTGATGTTTAAAAATGGACATTAAACCCTCTGATCTTTATAGCGGCGCTCACCACGGCCCTTATGGACGAAAATACCCCTGACGCCGTCTTTTGTTTTGCGGTTGTCTTATAAAAAAAATTGACGGCGCCACATGTCAGTTGACACATCATCAAAAGACAAAAAAAATTAAAAATACCAAAACACCCCTAAATATAATATCTGATTAAATCAAAAAATCCAACCCAAAATCCAACCACCCGTTCAAACTCAAACCGCCACTGCGACCCAACCACCTCCCTACCACCGTCGGAAAATTTTCCGGTCATCTTTTTCGAATTAAAGATGACCGGAAAATTTTTCGGTCATCCCCTCAGGAACAGATCCGCCATGGATTTGTTCTTGAGGAACAGATCCTCAAGAACAGACCCGACCTAGGTCTGTTCTTGAGAAACAAATCCATGGAGGATCTACTCCTCATACAGATCCTCCATGAATCTGTTCTTTGAAACAGATCTTGTTTTTGGATGACCGAAAAATTTTCCAGTCATCATTTATTCGGAGAAGATGACCGGAAAATTTTCCGGCGGTGGTTGGGTGGCGGCGATGGTTGGGTGGGGTGGTGGTTGGGTCGATTATTGGATTAATCGAATGGTTTATATTAGGTTGGGTTGGTTTGTCTTTTTTTTTTTTGTCTTTTTCTAAATTAATAGGGGTATTTTGGGTGTTTGGAATTTTAAAGGTATTTTAGTGATGTGGCTATTGATGTGGCACCGTCAGTTTTTTTCTAAGACTGACAGCTGACTGAAAAAAATGGCGCCAGGGGTATTTCGGTCATATTTGGGATTTAGGGGGTTTTGCGAGCGCCGACACAAAAATCAGGAGGTTTAGTGCCCATTCTTAAACATCAGTGGATTTTTTGCACGTAACTTCAAAAATCATGGGCCATGGATGATTATTAGCCGGATTAGACCTTACAATGTGTTTAGGAGTGGTAAAATTACGAGTCTAAATAAATAAGATAACATGACAAATGGCTGAAGTATGACATACTATTTAAACTTTTTCTCCAGCTCATAGTATCAATATAGATATATAGATAGATTTTGTTAAATTTATTATGTCTCGATCAAATAAATTTATCTATAAACTAAATAAATTATACTTAATCAAATAAATAATACAATACATTTTCAAACTTCGCGAATTTATGAAAAAAATTACACTGATACATAGAAACCATGATATTGCAATTCCAGAGGAAGTGGTTGATAGTTGATACAGAAGAAACTATGCAATCTAACTTTAAAAGGATGTAACCAAGTTCAAATTGTAAAAACACTGGACAAGTAGTAGGCTTAATTCTTCCTGCAAACGCTAAAAATTCCCCTCCATGGCGATTAAAAAAACACTTTAAAAGGATCTAAAAGTAATTAAAGATCATTCATGTTAAAATAAGAGCTGTGAAATATAAAGTGCATAATACAAAAAACATATTAGAAAACATAAATGACCTCTGAACAACACCACCTGATATTGACCTACAATTCAAAAAACCAGCTTGTTTCAGTTAAAAAAAGAAGAACATGCAATTAAAGCAAAACAAAAAAAATTACCCACCTGGCTACAACACCTTGAGCTGACTTGGTCTGAATTCCATAATCAAAGGGGAAGAGTGGATCATAATGTGAATCCCCAACGTTCATTGGCAGCTGATCTACATTTTTAAACCAGCTTCTTGGGAGTTTTCCAGTAAATCCGTAGTCTCCAAAAAGGACATCGGTCACACCTTGGCCTCCTTCCGAGCCAGGTAACCATGCTGCCACTAAGGCATCGATTGATGAAACATAAGGTTCTATCACGAGAGGTCTGCCAGAGATAATGATAACAACACATTTGACAGCCTCGCACACATTGGTGATGACGCTAGGACCTGGATCAATCATCGTCAGCTCCACGCTGTCTCCTGCCGTCTCAGCATAAGGAGGCTCACCAACCACAACAATTGCATAATCAAATTTATTTGACTTCATAAACTTGTTATCGGGATTCTCTTGGAAGACAACTTCCGTTTTTCTGTCCACCGTAGATTTTATGGCATCAAGAATGGTGGTTCCTGCTATGGAACAAAACATAAAAGCAGTACATTCATATTCAACAATTACTCACTGAACTCATTTCTGTAGACCGGCTGACCCTACAAAGCCTTCAGACAAACCCTATGTTGCTATACATATGCCAATATTATATTTGATGGCTATGTAGAACAACGCTGAAACTGTATCTCCTACACAAGGGAATTTCAAGTCATTCGCCAATTTTATGCTGACAGCTAATGGTTCCAAAGAGGAGTCTAGATCTAGCATGGTGCAATGCGGATGGTACTTTTTTCCTTTTTTATCATCTTATTTTTCTTTTCCAATTGTCAATGCAAGTTACATGAATGTGTTAAGTAAAGCATTCCATGTCACGTAACATGTCAAGCAAAACATACCTCTTGTATAATTGTTGCCGCTGAATCCTTGCCACGTAATTGTCCATCCACCACATTGATAGCCCAAATTATCCGCATGTGTACCAGCAACTAGAATCTTTGATACTTTCTTGGGAAGGGGTAGTAAAGGAGCAGTTCCATTTTTCCCATTCTTTAGAAGCACAAGTGATTTCCTCACGGCTTCCCTTGCCAAGTCCCTATGCTCCTAGATTCACACGACATTCATCACTGGCATTCATAATACTCGTACTAGAAAATCCTTAAAATATTCAGCGTAACATACAAAATAATGAAATTGCCAATGAAAGTTGAGCACATATAACAAATAACAACGGAAATGAAATGAACAGATGCTGTTGATATTCTGACATTGCCCAGTAGCATAACAGGTCATACTAATAGAACCCAAAGCCGATTTACAAATTTTATAATGGTGCACTGAATAACAAATGATTGATTGACTGACCTGGCTTCCAAGTTCATTGACAAGGCTGAGGTCGGCCAAAGGGTTCTCAAAAAGACCCATGGTGAACTTAACTAGCAAAATCCTTCCTACGGCATCATCAATGCGATCCATAGGGACTACTTTGTTCTTGACTAGGTAAGTAAGATCATCTACGAACTCAGTATAATTGAAAGGGACCATGACCTGGAAACAGAGAACCATATTTTCCACCCTCATTAGCATTATTAACGTGACTCAGGGCCAAAAGAAATTAAATCTCAAATGACTTTGTTTATAACCATGTCAATGCCAGCTTGAATTGCAGCTTGGACAGAATACGTATAATTTGCATGCGGGGGTGAGGTAATTCTGTCAATGCCCTGCCAATCTGAGATAACAAAGCCCTGGAGGCAAATGAAGTTAGCATAGGAGGGAGGTCAAAG